>NC_045430.1:180397924-181040424 GCF_902635505.1 Sarcophilus harrisii | reverse complement strand
AGGGAATTAATGAAAAAAAAAATCAAATGAAGGTGGCAGCTTACCAGAATCTAAAATTATATTATAGAGCACAGACCAAAACTATTTGGTATTATAAGGAATAGATTAGTTGATCAGTGGAATAGATTAGGTTCAAGGATAAAACAGTCAACAAATATACACCTAGTCTTTGACAACCCAAAGATCCCAGCTTTTGAGATAAGAACTTACTGTTTGATAAAAATTTGGGAAAATTGGAAACTAATATGGCAGAAACAGGCATTGATCCATACTTACGCTTACACCAAGATAAGGTCAAAATGGGTTCATGACCTAGGCATAAGGGAAAATTATTAATAAATTAGAGGAACACAGGATAGTTTACCTTTCAGACATGTGGAAGGGAAGGTCTTTATGACAAAGCAGAACTAGAGATCATTACTGATCACAAAATAGAAAATTTCGATTTACCAAACTGAAAAGTTTTGGACCAACAAAACTAATGCAGACAAGATTAGAAGGGAAGCAATAAACTGGGAAAATATTTTTACAGTCAAAGGTTCTGATAAGAGCCTCATTTCCAAAATATATAGAATTAACTCTAATTTTATAAAAATCAAGCCATTCTCCAATTGAAAAATGGTCAAAAGGATATGAACAGGCCTGGAGAGACTTACATGAACTGATGCTGAGTGAAATGAGCAGGACCAGGAGATCATTATATACTTCAACAACAATACTATATGATGACCAGTTCTGATGGACCAGGCCATCCCTCAGCAACGAGATCAGCAAATCATTTCCAATGGAGGAGTAATGAACTAACCAGCTATGCCCAGAAAGAACTCTGGGAGATGACTAAAAATCATTACATTGAATTCCCAATCCCTATATTTATGTACACCTGCATTTTGATTTCCTTCACAAGCTAATTGTACAATATTTCAGGTCTGATTCTTTTGTACAGCAAAATAACCTTTAGTCATTATACTTATTGTGTATCTAATTTATATTTAATATTTTAAATCTACTGGTCATCCCCATCTAGGGAGGGTGGGGGTAGAGGTGAAAAATTGGAACAAGAGGTTTGGCAATTGTTAATGCTGTAAAGTTACCCATGCATATATCCTATAAGTAAAAGGCTATTAAATAAAAAAAAAAAAGAAAAAAGAAAAACTAGAACAATTTAGGCAGAATTGTCATTTTTATTATATTAGCTCAGTCTACTGAAGAGCAATTGATATTTTTCCAATTGTTTAGATTTGACTTTATTTGTGTGAGAAGTGTTTTGTAATTGTGTTCATATAGTTCTTGGGTTTGTCTTGGCAGGTATACCTTATTTTAAATAGAATTTCTCTTTTTTTTCTTCTTGCTGATGGACTTTGCAAGTAATATATAGAAATGTTGAAAATTTCTGTGGGTTTATTTTATATCTTATAACTTTGCTAAAGCTGTTAATTGTTTCCAGTAGGTTTTTGGATGATTTTTTTTTTAGAATTCTGTAAATATATCATATCATCTGCAAAGAATGATAGTTTTATTTCTTCATTGCCTATTCTAGTTCCTTTCATTTTTTTTCTTATTGCTAAAACCAACATTTCTAGTACAATGTTGAATACTAGTGGCGATAATGGGCATCCTTGTTTCACCCTTATCTCATTGGGAATATGTCCAGCTTTTCTCCATTACAAATAATGCTTAGTGTTAGTTTTAGATAGGTACTGCTTATTATTTTAAGGAAGGATTCCTTTATCTTTATGCTTTCTAGTGTATTTTAATAAGAAATGGGTGCTGTATTTTTTCAAAAGCTTTTTCTACATCTATTGAGACTATCATATGATTTCTCTTGATTTTGTTATTGATATGGCCAATTATGGTAATAATTCTCCTGATATTGAACCAGCTCTGCATTCCTGGTATAAATCCTACTTGATCATAATGTATTATCCTGCTGATAAGTTGCTGTAATCTCTTTGCTAATATTTTATTTAATACTTTTGCATCAATATTCATTAGGGAGATCGATCTGTAATTTTCTTTCTCTGTTTTGGCTCTTTCTGGTTTAGGTATCAGTACCATATTTGCGTCATCGAAGGAATTTGGCAGTACTCCTTTATCTATTTTTGCAAATAGTTTGCATAATATTGGAATTAATTGTTCTTTAAATGTTTGGTAGAATTCACTTGTGAATCCATCTGGCCCTGAAGATTTTTAGTTAGGGAGTTCATTGATGGCTTGTTCAATTTTTTTTTTTCTAAAATGGGACTACATAAGTAATTTATTTCCTCATTTGTTAATCCAGGCAATTTATATATTTTTTTGTTAAATATTCATCCATTTTAATTAGATTGTCAGACTTGATGCCATACAGTTGGGCAAAAGAGCTCCTAATTATTGCTTTAATTTCTTTGTCTCAATGAACATTATTGTAATTACATACATAAAATATAGTGTGTGTGTGTGTTTGCGTGTGCGTGTATGTTTGTTTGTATGTGTGTGCTAATTCTGATTCCTTCACCTTATATCAATTCATTCAGGTCTTCCTATATTTATCAGAATTTTTTATATCTATTATTTCTTATTTGTTGCTGTTTAGTAATTTTTTAGTCATGTCTGACTATTCATGACCCTTTTGGAGTTTTCTTGGCAAAGATTTTGGAGTGGTTGGCCATTTCCTTCTCCAGCTCATCTTACAGATGAGAAAACTGAAACAAATAGGATTAAGTGACTTGCTCAGGGTCACACAACTACTTAGGGTCTGATGCTAGATTTGAATTCAGGAAAATTTGTCTTCCTGGGTCCAGTCCTGGAGCTCTCTCCATTGTACCACCTAGCTGCCCCCATGATTTTTTGTGCTACAATAATACTCTATAATATGTTTTATATATATATATATACATATATATATATATATATATATAATATAACTATTAAACCACTCTTTGTTCAGCTATTCCTTAATTGAGGAATAACTTTATTACCAGTTCTTTGTTACCACACATAGAAAAATGTTGTTTTAAATATTTTGCTAAATGTGGGACTTTTTTGTCTGCTTTGGGCTTCCTTTGGTGTAGCTGACCAATAGGGGACCACTTGGTTGAAGGATAGAAACAATTAGATAAAATTTATAAATAATTTCAAATTGTTCTCCAGAACATCTAGACCACATCAAAACTGGTGCTGGACTTTACTTACTATTTTCTAACTTGTGGAATCTTCAACCCAAGTCATGCCCTGAGGAACATTATAATAAAGAAAACGCTGGCTGTTTCTATCAGCTAGTAACTGTGCCTTATGAGAATCTTCTGACTGTGAAGGGCTTATTTACTCAGAATTGGCTAACATGCCTTCTTTCTGAGCTCAAGGTCTTTCTTTGTCTTATCTAGCACAAGGAAGAAACGTCCAGAGGGAAAGATAAAGAAAACATCTCCCTTTCATTTCTCAGCTTCATGCTTTTCTCCTCATCAGTTCCTGGGGGCAATAGCATAAAGGAGATTGCATTCATGAAGAGCAGAAGTAACAGTTTTCCCCCAATGAGGTTTCCTTACCAGTTAAGTACTTTTCAGACTAAGACTGAAATGTACTCCCTCCCTTAACTTTTTGGCTGCTTTAGCTTGGAGAAACAGAAATTTATAACCAGGATGCAATCCTCTTAGCAACAGGCAACTTTTCCAATTTTCTTCTGATATATAGCTCAGAGTTATACAAATCTTAGTTTATAGCAGAAACTGTTTTATAAAAGGACTGCCAGTATCTCTTCCAGGAGAAAAAATGCATCTTAAAACAAGACTTAAACGTAGCTGTAAAGTATAGAATTCATTTTCTCTCAGTCATCCACATGAATACATTGTGAAGGAGAAAGTAAACTGTAACTGTAACTATCTTTCAGAACAGTTTTCAATAAGCAATTGTGGTGCTTCCTCTCAGATCTAATATAGACTACTTAATTTGCTTTCAAAGACCTTAATCTTTTCTCACTCATCCTAACCAATTGATCCTTCCAATAATCTCTAATAGGTCCTTCCTCATCCTACCACCTACCACACATCATACTCATTCCCATTTTTGTATCTGTTCCCCACCACCAACACAGAATTCACCTTCTGGTCCCTTTCTTCTCTATTCCTATCCTATCTATTTTTTAAGGCCAAGATCTCTCTACAAAATCTTTCTTAACTTCTCCAATCCCTTCTCTGAATTCCCATAGCATTTATGCTTTTACCCTTGCTATCCCAGAAGTTTAAAAAACAATGTATAAGTTAAATCATATTTTAAATGCTCTAAATGAGCTAAGTGACTAATTTCATTGAAGAACCCCAGTAATCCCCCCCCCTCCATTTTTAAAGACAGCATAATTATCTTTGGTACCTTTTCACATTCCTTTCTAATACTGCCTGGCCACTTTACCTTCTCTTTGATATTTATCTTATACCCCATTCTTTCTATGCTTTCTACTAACCATCAAAAGTGGAAATTTAATAATCTGATCATAAAATATTTGCAGATAGCTTTTATATCTTAGCTGAGAGCTTCAAATATGAACCCTTTAAATATGACATCTGCATGTTAATAGGGATTCTTGAAGACTAAAAAGAACTTTTATGCTAAAAGAATAATTTTCTAATAGTGAAATTTCAGGGACTTAGGCAGACCATCTGAGATGGGATATTTGGGAGATGATAGGATTTTCTTAGCACCGCTCAACTACAATATGATGATTGCTGTTTCTATCTATAAAGGTGGCCACGATAAGCAATAAGCATCCAATTAAATTCAATTTAATCCATGTGTAGCCCTAGTTATGCATTGTGTGGCCATAAATTTAGAGTAAGAAATGGCTATGTCCCAAGCTACTCACAATATAGTTGGAAAGTGATGTGAGATGACACTACTTAATTTTGGTATATCTAAATTTTGATAGATTCATGAATTAGTATTGGTAATTATGGTTAAAAATAATATATACCCTATTGGAATCAGTCTCAATAGGGAATGAATGAATAAAGTCAGTGCCTCATGTGGGAAAAAAACTACTGGATTTCTAGATGGGATAAGGAAAATGTGTATAATTTATATAAATTCTTGGTTGAAAAGAATGAATTAAAAGCATTTATGAAGCTTTATGTGCCAAATGTTATGCTAAGCTTTGGGGATACAAAGAAAAAATGAAAGTCTGAAGTAGCTCACATTCTAATTATTGGCAACATATAAAGAATATCAGCTGCAGGGAGCATGAAAAAGCTCAGATTTCTTAAAGGTGAAACATTTGCTCAGATGGCAGGAAATTTAGGCTACACCGACAAGTCAGCAGCGCCCAGAAGTCTAGAGCAAAACTTCTTAAATTGTAGGTCATGGCCCCATATGGGGTTGTGTGATTGACTGTGGGGGTTTGATTTGCATACTTATTTTATATACTTATATACCTGGTGTCACATAAAATTTTCTCAGGCAAAAGGGAGTTACAAATGGAAAAAGTTTCACTGACCTAGTCTAGAGAACATGATGGTAAGAGAGATGACTTCAGAATATAGTTGCAGGGTGGATGGAAAGGCCTAATGGTCCTCCAACTCATTATAAGGTTAGTAGTTGGTAACTTTTATCTTATCTAAATATGTCAATCTTTCTACCTAGGTGCTCTGATGTGATCCAAATGGCCCCCCATTAGAGGAGGGGTAAAAAGAAGGCAACAGAAGTACAATTATATCTGTCAGATGACCTACCAACAGAGGAAAGCTGGGAAAAGATTCACCCAAGAGTACAATTTAACAAAAGATTCATAAATAATCAATGAAAGAGGTTCAGACCCAGTCCACCATACTGGGGTCTACAAGGACCAAGCAGAAGAGACAATTTTGTTCATGAGAACTGAAGGCTTGAATCAGTCAAAAGATCTAGCTTGTAAAATCTGTTTTATGGGACTATTCAAAACAAAATGGAAGGTTGAAAGACAAACAGCTTTTGCTGGGGGCATTGAAACCCCTAGATATCCTAGAATTCAGAGGTGATGACTTTGGTATCTAGATAGAAAAGAATTGTTGATTTTTCCCTTGGAAATTTTAGATTAAGGACAGGGAGCAAAATAGGCTTTCCAAGTGCATGTTAATGGGTTAGGAATATGGATCCAGTGATAACTGGACCAAACCCAGAAGATTCATAGTAAAATCCCCACCTGAATTAGACCTCTACATACCATTTAAAAGGCTATGGTAGCAGAATCTGGAGTACTCCAAGAAGCAGCCAACTCTGTGGCCAGGGAACTGCATTGATATTAAAGACCAGACTGAAAAAAAATGTTTTAGGTAAGGTTTTTTTTTTTTTTTTTTTAAGAAGGGTGGAAAATTAGCCTGAGGCTAGTGGAGGATCAATATTAAATTAAAAGAGACCTTGTGAAATGGGAAACTACAAACTTTTAAATATTCTTACTATATCTCCCTCTCTTCATGATATGTTTCCCTATAAGGGGATGTGCTCTTTAAATTGGTGTGCTGTTATCAGGAAACAACAGGAAGGGTTGTTTCTCTGTTGGCTGGTGTTAGTCCTTTGGCTATGGGAGCTAAGAAGATCCTTGTGGTCTTCTCTCTGATGAGGACATGGGTTATGGGGAGTCTAAAGACAAGGAGAAATGGTAATAATTTAAAGAAGGATACTGGACTTTTTAAGGGTTGGGAAGACATGATAGTACAGAATTTAGAATGCCAGCTATACCAACAGCACTGTAATGAGACAGATCTGTTGTTGTTTCTCAGTCATTCAGATGTATTCAGTTCTTTGTGATCTTGTAGACCTATAATGTCCATGAAGCATTTTTTGACAAAGATACTGGAATGGCTTGGCCTTTCTTTCTCCAGTGGCAAATGGTGTTAAATGACTTGCCCAGGGTCACACCACTAGTAAATGTCTGGGGCTGAATTTGAACTCAGGGAGTTCACATGTGAAATATTGAAATAGCATGTAAAGGCAGAATGTGACTCAGCGTCCAAATATGAGGATGGAAAATGATATACCAAATTCTTAATCATTGTTCAAGGAGAGAGTTGAGCAGGGACTGGAGCTCTCAACTAAAGCAACAATGGATAGATAGGAACTTAGTAAATACTTAGAATCATAGTATATTAGAAAACATTAAATATATGTATAAAATCAAACTATATTTATATGCAAAATACATCTAAAATAGATTTATTTAGAATTTACTATGTGTGAGATTACTTGATTAAGGGCTGGGAATAGAAATATAAGCAAACAGCCCTCAAGAAGCTTATATTTTAGTAGGGGAATATAATGCAAAAGGGAGCCTGAAAGGGGGGAATAGTTGGCAATCAAGAAGTGAGGTGAAAGCTTGATCCTAAGTAAGAAAAAATGAAAGTTCAATCTACCAAGAGATTCTAAGGTGGTTACTGAGATCCAGTCCAATGGGGAAACTGAGACTCAGAGAGAAAACTTTGTGGCAGAACCATGACCAGACACCTCTCCTTCCCCCAAGACATTTGGGAAGATGAGATGTAAACAACATAGCTTCAAAGAGCCATATACTTTTCTTGTTGACTCAATTTGGCTAATGCATGTCTCCTGACTCCTTTCCCAGCTCTTTTTGGCTGCTACTTTTCTAATCCCTGATGGTTCGATTGACTGAGGGCAGGGCCCATAGTAGCCAAAGAGGATGCTTAAGTATGGGGCTGGCTTCTCTCACATCTATTTCTTCTGCCAAAGTTGATACTCATCTCCCCTTGGGGAAGGTCAGTGGAGCTTTTGCCCAGGGCCCAATAACAGTCATTGCTTGGCTCTTCTGGAGGGGAGGGCAGCAGAATGGCTGAACTGAAGTGATTTACAGAGAAATAATTCCCAGCAAGGGATTCTAGTGACCTTATAAACTAAGAAACTATAGCAGCCTGACTTCTCTCTTTCCAGGATGGTATTAATTCCACCTAAATCTCTGTAGATCATTTGGTATTTTTTTTTAAAAAGATAATATACTAATCCCAGGATCCCATGCTGTTTCTTAGAGGCATTTAAACTACAACCTCATTAGTATGGTAGTTGGATGAAGAAAGATTTGGAATTAGGAAACTAGCTGTTGGACAGACTGGGTATTAAAAGGAGTGTAGAAGGAGGAAAAATCACATCCTTTCAGCTCCAGGCTCTGGCTCCTTATCATATAGTCTTAGGATCTCTTTTGCACATATACCAGATTTTTTTTCTTATGTTCACTTCTCCCACGATTTCAGTTTCCTCATCTATAAAATGAGATGCCCTTTAAGATATATTTTAAATTTTCTCTATCTCCACATACATCCTACCATACTTCCTCATCTCTACCTCTTAGAATCACTAATGCCTTCAAATCTCAGCTCCTTACACTTTTTACATGAAATCTTCCCTGATTGCTCCTAATTGCTTTCCTGCTAGTGCCTTCCTTCTCAAATTATCCTGTATTTATTTGTTATTATTTTGTATTTACTTATTGTGTATATGTTGCTTTCTCTTCATTGTTGAGTAATTCAAGCTCATTGTTGTCAGAAATTGTTTGTTTTTCTTGCCTTTGTTTCCCCAGTGCCTCTAGCTGATTTAAATAGCCTTAAGTCTTCTTGTAGAATGCTTGCCCATTCTATACTTTGCCCTCACTATTTCCTGTATGTGAAATGCCCTCCTCTTCATCTCCATTTTTTGAAATCCAGTTCAATGTTATCTCTTTGAAATAGTCTTCTCTGGTCCTTCCATTAAGAAATGATCTTTGCTTCCTGTGGCCTCATGATGTCCATGTTAAATCTATCTTGTACTCTTATTCTAGTTTATCCTGCAATATGCCTGTTACATAATTATTAGTTGTTGCTCACATATGTGAAATATTGTCCCCTGCAAGGAGCAATGATAAGTTCCATGAGGAAATGAATAAGGAATCATTGTCTTAAACACCTCTGAAGCTCCCCAATATTTACTGCAACACTTTGCATATATTAAATATTTAATGAGTCTTCATAGTTTGGATGCCAAGTGAAGAAATTTCTCTGATAGCAAATGACTTTTCCCACAAGGCCAAAGATCTAAATGATGGGAACTTCACAGATCAACCCACATTGATCTTAGAGGGTTATACTAGAGTATAGATCCCATAGAAGTCTGTGGCTTCTCTCTCCATTGTAGTCTCCCTCTAGGCTGACCAGATGCAAGACTACTTTCAAGGGTCAGGAGCTGGATAAGGTTATAGACAAATAGGCACTCTGGTGTCAATCA
This sequence comes from Sarcophilus harrisii, assembly GCF_902635505.1. Lineage (NCBI taxonomy): Eukaryota > Metazoa > Chordata > Mammalia > Dasyuromorphia > Dasyuridae > Sarcophilus > Sarcophilus harrisii. The sequence continues at coordinate 181,031,214 of NC_045430.1, read as the reverse complement.
GTTTGATTGAAGAAAGTAGTGGAATTCCCATGGAATACTGGATTTAGAATCAGGAGACCCTATTTCAAACCCCTAACTTGTCCACTGTTCTAGACAATCCAATTAGCCTTTTTGATCCTCAGTTCCTCATTTGTAAAATGAGAGGATTAGTCTAGGTGATCTCTGAGATCTCTTCTAACTCTACACTGATTTTACTTTGCTATATTATTATGCTAGAAAGGTATCTTAAGCTCCTTATATTGGTTAAGAAGCAGAAAGACAGGGTTCATCTATGCTTTTAGAACTTTATAAAGGTGTGCACTTGTTAGTATCCCATTGCCTGGACTTCAGAAGACACAGTGCATTTGTTGGATCCAGAATTTTCCCAGACTCCACAGTTACAAGGTTCCTAACTCATCTGCCATCTTCTACAGGTCTGCCATTTGAATAAACAGGATGGGGGTCATCCTAGGTCTTTCAAAGGTGTTCTGTTAAAAACATTAAAAATACAGCAAAAAGCTATTTTCTTTAGACTGAAAAAATATTTTATTGCTATCTTCTGTTTTTACATAATCGTTTCCAAATATATTTCTTCTCTCCCTTAATCTTTCCCAGAGAACCAGACTTTGCAACAGAGAATGAAAAAGAAAAAGAAAAAAAAAAGCATTTTTTAGCAAAACCAATGTTTTAACACTCATGACAATACATTAACTAAATCATTGATAGCCAGATGATGCTTCACATCTGTTACTTTGCCTCTTTAGAGAAATGGAATCCAGAAGGAAGCATATTTTCTCATCTATTCTTTGGGGACCAAGCTTGGTAACACATTATAATTCCACAATATTCAACTTCAAGGGTTTTATTGGTTTTATTGCTGTACCCTTTTATGTTATTTCTGTAATTGTGCCTATTGTTTTCCTGATTTCACTTACTTTACTCTGCCTCCACTCATACCAATTTTCCCATGCTTCTCTGAATTCTACATATTCCTTACTTCTTATGACACAGTGATATTCTATTACATTCATGTGCCACAAATGGATTATCCATTTCTCAACTGTTAGCACCTACTTTGGTCACTTGACATTGACTTCTGGTTGTCCATGGGGTATCATCCTGACTCTTCGTACCTGTTCTGGATCAGTCCAATGTTTGGTATGGATGACCTCCTCATCTCTACCTCTCAGTCTTAGTCTTCCTTTAAGGTTTAGTTTGTATACTACTTCTATGGGAAGTTCCACTTTCCCCACTGTTCCTAGATGATACTGTTATCCCCTTACTCAAAATACAGTTATCTAGTTCCCTGTGCATACATTGTAGCCCGATAGAATTAAAGTTTTTGAGGGTAGGCTGGTTTCATTTTTGTCTTGTTCTCCTCAGTGCACAGTGCCTTGTGTAGAGTAGGTACACATAATGTCATACTGTGTGTGGGGGACTTCGGAGATTGAGGTAGAAGTTCTAAATTTACTAAGATGTAAATATTAAAGGACTGTAAGAAAAATATTCTGGGTATGTGCTGGTGCTTTGAGACTTGTGTTGCCTTCGAGTGTGAACATCCATTTCAAAGTCCTTTGTTGGGTACTCTGTGGGAGAGAAACAAGGAGCCTCCTGAATTTTTAACCGGGACCTTGACCACCAGGAACTGTGAAAAATTAACCAAGACTTCAGCAAAGCTCCATTGAGCAGCCAAATGGGACTGGCACCATCTTCTCAGAAAATAGTGCCAGAATGATGCTGTAAAGCCAGTCAGGGAAACCATGGAGGGAAATATCAGGTGAAATGTATCCGTAACATTCATGCATGGAGGAGACACTTAAGAAAGGCAACCTAATGAAGAATAGAGAGTGCTGGGCTTGAAATAAGGAAGACCTAATTCAACTCTCTATACTTATTAGCTGTGTGATCATGAACAAGGTACTTAACCTTTGAGACTAAATATACATAAAATGGGTATGATAAAATCTGTACTACCTCCTTCCCAATGTTATTTTGAGATTCAACTGGGATAATATATGTAAAGCTCTTTGCAAACTTTAAAGTATTCTATAAATGTCAGTTATTCTTAGAGGTAGAGCACTGACATCTCTCATGACAGCCATGACTATAACTAGCCAATACTGTACGGGCCCCTAGGGGAAGCATGTGATCATTGGCAGGAACTGTTATTTTCCTCAGACTCTGATGTGTGATCTATTTGTTTTCTTTGACCTGTAAATAAGCTTGTTCATTCTTTAAGCCTTGTGCTGCCTGTATTGACAAGGGGAGTTGTTGACAGCCTATCAGTTGTACTTCTCTGGGCCTCTCCAACATGCTCCAGGAATCTCATCATCAAGTAAGATCACTTCAGCCCTAGAATTCATTTCTCATTAATACCCTCTGCCCTTGAGGCCTTTTCCTCTCTTTGATTGGAAAGGGAGACTTATTCTCTTGGAAATTCTATTTAAGGAGGGAGCCTAGGTCAACCCTCTCTTCATTTCTTACCCAGCTGTGCTTCTCTGGATTTTTCTGTCATTTTTTTGAACCATGTACTTGTTCCCACCTTCCATCCTATTTCTTTAGTTTCCCTTTGTTGGTTGTCTGATTAGACTGTAAGTTCCTTGAGGTCAGGGGCTGGGCTTTCTTTTGTATTTTTTTGTATACCCAGTGCTTAGCTTGTGACATAGTAGGTATATAATAAATGTTTACTTTCATATGGTGTTAGAAAAGTACTCAGATTATCTGGGTGAATGACTCAGTGAAGGATAATCCAAAATGTACTTGTATTCTTCTCAGGAAAGAACCTCCAAGTTTCATCCTTTATTTATGCAATAGGCCAGTTAGGAGAACTGCTTCCAATGGTACAGGGTTATACAGGTCTACCCTTAATACCTTAAAGGCATCTTTCAATTTATTGACTAATTCTGTATTTAATTTTGCTCTCTCAAGAACTATGATACTCCATGGAATATTTTGGATATTTTCTTATTAATGAATAAATTTGCAATTTTCTTCTCATTTCTTAATCATCTGGCTCTACCTATCCCATTTTATTAAATATTTATTGAAAGAGAGCCCCTCTTTCTCACTGGTCATTATTTATACATTTCTTTATATTAAATACCATAATTTCCCATGTTAAAATAAATACTAAAATCACTGAATATTTAACTTATTAATAAATGAAATCAATAATAAAACAAAGACAAAATACTTATATTATTTTAACTATAAGAAAAATCATAGTTACCTCAAATCTTCACTATAATAGCAAATTATTCCTTTCCTTGTGAAAAAATGCTTTTCTATTCAGTTCACTCAAGATATCAATTGAAGTCTCTCAAAAATATTCTATGTTTCTCCTCAAGATAAGAATTAGTTTCAGCATTTCAGAAATGTTATTTTAGTTCTTTTCATTTCTTCTTTCTTTAGCAGGTAACAGTTTCTCCAGAACTGTGCTGTAAACTGCTAGTTCACTCACAGACTCTTCATATAATTCTCTTGATAATATTTCTTCATAAAATAACAGTTGACAATTCTCTTGATAATATTTCTTCATAAAATAACAGTTGACAGTTCTAACAAGAAAGAAGTTTCTCTTCACTTTCTTTTTCTGTCCTCTCTTTAGAAGGACCTTAAACAAAGCATGACAGCTACAAAAATCAATTAGAAATTTGACAACCCAAATTGCACTTTAAACAACATTCCATTTGTCTTTTAAAGATATCCATAATCTTTGAGGAAAGTCCAGTCAAACAGGAAGGAGTGAGTTGGAACCAGTCTGATATGACTAATTAAATAGTTAAATTATTGTTAAATTTTTAGTGTGAGAGTTTACATGTTGGAAATTGGAAATTATACAAATTAAGACTTGACTTGTTGTTTTGCTAATTGTGATGAAGATAATGTTAATAATTTAGGCTAAACATTTATCAGAATATCATTTGAAACAGACATTATATTAGAATAAGAGAGTGAGAGATGGAAAGGACCTTAGATAACATCTAATCTAACCATATCTCCCTGCATTGGGTTGATCCATAGTTTTCTCATCTATAAAAACAGTGATTTAATAATACCTGCCTTGCCTGTTTTAAGTAAAGTACTTTGGAAAGTTCCATGGAAGTGGGAACTGTTATTGCCTGGTACAAGGCAAAGAATGCTGCATTTTTAGTCAGAGACCTGGATTCAAATTTCACTTCTGCAAGCTAGGTGGTACAAGTGAAGTATGGGAACGATCTGGAATCAGGAAGATTTGAGTTCAAATCCAGCCTTAGACACTTTAAACTGAGTGACCCTGGAAAAATTATTTAATCACTGTTTTCCTTAGTTTCCTCAACTGTAAAATGAGGAAATAATAGCATTCACTTGTTCTAAAGATTAGATGAGAATAATATCTGTAAAGAGTTATGCACAATGCCTAGAACATAGCAAGTGCTTAAAAGATGCTTTTCCTGCTTCCTTCCCTCCCTCCTTTTCCTTCCTTCCTTCCTTCCTTCCTTCCTTCCTTCCTTCCTTCCTTCCTTCCTTCCTTCCTTCCTTCCTTCCTTCCTTTCTTCTTTCCCTCCTTCCCTTCTTCCTTCTTCTCTTCCTTCCTTTCTTCCTTGCAAAAAATGTGTTCAGCTATAGAAATCCATGATACCACACATTGACATATGTTGGGATCTTGCTCTACATCCACATGAATCTTCAGAGTATTGAGGCATTATATATATATATATATATATATATATATATATATATATGTATGTATATATCTCCACCTCTCTGTCTATCTATAAATGAAACATCATACTGGCTGTGTGAGTCATTTTAACCTCTATTTGCCTTAGTTTCCTAAGCTGTAAAATGGGGATTATAATAGCATTTATCTCCCAGAGTTATTGTGAGAATCAAATGAGATAAATTTGTCAAAAAACTTAGCAAGGTATCTGGTATATAATTGTCTCTTAATAAATGATTTTTCCCTTTTCTCATCATTTTACTTCTAACAAATATAAACTTATTGGCTTAAATTTAGAATGAATCAAATAGAGAAAAACATTGCCCCCGTTCTCACAGCCTTATGTTATATTGCTATTAAAACCTTAGCCCTATACCTTCCTTTCAGTACTCACTTACTTTTATATTAGCCCTTAGTCGACTGATTGCCAAAAAATTTGAAAAACCATGAAAAAATAATACAGGTTGTTTTTGATTGCATTCTTAATGGTGTTTCTTGCTGCCTTCCTGTTCCCCGTCCAAAAAAGGGGGAGCTCTCTGTCTGCTGTGGTGTCATCCAAGAGGCCTGATCCTATTTAATTCACTCAAGCAGTCAACCATAAAGACATTTTTCAGAAATAAAGACAACTCCTGTAACTTTTTAATTAAGGCTTAAAAGCCCTTAATTAAAGAGACATAAATCATGGAGAGACCTTTAAATCTTCATAATCTTCCATGGCATTGGGTATGTGATACCCAATCGTGTTTGTATTGACCTCAGCAGCAATGAAGATGGGGAATTATCAATGCTGGGAGATTTGTAAATGCCCACTTGGCTTCTTCCTCTTTCTGTTAGGGTAAGATGATGGCATAGGGATACCTGTGTACCCAGTCATTAGGATGGATGGATTTACATCTGGACAGTCAAGCCTGCTACTGCATTCCACTTTTGGTTCCAACTCTTGAATTTCCTGTTGATGAAGAAGTAAGAGTTAGGGCCTAGTTAGAGATAGTGGATAGCTTGCTGGCCTGGAATCAGGAGAGGTTGGCTTTAAATCTCACCTCAAACACTCACTAGCCATGTGGTCATATATAAATCAAGTCACATTTCTCAATTTCTAATTCTTTATCTGTAAAACTGGAATGATTTTAATACCTGTATTTTGTATCTCAAGACTTGCTTTGAGAGTCCAGTAAGATAGTACAGCTAAAGTACTTTGTAAATGTTAAAGAAATTATGTAAATGTCAGTTATTATCATTATCACCATCATCATCTGTGATGACCACGTATTTTAAAATAGCTGGAGTCAGGAAGTTAGGATAAGGGGAAATCCTTGATCTTCATTCTCTGCAGAGGTGAAGGGGAAACACAGAGTCAGGCCAGCAGTGCCTCTGGCTCTCACACTCCACCCACCAAATTCTCTAGGCAATCTCCTATACAACACATCAAATTTGCACAGAGAGTAGGCGGGGCCATTCTTTCTCCAAGCATATATTAATTATTGTCCAATTGCTAATTAGCCTCAAGTGCTCGGGACCTCAGTGCAACGACTCAAGAGCTTCAGCCCATTATATCTCCTGCTTTCTTTTGTTTTAGAACACAGGTGGTCACGCCTCCCTGGCCTCTCATGGAGGTCAGAACCCCCAAGGGGAGGTGATCACACCCTCCCTGACTTCTCAGAAAAGGAGGTGAAAACACCGAAAAGGAGGTGATCCCCCCTCTCCCTCCAACTTCTCAGGAAGGGAGGTGAAGGCACTAAAAAGGAGATGATCACGCCCTCCCTGACATCTCAGGAAGGGAGATGAAAAGCACCAAAGGGAAGTGGGGATTTCTAGCAGATTTCTGGGCTGAAGGGTCTTATTATGCACAAACCCATCAGCATGGGAGGTATCACACAAGCACATAGCAATAACGCAGAGGCTATTAGGGATGACTCTCCCCACAGTCAGTGAAGGCTCGATGTGGTGCAACAAACATGAATTGTACATGCAAGTAGTGATATAACAAACAACATAAATCAACATGGTGTTGTAAAAGATTTCCAGAAATCCTAGAAGGAGGGTATGTAAACAACAGTCACACATACCTTTGGCAGCCAAGAGATAGTCCAAAACCAATTTTTTGTCCATTGCTTCACATGTCAGGGAATCCAATGATCCCCTCAAGTTTTTGAAGTCCTGCAACAGTCTTTTTATGTGTTAGGGAATCCAGTGATTCCAGCAGATTTTGCAGTCCTGCAACAGTCTTATCATGTCTCAGAAAATCCAATGATTCCTGAGGGTTTTCAAGTCCTATAACAGTCTTATGTCTCAGGGAATCCTATGATTCCTGAGGGTTTTCAAGTCCTACAACAGTCTTATGTCTCAGAGAATCCAGTGATTCTTGAGGGTTTTGAAGTCCAACAATTTTCGATGTCCATGATTCAAACTCCATAACTGCCATGTTCATTCAGTGGTAAGCACAATCATCAACGGAACCACCCGGTGTTTCTTGGGTCTTCTTCGTCGTTTCAAGGCTCTGCTCAGTCTTTCTCTGATGGACAAGGCAAATATGGTTCGTTGGCACCCATCTGATTCCTTCACCTGTAGAGATACAAGCAAACCCTCTCCCCCAAGCAGTTAGCCTATCTGATCCTTTCCATTCACCACTTTCTGGGTCTCACCACATCACCTGGCAATTATCTAAAGATAGTGGAGCTGCTTGCCCTGGACACTGCCCTTCCGGTGGGTTGTAAAACCTGTCTGCCGGAGCTAGTACATCTTTGTCAAAAATCAAGAAGTTAATAGTATAAAGGGATAGATTTAGAAGTTCTCTAGGGTTACCTGTGGCTCCCCCTTCCTTTTGTTTTTGGAAGAGTATCCTGATGTCTCTGTTTCTCCTTTCTACTATTGCTTCTCCTTGAGGACTAAAAGGTATGCCAGTGGTATGTAAAATCTTATACTGTGTACAAAAGTGTGCAAAATGTTTAGAAGTATATGCAGATCCATTATTTGTTTTTATGGCTTGTGGCATACCCATAAATGCTTGTGTGAGGAATTCAGTGACCACTTGGGCTGTCTTTTTTGCTGCTGGTATTGCAAAAGTGAATCACTTGTTTTCAACTTAAGGAAAATTATTTGGTTCCATAGGCCAGGGAGAAGCTCTCTATCTACATTCAAAATTCTTGACTTTTGACATAAAAGCAGAAACTTTATTTTATGTAAACTTTGTATTTTTTCCTATACATACATTTTTTTTTCCAGGTTAGATATCTTGAACTGGATGTAGACAATGAATTGAATCCAGAACTGAATGTAAATAAACAGTGGGATGGATTATCTTTGGGAAGCCACAAAGTTCCCTAGCATCTCTTTAAGACCAAATTACAATTGATATTTTTAATACCAATATTGTTCCAGTCCTGTTATATAGCTCTGGAAAATGGAATGTTATTATCCCCAAGGAATTGGTAGTTATTTTCACCCAGAAGGCAATGGAAAGGTACCATGGAAAGATGATTATAAAAAGTCTGTAACACATAAGAAGGAAAAATGGAGTAAAGAACATCAATCAAAGAAACATAAGAGCAAAAAAAAAAAGGCAAATTGGACATGTGTTATATGAAAAAAATAAATTGACAGACAGCCTTTGTGGCATATTGGTTTCCCAATGAGATCAAGAGAAAGCAAGCATGGAACCCTCCATGGTGAATGGTCCTTGTGTTGAACTTATGACATATAGGTAGACAATAGATAGAGAGATGAGGCTTCAGGAAGACCAGAGATCAAACCAGCTTCAGATACATATTAACCGGATGATTCAGGACAAGTCATTTAACTTTTGTTTGCTTTAGTTTCCTCATCTGTAAAATAGGGATAATAACAACACTTGCTTCCCAGGATTGTTGGGAGGATAAAATGAGATGAATTTTATTTTTTAAAAAGTACCTTGCACATAGTAGATGCTATATAAATGCTTATCCCCTTCTCCTTCCTTCCAAAAAAAAGTTTTAAATATTGGGAAGAATGTAGTGATGGGAAACTCACTTAGAAATGTAGGATTTGGAACTGGAAGGAACCTTAGAGAATAAGGAAGGAAATCTTAAAGATGGTGCCTTAAAGCCTATAAGAGGCATCAGAGGCTACCAAGTACAACTATCCTAATGTTTACAGATGGGGAAACTGAGGCCCATTTCAAGTGACTTGTCAAAAGTTACATAGTATGAGAAATGGGATTTAAATGTCCAAAGTCAGGACTCTTTCCATTATTTAACACAGACTCACTGTACTAAACCCCTTATTGTATTAAGGCCCAGGCCAGACAGTGAGTTAATGGCAGAAATGAGATCAGAATCAATTTTCCTTCTTTCTTTGCCATCTTTTCTTTAATGCTTGGTCTGAATTGGTGAATAATTTTCTGGGCTATCGCTAATTATTTGGAAAGTGATAAAAAAAATCTCATAAATATTAAGTTTAATTGTAAAAATCACACGCCAAGAAATAAACTACGTTTTTGTGTCTGTATTGTCAGGACTGGGGAGGGAGAGTTGGTATGTCCCCAAAACAAACTAACTTAATCTTCAGAATAGGTCATTAAATGAATGGCACTGCCCTGAAAGCCTGGAAATTGTGGTTGGTCTAAAAACTTAAATCTTTGGCTTGAACCAAATAATTCTTTATTCTCCTCAGGTTTTTCACTTTTTCAGCATTTGTTTGCTGTTATGGCCCTAGGAATTGAAACCTAGAGACACCAAGATCAGACAACTAGAAAGTGACAGGAAAGAGCAGACGTTAGAGAGACTTAGATAACTCATAGTTAAACCTAAGATGGCTCTGTTGGGAATGGTTGAACAAATTGTGGTATGTGAGTATTAGAGAATACTAGTGTGCTATCAGAAATGATGAGCAGGATGCATTCAGAAAGACCTGGAAGGATTTCCATGAGCTGATACAAAGTGAAATGTAGTGTACAAAGAAACAGCAATATTTTAAGATAATCAGCTATAAATGACATAACTATTCTCAACGATACCAAGACAGCTCTGAAGGATTTTTGATGAAAAATGCTATCCTTTCTCAGAGAAAGAATGGGTGATAGCTGAATATAGATTGGAGCATACTTTTTAAATTGTCTTTTTTCTTTTTAAAAAATTAATTAATTAATATTTAAATTTTTTATTAATTAATTAATTTTTATTTTATTTTCAAAACATATGCATGGGCAATTCTTCAATACTGACCCTTACAAAACCTTCTGTTTCAAATTTTCCCCTTCTTCCCCCCATTCCCTTCTCTAGATGGCAGGTAGTCTAATATATGTTAAATATGTTAAAAATTTAAGTATACATATTTATACTATTATCTTGCTGCACAAGAAAAATCAGATTAAAAAGGAAAAAAAAACTGAGAAAGAAAACTAAAATGCAAGCAAACAACAACAAAGAATAAGAATGCTATTTTGTGTTCCACACTTTGTTCCCACAGTCCTCTCTCTGGTTGTAAATGGCTTCTTCATCACTGAACAAGTGGAACTGTTTTGAATCATCTCTTTCTTGAAGAGAGCCATGTCCATCAGAATTGATCATTGTATAGTCTTCTTGTTACTGTGTACAATGATCTCCTGGTTCTACTCATTTCACTTAGCATCAATTCATGTAGGTCTCTTCAGGCCTCTCTGAAATAATCCTGTTGGTCGGTTCTTATAGAACAATAGTATTCTATAACATTCATACACCACAATTTATTTAGCCATTCTCCAACTGATGGGCATCCACTCGGTTTCCAGTTTCTGGCCACTACAAAAAGGGCTGCCACAATCATTTTTGCACATTTGGGTCCCTTTCCCTCCTTTAAGATCTCTGTGGGATATCAGCCCAGTAGAAACACTGCTGGGTCAAAGGGTATGCGCAGTTTGATGACTTTTTGAGCATAGTTCCAAACTGATCTCCAGAATGGTAGGATCTGTTCACAACTCCACCAACAACGTATCAGTGTCCCAGTTTTCCCACATGCCCTCCAACATTCATCATTATTTTTTCCTGTCATCTTAGCCAATCTGACAGGTGTGTAGTGGTATCTCAGAGTTGTCTTAATTTACATTTCTCTGATCAATAGTGATTTAGAGCAACTTTTCATATGTCTAGAAAGTTATTTTTCTTAAGGAATGATTATTAATTTATGGTTTTTTTAATAACATGATTATTATGGAAATGTTTTGCATGACTACACATGTATAGTATATATTGAATTGCTTGCTTTCTCAGTGGTGGGGGGCAGGGGGAGGAAAGGAGAGAATTTAGAACTCAAGGTTTTAAAAATGGCTTTTACATGTACCTGGAGAAAAATAAAAAAAAACTAAATAAAATTGTTTTTAAAAAGATGGTCTTGTTGAAGGGAAGACAGGAGGCAGCTGAACACCAAGGATCTTTCACTCACCTCTGTGATTTTTATGAAACTTCCAAGTACCAAATAAATGAAAGAAATTAGACAAGTGTGGCTTTGTCCCAGCAAGCAAATAAAGTAGACCTTTCCTTTCAGACCCCAAAGAGCACTTTGTGTTCAGTTTTGTAATGTATTCATCATGCAATATTGTGAATTATAGTTACCTATATTTGTGTATTGCTCCCATGTGATAAGTAAAATAACAGTGGGTAATTTATTCTATCTAGATTTTGTTCCTTTCCTGGCATATAGAACAGTGGTATGCATATAGTAGTCAATTAATAAATATGCATGGAAGAAAGGGTAGGGTGGGGAGAAGGAAGGGAGGGATCTTTAAAATACTATAAAAGGTATTTTTTCCTGAGGCACAGATTAAATTAGACCTGTGAAATTTTGAAATTCTATATTAGCTAATATTTAGATATACCTCTGAATACTTAGTTCATTTGATCTTTCTTCCATTGTCAGTCTTTGGGATTGACTTGCCATCTTTCTTCTCTGATTCACTATTCATGTGATTTTCTCAAACGGAGGCCAGTGAAAATTTCCTTATTAGAATAGTCTCTCATAATTTCTTGATATAAAGTCAGTTACATACAGAAATGAAATAAGAGATCTAATAAAAAATGTAACCAGCTTTCTCATCAGAGGAGATGGGTTCAAGTCCTTGTTCTCACATTTGATGGCCTTATTACTATAACACTCAGCTCCAATTTTCTCATTTGCATAATATTTGTGCTACCTATATCAAGTGACTCTAGAGCTAAAGTTTATTTTGAGTTCATATCTGACCTCAGCCATTTACTAGCCTGTGTGACTGAGCCAACCACCTGATAGCCTTAATTTCCTCATCTGTAAAATGAGCTGGAGAAAGAAATGACAAATCACTTTTGTATCTTTGTCAAGAAAACCCCACTAAGGGATCTCTAAGAATCAGATGTGACTAAACAGCAACCAAAATAAACCCTAATAACAGAAATACTGTCAGAAAAATGCTTTGCAGATTTTAAAGTGACATATAAATCTGAGTGTTCCTAATTATTTTTATTATGGTCTCTTTTTGTAGTGTAACTTATCATTTCATGAACACAAACACATGTAGCTGTTAATAAGTGTTGGGCACATAGTAAGCACTCAATAAATGTTTCTTTTTTTATTACAGCTTTTTATTAACAAAACATATGCATGGTAATTTTTCAACATTGACCCTTGCAAAACCTTCAGTTCCAACTTTTCCCCTCCTTCTCCCTACCCCCTCCCCTAGATGGCAGGTAGTCCCATTCAGTAAATGTTTCTTGATGCTAATGTACACAGGGACTTCATATATTGCTCCTCTGGGTAATTCGTGTATTTTGAAAGAAAATACTTGGAAATCAAAAAGATTGACATCAGTGGTGTCAAACTCAAAAAGAAACAGGGGCTACTAAACCACACATAAGGGTCTTTGTGGACTGCATGTTGAACTAGAAAACCACATATTAACATTATCTATGTTTTATAGTATTTTTGTCATGCCCATAGAGTTCTCTAGGCTTCGATTTCCTTTGTAAAATGAGGAGCACTGCTCTGAAATCTATAAAAATATGTGGTCAGTCATTTCTCCATTTACCCAAAGTTTTAAGTTATTGGGCACTTTTGATTTCTATGTTCTCTCTCTTAGGCCATGCCTATAATGTGGCAAATACAACTTTGGTCAGTTTGATTCATTGAGGATTAATTTTAATGCCATGTAAGTCATGAAACCAATCCTGCCAATTTTCAGTTCTAATTCCAAATCTAATAATAGAATCAAATTAAATGGACTAACTCCTTTTTCCTTCCTCTTTTACTCGGTGGCAAATAAACTTGACTTAGTCCACTTCAAATCCAACCACGGTATTCTCAGTCCTGATACAGGTTCATCTGAAGCAGAATTCTATAGGGGACCCAGGGCACTAAAATTTACAGGGTGAAAATTTAAAAAATGATAATAATAATACAAATATTCTGCAATTTAAAATTTTGGCACATTTCCATTTCGAGAATACTTACATTTCAGTAGCTTAGAAACAATTAAGTTTAGCACGTAATGAGAATTATTCACAAAAATAGGAAGCTATCAGATGCAAATTCTCCTCTTAAATTCTCCCCTACCCATAGCCATACATTCATGAGTTCTTTTTCCCTTTCTCAGCCTTTTCTTCTCCTGCTCCTTTTTTGCTGATAGGATGTCATGGTCTTCTGGGATTCCCCCTCAAAGGAACAGTGTCCTGGGGTTTTTTCTCATTGTTTCTCCCAGGGTCTTTCTTCCTACTCAACTGAGTTTGTCTTTATTTCTTCTTATGTTCTTTTGATAAATTACAAAGTTTATTTGAAGGCACAGTTTGTGCTGCCATCCCTAGACACCAAAATTACTAGTTACTTCTCTGATTTGAAGTATACCATCCCACTTAAGATCTGATGTTATCAGTCTTGCTCCTTAAGATTCTTACACCCACTTAATGGTCATACTGCAGCAACTGGTTTGTTATTTCCCAGGCACAATTTCATGGGGTCATTTCCTGATCTTCTTTTTGAGTCCTTCCAGCTTACTAATTTGGATCCACAAAACTGTTTTAATTGTGAGATTTTTTAAAATTTCATTTTATTATTATCATGCCCACCACATGATGATAAACTGTGGTTGTGTAAATTAAGCAGTCAGTAAACATTTATTAAGTATAAACATCATGTCAGGCACTGTCCTAAATGCTGAAAATACAAATATGAAAAATGAAAGACATTCTTTGCCCTCAAATAGCTTACAATTTATTAGGGGACGACAATACACAAAAGGAAGCTGGAAGGAGGGTGAGATGGGGAAGATACCCTGCACAGGTGCATGGTAGAAAAACTAGAGATCTCCCTAGATAGTGCAGTCAAATGAGAAATGAAGAGGTTTTCTGAGTTGAGATCCTTCTTTAAAGGGAAGTTTTGGAGGGCACTGCTCTACCCTGTACTCAGAGGGACAGAAAGTGGTGATGACTGGATTATACAGGATAATGGGATCTTGAAAGATAACTTTTTCCAATAATGATCTTCTTGGGGTATGATAAAGAAGTCAAAGAAAACCCTAAGTAATGCAGGGAGGTGAGAAACAAGAAAGGAAGTATTTGCTTGGGGAGTGGACAACTAAGGAAAGCAAAGTGATTTACAGAAGTCCAGAGACAAAGGAATTTTTATCCCATTCTTTATTATTGATCATTGCAAGATCTTTGTCTCATTGGGTCTACTTTCCCTGCTTCTGTAAATGACAAAAGGATGTCATGTTGAATGGTAATAATAACGATAATAAATAATAATATAATAGCTGACATTATGTATTTAGTACTTTAAGGTTTACAAAGTGATTTACAAGTATAATCTCACTTGAGTCTGCATGTAAAAGGGCAAAAAGTACTGCTATTTTGTTAGATATGAAAAGTCAAACAAAATAAGCACTGCCTACCTCAAAGCTTTAATATCTTCAAGAAAGGAAGCCAATCCAAGTTCATTGGTTTAGAGCTGAAATGTTCTTAGAGGTCATCAATCCAATTCCTTCATTTTACAGTGGGGGAAACTGAGGTCTTAAGCTATTAAGTGATTTATTCAAGATCATATAGGCAGTATATGCACTACATATACATACATGTATACATGTATGCATGAATATACACATACCTAGATTGCATTTATACATACATACAATATACATATGCATATGTGTATGTTTACACACACACACATATATACACATACATTTTTATATGTAATGCAGCATAATTCTTTGTCTTGACAACAGATGGAAACAGTAAAAATAACTTTTTTGTTAAATTGTCACATGTGAGGACTGACCAGTCAGCAGTTATCAATGCTATCCCCGGTTCATCAGGGACCTTTTTCTCTTTGGTGAGAGGAAGTTCTCAAGACACTCACTAGAGTGATCAAAAGGTTGGCAGCCAGAGAAGTGAGTGAGTGAATCTAAAAGGGACCGGGTCTCTTTGTCTGGGAAAGAAAAGGCTGTAATAATGACGGTAATGAGTGTAATGATTGAATAAGAGTAATCAATCATTACTATCCTTTGTGATTGTGGAGGATTCCTATGAGAAGATGGTGATCAGTTACTCTCCATCCTCAATAAGGACAAACAACAGGATATGGACCTTCATTGGAGCGGTGGGAATTTGTGGGGAGGCAGAAAGACACGTTTTTCCATTTGTGAAAATTGTTAGAAGTTTTGAAAGGAGAAAACAGATTCTTCTTAGTTTATAAAATTTCAGCACAGAATGCATACTCATCTTTCTAGAGCAGCTTATTTGAATATCTGTCTTTGGAGAAATTTATGTGGCAAATTTTTTTACATACATTGTTTCATTTGGACCTTACAACAATCCTGTTAGGTAGGTTTCACAGGTATTATTATCCTCCTAGTATAGATTGGGGCTTCTAGAACTTTTTTCCATTCATGTCCCCTTTTTGCCTGAGAAATTTTTATGCAATCCTGGGTATATAAGTATATAAAATAGGTATACAAACTGAACATTTACTAATAATAAATCATAATTTTGTGATCACTACATTCAATTACCTGACCTGGGACAAGGTCACAACTCACAGTTTAAGAAGCTTTGCTATAGATGAAGATATAGGATAAGAAAGCTGTCATGATAAATTAAATTTACAAATATCAGCCTGAACCCCAATCTTTTTGACTCCAAGTGCAGTATTTAACCGGACTTAGAATATAGTACAATTTGACCATTGTACTGAAGGTATCCAATCTTGGGCCTCTGTGATCTAGGTAGCTCAGATTTTCTCTAACAGCTCAGTCCATGGAGGCAAAATATTGTCTAAAACTGTATTTGTCAGTTCAGAGTCATGCCACAGGGACAGGACAAAAGCTGCAAGATCATAAATGAAGGTCCATAATTGAGGAGGGGACCACCCCCCACCCCCAGCCAGCAGAAGCATAGCGGAGGACGAGTCATATGGCAAACCTCATGTCATGTATCTTCACTAATGACTTGGAAGACAAAGGACATCTGATTTATGATTGGGTGAAAGACAGGGGCAATATATCATCTGAGCACATCATAATGCTATCACTGTCACATCATTGTAGAAACAGAAGTAGTCTACAATAGAATGTTATTTAGCAAAAATAAAAGCTAGCATTTATAAGGCACCTTAAGGTTTGCAAAGCACTTACTATTGTATGTCCCAAAAGTCTAAAAACTGGGCTAAGACTTTTGGGACACTTTGTATAAGTTATTGCAACGACCCCACAAGGTAGGCAATATTATTATTCCCATTTTTAGATGAGGAAACTAAAGAGAATTTAAGGAAGATTTTACATCTAATAAGTGCCTAAAATAGGATTTAAATTGGGGTCTTCTTGGCCCCACATCTAGTACTCTATACACCATGGCTTCTAGGTATCATTTTAGTCAGATAATAGAAGTTTGCCTAGAGCTCCATTACAGAGCCAATAGTGTGGGTCTAATCTTAATACAGAAAGGGGAGATGAATAACACAAGAGAGCTGGTACCTGTACAGTATTTGGTCTAGCTTCAAATCTTTTGTAGACCAGAAGACTTTGAAAGACTTATTTAATTGTGGACCTCAGCCCCAGATTGTAGTACAAAATAATAAACATGGTAAGGTATCTAAACTTATTAGCTCAACTATAGATTTGGAGCTAGATTGCATGTTTTCCTTCTTCATGTTTTCTTTGTCTCCCATTTGCAGTCATTTAAGAATGGACCATTCTTTATAGCTCACTTTCAGGGTCTTCTGCAGTGCTCAAAACATTTCATTAATATTGCTTATTTTTCTTCACTCTAAATTCTTGAGAAAACCCAATTCAAACTCTTGATTGGGTTTAAGATCATTGGATTTTCTAGTCTATAAATGGCTAGCTTATTTAACCTATTAATTCATAATGTCCACATAAGGTTAGAAGTTTGGTTCCAGTATGAGTTATTTAATTTTCTTTTTTTCACAAGAACCTAGAGTTCTGTCCAGGTGGCCCTGCAGTCAGGAAGATGAGTCTTCCCGAGTTCAAATTTGGCCTCAGGAACTTACTTGTGTGACCCTAAACAAGTCACTTAACCCTGCTTTCCTCAGTTTTTCTTCTGTAAAAAGAGCTGGAGAAGCAAATGGCAAATTACTTCATCTCTCTGCCAAGAAAACTCCATATGGGGTCATGAAGCGTGGGACATGACTGAACACACACAGACTCAGGTCATTCATCTCAGAAAACGCCTGCCATTGATCACGAGGGACCCATGCATAACAGGGTAAGAGTGTGTGGTTGGATTACTATAATCCATCACTATTGCTGGGAAGCCTCTTTAAAATCTGCATACCGGTGGTAGGCAGTGTCATTTTTAGTTAAGGGATGATCCATGATTCTCATAGACTGGCTTGAATCAGGGCTTCTGGATTAGCCATTTCCAAGGCTGGGTTAGAAGCATCTCAGCCTCTGGGAACAGGAGGGGTAGTATGGGGATGATGGGAAAGAAGGGCAAGCAGTCATTTGCTAATTTCTACTCAATATCAGCCTGGGGAGACTTAATGTCACCTGTGAGAGTAAACTGCAGTAAGATTGGCAGACCACAGCTCCCACTGATTGTATCCTATTAAAATCGAGCGTAGACAAAATTGATAAGTACTATATTATCTCCTCCAATTAATTCAGATGCAGTTTATCCTCTGCGGGGTTTGCCACAGTGTCAAATCTCCCCTTTCAAATATAAGTTTTCAGGATCAATCTCATTCACTGAATTTGCCTCCAATTTTTATTTTTAATTTTTTTGGGGGGGCAGAGGAGGACAGGTGGGGCTTTCTGCTAAATTAATTGATTTTAAAAACAACATTGGTGACAGAAGCAGCAGATCCAGTGAAATCCTGGGCAATGATGGACCCAAGGCTTCTGCTCCTTTGGAAAGGAAAAGAAGATGAAGAAGAAAAACCTGCAAGGGGGTTTATTTTTGATTAAATGCCTTGGCTTTGCTTTGGCATTTATCTTCCAATGGCAGCCCCCTGATCCAGTCACAATGTGTAATTCCATTAGCATTATCTCTCAATTCATTTGAGAGGGGCTTCAGCACGGACAGCGGAGGCATAAAGGGCTACAATGTTCAGGCGGCTTATTTCTTATTTCTTCCATAGGTTTATTCCTTTATCGGCAGCTCGTTTAAAGGGAGCTAAAGGAGAGGCAGTCAAATCGTTAGGCGAGAAATTTAACACAGGTTTTTAAAAGCCGACTCAAAAGCTTTCTGAAAAAAAATATTAAATAACTGAACAATGTTTCCTTGCTGGGCCCCGGCAGGCCACAAAGGATGCTATTTTAAGGGCCCAGTGTTTATAATGGAGGTTTTTTTTTTCCTTTGGGACTTTAATGAGGCAGGTGATCCAGACGGGGAGCCGGGACTACTGGTTTTTATTCCCAGCTCAGCTGATGACTAGCTTTGTGATCAGGAGCTGGTTCCTTGCTCTTTCTCTGTCTCTGTCTTTGCCTCTGTTTCCCTCCCTGTGCAACGGGGAAAATTAATCTCACCTCCGGCCCACCACAGAGCCATTGCTGTGAGGAAGAATGAGATGATCTCTCTAAAGTGCCTTGAGTGCCTCAAAAGAAAGATGAGGGTAGATGGAAAATAGATACCGGCTGGTCTCATTTGTCCATGCTAATAGGAGGCAGAGATCACCGGGAGAAATGAATTGCACAGATAATCCCCAAACCTCATTTGAGTCTTAACCTTTCCCTCCCCAGACGGACCCTTCACCACAGCTGCTGACAAGTCACTATACTTGCTGAATTTATGTTTCCTCCTCTTGCTTCCCCCATTCAACCCCTCAAGAGAGTGTTCTACAGCAGAGAAATGGCCAAAAGATGGGCAATAGCAGCAGAAGGAGGGGAGTGTGTGTGTGTGTGTGTGTGTGTGTGTGTGTGAGTATTATGGGTCTGGGATATCTATATACTTGATAATCAGCCCCTGAGAGTTGAATATGTATGGTAAAAATGAAGTTATAGATTTTATTTATTCATTTATGAAATAAATCCTTATTAAGCCCCATACAAAGATATGGCCTGGATCAGTTTCCTCATCTGTAAAATGGGAATAATAACAACTCCTATCTCATTGGATTGTTGTGAAGATCACATAAGATAATAATTATAAAACACTTGTCAGCTGGACCGGAACCAGCCTCTAACCTGTGAGGCCCAAAGCCACACAAAACAGACCAGAGACAATCAAGCAGAAGTTTAAATAATTTCAGAATGAGAAAAATGATGTTTACATATGGAAGTCCCCTCTTCTAGGAGGGAGAGCTTAACATGCTAGGCCATATGTAGGTCTTATATACCACAAGGAGGTTGGATTATGACATAATAATTTTTAGGTCTTGAGTTACTGTTCCCATGGGCCTTGTGGGAACAGTATTGTCTCAAGTCTTGAATTTTATGCCCACCTTGAGGAGCACAGAACCAGAGTTCTGTGACCGGAACAGGAGTGTAGTATCTGTCAGTGACAAGGAACAGAGATTGTGAATATGTGATGAACGGCCCTGGGAAATAGGGGGAGCTAAAGCCTCAGTGAACACCTGCTGCTAGTCCAAACAGAATACTCTGCCAAAGGGTGATATATCATTCCAAAGTGCAAGGGATTACTGTTATTCCAGGACACAGCCTGCTTGCTACCTCTCAGTTCTGGAAATCAGGGTAGCTTCAAAACATTTCAATACAGTGTCTAGCATACAGTAAGAGCTATATAAATGTTTGTTATTATTATGTCATCATCATTATTATCATATTTACTATGTGTCTCTGGACAAGTCATTACAACTCTCTGAGCTTCAGTTTACTCATCTGTAAAATGGAGATAATGATACTTGTATCTCCATCAGAGAGGCAATATGAAATAGTGCATAGGAAGCTGATTTTGGTGTCAGAGGGTTGACAATCTACCTCTACATTATAATGTAAAACAGTGGGAAAATAGAGAAACAAATTTGTAGTGTGTGTGTGTGTGTGTGTGTGTGTGTTGGAAAAGTGTATTGGAGTCATGAAGAATGGAGTTCAAAACTTGCCTCTATAACATTTTATTTTAGCGAGTCAATTAAACTGTCTGGGACTCAGTTTCCTTATCTGTAGGTTAGACAGGTAGATAAGATAGCTTCTAAGGTCCCTTCCCTTTCTCACTATGTTGTTGTTCATTTGTTTCAGTCGTGTCCAACTCTTCATGACCCCACTTGGAGTTTTCTTGGCAAAGATACTGGAGTCCTTTGTCATTTCCTGCTCTATGTCATTTTACAGGTGAGGAAACAGAGGCAGACAGGATTAAATCTAGAATCAGACCCCTAGTGAGTGCCTGATGCCAGATTTGAATTCAGGAAGATGAGTGTAGTCCAGTCATTGTAGTATCTACTTCATGAGGTTTTCATGAAGAAAATCTTTATAAACATTAAAACACTCTATAAATATGAGATTTTAGAATTTAAAATTTTATTCTGTCTCTGTCATAGAGCTTATAGAACAGGAAGAGAAATAAGCCACATATGCAAATAACTAGATAGAAGAAACATGAGAGTCCTGTAGGACTGTTCTCAGCACTGTTCAGAGAATGGTGTTCATTTTGAGGCTCTACATTTTGAAAAGGAAGTGGATGAGCCAGTCTATTCTTGGAATTAAAAAGAAATTCCAAATCATGTCCTGTGGCAGGTCTTCTTAACCAGGGATCCAAGGAGCACATTGATATAGTTCAGGGAGTCTATGAACTCAGTTGGAAAAATACATCTTTGTTATGATTACTGTACTTTGCAATCCTAAGCATTTAATTTCTGCATTTAAAAACATTACTCTGAAAAGAGATCCATGGGCTTCATCAGATGGCCAAAGGGCCCATGACATACACAGAAAAGGTCTCTTGCCTTAGGATGAACATTTAAGTTTAGCCTGGAGACAAGACTAGATGTGTAATATGATTGCTGCTTTCAAATAATTAAAGGGTTGTCATATGGACAAGGGATTAGGTGTGTTTTGCCTTGGCTCTATAGGGATAGAATCAAGACCAATGGGTAGTAGCTCCTGGGAGGCAGATTTCAACCCAGTATAAGCCAGAACTTCCTGACATGAAAGTTGGCATAGTAAAAAGAACGTTGCATCTGGGTTCAGAAAAAACTGGATTGGAGGCCTTGTTCTGCCACTTACCCAGCCTGTGTCTTTGTGGAAATTAACTTAGTCTGGACCTTAGTTTTCTCCCATGGAAAATGAAAGTATTGCATTAAATGCTTTCTAAAGTTCCTTCCATTGCTTGTAGTCTATGAGTGCTAAAATTAGAATTGTCCTAAAGTCGAGAGCTCTGCCTTTTGTGATACTATGTTATCTGCAACTCAAAGTCTTCAAACTGGATAGATAGCCAATTCTTAGGGATATTACTGAGAAGATCTGTAGCTCAGGAAAGTTCTGAAGTTATGAATGTTGTGCTGGAAAAAATAAGACTTACTGACCTGACAAGATTTCAATAACATAGAGGTTTCTAGGCTGAATGACTTGGAGGATGGTGGTGACATGAGTGACTTTAGAAAGATGGTGAGTTCAGCTGTTTTTGAAGACACTTATGTGTCCTCTAAGACAATGATTTAAAGATTAGTAGCTAGGAGGGGCCATAGAGATCCACTTGTGCTAAATGGAAAGTTTAAGGGTAAGTACCTGTCATCAGGAAATCAGTTTTTTTGGTTATGGAGAAGCTTCTACTTCTAAAATTCTATGGTTCTATTGCTTGAGCAGAACTAGAATGAGTTGAAATTTTCCTTAAAGCAAGCCACACGGTGTAGGTATTGGATTAATGAGGGGCAATAATATAGATCTGTCCTTGGTAAATAGGCAGCTAGGTGGCACAGGGTCTGGAGTCTGGAAGACTCATCTTCCTGAGTTCAAATATGGCCTCAGACACTTACTAGATGTGTGAACCTGGGCAAGTTACTCTTCACTGTTTATCTCATTTATTCCTCATTTGTCAGCTGATCAGGAGAAGGAAATAGCAGATAACTCTAGAATCTAGTATCATGAAGAGCCAAACATTACTGATAAATGACTAAAAATTTTTGAATGCTAAAATTTTGAATGACTAAAAAACAGCAAACATTCTCTGGCCTTTGGGGGCAGTTTTCTGAATGGAGTACTGGGTCTGGAGTCATAAAGATTCCTCTTCTTGAGTTCAAATCTCAGACACTTATAAACTGTGTGAGTCTGGGCAAGTCACTTAACCCTATTTTCCCCACTTTCCCCATCTGTAAAATGAGCTGGAAGGAAATGGCAAACTGTTTCCGTATCTTTGCTATGGAAACCCCAAATGGGGCCAAAAAAAGTAGAGCACAAGTAAAACAACCAAACAATAAAGTTCATAAAATTGCAGACTTGCTGAGTTTAAGAACCTCAAAGGGTCTATTTTTATCCACACGTACAATTATAACCCCTTTAATAACATTCCCAATAAGTAGATTACTAATTTCTGCTTGAAAACTTCTAGAAGAATTGCACATGTTTAACATAGATTACTTGCCATCTAGGGGAGGGGGTGGGGGAGAGGAAGGAAAACAATTTGGAACACGAGGTTTTGCAAGGGTGAATGTTGGAAACAATGCATGCTTTGAAAATTAAAAAAAAAACATTCAAAAAGTAAAAATTTAAAAAAGAAAACTTCTATAAATGGGGAATTTATTACATATTGAAGCAATTCATTTCACTTTTGAATAGCCCTTATTATCAGGAAGTTTTCCATCATGTTACACTGAGATCTTCCTTTCTGGAGCTTCCAAGGTCTCTTAGCTCTGCCATTCAGCAGTCCAGCCATACTAATCCCTCTTCTACAAGGTAGCCTTTCAAACTTTTGAAAATAGTGGTCATGGATACCCCACTGGATGATTTAAAGATGGGTAGAACTGGAAGGGTCTATGGGTCTCTAGAGATTAACTCATAGTAAGTGGAGAGCCAAGAGGTAGGTACAGGTAATAAGGAAATCACTTTTATTGCTTCTATTGGTTCTGTATGCAGCAGAGCATAGCAGAAATGTGCTATCTGCCATTAAAAGAAGCTGAGTAGGTTGTATTATGCCATGGTGAGGAATGGTGGGAAGCCTGTATTAGATAAATAAGGTCTCTCTCCAGAGTCCTAGTGACTGATCTCTGCAGCACAGCAAATAGAAAGATTTCCATAGTGGTTACTGACAAATGTCACAGAAGATAGTCCCTATAAAAAGACAAAAAACAAGGCTCTCATTTCAAGAAAGTATGAAGGGCAGGTAGAATTTTTCAGAGAAAAAGCATGTTATGTTTATGTTTTTTTCTGGTACTAAGTATTACCTTTATGTTGGCAATGTACATGTTGTACTCCATCCTGGAGGAAGAGAAAGAATTGCTAAGAGCTATAAGTCATGGGGAAACCTGAAGGAAGACCTCAGGAACACAGAAGGGCAGGCTATTTTTGTTTTTGTTTTTTAAGTCATTTCTGCCAGAGGAAGCTAGTGGATTCAGAAAAGAAAAGCAGACTTGAAAAGTGAAAATATGGCCAAAAAGATAGTGTCTGAGAATTGGATTTCTGGACCATAATGGGAACTCTCGGTCAAATACAGTATAGAGCTAACAAGGGACAATAAAAATACATTTATTTGGAGTCTTGTGAATCTGGTTAAAAGACTTTTCAATCGAAAAAAAAAGAAGGAAGGAGAAAATTATCCACATAGACTTGCCAATCCTGGTAGTCTGTAGAACAGCAGGTACTCCACAAGAACAGTAGAGGAGAGAACTATTAATTCATGGGAAATGATCTCCAGTAAGACAGCCAGGAATAAAACCTACAGTCTAAAATATTAATTCACAAATGTACAACATGTGAATAATAAAGCTACAGGTACTAATGCAAGGTGGTAAATTTGGCTTCTTAGAAATAACATCTTAGATGAGTCAGGATTAAACCTCATATCAAGGGAACAGAATAGATAAAAGGGGAGGCAGGACAGTCTTATGTATTTAGATAGTTATGCAGGAGAAACATGATGAAAAATATTTGGATAAAAGTCCATGGAGGTGATAGTTTTTAACATAATATATTATCATACAAGGGGATTTTCGCTATCTGGAATTAGAAATTCGTGATTTAGTAATGATATATCATCTTTCAAAGAGATTGGATGAAAAATAGAGGGTACTATTATTTTTTACCTGATTTAGACTAACAAGAAGAACCTGATTGTTAAAGTACAAATGACAGGGACCTTGGACTGAATGGCCATTTGATATTGAACTCATGATGGAGAAGAAAGCCAGTCATATTCCAACATTCTCCCTATATTTTAGAAGAGTAGATTTCAAAGGTTATAAGAGGATAGATATGATCTCATGGCTTAATATTAATTCAAGAGGCCTAAAAAGCTCTTGAAAATCAAATTCTCAAGACATAAATATAAGATTGTTCTTGTGAGATGAAAATGACTATATGTGAATATATGTATATAACTATATATAAAATAGTTGTATATATATAATGTATACAGAAATATATACATATGTTGTTAATGTGTATATCTTTTTATCTATCTATCTATCATCTATCCAGCTACATACATAGTTATTCAGGAGACAGATTTAACAATGATATATACAAAATATCAAAAGCAAGAACTAATGTCATTAATGTTAAAACCCCAAATGAATTCAGACTTCAGATTAACACTAAGGATAGACAGCGCAAAAACTATGTTAGGAGCAAAAGCAATGTCAAAAAAGGAATAGGAAAACAGTTGAGTTTGAATGGGGCTATGTAATGGATGAGAAGGTTGAAGTACTACTCTCTTACTTTGCCTTTGGTTTCTCTTGGAAAGGTCATAATGGCTACTGACTGGAAGGAATGGTACTAGGACTTAAGATTTAAGATAAATAAAAAGATGTATTTAGGATGCACCTAGTTGCTCTCAATGATTTCAAGTCACCATTTCAAAGCTTGAACAACATCACAACCACTGAGAGCACTGAGAGAACTGACAGATGTGACTGCTGAGTCAGTGCTTGGAATCTTCCAAAGATCATGGGAGTTTAGGTGAGATGTCATAGTAATAAAAGAAGGGCAAATGTTTTGATTTTCAAAAAGGAGAAGAAAAAATGGTCCACAAACCATCAGCATCTAAATTTGATTTCTCAGACACTTAGAAAATAGAGTTTTGTTATGAGAAAAAAGAATGGCTTCACTGGGAATAGATCATGTCAAATTAATTTTTTAAAGATAGCTAGATTAGTAGATCCAGAAGGGCCTCAAGATCAGTCAGAGAAACTGAACTTGGAGAAGATAAGTAAGTCTTAGTTGGATCATGACAGCTGTTTCCAGTGTTTAAAGGGCTGCCACATGAAAGATAGACTAGAATTGCTTTGCTTGGTCCCAAAGGAACTATGGGTAGAAGTTGCTGACAGGATTTAGATTTGTTG
This sequence comes from Sarcophilus harrisii, assembly GCF_902635505.1. Lineage (NCBI taxonomy): Eukaryota > Metazoa > Chordata > Mammalia > Dasyuromorphia > Dasyuridae > Sarcophilus > Sarcophilus harrisii. The sequence goes on along the minus strand of NC_045430.1, from coordinate 181,005,656 downwards.
TAAAGAAAAACTTCCTAACAATTAGAATTATTTGAAGGTGGAAGAGACCACCTTAAGATGTGGTAAGGTTCCTTTCCCACTGGACCACTTAAAGTCAGACAACAATTAGCTAGTGATGATGGAAAAGTAGTTTTCAGTCAGATGTAGGTTGGATGAGATGATCCCCAAATTATCTTCTATCTCATCAGTTCTGGGGACCAAAACTCTAATTTTACAGATGAGGGATGATTATTTAAGGAAGTCAGACAGCAGACTGAGGCAACCCAGCTATCGTGCAATAGTTGAATTTAGAATTGGGATTAGATGCCTCAGCCTCCTCCTGATCATTAACTCAGTGGTCTTGCTAAGTACAGATATACTCCCATTCTCCTCCAGGATTTATCTTGTGACCTATAGCAAGGATGTATGAAATAACTGTCTGTGATTAAGGAAGTCTGTGGCCACAAAACAGAACGCAGCTAATTGTTTCAATCATGGGACTGAGCCCATGACCTTGACCTGATATCACTTGGCCTGTGGTTAAACTGACTCAGCTCTGCCATCCCCACCACTGTGAGAGCACATGCCCTTTTAGCGGCTGGTCAGTAGCATCCTACTCTATACAAAATTATTATTCTGGGAAGAAGATAGGAAGCATCTTGACTGTGAGATCACTTTTAAAAAATCTAAAGTGGGCTGTGTACTGGACTAGGGACATAAGTTGTAGTTGACCTCTTTGGCTATGACTCATCTTCACAACAGTTCTTATGTGATTAGAATTTAGAAGCAGTGAATTAGCTATTTTGGCCTTGTTCAGATGTTCCTCTGTGGAACAGAAGACTGCATTTTAATGCTTACTGTAACTTGATAGGAATAATATCAGAGATGAGAACCAGAAGGAACATTAGAGACCATCCTATCTACTCCCCATATTTTACAGATGGGGAAACTGAGGCTGACAGAGTTTTGTGTCAAAGTCCCAAAGATAATATTAGACGTTGAATTCAAATCCAGGTCTCTGATTCTGAACCTAATGCTCTTTCCATTGTACATGATGCTTGGATAGGTGAGGCAAAGGATGGGGAAAGAGAGCAGTATTGCATATTCAATTAATTTCATTTCAATTTTCTTGGTTGTTTAACCATTTCCTTCTCACTAACCTCCTTGCTGTTCTGGAGAACTTTTCCCTTGGAGTCATGCCAGCCTGACTAGTGATGATCTCTTCTAGGCTGCTACTTCAGGAATGCCTTTACTCATCATATTTCACTTTACTTTCTATTCTCCAGCCATCTTCTGCTTTCTGAGATATACCCCTTTTCCTACCTTTTCTCCACTGCCCTTTCCCCATTTTTTCAATCAAGATCAAAATAACTGTCATTGTTTCTGAATGGACTATATCCATTTATTTCTCTATGGTCCCATTCTCCATATTCTGAACTAAAGGACTGCTCCCCAGGCAACATTCCCTTTATATATTAGAATATAACCTTTCTGAGGCAATGGACTGCCTTTATCTTTGTAATTGTGTCCTCAACACTTAGCACAATGCTTAACAAATACTTTTTCATTCATATATGTATTCCTTCATTCAATTTAAGTCATCGAACTAAGTCCCTACTATGTGCAGTTTATCATTGCTTTAAGAGTTGGGAATACATACTAATATGAATGGCAGTCCCCTCAATGACAGTACAGTTTAATAAAGGGGACGATCCATATACAAAGAAATAATCACAACCAGATCCAGTTTGAATAACAAATCCCCTGACATGGTAGTATGTATTAAAATTCATGCTGTTTGAAGTTATAATTATATAAAATAAGATAATTGGTTACAATCCAATGGAAACATGCAGTATGAATTCAAATAATGCTACTACTTGGGGGCATTCAATATGCACATTAATTGGGACCTGGTTATTTAGTATGCAATGGGATACAATCAATGTATAACAAAAGTACAAAGTGCTGTGTGTAGTTTTAAGGAAAACTGGTTTTGGTTCAGCTAAATGGATCCCTTTGCTCTATGATATAATGGAGCTGAGAATTGAGTTCTAGCCCTGGCCCTGTCACAAATTAGCCATGTGACCTTGGACAAATTACAGACTTAATAGGCCTTGATTTTTCTCCTCTAAAAATGAATTGGCTGGAAAGGATGACTTCCAATGTACATTATTACTCTAAGATTCTAGGACTATCTCTACATTTTTTCCCCCTTAACTTTTTACCTTTTCCCTTAAAGTCCTACCTCACCTACTTTTCCATATTTTAGAGCCCCGTTATACTTTCCTTTTCTTTGCCCATCCCTATGCTCTCCCTGTTGATCACATTTGGGCTTTACATCCCTGTATTTGTCTTGTCTCCTTTCAGATCAATTTTCCGATGCTCCCTACCTCTCTCCAGACAGGATTTTATTATGTTAACCGGTTCTCTCTGCCTTATCCCATTGCTTCATCTTCTAACCTCTTAAGTATTCTTATCTATAGTTCCTTATTTGTGCCTCTATTTCAAATCATTATCTCTCCTTCTCAGTTTGTCACATTAGTTTTCTTTGGCTCTCCATTCTGCATGCCTTTGTGATTGCCACATCTTAATTCTCACCCTCCTCAGTTTTGCCCATCTTACACAGAAATCAGTCTTATGATTTCTTCAATCTTTTGTGCCACAGCAAAACGACTCTATATTCCCATCCTGATTTCCCAATCCCTCTGCTGAACAGCTGAATGGTCTTTCCCACTTGGATTACTGTGAATAAAAACACTAAAAAGTCGGTCTGCTCCATCTTTTACTCTTGTACAGTCCCACCTACTCTGGCTCTATCTCCCAGCTCGTAATGATTGCCTTCTGTGGTATCAAATGTTTTCCTCTGGTCCTCATATGTCTTCCTATGGATATGATGCTACTGGCTCATCTGTGTCTTTGTTTGGTCTGCTCCCCGAGGAAACATTTCCCCATCTGTGAAATGGGGATATTATAAGGATGGATGAGTAAATGTCTGCAAAGCAATCTGAGCTCTTTCAGATTAAGGTGCTGGGTAAATAATTGCATCATCTTTATAGCCCTCATAATTTTAAAACATCAAACTGGGGTGACTTTTATTATTATTATTATTGTTATTTTCTAAATTAGCATAGTCAAATCTGGTCTTAATATATTATAAGAATAAAGGTGTCATTGTTGAAATAGATTACAATAATATACTGTTATTATAGAAATTTTCTAGTAATGCAAATATTTCCCTGACTTGAGGTTAAGTTATAAAGTAGAATAATGACTCACTTAGTTTTTCTGGGTCTCAGTTTCTGATCTATAAAATGAAGGACTAGAGGGCCTTTAAAATTCCTTCCTAACCTTCATTCAGTGATTCTAAGATCCTGTGTAATACAATCAACTCACAGTCAGATTTCATACTTTTGGTTGCTTAATTAACTAGAATCTTTATAGTCTTCTGATAGCTTATGTTATTTCTTTCCTATGAAAATGAAATCATCATTATCCCCAACTGCACTAATCAGTCAATAAATAAATAGACAAATATTTATTAAGTACCTACTATGTGACAGTTAAATCATGGTCATCTTGTCCTTATCAACATCCCTATTTCAATCTTCTTCCTTTTCCTTTTTCATCTAGTGCTTTTCTTGGTGAAATACATGATGATATCATCATGGAAGGGAAGAGAAGAAAACTCTAATCATGCTTTGAAAAAATGTTGGCATAGTCCCTGAAGTGAAAGAGTAAAATGTAAAAGTTTGATTTGTCAACATTTGAGAAGACAGATGAAGCCCAAGAGGGAGCAAGGTGGGGTAGCAGATAGGGCATTGGGCTTAGACTTAGCAAGACCTGAGTGATGATTCTTAGCTGTGTGACCCTGAGCAAGTCTATTAAGTGCTTCCAACCTCAGTTTCCTCATATGTAAAATAGGAATAAAAACCATGCTTACCTTACAGAGTTCTTGTGAAGATTAAATAAGAAATGTATTGTTCAGTCATTTTTCGATCAGCCTGACACCTCATGACCTTATTTGGGATTTTCATGACAAGATATTAGAATGTTTTGTCATTTCCTTCTCCAACTCATTTTAAAGATGAAGAAACTGAGTCAAACAGTGTTAAGTTACTTATCCAGAATCACATGGCTAGAACTCATGAAAACGTGTCGTCCTGTCTATAGAACTTATGAAAACGTGTCGTCCTGTCTATAGAACTCATGAAAATATGTCGTCCTGTCTCCAGGCCCAGAACTCTATTTATAGTGATTTGCAAACCTTAAAGTGATATATAAACATTAACTATTATTATAATAGCTGTTTTGATGGTATAGGAAGAAATCTACTAAGTAATGGCAAAGAAAGGCTTATACAGAGTACCTGGAACCACAGCAAAACAAACAAAACAATCCCTTCACAAAGACAGGGAGAAAGGGGTTTCTATTATTCAGGTCATTTAAAATTAAGCTAGACTAGAAAGTAGGCATTATTATTAGATATTGGTTATATCCCCACAGCTTGGCAGATGCAGAACAAAACACAGATTAAGTGACTGTCCTGGACCTCTGAGCTTGAAGTCTGTGGTACTTGGACCATACTATTTAGCCATTAAATACCAGACTAGGAGGTCTCTGGAGTTCTAAGTTTCCTGGTTTGATTTTCAGGAAGCTGCCCCTGATACTGAAAATCTTCAGCTCAGTGAAGAACTGGAACCTATGACCATTCTGGCTGTGGAGGGACCGCTAAATGAAGCAGGCTGGATCAGAAGTGAGGAACGACTGTTGCGTCTGGGGGAGAAAAGAACAATAGGTGAGATTAGCTAATGTAGTGAGATGGAGGACGGTAAAAATGAAGATGCTGGGAAACCACGTTTGGATTTATGAATGCCTAACAGAGCATCTAAATGATCAGGAAAACATGTTTCTTGAACCCTTCAAGTTAAACTAAACTAGCCCCAGGGTCAGGGCTTGGAGAATCTGTAAAAGAAATAATTCTTGTCAGGATCCAGGTCTGGAAAGGTATAAGAAGGGAGAGATCTCATAACTTCTTTGGTTTGTTTTCCCACATAGAGTACTCCACTCAAACCTATTGGGAGGTTTAATCAAGGTTTAGAACAAATTGCCGCAGAGTGAGATTAGATATCCAAATGGGAAGCTAAGCTAAGCCCTACTGGACCATACCTATTTTAATCCAGCTCAAGATTCTTTTTCTGACAATCTCACAAACGGTCAATTTGAGCTTCAATCCAAACTCTAAAGGTTAGGGTTGTTTAATTAAGATTAGTGACTCCTTGATTCTCTAACTAATTTGGATTGTCACTCATTAATTGACCCAGTTTCTGACTATATGACTTCTAGGGTAAAAAGATAGCCAAAATTCACTACTTGCATGGTTGGGAGACAGTTTGGGGCAGTGGAAAGTGGTCTGGTCTTAGATTTAGAAGACCAAGGCTTCAGTTGCTCATGTTTAGTAACCATGTGGCTCATGTGGGAAAGTCATTTAACTTTTCTGACCCATTCTCAGTTTCCTCATTTGTAAAATGAATTGTCTGCCTCCCAGGACCTTTGTGAAGAAAGTGTCCTGTAAATTCTAAAGTCCTTTAGAAAAAGACATTGTGATATAGTGAGAAGAGACATGATCTTAAGTTAGAAAGACCCAAGTTCAGGTCTTTGCATATTGGCTGTGTGGCCCAGGACAATTCAATAAACCTCTCAGTATCCCCAGTCAAGTCTCTAAGTTCTAGAAACAATATATATCCATATCTATATTTGTTGAGGAAATTTTATTAGTTGGAGTTTCTTACACTAATGAAATCATGACTGGTTTAAGATGTCTATCCATCTACCCATCTACATAGCCACCTATCCATTCATCCATCTATCTATTCATCCATCTACATGTATAAAACATATTTCAAATAGAGTTAAGCTATGGTTTTAAGCAATTAAGGCTTAAATTGCACTAAGACTTCTGGGAAGTCCTGTATACATGCACAGATATGTCTATAAATATATGTGTATTCATGAGTGTGTGTATATACATATACATAAAAATCTTATAGAAATGTGAGATATGGACAGTATTTCCTCTTCACTTACTCTGATTTTTATTACTTCTATTTTCAAGGAATGCTCCCAAGAATTGTTTTGGAATAACCTAGGTACAGATGGAAAGTTCTAAAGCCAAACAGGAAACAGACCTGCCTTTGGGGGTAGGACTGGAGACATCATTCTCTGGGGCATTTATCCCTTCACCCCATGGCATTCTCATTGCTGGGGAGGATGTCCCAGCTGAGCCAAGAAAAAGGAGGAAGATGGTGAGTAGGAGGAAATTAGAGGAAAGACAGATGGGCTGGATAGTTAAACTTGAATTTTATAGAAGAGTCAGGGTGGAGTAGCTGGGCCAATTTGAAGAGAAGGAACAATGGAGATTGAGGGATGGGGTATATATATATATTCATATACATATATGTATATCTTTAGCAGCAATATTCTGAGAAAAAAGAAACTGAGAAAAGTTCTAGTGGGCAAGAGAAGATCTGCCCACCTCATGAGCAGGGAAGAAAGCCATGTTAAAAAGAGTACCAATCTTTTGTCACTAACTGCTTGGATGATCTAGTACTCTCCTTATCTCTCGAACTCATTTCTCTCCTCTGTCAAATGATTATTGTTGTTGTTCAGTAGTTTTTCAGTCCCACCAAATTCTTCCTGATCCTATTTTTTGACTGAGATATCATTTCCTTCCCAAGTCATTTTATAGATGAGGAATCTGAGGTAAATGGAGTTAAATGACTTATCCAAGGTTACACAGATCCTCCTGACTCCAAGGCTATAGCTGCTCTCTGTCAAGTGGGGGATATAATATGTGCATTAATGTCACAGGATTGTTAAATGGAAAGTGAGCCTCAAATTGCTATAGATTATGAGTTATTATCTCTAACATCTCCCCATTTTAAAACCCCATGAGAACTACAACCTGTTCCCTTCTTCCTGAAGTTGTTGTGAGGTTCCAGTAAAACAGGGGATAAGACAAGACCTTGCAACTGCTTAAAGAGAAATAAGTAAGATACTAACTCAACCATTGTGACTATTATTTTGGGGTTAGCATAATCATTGAATTTCTCCCCCATGAATTTCAGGTAGTGTCACACCCCAGGGTCCTGAAAAACTACACACGGATCCTGCCCTCATGAGGTTTCTGCTCTAGTTACAGAGTGGAAGCTCATGAGGGCAGGATCAGTGTCGAGTATTACATATAATGGATGCTTGATAAACATTGTCAAATTGGACTGGATTTGAGATAGCTTGTAAAGAATGAGTTATAGGCAATATAATATGGCTAAGGCAATATCACACAGTGGAAAGCATGCTGGTTTTTTAGTCAGATGATCTGGATTCAAATCCCAGCTCTGTCCCTTACTATATGTGTGATATTGGATAAGTAATTACAACTCTCTGGACCTTCAAGTTTTTCATCTCTAAAACATGAGAAAGTTGTACCGGATGACTTCTAAGGTCCTTTCCAGTTCTGATTCTATGAGCCTTTGAGTTAATTAATTATTGGAATTGGGAGCTACCAATAAGTTAATTAATTGGAGAATAAGTTAAGAAAGTGCCATGTGCCTCAGTTTACCCACTTAGTTAAATGGGGACAATAAAACTAATGTAGCTCCTGATTCTGGTGTCGGAAGTGTTCCACTGAAGGATACTGTACGTTGTCGAAGGAATGCCAAAGACAGAAAAGACAGTATTTTCTCACATCCTAAATGTGAGGAGGAGGCAGCAAGAAAGCTTCACTCTGGCTGTATCTATAATGAATTATCCATTTAGGTCACATTTGGTATCTAGCAACAGTGCAGCAAACAGCTCACTAGTTGAAGCAAGCAGGAGTCCAGTGGCCTGTTCTGTCTCCTTGCTTTGAAAACTCTGACTCACTAGGCTGAGAGACCAGCACCTTCTCCTAGGTACACAGCACATAACTGTTTTAAAAGCCCTCGGCATCCTTTATTCCTTCTGAGACTGCCTGTTTAACACTGAAAAGGGTGGGGTGAATGTCACTGTGGAGGGCTGATTTGATTAGTCAATACTCAATTTTTTCTGCTCTCTCCTTTCTTCTTGATAGAAGCAAAATGGAATCTTTCCCAGGGGGTGCCTATCTCTTTCTAGGATGGGGGTGGATTGTCATGGGGAGTTTTAGTATGCAATATTTTCTCTGGGTCACTGCCCTCTCTTCCCTACTCTTTTTCTCTGGAGATTTAATCAGCTCCATGTTGTTATAACAATTAGCTCACTTTTTAGACTAGGGCAATATAATGGCCCCCGAGGTCTACTTGATCTCCTCCTCTGCTATTTTATAGAGTTTATATCTGATGAAAAGTTAGCAGTATAATCACAATAACAGAGCTCCCACTTAGGAAAATTCCTAACATCCAGGCAGAGGTCTGACTGTCCTAATTTAAATTTATGTTTAGCTCTAGCTTAACCCTGGTCCCTTCATGTTGGATGCAAAAATTAGGATAAAAGAAATATCTAGGCAATGGAAGGGAACAGAATGCATATATTACAGTGTCCTTGATTGGACAAGCATGGAGAGGGGAAGTTGGGGAAAAGATCAAACTTGATTGGGAATTTCCCCCAGTTCTTAAAGAGGTGGGTACAATTGGTATCTAATCAAAATCTTCTGCTCTGAGATATATGTGGGAAAGATGACTTTCCTCCCTCTCTTTTTTCTGATGAAGGTCAACCCTCTTTTCACTTCCTTCTTTCATTATCTCCTTCCAATGTCTCCTTTTGACTCTTGCCCCATCTTGCATCCATTCTGCTTGACTTAGCACTTGGAACATCCTGCTCAGGGCTGGCAAAGGAGGTCTCCTCACTATTGCTACTGCTAAACTCTTGAAATCTCTCCACTTTTTCTTCTTAATTTGTTTAGTTCGAACTATGTTTGGCCCTGGACATGACTCAGGTTCACCTTCTTGCTTAAAGATCACAAGTTCCAAATTATCCTTAGGCTGGAAGAGAACTTGTCTCTCTGAATTCCAAACCCTGGGTTGCCAGTCACTTCTCAAATTCCTAATACACCTGTAAGATAGATGCTCGTGCAGAGGCAAGCAAAGAAGAAACATGGCCCCAGGAGAGAGTTCTCTAGGAGTCCCTAGCAGGAACTCCAATAGGCAGGTAGGGAGCTGACCCATGGTCTTGGGAGTCATAGAGGCCACATTGCAACTGATTGGTGTTCTATACCATTGGTGCATCTTTCACCCCCTTTCCTTTCTTCCTTGCCCCCTATTTATTCCTTTTCTCTTTTCCACTTCTATGTCTCTTGCTATTGTTGACTTTGGAGGAGAGAGTGAGGCTGACAAAAGGTATAGGTCTGACTAATTTAACTTAAATCCAATTCATGTGCAAGTCAAGACATCACTTTTGTGATGTCATTTGTCCTTTTCCAGAATGAGGGATGAACAATAACAACAAAAAAGGATTCTCCATGAAGTCTCTCTAGTGAGATGCATTTCCAGAGCAGATGTGAGTTAAACTTTGCCCTTTGCTTCTTCTTCTTTGACGAATAAAGTTCTTCTTTGCTTCTATCCTGTTGGTGACTCCCACAAAAACTGTGTAGTCCTCCTGGGAGCCCAGGATGCTGAGGAAGTTCCCCTAAGGCTTAGGAGTAGCTATTCCCTCAGTAGGTGGACCTCTAACACATTCCCAAGTCACTCCTTTTCTGGATTCATTATATCCTACTTTCTTTCCCTCCTTTTCTTTCTTTCTCATGGGCTTCCCTCTGGGTTCTGTGAAAGGAACATGCCATTTCTGGGATTTGTGTTTGTAACTGTCAAATGGGGATGGTTAGGCTAGGTGAAGGTTTTCCAAATTGTGGAATACATTCCTCTTGGGGGTTGTAGGATCTTTTCACGGGCATAAAATAGTTACTGGCTTTTTTATTGGCTTTTTATTTTTAGAAAAATTCTGAAAAGCATATCCACTTTTTACAGTGAAGGCAAAATGGAAATGAGTCAACACAAATGACTAGAGAGAGAAAGAAAGACTGAAAAAGAGAGACACAGAAAGAAAGAGGCAGAAACAGAGAGTATGTATCTGTTCCAGTTCTCTGGCTAACTCCTATATCTAGAACACTTTCCTTCCTCCACTCCAAGTATTAATCTCCTTAGTATCTTTTAAGTCCCAACTAATATTGTACCTTCCACAGGAAGTCTTCCTCAACTCTTCTTAATTCCACTGCCTTCCCTCTGTTATTTCCCATTTATCCTGTATGTACCTTGCTTTGTATATCTTTGCTTGCATGTTATTCCCCCCATTAGACTGTAAGTTCTTTAGGGTCCAGGGCTGTCTTTTACTTCTTTTTGTATCTCTAGTGCTTAGCACAGTGCTTGGAATCTACTAAACATTTGCAAATATTGATTGATTGATTGAGACAGAGAGTATACTTCAAACAATTATAGACGCTGGGAAACAGAAACAATTTTTACCCTCAAGAAGCTCATATTCTAAGGGATATGTTGGGATGGTAAAAAAAAAAAAGTAAGGTAGTGGTTAAGGAGAAGGAGGAATAAATTGAGAGAAAGTCCAGGAGTGAGTGAAGTGAATAAAGCAAGATTGGGGTCCTGTCTTAAAGTGTGGTTTCTGGTGATGGAGTCATTAATCAGTAGAGCAAGTGCTTCCAGATGTAGATTTCTTCAGGATGGCAGGTGAGGAGAAAGGGGGACTTCTTGCAGCAGAAGGAGGTAAATGTTTGTAGTGATTGCAGCTTACCCTAGAATAGGAGAGACCAGAGCATCTACTCCTTGTGGATAGAGGACTTTCAGGGGTTTTTCATTCTGGTTTACCTGGAACCTCCTATCCCTCTATAACAATAAGAGGTTCCTTGAGCAAGGGACCAGGCAGGGATCGCACCATGCAGGGATTTTGAATAACCAAGGGCCCATCTGAGCTTACCTTTAAGTGCTGAAGAGACAAATCTACTCTTGATCCTAATCTTGGTCTTAGAAACCTAGTACTTTGAAAAGGTAGGCTTTGGGATAGCTACTTTCTCCTTTTTGTCCTTTGGAGGCAATGGGATACCATAGAAAGGGTGCTAGATTTGCAACCAGAGAATCTAATTTTAAGTTCTGACTCTGCTCCTTAGTCACCTGTGTGACCTTGGGAAATCATGGAACTTCTCTGGGCTCCAGTTTCCTCAAGTCTAAAATGAGGAAATTTGATTAGTTGGTTACTGAGATCCCTCTTTCTCCAAAATCTATGGTTTTATGACAGCAAATGCAGTAAAATAAATGTTTTACATTATTTTATATATTTTTATTTGTTGTGCATAATTTTGTTGTATGTTTCAAATTTTGTATATATATAAAATATGTCTTGAATAAAATGCCAGTTAATGAGACTTTACTTGTATCATATATGAACAAAATGGTGAGTATAACAATTTTTTTGGTTGAAAAAAGAGCGTTGCTACATAAAATCTGGAAACCACAAGTCTCTAAGATCCTTCTAGGATTTATCATTTGTGTGATTTCTATGGCCTTTGAGGTCAGGTATGCAGAGCACCTTCAAATGCTTAAAATAGTGCTCTGTAGGTGCCAGATGTCACTGGTATTTTTGAATTCTAGATCTTTGAGTTTAAGCATGATGGAAAGGCTGATAGGGAGTAGCAAGTGATAACAATAAAGTTTGTGAAAATCAGCAGACTTATAGCACCCTATTTCTATTCATTATCAGGCCCCTTTGACTTTAGACACCATGGGGCCAACTACATCCTAGAAGCAACTTAACATTTTTATTCTTGATGCTTTCCAGACACCCGGTTGGGTTTTCTCATTTTCACTGCTGATGGAAATGTGCTAAGAGGTTCCACACTTGGGCTCTGACAGGATTTCCTCAAAGCATATGTTTCAACACCCACTGAGGTCCAGTAAGGAAAAAGTCACACTACGGCATCTCTCCTCATGCCTTTGTCTGCCTGTGACCAGTTATCACAGGTGGCTAATGGCAAGGGGCTAATGAGACCAAGGTCATGGGTTTTAATTCCCTTGTGGGTCAGTTAACTTTGTTCTGTGGCCAGAGTGTATACCTAACCCTAGTCAGTCATCTTGCAAATGTATATCATTAGTCTCAAGGGGATCCAAGACCTAGAAAGCAGATAATTCATCCAATCCTACTTCTGGGGGGAAAATCAACTAAAGCACATGTTCTCTGGACAATGGGTCACAAGCATTACTTTTGTATTTACAAAAGGATAGCACACTATCCAATATCAGTTCTGAATGAATTGTATAATATCCTTGGTCAAGAAATGTTGTTCTTCCTTTCTTCCTTTGAGAATGTTATAGGAATTCATATGCTGAATCAATGGTGTCCCTTTGAGTGAAAACATAATCTGATGCAGAAACCCCAGAGCCACCCATGGATGGTCATGGAAATCGGATTTTGTGTTCATCGCCTAGCTTCTTCTAGTCAGTGCTAAAAGAATATGAAATTCTTTAAGCATTTGAATGCTGCTGCTCCATGTCAAAATGTTATGTGAAATGCAATGAGGTTTTCTGACTACAGTAAAAAGAGTATTAAAATTTAGAAGAGTGACTGAACTTGTTTAGGAAGAATTAGGAAGAATCTGGGAAAATAATACTCATAACAATTTCCCTCAGTTTGGCTGACCCTCCAAAAGAGCTTGAAGTCCTTTACATGGTGCATTTGTAATGTCATCCTGAACTCTTTGTAAAATAAGGCAGAACAACAAGTAAGTATGCTGAATCTGGAAGAAGAGGGGCTGAATTCAGTTTCTGATTACTCAAGTACCTTATGACCTTAAATAAATCAGTTATCTAAGGAGCACAATTTTAGTATCTGTAAAATAAATCCTCATTTTATGTGTTATATAATATTGATATAAGATATCACATTATTTATTGTGTTAATATAGAATACTGTATTATATTTTCATATATTATTTATTATTATTATTTATTTTATTAATAGTTTTGGCTCAACCTCATCTAGAGCATTAGCCTTGACCTTCTTTTCTTTGGCAATTACCTTCTTCCCCAGGTGGCATCTAGTCCTTTAGCAATATTAAAATCGTGTGGGATTTCCACACGTCACACATTTCTCCCATCCTTTACTCCAGATTTGCCCCATGTACAAATGTGGCTACTTATAGCTTTGTTAAGTCTCCTAATATATCTAAGTCTGAAAGAGAAAGTGAGTTTCAAGCCATCGGTGGTTTATTCACATGGCTTGTCAAGTAGTCTGGGGCAAAACTAGGCAGAAATGTTATACCAGCAATGACCCAGAAATAGTTCTGTGACATTAAACTAGAGAAAAGCCCTACTCCTCTCCTCCCTCTGTTTCTACTGATGTCACTGGCTCATTGACTAATAAGTCAACATCAACCTGTCCAGCTATATTTTATCGTGTCCGACTGGCTTGTGGACAGACAGCTCAGCAAACCAGTGGCGGGAGATTTAGATATCAGAATAATGGAACCATGAGCTCAGATTTAGAAAAAACCTCAGTCATCTAATCTAACCCTGGATAGCATTTTTAATAGCAAGCAGAATCATTCCAGCTATTGAATATTCAGATCCTATTTGAATACTCCCAAGAAAGAAGAACTCACTACCATTCTGAAGCTGGAATACTCCAGTTATGTGAAATTCACTACCATCCTGGGGCTCCTATTGTATTTTTGTATGGGTATAATCAAGGAAAAATGTTTTTCCACATTTATAAACAAAATTTGAACTGCACTCATTGGACCTAGTTATGACCAAAGCTAATTCTTCTTTTATATGATAATCTTTTGGATATTTGGAAACAGCAATTTTGTTCTTTCCTGTCCTTTTCTTCTCCTGGCTATTGGCCATTATCTGCCTTGTGGCAGATACCAGTCTGACCACCCTCTGAAAGTATTTTGGAAATATGTTTTTTTTTTAAATATATCATCCAGAACTGGTCACCAAATTCTAGATATAATCTGACCATAGAAAGTGATAATGGCTCTACCCCTTCTTTTGATCTGACTACTCTAGGTCTTAAATTAAATTAGCCTTTTGGGATACAATAGCACAAGCCTACTTTTATTCAACTTGCAGTCCCTTAGAAACTCCAGGTATCTTTGACAAATAACATTTTTAGTCACATCTCTATCCTGAAGTCATACACCAAAGAGTTCTAACCCATATGCAAGACTTTCCATTCATTCCTATTCAATTTCATCTTGTTAGCTTAAGCCCACCATTCCATAATAATGAGATTTTGTGGATTCCATTCTGGAACTTCATCCTAGTAATCCCTAGGTGATCCAGTGGATAAATCAGGAAGACCTGAGTTCACATCTCACATCACACACTAGCTGTGTGATCTGGGCACCCACAAACTCGATTTGCCTGTTTCCTTCAGCATAAAATGGGGATAATAATGTAACCCGGGGTTGTTTTGAGTCTCAGATGAGATAATGTAAGTAAAGCAAGGTGCTTTATAAATCTTGTTTTATTTCTAGAGGCTGCTAGGGTAGTCATCTTTCTTCTTCACTATTTCTCTGCTGATTCAACTCAGGAGAAGATCCAGCAGCAGTCAGCAGATGACAAGCATCCATTAATGGTCTGGAAATGTCAGAATAACGGTTGATGCTACAAATTCTTAAGGCTGCTATTTAATGTCCCTGTTTAACTAACTGGCAGTTATAATCCTTTAACGTTTACAATTTTTTTAAACAATTTTTTACAATTTTACAATTACATTTTACAAATTTAGCAATTTACAGATATTCTCTTCTTTGTTCCTCACAACAACCCTCAGAAGTAGGGGCTATTATTACTACCACTTTACAGTTGAGACAAATAGAGATTTTTTAAAAAGTGATTTACCAAAAATAAACAAAGTGATTTACTTATACTTATACAGTCTCCTGTATTTAGATTCCAGCTTCTTAAACTGTGGACCCCATATGGGGTCTTGTAACTGAATTTGGGAATTGTGAAATTTTGATTTATTATAGGAAATGTTTGATTTGTCTACCTATTTTATATATCCATATACTGGGGGTTGTGTAACAATTTCTTGGGTGAAAGGGGGTCACAAGTGGAAAAAGTTTAAGAAACTCCAAGTCTAGATTATCTCAGAGATGTTAGATTGATTTTGTATATAGCACTCTATACCTGAGCAGAGGGAAGCATGTGTCAGTCGCAGCCTTCTGGAACCAAGAGTGCTTAATGCATTTAATCTGAATTTTTGTGTACTTTAGTGCCGTCATCATCTGCATATCTGTTGTCATTGTATATTATTGATTTCTTGATTCTGTTTTTTTTTCTTTTTTAGATTTTCTCCTGTGCATCTGTTCACACTAGACTTTCTGGGTCACTTCCCACCAGATATCCAATATCCCTTTGCGATGTAACACCTGAGAATGGTCATAGTTGAGCCTTATACATTTTGGTACTATCAGTATGATAAATTGAGCTTTATTTTTCAGCGTCAGACATGAGGAGACAAAGATCGGCTCCTTCTTCTTTCTCCCTTTCTCTCAGTTCTGCCCTCTTTCAGGTCCCGTTTTGAGTCTGGAAACAAGCATAGATGTGCTGGAGACGGATTTAACTCTTAAATAAATGGAGGAAAGACAGGCTCCGTTTAGCTGACTGAATTATTAACATCTCGGCATCTTGCTAGCGTAGAGTGGATGGAAAATTGAATTAGCTCGTTTCAAAGGAGGATGCAGGTTGAAGGATGCTGGAGTGTGTCATGTCAGGATAAGCCCTGCCTGGGGGAAGCCACGGAGACAACTAGGAAAACAGGGGCCAAGGGGAGCTGAGAAATGTTTTATTTCAGCATCCTCGTGACCCGAAGCTTGGGGCTGCAGTCGCACACTGCGGAAGACGTCTGCCTCCTCTCCCCTCTCGGTCCCCGTTCGGCTGGTGTCTTCAAGAGATGCTGATATTTCTGGTCTCCTGCAGGTGGCGCCACAATTTCGGTTTTCCAGAGACTTTACTGCAGGTCGAATTTTTTTTTTTTTTTATTTTTTTTTCCTCCCTAAAGGTTACAAAACCCCATCTAAGAAGGGGTTATGTTTGTGGACAGGGGCAATGTGGCAGGAGAGGGATCGGAAAAGCAACTGGTGATTTATTGAACAAGCGAATCCGGCTTTTTATTAACTTAAATAAACTTTTTATTAACTTAAATTTTACTTAGTATAAGAAAAGTTGGGGATTCTAGCCCTCACACTATTTCCTTTAGAAGTGAGTCGGTCAATGAGCAATTAAAGATCATCTCCAAAATCTCTGGTTAGGTGGGAGATAAAATCCCACAGAAATAATCACCCAGGAAAAACAGATGATTTAGGGGAACCTCCCTCTAGAAGGGAATATTATTAACCTGTAGTGTTGTTCCATCGACCATTAGACTAGATCTTTGATCTTGATTAGGAAGGTAAAGAATGTTTATTTTTCTCACTGAGCCTCTCTCTCTCTTCCAGTCTTTAAAGGATGGAAAAAGAAGTCACCCTCCAGAGGAGAAATAATTCTTAAATTGCTCATGTGATGCTATTGGGACTTAAACTCCCTTATCCCCCCCCCCAAATACTTCTATTCATATGCTGTCTCATAAAGGAGCAGGTTAAGCAATGGGTTTAACTACCCTCAAGTTATCTTTCTTTCTTAAAGATATACTAGAATCATCTACATCATAACCAGTATCGTCCCCAGCACAAACTATCAGTGTTATTTTGACACACCTCCATCATCTTCAGATATGGACAACCCTATTTTTTCAATCTTTGGCAAGTCACTGGACTTCAGTTTCCTCATCTTTAACCAAAAGAATCAGACTAGATGACCCCTAATGGCATTAAGTAATTCCAAGGATTTTAGCAAAAATGTTTTTTTTTAAAGCAATCACTCCTGCTGTGAATTCAGATCTTTCTGTATCTTAATAATGACATCACCCTGTCCCATTTATAAGTCCAAATCTAGAAGTCTCTTATAGGAGTTATTAACTGGGAGGAAGTCAGGAAAAGACATTCACTGATACCACACCATTAACAACAGGAGTAATCTTCTAGGGTTACTCACCTGCCCATTGTATCTCTCAGATTTCTGCCTCATTCTTTCCTTGTCATTTGGCTCTGTTATTACTCTTCAGGCACCACATGGCATTCATTTCTCTGAATGAAAACAAACGACACTGAAAAACAGGCAGGAGATAAAGAATAATAAATACATTTTATGCACCACCTCGAAAAAAAATCCAAGTCTTTGAATCCTCCATCCATCAGAAAATGTAAATCTGGGACTCACCATCTACACACATACACACACACTCACACTTTCTGGAAGAAAAAAACAACAATCTTGTTCTATTAAAAAAATATGTACTGTTGTGACTGAGAATGAACAGAGTTGTTTTCTCATCTCTCCTCAACCCCCAACCCTGAATTTTTATGGCAGACACTGAAAGCTGAGTGGCAAACAGACATTTTAAGGGTTATTTTTCCCTCCCCTTTTATTGAACCACATCCCTTAAGTAATCCATTAGGGTTTTCAATAGGTCTTCATGGGATGTCACCTCTGGGAATGGGCCTATGATAGTTTCTTCAGTTTCTGTTGGGAAGAAGATACTTAGGGAGATGTTGTCTTGTGAAAACCTCAGTTCTGGGGGTTCCTCAGCCACAGATTGTTGCCTTTAGAGGAGACACACAGCTTTATTTGTTCTCATATGGTTTAATCATATGGGCATGGTGCCGATGAAAGGGCTTCAGGAACTTAACCTGCTATCAGTCTTGTCTGTTTTATCTTGAGTCTGGGATACAGGATTTCTGAGAAGAGAGGAGCCAGACCAGGCTTATTAATGTAAACTAATAAGATAACTCTTCAGTGCTTTCTGAGGAGGGATATGTTGAAAGGAAGGCTAGAGACTAGAAGGGTTTTTATGATCATTCTTGTATTATCTTTCACCCAAAGCCAGTTATCTTTTTCTTCTTCCTTTTCTGGTTATCAACATTTAGTCTATACACACTGAGTAAAAAGTATATCTAAAGATTTAGCAGATAGTTCATTGACCTCATTTTGCCCTTATATGCAAGTCCAGCAAAACTCACATGGAATATTTATATTTTTATTTCTGTGTTATTTTCCCTTTTTGCCCTTGCCCTTGCCAGAAATCCCACCTCACTGTTAAAGTTTTGATCACTGTGAAGCTATTCATATCTCTAGGAAAGATTATACTTTAAGCCACAGCAGGATTTTTTTCTTTCTTGAGGGATGGGTGGAGACTGAAAGTGTTTCAACTTGGGTACTAGTATATTGGGAACTTTAGGGCAGTGAGTGTGTATGTATGTGAATTCCTGAGGAGAAAGAAATTCTAGAGCTAGGAATCCATTATTGGTTCACCTCCACCCTTTTCCCACAATAATAACTTGCTAGAAAAGTCAAGTTACTCAGCAGGACAAGGGTTTCCCTCTCACCTTCCTTTCTGCCATCTCAACATAAAGGTGCACATCCATACACATATACTCCAGGAAGTCTGGCTCAGGGTGTATGTGTGGGGCACTGCCTCGGTTTGCTAATGGGACATCAAAAAGAGATCATTTGATTCCTTAGTTCATTTCATGCATTGAATCGATGGGGAAACTGAGGCCAAGAGAACTTGGCCCAAGCAATAAAGCTAAAAATAGTGTATCTCCTGTATTTGAGCCCAGATGAGCCCCAAACCGGTGCATCCCACTTCCTCTCGGAGGGCTCTAGCTTGGCTGGATGGTGGGCACGGGCAGAAGCACGCAGTGCATGTCTGAGTAGCTCCCTGGATTGGGTGGCTCTGTGGTTCTCAGACTGCCCGGGTCTGTGGCCCAGTTTCCAAGTCCTCGTGTGCCTAGGTTTGCTTTGGCATCTGTGTGCCTCCATCATTCTCCGTGCCCAGCTCTGCCTCCATCTGTGTCTGCGTCTCCGGGCGGGTTTCGGGGTGGGGGTCAGTACATGCTCCAGCCTGTATCCACGTATATCCGTGTGTGTGTGTGTGTGGGAGCGAGAATCCGTGGTGAGTCCTGGGGGAGCCCACGGCCCCCGGCCCCCTCTGCCGGCAGCTCTCTCTCAGTCTCGATGTCAGTAGCAGGCTCGGAGCCTGAGAGCTCCAGAGAGGGAAAGGGAGAGCAGGCTGCGGGGAGGGGAGGAGAGGGAGAGAGGGAAGAAGGAAGGGAGGGAGGGAGGGAGAGAGGAAAGCAAGGAGGGAGGGGGGAGGAGAGGAGGACCCGGAGAGCGCCAGGCAGCTGGAGTTTTTGCAGCGCTTGGCCGGGCTTCAATGCACAGCAGCGGCGAGCCGCGGCGGCAGAAGGCAGCCTGTGAGCTCCGGCGGCGGCGGCCGAGCCAGCGGCAGCTCAGCTCGCTGCCCCCTGCAAACTTTCCTACCAGCTCGTCCGAGGGGCCAGGGGGCCAGCCCAGAGGACCCGCACCAGTAGCAGCCCCTGGAGCCGCCGCCGCCGCCGCCGCCGCCGCCGCAACCCCAGCAGCCCCAGCAGCAGCAGCAGCAGCAGCCGCGGCAGCAGCAGCTCTAGCAGCTCCAGCGGCGGCGGCAGCACTAGCAGTAGCAGTAGCAGCGGCGGCAGTAGTAGCAGCAGCAGCGGCGGCGGCAGCGGCAGAAGCAGCACCCAGTCTCCCTGGGGAGCAGCTGCCGAACCCCAAGTCCCTTGGCACTACCCCCCGAGCCCTCCGGGAGGGACGCGAGGGGTGCCTGGCCAGCTGACGCCTGCCTCCGGAGCTGGTGGCCGCGTGGGGGGGCGGGGAGGGTGCCCACGGTGGAGGCAGGAGCCCCGACTGGTAGGGGAGAGCTGCAGTGCCAGGGGAGAGCGCTCCCAGCCCGGCCGCCCGGGCACCCGGGGCTGGGGAGCCGCCGGACTTGGGCGATGGGCGGCGCTCAGTGACGCCGCCGTTGCCCGCTTGGCATCAAGGACATCGAGCCCTCCGGGGGGGTGGGGTGGGGGTGCAGGGGGCAGCCCCCAATCGTCATTGCAGTCTCGGAGAGCCTCCACTGTTGGCCGGCTTTGGGGGGTAACCGGACGACAGAGGGGTGCTTGGAACCGCTTATCAATTTTTTGGACATCTCTCCTCCTCGGACGTTGGAAGAGGATCTATTCAGAGCCAAAGGCTTGACATTATTCTTGGGTTTTTTTTTTCCTTTTTAAACCTCTTTCCTTTTCATCTGTGGAGTATTTTTGTTTGGGATTTGGGATTGAAGAGGCATACAGAGAATCATACACACACGCACATACAGAGGGAGAGACAGAGGGAGAGAGAGAGAGAAAGAGAGAGAGAGAGGCAGAGAGACACCATCTGCAGTGTCAATGCGGCGCTCCCGCTGAAGGAGGGAAAAGCGGCAATCCCAGGTAAGGAGCTGAACTGCGTGCGGGTCCCTGCCGGGGAAGGAGGACGTGAGCTCAGAGCGGCGGCCAGGCCGGGGGGACTCCTTCCCTGGACGTCTGTCTGTCGGGCCGGCCACATCCTTGGGCTCCGGGAGGCTAGTGTAGAGATGGAGAGGAAGTGGGTGAAGGGAGGTGTCTGGGCGGAAACGTCCCCAGGTCCTGGTGATTCCCCCACTCACCCCTCAGACCAGCCCGGGTCCAACCAATCGTGCGCACACCAAGCACACACATACACACACACACACACACACACATACACACACACACACACACACACACTTTCCACCTGGAGACCGGTTTAGGTGCAGAGCCACGAGAATAGGTATTTCTCCTCTTTTCTCTATTTTCTGACTCTCCCTACGTTCCGACTTCTCCACAGCACCACTTTCATGGGGTTTTTATTTTTCTTTCCTTATTAAAATTTTTTTCTTTTAAAAATACATTTCCCTCCTCCCCGTAGCAACTGAGGGAGTATTCCTGAGTTCCTAGCCTTTTTAAGTGTACCTGCTTTTTTTTTTTTTCCCAAAAGGGGAGACGATTGGGGAAGACTGGGGTGAGGGGTTGGGGATGGAGGTGGGGGTGGAAACCCGATCAGAGATTTGAGATCCGCCCTGTGCCGAATGATCGGCTGTCCTTTGGAGCATGGGATTTTAATTATAATTTTGAGGAAGTAAATGGGTATGCTCTGGAAGCCAGAACGTGTTTTCCCCAGGAAAAGGCAACGCGGATGCCACTCTGAGCCAAAGCAGAGCGATGTCTCTCTAGAAATGAAAAGGAGTTCAAGCTTTTTTGGGGGAGGGGGGTGCTTAAGGAATACTTCCCTCGAGGGACTATTATATTGACTTGTCCAGGGACCGTGTGGGCCCTGTGGGATCCACCAACTCACAGCCGTAGTGACTGGAGGAAGCTCAGACAGGATTGGGGAAAACTGAGTAAGGGATACCTGATTGGGTTTTCCCTCTTCCTTCCCTTTTTGCTGTGTAGTATGGGACAAACGGATTTCACGAGTCCTCTTTTCTCACCAATTTGAACCTGTTTGAACCTATCACTTTCTTTGAAAGGTGTGTAAGTTGAAGAAGAGGAATGGGGGCTGGTGGGAATATTTCTTGGGGGAGGTGGTATGGGGATGGAGTGGTGGAGACACTTGCGTCTCATCACCATCCAGATGGTAACTGTCTTTTAAGAGAGAGGCTTTCTTGATTTAGATACAATCTCTCACAGCTTAGCTGATCTTACCATTGGGAAATCCATAAAAGGCACTAGAATCCCTACAAACCTTTCCAGTGGCTGCCTCATTCTTCCCAAAGTTCTTCCTAGCTTCCTCCGTTGGTCAAGCATATGCTTCTAATTTTCTAAACTTTTCCTAGACTGAATGCTCCAGAAGATTCTTCACCAGTTCCCCATTCAAAGAGCATCTCAGACTGGGAATGAAAAGTTGGAGCCGAAAGGACGACTGATCTAGAACCAAAGTGATTTAATCTAGGTTGCCTGACAATATAGTGCAGATAGATATCAATATAAGTATAAATCTAGTTGTAGATATAGATTGAGAGCGGGATCTATCCCTTAGTAAGTTAGTGCACTGGGAAAACTGGTAATGAAGAAAATAAATGTGCACCCTCAGTTATAAGATCTTGCTTGTGGGGGGAAGAATGGAAGCTTTCTGAACTAGTGGGGAAAAGTCTGATGTATGTCTCCAAGCTAAAAAAAAAAAAAAAGAAATCTCCACACTAAAGAAGGTCTAGGTTGGGTAGAATTCCCAAAGGATAGTGTCTGCAAATCTTTGGGGGGGGGGGAAATGGTGATCTTTCTCAGCCATTCTCCTTTTTCTGGCATTTCCAAACTTTTTCAGCTTTCAGGTCTCTGGCTAGAATAGGGAGAGGCAGAGCTCATACCCTGGGAGGAGGATTGTATTCTTGTGTGCTGTATAGGTTGCTCTTTGATTGATTGAAAAGGATGGAAGGAAATAAAGAAAAGCTACCACAGTGGAAAGAGCTCAGTGGGGGGAAAGATGATTTTCTTCTTCTGAATGTTGTGAATTTGAACACATCCAACCCCCTCCCACTTCCTCCTGGACACATACTCTCAGAGCCTGGCTGTAAACGTCCGCTTATACAACCTTGCCTCACAATAGTGCCCCGAACAAGTCTCTTTTCTGTGCTGCAAAAGGAACCTGAATTTATGCCCTCAAATTATGTAGATAAGGACAACTGATCCAAACGTTCAGCAGCACTTGGATTTTTATAGAAATATTGTACTATGGCAACAGTGGGCTGCTTCCCAAGTAAACAAATATTCCCTCATAAGACCTTATTTGGGGGTAAAAGGTTTTAGGGACAGGATTCTCAAATGTTTGTAATCCCCACATTCCTGCTCCAGTCTTAGCTTCCCTGTAGCCCAGTTTTCCTTCAATATGCCAAACCCCCCCCTCCTCAATCTCGTCTGCTTTCAAGTGTTTGCACAAAAGGAGAATTTAGATTGCTTTCCATGTCATTTTCATTCAAAGCAAGGAGTGGTTATGCTAAGCTTGTGGGTTCAAAAATCCCTACATTTCCCCACTAAGCAACAGACATAAAATTGGTTTCTAGTACAAATCAAGCATTGATTAGCATCTGTGCAAAACCTACGTGTAATGAACCTAATTTTCCTGGTTTTCTTGCTCAGACTAGGATCATGTCCCACTCCTTATCCATCCCTGTTTCTTCTTTCTTTCTCTTTAATTTCTCAGGGATCTTAATTGTTTTGCAGGTAACTGTATTGGAAAAAATTCCAGCCATGAAAGAATTGATTATGTATGGCAGATCGAGGATGCCTTATGTGCTACAAGCTTTCTTGGGTTGGTGCTGGAAAGCTAGCTGGCCTTGGGCTTCCAACCACAATATCCATCCTCTTTCTTGGAGGCTTTTTTCCACTTTCAGAGGACTTATCTCAGATGCATATTGATGTTTGGCAAATATTTTTTGAAAGACTAGGAGACAGTTAACTTACTTCCTTTTTTCTTCCCTCCATCTCCCCCTCCTCCTGCTGCTCACTGCTGCTCCTTTCTGCAGACAGTGAAATCTGAATAGCAGAGCCTATGGATTGCCTATACTCTGTCTCCTCTATTATTTTAATCACAATGAGTGCTGTTTGGGATTAAAGTGAGAACCTTTTGGGAACTGCGATTTTTGGGGTGTCAGTGAGCTGTCTGAGGCAAGGAGAGTAAATAACTTGGATTTATAGTTATAACCACTGTGTGACTGGGGAAGAAAGAGGTTATGAAAAATGCATATCTTATTCTTCCATGGTCATTTAAATAAGGCATATAAGTGACCGTGGAGCAGAAGTATTATTAGAAATTGCTTGATAAAATTGTGTCAGTCAGTTAGTAAACATTTATTACTTGCCTACTATGTGCCAGGTACTGCTAAGTGCTGAGGATACAAAAAGAGACCAAAGACAGTCCCTGTCTTCAAGGAGGCCACACTCTAATGTAGCATTTTTTATATTATAAAAAAGATTAATGACGTAGGAGCTAGAAGACCTGGGTTTGGGCCCCAGCTCTGTCATTTATTGATCTTCTGAAATAGGACAAATATTTTTCCCTTCTGGGCCTCAGTTTCCCCATATGTCAAATGAATAATAATACCAGTCCTGCTAATCTCATAGATTTGAAGTAAGGATTTAAAAAACAATGTATATGACAGCTTTAGAAAGTATAAAATGTGAGGAGGAAGAAGAGGAGGAGGATGGTGATGGTTGTGATGATTTAGGAAAAGTTCTGCACAGTTTATAAACATGGGCTGTGTCAGCACAAGGAAATAAATGTACCATCGTGCAAGGCACCCTCTGATGTGAAATGGGACCAGATTCCAAGGCTCTTGTAAGAGATACCTTCTACATAAGCACCTGCCTAACTTCCACCTTTGATTAATCCACCTCCTGGCTTTTTGCACACATCCGCCTGCCCATTGGCCCTCAAATTTGTGGCACTCCAAGAAATCAATATAACATGAACTTAACGACAGCTGGATGATTAAGTGTTATTTATATTTAAGAGCGGCATTTTAAAGAGACGTCTGGCTAATAAATCAAGTGGCTGTTTAGGAGATCCACATGATTAGGGTAATTGCCCTATAGGCTCTGATGAGCACTGCTTAGTCCATTCAGAGCCATGCAGACATTGGCTATTAATAAGGAGTGAAATACCACCTCTACTCCCATAGCTTCCCCATCTCTTCTTTTTTCTTCTCCTTCCCTCTCTCTCTACTTTCCCCTCCCCTCTGCCAAATCTATAACATTAAAGTTGGAGCATAAAGCTAGAGTCAGCAGTGAGCCTGAAGTAAACACAGGCAGCTAGGCAATAATAGATGGGGCTTTAAAAAAACCCACAAAAAAACAAGGCGGGCAACATATCAGAGAGCAGAGACATGACCTCCTTCTGTGGCCCTGAGGCTTGGCCCCTCTGCTTGGTAGATATTAAATTCAATTCAATCCGACAAGCAGTTTAAAATGTCTACTCTGTCCTCAGCCACAGGTCTAGGTGCTGGGAATATAATGACAAAAGCCCAAACAACCCATCCTCTTCTTCCTGCCCCTTCCCCCTTCTCCACCCATTCTACTAATGATATTTGTATAACTAGGAATCAAGATTTTCTGGGTATCAAATTAGGTTCAAGACTGAAGCCTTGGAAGGGAAGGGAAAAAGCATTTACTAAAAAAAAGCATTTACTAAACACCTGGACACTGGGCTAAGCACATTACAAACACTATCTCATTTTATTTTCACAACAATCCTGGGAAGGAGGTTCAATTATTATTCTTATTTTATGGTTGAGGAAACAGGCAGTGGTTAAGTGACTTTCTCAAAATTACACAGCTAGTGATTGAGACTAAGTTTGAAGCTAGGTCTTTCTGACTCCATCTCTGATTCTCTATTCACTATAACACTCACCTTGGCTTTTAAAGACCTTTAACACTCAGACTCTAGCCTACCTTTATAAGTTTATTGCACATGATTTCCTTTCAAATACTTTCTGTTCCTTCAAAGAGTCCTATTTACTATTCACTCTCTATACAGGTTCCATCACCCCATCTCTATGCCTTCTGTCCCCTGTGTAGGGTGGATTCTTTCTGCTTTTTAGAATCCTTATATTCCTCCAAATCTCAAATCAAGTGATGATTCCTGTATGAGACACTCCTTGTTTTCCCACCTGTCCCTTCTCCCTTAAGTGTTTTTCCACATTTCCTTTGCATTTACTCTGCATTTATTTCACATTTATTTTTATTTGTGTGCCTGTTGTTTCCACTCAGTAGACTGCGTTTCTTGAGGGCACAGGTTATTCTGTTGTTGTCTATGAATTCACAGCCTAGCTAAGTCCTTGGAACAGAGTAGGTAGGCTGTAAATAAATACTTATTGAGTGAATAAATGAAAGTCATCTGTATCTTCAGGATGAAAAGTGTCCATTACTTGTGGGATGTTAATCTTGGATTCCCCTTGTAGAAAGATGAGCAGTGTATATCCAAAGTGAGAACACTGTATAGATCTTTTCACTGGTTTTGATCCATGTGAAAATTCTGTAACATACCTTTCATACAAACAGGAAGATCCATTCAGGAAGGATGTTATGGGCCACTCCAGAGGATACTGAATGGTTTAGGGGAAAGAGAATTGGGTTGTCTCGTAATTTGAATCCTTACTTAAGGGACATGGATGAGTCGTAACTTCTGTGAATTCTTTTAGAAAATTAATGAAATTGACTTAGATGATATCTCTGGTTTCTTCCTGTTCTAACTTTCAATGAATTTATGAATTTAGAGACTCTGGCCCTGTTTTGTTTGGTTTTGCTTTGTTTGTCACTGGCTAACTTTATGACCTTGGGGGGGAAATCAATATATTCCACTGAGACTCAATTTTCTTGTATGTGAAGTAGAAAAAATGCATAGAATCATAGGATTTTTAAAGTTGGAAGGAACCTTATTCACTTAGAAAAAGTAGTGGTCATTTAGTCTAATACTTTCAATTTACTGAGGATGAAGATGAGACTATACAGATAGTAAGGGACAGAGCCGAGGTTGTTGTATGCTGTGTAAAGTGCCCTTTGATTGATTGAAAAGGATAATGGGAAACTAAGCAGAACTATCACAATGGGAAAGAGCCCAGTGCGGGCAAAGATAACTTGAGTCTTGGTTTAAATATAATCCATTTTTTCTTGAATGTAAAGTCACACAAGACCAGGCCCATAGTTTGCTTGTAGCTACTATATTGCATAGAGATATTTCATATCAACTATCACTTATTTGTCAGTCCCTTTGTTGGGGCAGGGAGGAAGATTTTGGATGAAGGGTCTGCTTCTGCTTTGAAATCCCCAAGGTTTATGTTTCTTGCTTCTTCCAGAAGCTGTTTGAATACTGTTTTCTGACTTTGTTCTAAGGCTTCTGATTCTGAAATCCGGGGGAGTGGCTTGGGGTAGGGAAGACATATTTAGGGAGCAAAGTTGCGATTCCCTCCCCCACCCCCTTTAGATGTTGATCTCTTGCCTTTTACTAATTTAGAGTTGTGGGAACAACTCTAGTGAGCTAGCCTTTGCATCTACATTGGGTCTAGGATGGGTTATTCTGCAGAGGTAATGATCATGAACTAGGATTGAATGGACTGGATTGGTGATTTTGAGGACCATGAGGATGGTGGGAGAAGTACTGCAGACGACTATCCTTTCCTTAGGATCTTGAGAATATATAGTTAAGTGTTTGATATTGGTTATGTCTAGTCTTGCCCAGAGGCAGGCAGATGAACTAGATGATCTCATGTCTCTCTGACCCAATTATCCTAGCAAATAGCCCTGGATAGCTATCTCTGGATTTCTGTTATTTTTTTTCCTTCCAAAAGACATTCAGCTCACATATGTATTTAAATTAAATCAATGAATATTTATTTAGTACCAGCTGTGTGCAGAGCACTGTATGCTGCACCAAGAGAGAGAGAAAGTTTGGTGCATCTAATCAATGTAATCCAATGGAACTATCTGACATGTGCATTATAATGTAACATATTGTACATTAAAAAGATATAAGAAAGTACTGGCATCCTCCAGGGAGTGTGAAATATTGGAAAGATATGGGCTATAGAGTCAAGTTTATTTCTTACAAACCTGTGTGACCTGAGCAAATCATTTAATCTTTCCTTAATTATAAAGAGGTCAACTTAGATCAAGGGTCAGCCAACTACAGCTGAAACTTTTGTGTGGTCATTGAGCTGAGAATGACTTTTAGATTTTTAAATAAAATTTTGTGGCATTACAAAGGTTAAAAAATATTTTTAATTCAGGAATACATAAAAACAGATAGCAGACTGGATTTGGCCATAGTTTGTCAACCTGAGGCTAGATAGTTTCTGAACTTTCTCCTAGCTCTTTTAGATGGATGAGACTTTCCTTGCTTGACCAATATTCCAACTGTTATTTTTATGGAAAGGGAATCGTTTGGTATCCTTGGAGTTTCTTCATCATCCTGTCATTGGCCCAGCAGCTGCTGGCAGGATGAAAGGCAGGCTGGGATTAAATCCCCACAGAAGAGAGGGCTTGAGAAGACTAACCGTTAACAGGTGTTTGCAAGCTTGCAGGCACTTTCCTGTATGCCCTCTGGACTCTGGGAAACTTCCCCCACCCTCTCTATGGAGCCTTGTCCTTGGATACAGCAAATTGGATTTGGGGATGTTTTGTCCCCTCTGACACAAAACAGATCACTTGCTAAGAAGATATTCTCCGGCAGACAGTGTATGGAACAGCCTTAGCGGAATCAATCCTATGCTCCTGTAGGAAAGAAGCTGTCCCTCTGAAAGTTAGAGTGAAAGTATCCTTTAGAAATCTAGGAAAAGAAGCCAGCCGTGTAAAGGCTTCTGTGAATTCTGTATGCCGTTCCTATCTCTTTTAGTACACTCACTTGCTTCCTTTCAGACTGGAAGAGAGAGATGTCTGTGGGGTCATTTGGTATCTGTAAGTAGAAGGGAAATGAGGCATTTTGGGGCTGTGGTCCAGAAGTTGAGAGCAGCGACTGGAAACAGAATATTGGGGGGCTGGCTTTTTCCTTCTTTTTGGGAGGCAGGTGTGGATGAGTAGGACATGTAACTGAACTTATACTTCAGAACAGGGATGGAGTAGAATCCATCCCATCTTACAAAGATGCAGTTTCTCTCTGTCTCTCTGTCTGTCTCTATCTCTGTCTCTCTGTTTCTCTCTCTCTCTCTCCTTTTTCCTCCTTTCTCTCCTTTCTCTGTCTCTCTATCTTTGTCTCTCTCTTTCTTTCCTCCTCTCTCTCCTTTTTCAATCTCCCCTTGCTTCTCTCTTTCTCTTCTCTCTTTCTCTTCTCTCTTCCTCTTTCTCTCTCTCCTCTTTCTATTTCCCCTCTTTTCTCTCTCTCCTCACTTTTCTCTTTCACTCTTTTTTCTCCTCTCTCTTTGTCTCTGTCTCTCTGTTTCTTTCTTCCTCCCCTCTTTCCAGGTAGTCCAGTTCAGGGTTTTGAATGAATGGCTTCAGTACTGAGGATAGTAGCTGAGCTTTCCTGGATCTAAGAAAAGACTACTTGTGTAAATGATGTAATAAAAATATTTTTAAAACTCTAGATTTCCAAGTGAAATTTTTCCAAGGGACTTCTCTCCAATTTCTTTGCCTACAGAAATATCACAACCCTGGGAGGCAGATGCTATTATTATCCCCATTTTATACATGAAGAAATTGAGACTAAGAGGGGTTAAGTGAATTGTCCAGTTACACAGCTAGTAGGTGTCTGAAGCAGGATTAGAATTCAGGTTTTCCAGTTGCCAGATCCAGCACTTTATTCTTGATGCCACCTAGGGATTCTAAGATAAGGAGGTAGAGAGGGGATATGGTGAATGACTAAAATATTTTTCTCCATTGGGTAAGTAAGCTGCCTCAAGCCCTAAATAATAGGGCTAAATAATACTTTGCAATTCAGGGTGAGTCACTTAATTTCTTAGAACTTAGGTAAAATTTTTAATGGTATTTTATTTTTCCAAATACATGCAAAGGCAGTTTTCAGCATTCACCTTTGCAAAATGTTGTGTTTCAAATTTTTTTTCCTTTTCTTCTCCCTCCCCTTTCCCTAAGACAGCAAGCAACCCCATATAGGTTAGATATTTGCAATTCTTCTAAACATATAAAAATATTTGTCATGCTGTGCAAAAAAAATCTGATTGAAAGGAGGAAAAACAAGCATATTTGTTGAATTTGCTTCAGTCAGACTGAGACCTTAGCTGCATCCAGGGCCATGTTCAGTCATTCTGATCTATAACTTTCCATTGGCTTCAAAGGAGAAAGTGAGGCAGGTGACTTTGTACAGCCTTGCCCTTAAATCTAATTCACTTGCATGTTATGGCAGCACCTCTGATGTCATGGTCTTCTTCATGAATGAAGGGCAAACAATAACAACATTTGTTATATTTAATGGGTCTCATTCTCTTCAGAGTCTTCTTATTGGCTGTGTCCATTGTGACTAGATCCTATATAGTGCTTTTTAAAAAAAAATGCTTTTTTCACAATGACCTTATGAGATAGGTTTACTTATTATCCTAATTTTGTCAATAATAAGAATGAGTCCCAGAGAGAAGTAAGGTGACTTGCTCAATGTCACATAGCCAATGTGTGAGCTCTGGGAATGCAGTCTTTTGATTTGGTTTCTTCCTCATTCATGTCAAGGTCACTGTCCCCTCTTTTCCTTTCTTTCTATTTATTTAGCTCTTCACCCTTAAATGATTATAATATGAAATTTGATATTTTTATGTATTTGTTGTTTTATTTAATGCATATTTATTTACCATTCTTTATTTTTAAAATTGAGAAGCAGGAAAAGCTAGGTAGCTCAGTAAGATAGAACACCTGCCAAGAGTCAAGAGGACCTGAGTTCAAATGTGACGTTAGACAGTTATCCTAGGCAGGTCATTTAAACCCAAGTGCCTCTCCCCACAAAAAATGAGAAACGGTGTGGTATAAATGGAAAAAGACCTAGTTTTGGAGTCAGAAAAACTTGGGATCATGTCCTGTCTTTTGACATATAACAGCTGGTAGCTGAGTCTCTGGATGTTCCAAGGCAACTCATTGTCACAGAAAAGCTGAGAAAAAGAATTCCTATATCAGTATTTCCACACAATGACACCACAGGTCCACAATAACAATAAAACTAAAATTAAGTTATATTCCCTTTACACCCAAGACAACACAAACATCACAGGGTGATGGGAGCAGCACCTGATTAATACTTAGATGACTTGAGTTCTAGCTTTGATTTTGGACAATTCATGACTTCTGTTTCCAAATCTCTAAAAACCTGTGGCGGTTATAATAGATTTACAGAAGATTATTTCTGATAGAGGCAATGGTCTGAGCTGTATCATACCATATAGTCCTGGCTGGTTTTGAGGCATTGGTTTGAGCCAAGTAAATTATAGTCCTGTGCACAAATGAGCACACTATCAATATAATTTGATGATGATGATTTCCAGGCTGGCTTGGCTGTGGCAGTCCATTAACATAGTGGCTTCTGAAATTGAGTTTTCTGAGAACATTTGTAAGTAGCAGTTGTACACTCAGGTACAGGTAAGGCCGAAGATGGATGTGGCTTATTCGTTTTTCAGTCATGTTCCACTCTTGGTGACATCATTTGGAGTTTTCTTGGCAAAGACATCTGAGTAATTTGCCATTTCTTTCTCCAGTTTATTTTACAGATGAGAAAATGGAGACAAACAGGGTTCAATGGCTTGCCTAGGATCACACAATTATGAGTCTGAACTCAGGAAAATGAGTCCTCTTGATTCCAGACAGGATAAATATCTGGATTTTGATTTAGTTTAAATTTAGGATGGGAAGAATTAAAAAAAATCTCCCAAAGAATCATATTTTTGGCCTGATTTTCTTACCACTCCCCTCCCCATGCTTAATTCCAGAAACACGTTTCCTTGAAATTTGCTTATGAATGCCATAGTGTTGGTTGTAAGACCTTAGCTTGCTTCACTCAGAGTTGATGTGAAATATTGCTTGGAGCTGCCATGATTTTCTTGTGGAACTATCTTCAGAAAGTGAATTGGCAGTTATCAACCCAAACGGTTTCTTGCAAATGTTTCATTTTTCCAATGGAAGTAATGAATGAAGATGGATGTTTGTGGAATGTTGAGTATAATGACATTTCCTCGCAACATTTGTTTGAGTTGAAGTTATTGAATCAGAGGCATCAAACTAAATGGTAAAATAAATGTTTGGACTTGAAGAAAGAAAGCTTCAACTGTTTAGATGCATCCCTTTAAATCCTGGTTCACCACAATCAATGTTTTACTGAGGGAGCATCTGCCAACCTGGATTGGGACTTAAATATTCTATTAGTTGTTTTCATTGACTGGAAGACCCATGGTGTCCCTGATCCGGTGGCAAACTGGAGATTGAAGTTTCAAATTTCCCACAGGAAGCATTTTTTGTCTTTGAATATTCATTCTGTTTAGGTGATGAATGTGAGAGAATTGTGGGTAGGGGGAGGCTTCAAGCCTGGAGTTATTTGGGTTGTGATCACCTAGAGACACCGTCTGTTAGTGCACTAGTCCCAAATACGGATCTGGCTGCCTGGCTGCACCAGAGAATGTTACTCCTTTCCAGAGTGAATAACAGTTGCTAACACGCACTTATAACAAAATTCCCCTGGTGCCCATTCATAAAGCATTGCACTGGTGATTCTATCAGCATTAAACTGTTTGGTGACTGAGTTTAGAATTATAGGAATCGGAGAAATGAATTAGCAGTAAATCAAGTCCCAGCTGAGTTTGAACCCAACTGCTGCGGGTTTTAAATTAAAAATATTGCGCCAAGATGAAGCAGTTGTAAGTCAAGTATGGGAGCTCTGTCATTCTTGACTTTGGAGAAGTCGCAGCCGTCCTTTTGAAAGGAAAAACCCTGACAACAGCCTGTATTGATTCCTTGCCATGCAAGGAAATTGCCACTTCATTTCTGCCACAAATGGTTGGTTTTCATTAAAAAACAAAACAACAAAAAACCAACAAACTAACAATAAAACACCCTTACTGCAGGAACAGGGCAGGTAGGAACAGGATGGGTAATAGGGGAATGGCAACAAGGACTCCTAGACTTCCTAGGGGGGAAACTTGAGTCTGTGGGCACTGGGCATGCAGTTTATTTTTCTGTTTGAATCATATTTGATTCTTCAATGGGTAGGAAAAAACTACAAGGAGAATACTTTTGGAAGGCTACAAGGCTGTCATGTTGCCAGTAACAATTGCAGAGTAATGGGAAAGAATTTATATAAGTAATCATGCCCTGTGAATGGAGTTTCTTGGATTTATATCTACAGTCTCTCTAGTCCCATTTCCCTCCTGCAGAATGAGCTTGAGCTGTTTCCCCCTTCCCTCCCTCCCACCCCCCAATGGCTAGGAAATAAGGAATCCTGGGTTATTATTTGGGCTTCTCCCTGGCCTAAGCCTCAGTTTTTCTCTGTGTAAATTGGGAGAAATCATTCTTGCTTTTCTGAATCATGGGCCAATGGTCCTTAAACAGAGTCTCACTCTAATACCTTATTGTGACATGATGGGGGTCCTTGATTCTCACGGGTCATGCTGGCAGAGCATGAGCTCTGGGAGGTTCTATTGAGTTGTAGGGACTGGATTGGATCCATTAGTGAACACAATATCATAGATAGACTACTGGCCTTTAGACAGAAAGACCTGTATTTGAGTCCTGCTTTGGATGCTTGCCAGCTGGATATACTGGGCAAGTTGCTTTAAAGTCTCTGGGTCATGCTGGTAAAATGATGGGGTGGAATAGGTGACCTCAATGACAAATAGAACAAGTGATGGGAAGCTGTCCCTAAGCTTCAGAGGGATTGCATTCTGAATGAGTGGAGGGAGGACCCATTGTTCCTTGAAGCCTTTAAGGACTGAACCCTGGGCATGTGGTGAGAATGGATGTGGTCATTAAATAAAGGGCCTGGTGCACTTTAGATGAAAAATGTCATTTAAGGCCACAGTCAGGAAGGAGAGAGAGAGAGAGAAAGGGGGGAGGGAGAGAAAGAGAAGGAGGGGGGAAGGAGAGAGGGAGAAAGAGAAAAAATAGTGGTTTGGTTTTTTCATGATTATTCCCTGGTCAGTTTCCATAGATTTTCTGAGCCAGAATCCAGAGGCCATAAAGAGAAAAAGCCAGAAAGTGGGGGGGTGGCAGGTGCAGATGGGTCAGGCCACTAGACATTGAGTTAAAAGTATATTAACTGTAGCTCTCTGGAGCCTGAGGTATATCCATATTAGAATGGAGGAGTGGGATGGCTCACTAAGTTCCCTTCCCCCCTCCCTGCCTAGCCCCATGAATTTGTTCCATGTATTTGTCCTTGAAAATTAGCACTGAATAATGGAGAAGGGGCTAGCCCTGGAGTCATGTGACCATAGGTGATTAAGCCACTTAACTAATCTCTTAGTGCCACCAGATAATATCCCTGAGTTGACAAGTGACAGATGAGTTATTATCAATATACCTCCTGAAGGGAGTTTCCACACCAGGAATTCCACCCATAAATCTCTCAAATGAGGGCTTTGGACTACATGCTTCTGAGCAAACCCCTCCTTTGACAGATGAGGAAACTGAGACCCAGAAGGTTTTGCAACTTATCCACATGACATTAATCATCAACCATAAGACATGAGATTCTAAAAATTGCCTTTTTTCCTCTGAACTATACTGGGACAGCTAGATAGTGCGATGGATTGGGCATTGGACTTAGTGTTAAGGACCTGAGTCTGAATTCTGTCTCAGATACAAACTGACTTTGTGATCCCAAGCTATGTGATCCTGGGAAAGTCTCAGGCGCAGTTTCCCTACCTGTAAAATGGGAATTCTAATCCACTTACTTCTCAGGGTTGTCTTGAAGATCTTGTCTAAAATGCCTTGCAGACCTTAGGGTTCTATAGCAGTGCCATCATTATCACCATATAACTTCCCTATGAGCCTTCTGTTCAGTCACTTGTTAGCTGCAGACCTACGTCCAACTCCTGTGAAATGCCCAGAGATCATTGGACAGCGCTGTATGTGTAGCAGAAGGGCCACTATCTGGCCATTGTTCTGAAACGTTCAGCTCTCTCGGCAGCCCCAAAGAGTGTCTTTAGTTATAGAATTGAAACGAGATTTGGAGTGAAACAACAGCGCTGCTGTCCTCCCTATATTGTTCTTCAGTACCTTGGTGCTGCTAATATAAATGGCTTATACCGACGGCTCTCTGGTTGAATGGGAGCAGGGGCAGGCTTTGTATTTTTGAGATCCAGCTTTTCAAGAGCCCCCCAGAGATGATAGGATTTTTGTTCTTCCACCGCACCTGCTCTCTCTCAGCCCCCATCAGTGTTAACAAACTACTTTCAAGAACATAATATGTTTGTTTGTTGTCCAAGGGGAGATCAGTGAATTTTCTGTGTGTGTTATCCGATGGCAAAATATATTCCTTCTAGGGGATGGGGTTTCACAGAAGGAAAGTGACAACTGTGTTGAATCAGTGGCAGGGCTAGGAATAGAGCAAGGCTGTGTTGGTTGAACTGTTATGAGTCCTAAACTTCCTCTCCCTCAGAAGCTAGAAGTTCTGGGATTGGTGAATAAGGATGGAGTCAATTTATCCTTTTCAGGAGGAGGATTTCCAGCTGTTGATAATCTATCCTCATCTCCCATAATTTTCCCTTCATTTACTTGACTTTTATATTTGAGAATCTCTAGTCATATCCCTCATAGAATTAAAAGTTGGTAAATTTTGAGGTAGGGATGTCCAAGGTCTTGGAGTTTAACCGTCTCATTTTACAGATGAGGAAATGAAACTCATGTTGGCTTTTTGCTATTTGAAGTGTTTAAAAAGTCTCAGGTTCAGTTTGAAGTTCAACTTGGAAAGTCTAAGAGACTTGGCTAACCGCTTATGGTACAGTTGACTAATTGTCTCTGACATGCCCTTTTCTGTTCCTTTTCTGATTTTTTAGAGAGAGTGCTTTATGCTTCATGGTTCCTCACTTGTCCTCCAGCTTAAACACTGGGTTTAACACTTAAATATTTTATATTTTTAGGTAATAGAGAGTATGATTCAGACTGGTCTATTCACTATTCCCTAAACAATATAATCTATTTCTTACCTCCATGTCTTTCCATGGAGAGGGATACTCGCCCTCATTACTCTTGCTTTTTCCTTCCTTTAAAGGATCAATTCAAATGTCATTTCCTGCATGATATCTTTCCTCGTGTTCCAGTTTTTAGTTCTCTCCCAATTTATTTTGTGTACATTTCATATTTAATTTTTTTGTATACATATATTTCCTCTCAGCAGAATGTAAGCTCCTTGAAGGCAGGGGTTGTATTTTTGGGCTTTGTTTTTATTTGTTCTTTATTCACAAGGAAGAACGTGACATGGGGGAGATGATGTCCTGACACACAAGTAAATTGGATTTAAGTGAGGGAGGGTTGTGTAAAGTCACCAACCTCATTTTCTCCTCTATAGCCATTCTGGTCCAGTGGCAAGCTATAGATCAGGATGACTGGAGATGGCCCTGAATGCAGAGGGAGGCCTTGGTGTTTTTAAGTTAAGGTCTTTAACAGGTCTCAGTGTGATTGAGGCAATGCAACTCAGTGATTAAGACCAGATAAAAAATGAGTCTGAAAATAGCCTCTTTTACCTTGTTAAAAAAAAATCAATCTGTTAGTGGAAGATCTACAGATTTGGCCAAAGCAGAAACAATTGCTATTTACATTCACTCTGAGCCAATCAGGGCCCAAATAGTTATCAACTAGGGACCAATTGTTGGTCAATCAATGAGAGCCTGAATGATTTGGGTCCTTAAGAAAAAAATCTAGCCCATAAACCCCAAGATATCTCGGGAGGTTTCAGCAATCAAAATTTACATTCTTTTGGGCAGAGTGCCTGCAGGTAAAGATATGACATTTCTATGTGGACAGAAGGAAGGAAAGGGAAAGAAGAAGGAAAAGTATGAGCATTGTTCCTGGAACATGAGGCATTTAATAAAGATTGGTTGAATGGAATTGAGTGAAATCTAAGCCCACAGGTATTAGAAAAAGGCTCTCTTTTAAGGAAGGCAGCTAGGTGGCTAAGTGGATAGAGTATCAGGTTTGGAGTGAGGAACACTAACTTTCAAAATGTCCTTAGATCCTAGTTATTGGAGTCTGAGGAAGTCACTTTTTTGCCCAACTGCCTCAGTTTCCTCCTCTGTAAAATGAGCTGAAGAAGAAAATGGTAAACCATTCCAATATCTTTGCCAAGAAAACCCCAAACGGGGTCACAAAGAGTTGGAAACCACTGAACAACAATTCCTTTTAAAGTCTATATGTAGCAGTTATATTTTTTTGATCATAGACCATAGAATGCTAGAGCTGGGATGGCCCTAGACATCCCTAGTCCGGTCCCTTCATTTGACAGAGGAGGAACAAGGCAACTAAATTCCTCAGCAGCAAAGGTTATTTTCTATTCTATATTTAACTTTCCCGTAGTAACAACAGACGTGGTGTGTGAACACATAATCAGCCAGGGACCTTGACTGCTAGACTTACAGTATAGTCTGATAGTCAAACAAGAGCTGTCAATATTTTTCTACCATAACAAAATTGTAAGAACTTGTCCCCCTTGACAGCACCCCTCCCCCATTGCCATTGACCAGAGGAAAAGATGAAGGAGAATATGAATGAGGCAAAAAAACAAAGGGATGAGATGAGAATGAATGATTGACATTCAGCAGTGGGCTCTGCAGGCCTTTACTCATCTTCCCTTTCTTTCTGCCTCCCCAATCCCCATGAAGACAGTTTTAATTCTCAGGGTGACATCAGGTAGAAGAAGGTGCCCTTCTGCCGATTTCCTTTGAGCTGAGTGTCTGTGGCTCGGCTGCTGATTTGGGGACCTTTCGAGGGAGAGGTAACAGCTCAATCTTGCCTGGAGATGATGGAGGGCTGTTTCTGTAGTAATTACTTTTAACATTGATTGAGAGCTCATTGCTGTTCAGAGTACAGACAGGGCTGACTCTATGTCTCAATGAGATGGAGACAGGGAGGAGACAAGGAATATTCTTTGTGCAAGGTGACAGCAACATAGCCCAAGGGCAGGAGTGGGTCAGTGGATGGCTGCTCAGTATCCTGAAGAGGCTATGGTTTGTCAAGGCAGGGGTGTGCTGGAGCCAGCTCCAAAAGGGCCTGGAACCAATTGTGAAATTTTCAATATGAGCATTTATAACTCAGAAATCAGCAAATGCTGCAAATCAGGGCTTGATTTACTGTTTTGTTGATTTTCTGGACTTAAGAAAGTGATGAGGAAAATGTTAACAATGCAGATTAAACTTAAAAGTGTGTTGTGAATACATTTTTCCCCAGAGAGCTAATTTTTAAATATTTACTAGCACGATCCTATTTACAGGGAGTGGATGGTACGGAAAAATTCTCAGAAGTGTGGAAAGGTTACATAAAAGCAGATGTGTCTAAACATGGATGCACGTGACACAGCATGGATTTTAAGCTGGAAGAGATCTTAGATGTCAGTCAGTCCAACCCTGTTATTTTACATTTGAGGCCCAGAGAAGTGAAGTGATTTATTAAAAGAAACTTGATTTATTTAAAATCACTTCTTGAGCCAGGATTAAAACCCATCAACCTTTAATCTAGCGATATTATGCTATATTATATATATATAATGTTATATATATAAAACCTTATATATATATATATATATATATATATATAAAAACATTATACCATGCTGTATCTGGAAACACAGGACAGTGTAAGCAGCTGGCAGGAGAAGGGTATCTAGCTGAGTTTGGATGGCTGCAAATGAAACAATACTACCAAATGTCCTGGTGTGGTTACAGTCCAGCCTAAAAATAGAGCCTTGTCTTCATCCTCTCATTGGGATATCAGTTACCTGCAAGCTTTTGGGCAGCTTGTGGCTTTTGGTTCCATTGTTTTTCAAAAGGTTGGTCTCTATAAAGGTATATCGAAAGAAAAAGAAAACAATTTAAGTTTCAATACAAAGACTTGCATCCATAGTGAGATGGGACCATCTTGAGGATGTTTGCCAATAGCTCAATCAATAAACATTCTTTTATTAAGTGCCCACTGTTTGCCAGATACTGTGATGTGCTGAGACAACAGAGAAAAAAGCAAAAATAGTTTCTGCCCTCAAGAAGCCTACATTCAAATGGGGAGACAACATATGAAATTCAGAACAAAGGAATCAGAACAGAGGAAAGAGGAGGTAACTTTAGAAGGGATGATGCTAGCAGTTTGGGATGGGAACAGCATGAGAAAAGACCTCTTGGAGAAAGAGGTCCATTAACTAATTCTTAACAATAGTCAGTTAAGTAACATGTATTAAGAATTTATCATGTGTCAAGGCACTGGGTTAAGTTTTGGGGATCCAAAGGAAGGCAAAAATGTTCCTACCCTCAAGGAGCACACAATCTAGACCACATGTAAATAGTTAGGTATGTATAAGATATGTAAAGAGCAGGGGAAGAGGGGAAAAGGTAGGAAAGGATTCCTGTAAAAGATGAGGTTTGAGCTGTCTTGAAGAAAGCTGGGGAAACTAAGAAGCAGAGGAGAAGGAAGGAAGGAAGGAAAAAGGAAGGAGGAAGTAAGAAGGAAAAAAGGAGGGAGGGAGGAAAGAAGAAAGGAAGGAAGGAGAGAGGGAGGGAAGGGAGGAGGAAGAAAAGGAAGGAAGGAGGAAAAGAAGGAAGAAGGGAAAAAGGGAAGAAGGGAAGAAGGAAGAGAGGGAGGGAGGGAGAAGGAAGGAAGAGAGGAAATGAGACAAGAAGAAAGGGAGGAAGGAAAAGAGGGGAAAATGGAGGGAGGGAAGGAAGAAGGTAGGAATGGAGGAAGGAAGGAAGGAAACATTCAGTACTTACTATGAGGAGGAAACTGTGCCCTCCTCAGTTGCACTTCTTAGAAGCTACATTTATATTTTAAATTCAGCTCACCATCTTCTACATGATGTCTTTTTTGATTTCTCCCAGTTGTTAATAAATTCACTCCAAATTATTTTGCATTTATCATTTTGTATATATTCTCTTTCTCTCTCCCCTCTCCCTTTCTCCCTCTTTCCCTCATGTTGTCTCTCTGGTAGAATATAAGCTCCTTGAGGGCAAAGGAACCTCAGTGCCCAGATAAGCCCTTGGTACATAGTAGGCACTTAATAAATCCTTGTTGATTTTTACTTCTGGAAATACAACTTTTAGCTTTAGGCAGAGCCATAACTGTCAATTCTAGTACCCGAGGAGAGCATGAAAAAAAAATTCCTCAGTTGAGGAGACATTTCCTAGATTAAAACTCAAGGTCTCATGTAAGGGAGGATCCTGAGACACTGTTTTGTGGTTGAGGAAACAGATAACAGAGGCTGTCACTAGGGAGGGAGAAGCTCTAGAGAGGTGCAGCTGATGGGATGAAGAAGGGAAATTACCATCTGGAAATTTCTTCTTTTAACTAATTATTCTTGCTAACCAGGTGCTAATCTTATTTGTTTCTTCCTTCTGAAGAAGTATGACTGTATTTATCACTTTCTAAATTTCAGCGTTGACAGATAAAACCCTCACAATGCCTGGAAAAAAGTAGGCATGTAATAAATAGTTACTTACTCGACAAACGCTGCTCCTCTCTAGTTATGGCCCTGGTCTCAGAGATGGCCACCAGACCATACCCCCTGTATAGCCAGGAGAATTCAGACTGGAAGGAGACTGGGGAAGTTACAGTCCAGAGTTGGAAGGTTCTGGGGAAGTGGAGAAGGTGGAGTTAGCTGATAATTCAATCACTTTGATCCACTGAACCAGAGGTTTTCAAACTACGGCCCATGGGCCAGATTCGGCAGCTGAGGACGATTATCCCCCTCACCCAGGGCAATGAAGTTTCTTTATTTAAAGGCCCACAAAACAAAGTTTTTGTTTTTACTATAGTCCGGCCTTCCAACAATCTGAGGGACAGTGAACTGGCCCCCTATTTAAAAAGTTTGAGGACCCCTGCTCTGAACCTTAACTATTGGTCCTTGCTGATGATTGCCATCACTACATTAACCATCATTATTATTTTTGCCTAGATCCTGTGCTTTCATTGATATAGAAAACTCCTTCAACCAGTTCAGTTAGCAACTTAGAGTCTAAAAGAGCTAACTGAGAAATTAAATGATCCTTCCAGGGTCACACAGCTGAGTTTCTGTCAGAGGGAGGAGTTAAATCCATGTTTTCCTGACTGCAAGACTGGTTCTCTAGTAATTTTACGACATTGTTTTGATTATTTTGGGGGCCACATAAGTGTATATATATATATATTTATATATACCCACATATGAGTATACTTTCGGTTTTCGTAGGGTCTGTAGCAGTTGTCGCTTGGCAAACACATTACTCTCGCCAGGTGGTGGCAGTGACTGATGCTGTTACTACCAGTCATTTCAAGTTCACCATCTAGACCCAAGACCTTCTCTTGGCTTTGCATGGAGGTGGATGGGGAATCTTGGCTCTGACTCAATGCAGTGGCTGCTGCTAACTATTAGTAGGTAATTATTGCCCGGAGCCTACCTGCTAATTACCCACAGCATTGCAGGTCCAGAGCATCTGCTAATTTACCAGCAACCAAGCCGTGGAACTAAACCAATCAAACAGGGACTTAGGGTGATGGATCCAATGTTGCGTTACACAATTGTGTCCGGAGATATTCATGGGTATGTGGCAAAGATGCTTGTTGGATGAAAAAAGCCCCAAACAACAACCTATCTCTGCAGTTCTCAACCCCAGGTCTCTGGTTGCTGGCCTTCTAACCAGCCTTATGTACCCCTTGTGGTTTTCTTGCTATGTGGCCAGTCCCTAAGTGGAATTCTTTACTTAAAACACCTGGGATTTCTGAACATGCTCAGTTTTCTGGGTACTTCAGCCCTGATATGCACGAAATTGAGCAACAGTTTTAACTGTTGTCAATTGACTTCAAACTGTTGTCAAAAAGTCAAATAAGAATTGTGATTCAATGCCTGAAAAAAAAGTATTTATCAGGCACCTAATGTATACAAAGCACTATGTTGAGCTTTGGTTATATAAATAGAAAAACAAGAAAATCCCTGATTTAAGGAGCTCACATTCTAATAGGGAGAGATCCCATCTAGAGGAGTATTCATTTAAGATGATGTCAATGTCCCAAAGTCTTTAGGATGCTATGGCAAGGTAGATGGTAAGCCATCTTTCAGTACCATTTCCACGGATAAAACTTTATTTGTAGACCTTTGCCTCATGCTACCTGGGAGAGGAATAGGAAACAAGCCACAGTACAGAAGTCATCTGGTCTAACTCATTTTACAGATGAAGAAAATCCGACTTAGGGAGTATACATGATTTTCCCAAAATCACAAAGGTAGATAGCAGTAATTAGAACCTGGGTCCCCTGATTTCAGGACTAGAACTCTGTGTTTATAAACCCTTCAAGAGAAAGCATTGTTTATTGCAAAGAACCAAATCTATAATTATGGTGGAATTTAAATGGGATGGAGAAGAATAGGCATGGAGTGGAAGAGGAAAAAAGGAGATACAAATATATACAGCACTTAAAGATTTACAAAGTATTTTATTTCCAACAGTCCTGTGGGGCAGCTGGATATTATTGTTTAGTCTTTTCAGTCACTCTTCATGATCCCATTTGGGTTTTTTTTGGGTGAGGCAGAGATACTGGAGTAGTTTTGCCCTTTCCTTCTCTAGCTCATTTTATAGATAAGGAAACTGAGGGAAACAGGATGAAGTGACCCAGGTCTTCCTGATTCCAAGCCTGCAGTTCCATCTTTTTCATCATCTTAGCTGCCTTTTAGGGTAGCACATGTTTGAGGAAGCTGAGGCTCAGACTTTTCATGTTAAGGCCATATAACTAGAAAATGTTGTTGCTATAATTAATTAATTAAAATTATTTTTTTCTAACTTTAAAACCAATGGTTTTCCCACTATCCCTCGTTGCTTCTCTCAGCTCCTCCTGATTGGAAGACTTGACTCAGCCTTCCCACCACCAGCACCCCTCCACTCTTAATCCCCAACTTCCTTCATGCTGAGGCTGATGTGAAAGTGATGCATTTACAGATCAGGTGACTGCTCTGCTATCCTCCAACTTCCCCCTAGATCGATTAAGGTCTGGGGAACCCAGAGGTTCCATCCATCACAGCTATGAGTCCCCTGGGGTGGAAGAACATTAACACTAATGTGGTGAAAGGTGAAGAAGGAGGCTAGGAGCATGGTACTTTGCAGCTGACTCCCTTCTAAAGCATTCATCCAAACTTGAAATCTACCCTTTCCTCCAAATTCTAGGGCTCTGATTTGGCTTTTGATAATAGGATCTGAGGTTGAATGGGGTAAAAAGAGGAACTCGGACAACCAGGAGGATTTGGCTTCTAGGACATCTTTGGGTACAATACACATGTGAGCAAAGTTCTTCAAATCGGAGGTAAGACACATATATGTGGCATCTTATAACATCATAGAATCCCGAGGCAGTAAGTTTTTCCATAAGCCATTTTGTCCTCTAGGCAGATCTACACCTCAGGGCTGAGTCTAGACATCCTTGACCCTACAGGAGGATTATGAAGGAGTATTTCCCTTACCTTCTTATTTCCCACTCTTAAGTGAGCACATTCTCTCCCTTCCCTTCCTCCACTTCATCATGAGATAGTGCCTAAAATATAGTAGAAATTCAATAAATTTTTATTTAAACGAATTGATTGGGTATATTCTGGCCAAATCCTGTCAAGGCAAGTAAACCTAATTGTAAAGATGGGTGTCTTTTATACCCTGCCAGATCTCTGAGAGGAAAACATTCTGTGGACTTTTTTCAATCTTCTCTGGAGTTTTATATCCCAAAGGTATCTATCTCCAGAAAGTGGAGACAAAATTCAAAAAGATTCTCTTAGGTTGGAATTGTGGCCTGATGCAGCTTAAGAGGGACGAAGTCCTGGACTTAAGTTAAAAAAATTAATTGCACAAGTGCAGGATGGTTCAACAGCAATTTATATGTAAACTTAGACAATTGCAAAATTCTGCTAACTGGCATTCCTGCTTCTAATATGAAGTAGCTGCTAAAAAAAAACCCATACCATCTTAAGCTGCATTAATAGAAGTATTCTAGGTCAATAGAAATGTCCAGGTCAAAAGAGGTAAGAGATGGGAAATTACTTTATTCTTTTCTGGTCATATCACACCTGCAGCACATTTTTAAGATGGAAATCAATCAATAAACTAGACTTCTTCCAAAAGAGTGTGGCTAGGATGATGAAATGTCTGGAAACCACTATCACGCAAAGGATGGTTAAAGGAACTGAAGATTTTCACTTTAGAGAAGTGAATGCTTGGAATGGAGGGGGAGAAAGGAGACATGAGAGCTGTCTTCAAATGTTTGTCCGATGGTAGTCAAGTGTTTCAAAAGCTGTCATATGGAAAAAGGAATAAACTTATTCTGTCTAGCTTTATAGGGTAGAACCAGACCTAATGTTTAGCAGTTGTAGGTGGCAAAGTAGTTGGAATTCTGGGGTCAGAATCACGAAGGATCTGAGTTTGAATTCTATCTTCAGCACATATTAGCTATGAAATTTGGGGCAAGCAATTTGATCTCCAAAGCTTAGTTTCCTCATCTGTAAAATGAACTTACTAATAGTACCTAGTTTAAGACTGAGAGCAGCTACATAGTGCAGTGGGTAGAGTATCAGGTCTGGAGGCAGGGAGATTTTAATTCTAACTAGGCAAGTCATTTAATCCTCATTGTCTCAA
Organism: Sarcophilus harrisii; assembly: GCF_902635505.1. Classification (NCBI taxonomy): domain Eukaryota; kingdom Metazoa; phylum Chordata; class Mammalia; order Dasyuromorphia; family Dasyuridae; genus Sarcophilus; species Sarcophilus harrisii. The sequence goes on along the minus strand of NC_045430.1, from coordinate 180,961,496 downwards.
AGAAGGAAATGGCAGACCACTCCAGTATCTTAGCCAAAACATGAAGTCACATAGAGTCAGAAATAACTGAAATGACTGAACAACCAGAAATATATTTTGTGGGATTTCTGTACAAGATAGGAGTAGAGAATAAGACTAAAAGCCCTCTGAGATTTTTTTCTTTTATCCTATGAAATACATCCTCTGGGTAGAATTGCCAACTTTGAAATGAAGGTAATCTGACCACACATCACAGCCTGGAAACTAATTTACCAACTAATTTGTCGAGAGCTACAAAGGATTTCCCCTTCTTTGCCTCCTCTCCCATCCTTTGCCATTGTGGAGGTGTGCTCTTCAAAATCAGAACCTGGAAGGGATTCCGCAGGGGAATCCTCCGGTCTCTCTGGTCCTCAGATTTCCATTGACCTGCCTCATGGAGCTGAGCTGCTCCCAGCAGCTGCCCCGTTTGCCAGAGCTTTTGTGGGGGAACAAGAGTCAGGCGTTTGAGCTAATGTGGAGAAAAGAATAACTCTCACTGTAGTTTCATTTTTAAAGCAGATGTTTCTTGGGGAATAAATCAGCACCAGCAGCCTCTTCTCTTCTGACATTTTAAAGACAGGCCTGGGAGCCAGTTTTCAAGCATCTAGGTCCTGGCCAACCTCCCCAGCTGAGGTCCTGACACCCTTTGCACATTTGAGTGTGGCTTTTCCATTCCCAATTAACCATTTTCTTTCCACCTGAGTCACCTTCCTCCCTGTATAAACTTCCCCAGCCAAGGAGAAAAGGTAGAAAACACTTCTCTTTACATATATTGTCACTCTGGTTGTGTCGCAGCTGTGTTTGGGGCATTGATTTTATATTTCCTTCCTCAACAAACTTGCTAATAAGATTCTTTTTTTATTTCTCTCTTTCCTTTCTCTCCCCTCCCCCTTTCAACTTGGCCTAGACTCTTGGTCAGGCTTTGATTGCATGTCTCATTGATTCCATTCAGCTATTTATTAATGTACTAATTAGTATATTCATTTAAAGGAGTGACACTGAGCTTTTTTTTCCTTCCAAAGTGTATAGAGGTGCAGGTTAATGGAAATTTCTGTTTATATAACATCGGTGTCGGGTGTGAAGAGGATTAGTTTTGGATGTTAAAAGGACACAGCCAGGGTTTTTTCCCAGGACTTAAATCTCTTTGGTTGACAGTTCCTAACATCTTAGAAAGGTAAATTCTACATTCTTATTACATTTCCCTTTATGCCGTAGAGATATATTTTTGTTTCTTTGAAGAAACTAATGGTCAAATGGCTGGGGGCTATCCACAAACAGTCTTTCATAGCCTTCTCCAGTACAGTACGGTGGAATGGGTGAGCTTGGTGAATATTGTTATCCAAGAACAAATTTGCAGGCCCCCGTTATTATTATGAATATTATTAATATGTAGAGCTTCTTACTGCCTTTGTACTAAAGTACCATTGACAAGTTTACTGCTTGGTGAGTTCTTGTATGGATGCTTGCTGGTTCCTTCTGCTCTATTCATTATTAAGTTGACCATGAGGGGCAAAAAAGTAGATGGATCAGTTATATATTGAAGAACTGTCTATATATGGGTCAGAATAATGGAATTAATTGAGCCCACTGGCAGGCAGTGGGCCTGAGAATTGAATCCAGGAGACCTTGGATCTCTCCATGGCGCTTTGTCTACTAGATTATCACCACAAAGGACATAGGAACCTACAAAGAAACAAAACCAAAAAAGTTTTATTTTATTTTATTTTCAATTCCATTAAAGTATATGAAGTTATGTGTTAAGCTTTTCCTTGAAGTCATGGTCACTTAAGGAAATCAGCAACTAGAAGAAAGGTTGGGGTGAGATTCTCAAAGTAGAATACATTTATGGAGGTTTCTTTCATTCATTCTATCATTCATTCATCAAATGGTGATTAAATGCAAGACTTAGATAATCACAGTCTCTCCCCTAGTGGAGATTATAATCTAGTAGTATGGATTGGTTGCCTTCTGATGAGGTCCTTTCCTTTCCACTGAGAGTCTTTTTAACAAATATATTTAATATAAGGCAAGTGAGATGGTGCCATGGAAAAGGTCCTAGATTTGTAGTCTACTCAATGCTCCCTTCACCTCACCTTCAGCATATGACAGGCTGAATGGCTGTACTCTAGTCTGTCAGCTATGAAGAAAATGGCCCAGACACCGGTTTTCTGTGCTCTGGACTTTAGCCTTCAGATGGAATTAGACTGGGACATGCGAGTTTGGACTTATTGGGAATCTAGCATTAACAATGATCGGAGTCACCTGAGCTTTCTCCTCTCTGCTTCTTTCCCTTCCTCAGGACAAAAGATTAATAGGAAGTTGTCAGGAATCTTACTCAGAGGCAAATTTCACTGGTGGTTTTCAAGTAAACTTTGACAGGAGAGCAGCTTCCTTGGAGAGCAGTGATTCTAAGGCATCTTCCTCTTCCCTCCTCCTGCATCCCAGCCTCTTGGGCTGTGTATGTAGCATCCAAGACTGGAGTTGAAAGGGGCCAATTGTCTTGTTTTGTTGTTGTAGTCTGTCCTCGAGGAGGTGATGGCAGTGAACTGGATTTAAATGAGGGAAAGCTGGGCACTCACCAGCTTCCCTTTCTCCTCTGACTCCATCTGGGATCAGTGGCAAGATATAGATCAGGATGACTGGAGATGGATCTGGAGAGAAGGAGGAATGAAGGGTCTTGTCTAAAGTTGCACAGATAGTTCTTGATAGAGCTGAGATTTGAACTGAGAGCCTGTGATCCTAATTCCAACTTTCTTTCCATGATCACTCATTCAATCAATTAAAATATTTATTAATGCTAGTAGCTACTATTTACACAATGCTTTAAACTGAGGGGGATCATATGATTTACCCAAGATCACACAAGTAATAATTATGTGAAATAAAATTTGAACTAGAGTCTGACTTTTTAGTCCAGTAGTGTGTTCACTTTTCCACCTTAAAACCAGATATATTAAACAACTATTATATACTAAGCAGTGTGTTAAGTGTTAGTGTTATAAAGATAAAAATGAAACAATCCCCTTTATTCTATTTGAGGAAATGATATATACATCTCTATTTACATGGTTAATATGTAAAAATGAATATGAGGTAGTTTTGGGGGAAGATACCACATGTACCTCAAGGCTCTGGTATCCATTGTGCTTGGCTGATACTATTTCTTGCCATGACTTCAACTATCATCTCTATGCAACTGATTCCCAAATCTACACATTCTGCCCCAGTTTAGTCCTAGATTTTCAGTCGATCATCTGACATTGTTACCTGGAGGGAGAAAGGAGATGAAATAAGAGAAGGGAGAAAGGGAGGATGAGAGGAAAGAGAAAGAAGAAAGAGATAAAGAGGGGGTATAAGGAAAAAAAGGAGAGAAGGAAAGAGATAAGGGAGAGAAGGAGGAGAAAAAGTGGGGGAAATAGGAGAGAGAATGAAGAGAGCCCAAAGGAGGAGGGATTTCCAAAAATATTGGAACAAAAATAGTTTCTTTGTTTCTCTTTGTTTTGTTGTTGTTGTTAATTATCTGCTTCATTAAAGACTATGGGTTTAAAAGCAGGTTTTATTATTGCTTAGTTGAATATTATTGTTGATGGTCATTGAATTATAATAAAAATTTTTAAATAGTGACAACTGAAGACCCGAATGAAACAAACAGTTTGTAGTTGAGAGGAAAGAGTGGAATAGGATAATTTAGATCAAGATAGGAAGCAGGAGAAATCTTGCAATTCAGGGATACACAATAATTGGGAGGACCCTTCTTTTTCAGTAGCAGGGGATGGGGAAACTCTCTGTTCATACAAATAAGAAAAGAGCAGATTGTGGTTTTTTGCTCCCAACCTGTTGTCTTGGAAAAAGGAATGTCTGTTGATCACAAGAAGTAGTAATGTGGGGGTGATCTGGGACGTAACTAGTGCCAACCTTGAGCTCCCGGGTCAGAAGGCTATGAAAGTAGGAGGCGAGGGAGATAAGATAGAAAAGAAACATACACAAGTTAGCTATTTCTTCATGTATTTCATAAATATATCTTTTGAGCTTAGAATTATAGCAAAATAGTAATAATAGTAACCGCCAGTATTTATATATTGCTTTAAGATCGACCAAATGCTTTACATTTGTTATCTCATTTGATCCTGACAACAACCCTGGGAAATAGGTCCTATCCCAATTTTATAGTTTAGGAAACTAGTCCAGAGAGATAGAGTGACTTGTTCATTTAGAGTCTGAGGGAGGAATTGAATTCAGGTCTTCCTCTTTCCAAGTCTAGTACTACGTCCAACCATATCACCTTGAGGCTTGATGACCATCATGGTGCCCTTCTTGTGCCTTTTCTCCTCACAAAACTCTATGAACCAACCAACCCACAAAAAAACCCCAACAACAAAAAAATCCAAGTGTCCTTGATTGTTGCTTCTAAGGAGATTATATAAAAAATGCTACTTAGTGGTCCTGGCAGTAGGGGCAGGGGAAGGACCTTACCAACCCTAGAGTTAATTTGCCCTTAATTTGATTTAAAAAGAAGACAGAGGTATAGAATTCCTCTAACCCAGTATATTAATTGAGAGCTATTTCCCAACCAGGGCCCTCCACGAAACCAAACCCCACCTGATTTCGGCTCTGATTTGGGAAATGGCATTCCTAGAAACTCTTTAGTTAACAAACTTTGCGAAGGGACCTTCCCTGAGCCAGGCTCTCTGAACCCAACCCTTCAGCCGGCCCCTGGGAGCTCAGCCCAAGGCTGCAGCCTCGCAAGGTGGTGCCGTGGCTTTCACATTCTCCCCTTCTTTTCCTTGGACAGCATCAGATCGGCCCCTGCCCAGACTCCCCTGGGTCTGCGTGTGCGTCAGGGATGGGATTTCTGGCCTATTTCGGTCATGGTGATCTGTCTTTGCTCCGGTCCTGTTGTTATCACTACAAAGGGAGGAGGCGGCTCTTCCCCCCAGCAACCCGGCTTCTCTGGGCTTCGGTGCCAAGCCCAGCCTGCCGTCCCCTGGAGGCTCGTTTTGTAAAGTTACTGCCTGTGGCTGAATTTGTGAGGAGGGCTCAGAACACGGAATGGAGAAAGTCAGAGCGCAGATAGAGATCAGCTAGTCAAAACAAAAATAACCAAGCCACGCCATTCCTCGATTTACAGATCTGATCAAGTAACAAGTACTTAGGAAGCCTCTCCCATGTGCCAGTCACCGTGCTGAGTGACGGGGAGACAAGAACAAAGAAGGGAACAATGTACTCAAAATGAATTGAGATCCCGCAGGGCCCAGTGATTTAGGAGATCTTAAGCTTCAGCATTGGTAAAAACTGAGTATTGTTATTTTTTTTTAGTTTAGCTAATAGTACAAATTTAGAAACTGAGACCTAACGCAGCCAGTAAATGGCTGAGCCAAGCATCCAGAATCCACTCTTTGAATTCACATCCAATGTTCTTTTGACTAAATTAGGAGGCTGCATCCGAGCCGAAGCAGAGAGTCAGTGCCCAAGTTTGTATGTAACTCCCCTTCTTCCTCATCCCTCAAATTCGAATACTTGAATAAAATTTTGAAAAAAATTTTGAAAAAATATTGAATAAAATAGCCTTGATGACCCGAAGTTTTGAGAGAAGGTAGCTCTGATGAGGCTGTGTGGTAACCCTTGGGCGGGATTTCACTGATTCTCATAGTTGTTTTTGGCCCAGTGTCAAAGCAGTTCTTTTTAGGACAGGTCAGAGACAGTCCCCCCCCTCATTTTCTGTTCCCCTTTCTGGGGTCCTATTTGTCCTGGGCTAATAGCATCCCGATTCTTGGCCTCCTGCACCAGCTGGTAAATGAGTCGAGGATCTGATTTATGGTCCTGGCGCTTTCTTGGAGGCCTCGGGATGAGATGGAGCTTAGCTACAGCTCCCAAGCCCTGGTCTCCACCTACTCTATTTATCTGACACTCAGCACTACCTGCCCTCAGGAATAGCCCTGGAAACAAAGGCTCCAAGGTTGCCGTTCTTTTGTGCCATATGGACCCCTTTGTCAGTCTGATGAAGCCCCTAACCCCTTTAGAATAATATTTTAATCAATAGAAGCCAATGTTAAATTTCAGTAATAAATTAGTGAAAATAAAGATGTAACCCCCCCATTTTAATTTGTAGAAATTTACCCCCCAGACCTCCAAATCAGGAACCCCTGCTCCAGTGGACTGAGGGGCCAAAGTCAGGGTCAACAATGACAATAAGCATTTAATGCCTACTATGTTCCTTTACTTTGGTTAATGGTAAATGCGGTCTGATCAAAGTACACAGAAGGAGCTGTGATAATACTCTTTAGAAATATTCAGGAGGAGAATATGGAAAAGTTGAATCAGGAAAAAGGCAGATAATAAAAATTCACAGATAGTTCAGAAGCATAAGCCTCCCCGTCCGCCTCCATGAGTGACTAAGAAGTAAGACATTAGACCTGCTTGAGCTCTGCTTCCTCTGCAGAGAGGTGCTAATGAGGATGTAGACAGGCAGTGGGGAGGTGGAAGGCCTTCCAGAGCAGGAGAGCAGCTTGAACAAATTAGTGTGGGGCCAGGGGGAAGGGACAGTGAGGTAACCTTCTCGCCTCTCTTAGAAAATTCATTTTGGTTGGTCCTTAGGAGATGAGGCTGGGTGGGGGCAGTGGGGTGACGTTAAACCAGGCAAAACAATTTTGACTCATTCGTTCAATACTTAGATATTTCCTGGGTACAGAAAATTAGACCTAGCTCTGGGAGAAATAAATCTTTTGATTAAAATATGATGTATGTCTTTGTGGAACTGGGCATAGGCAGGCGGCAAATGAGACTAGACTGGTCAGGAGGGGTCAAGGACCAAAAGTCTAGGTGACCTGATGTGATCCAGCAGATGCCATTGATCTGGAAGGAAACGGGTCAAAAAATAGGACTGAAATAATCAGGCACACCTATACAGGATGGATTGGAAGGAGGTTAAGTCCAAAGAAGTCTGGAAGAAACAGGAAGGTCCTCTCTAGACAGGCTAACTAGAAGATCATCTGATGAGAACAACGGGGCACCTAAGATGACCTTGATCCTGGGGCAGAGGCTAATGACTTGCCTTGCTGGGTATGGGTGACTCTTGGCCCTTAAATATTGATTCAATCAATTAATTTATATACTGGATATTTTGCTAAATTAGGGACAACTAGGTGATACGGGGGATAAAGTACCAGGCCTGGAGTCAGGAGTTCAAATATGGTCTCAGACACTTATTGGATTTGTGATCCTGGGCAAGTCATTTAACCCTGTCTGTCTCAGTTCCCTCACCTGTAAAACGAGCTGGAGAAGGAAATGGCAAAGCACCCCAGTATCTCTGCCAGGAAAATCCCAAATGGGGTCACAGAGAGTTGGACATGACCGAAAAACAGCTGAACAACAATATTGTACTAAGTGCAAGGAAGATAAGAAGACATAAGTCCTACCTTTCAAGGAAGTTTCAGTCAAGTCCAAGCAGATATGGACAGCTTTAGACATCCACAAAATAGATTCGAGTTATTTTTCGTGATGGTGTTTTGACACTCTTACAGCTGTGGAGGATGGGAAAGCATTAGGAGAAATTTCCTCTATAATCTGGTCTTTGAGCTGATCCTTGAAGGAACCTGGGCACTTTAAGAGATGGAAGTGAGGAGAGAGTTTTTCTAAGCACTGAGAAGCCAAGCACAGCCAGTCCAAAAGCATGAGAATGGGAGATGGGAGTGTAGTACGTGAGGAACAGTAAGAAAACTTGATTGTCTAGACTGCATTTTGTGTGAAGGGGAGACAAAAAATTCTCCAGAAGAATTCTGTACCTGACTGACACAAGAGCAGAATTTCTTGAGGTTCCTGGGAGATCCTGCTAAGGAGTCAGTGGGGACTCATTAAAGACTCTTGCCCAAGGGAGCGACTTGATGAATTTGTTGTTTTGATACTACATGATAATTGTAGGATACTATAAGATAAATTGTAGGTACATAACTATGTACCCTCAACCCTCCCTTCAGCAGCTACATTTCTAATGTTTCCTCTATTAGGTATGTAAATATAATAAATACATATCACTTTGAAGCTTGAAAATCTTCTCTAATATTCTAATAGTCTCACAACAAACCTGTGAGGGAGGAGATCTTACTATTCCCATTTTGCAGATGAGGAAACTGAGGAAAATAGAGGTTGAATGATTTGTGAAGGGTTTTATAGCTAGTAAGTGTCTGAGATGGGATACAAGTTCAGGTCTCCCCAATTCCAAGACCAGTAGTATCTAGTTGCCTAAGAGAATAGAACCCATCTCTCTGTGGCATATTCTTTTCTCCATCTTTACTGTTTTAGCTCATTTACATTCATTTCTCCTCTCTGGAATGTCACCTATCTCCTGTGAAAAACAATCATCTTCATGTATTTGATTAAAACCCACCTTCTTCAGGGAGTCTACCCCATTTAGTCCTGACAAAGTTCTGGTGTCTTCTGTAAATCATATGTGGCTATACATATGTACATATACATCTTTATACATATATGTGTATATAGGTATATGTGTGTACATATATATGTATGTGTTTATATATATATAGTCATAATTTTTGTATTTATATGTGTAAGGATGGGGGGCAGGTCTCAATCAAAGAGCCATTCTCTCCTGATAAAGGTAGCAGAACACCCAGCTCTTATTAGTTGCATTAATTAAGGTGTTGGTGATTAATTCAATCAAATCTGACCTTCTGTGTTTAATTTGGGAGGTGGGTGGGAGGATGGATTGCCCACTTTTACATGTGACTTCTCAAGTTGTTTCATATGCATATGTATATATATTTTTAAAATCTTCCCCAGTTTAATTGCTAACTCTTTGAGGACTAAGACTGTTCCTTTTGGATCCATCTGTATCACTTACTGAAGGGTTGTAGAAATTTTAGGCCTCAAGTAAATGACTGTTAATTTGCTTTTTATCATATAGTCAAAATGGATCATCAGCCACACTTCTATTTATTTACTAAGAGGAATAATAGCAGAATAAAAATAGCTAACATAAAGCATTTTAAAGTTTTCAAAGTGCTTTACCTATATACTCCCACTTGATCCTGACAACAACTTTGTGAGGTAGATGCTATTATTAGCCACATTTAATAGATGAGGGAGGAGAGTCAGGGACTCAGTTCAAATCTGGCCTCAGATACTTCTCAGCTGTGGGCAAAATTCACTTAACCCTGGCTGCCTCAGTTTCCTCAGGCATGAAATGGGCTGGAGAAGGAAATGGCAAACCAGTATCTCTGCCAAGGAAATCTCAAATACAGTCAAGAAGAGTCAGCAGGTGAGCTAGCAGGGACCCAGATACTTGCCCAGTATCATTGAGCTGGTAAACAGCTAAGGCGGGATTTGAGCTTGGGTTTTCCTGAGTTAGACACTTTGTTCACTGTATAACCCAGCTATTAAAATAAGCTCCATCAGCCCATCTATTATTTCCTTGGGGCTGAGTTTCATTTTCTCTGAGCAGTAAAACCAAGTGAGTCAGTTGCATAGCATTTTTTAAAAATTCATTTTGTTGATCTCCTAGGCTGGATTAGTGTGATTGGACTTTTTGTATACTCATCAGGAAATATAAATATATATATATATATATATATTTTTTTTCCCTAAAAATCCTCTTAAAGCCTTCTATTCATTAATGGTCAGTCCCATCCATTTCCCAGTATATCTGAGCAAATTCTATCCCTATGGTGAGCTCACTATTGGCCCCTTTTATTCCTGATCCTAAATGTCTGGCCCTGAGTTAATAGTCTCGGACACCATAGGCTCTCTTATCTGGAGAGCTGTTCTCACAGATACCCCTGTAAATGGCTTCCACCTGAGAGCTTCCACTGCTCTCATTTAAGTCTTTTCTTCTGTTACATTTCCTTCCCTTTTCTTTTGTCTGGCAGACTCCAGCTGTGAAACATGTGGAACTCATAGGCCTGGCAAAGGAGGAGAGCCACATCAAGGAAGTGCCAAGAAAATTCAGGGCACGCAGGCTCAGGTCCCTCTGCTTTTTCCTCCTTAAAAGGTCTCTCTCTGGGGCTGTAGCACAGGGAAAATGGATAGAGTGTGAGGGGAAAGAGGAAGGATCTCATGTGATTGTGTGCTCTATGCTTACCCGCAGCTTCTCCCCTAGCCTCCCTCTCCCTTCCTCCTCCTCCTTTCTTCCCCCTTCCCTTTTGCCAGGGTGAAAAATAGTAACACTTGGGCTGTGGTGTTTATAGGCTCCAGCAGACTCGGGAGCATCCTCTCTTCTGTACCGATTCTTCCAAGGAAATTCTGCTCAAGGACTACCTTGATGTTTGCTAGAGCCCCAGCAGGGAGAGTGGAGTTTGAAAGAACTACAAAAACATAGATTTTTTCCCCCCTTCTGTTACTTTTCAAGGACAGAGTTTAGACATGTGTCAATGATTCACACCCTAAACTTGTGTGAAAACCTTACCTCGAGTAACCTCGGGGATCTCCGAGTCCTCTGAAGCTTTTTAATATTTGGCAGTGCCTGAAAAACTTTAAGGGCTTTCCTCAGCCCACATTCTGCCTGCCATAGAAAGGTGAGGAAATTGAGGGGTGGGGTGGGACCTGGGGAAGACACTGGGGGTGTGTGTGTGTAAAAACTCCTGCTGTCCTAACTCCTCAGGAGTGAATAGAAAGATAAGACTGATTCATGCTTCATAATAAATACAAATTGGTTTTCTTCTCCCTCTTGTTTAAGGAAACAGAATGCTAAATGTGAATAGATACAAGAAGATCATAGAATTGTCTGGGAGGAGTGGATAGTGCTCCTCTTGGAGTTGGGAAGGTCTGAGTTTAAATCCTTACTTTAAACTCTTCCTAGGTGTATAATCTTTAAGCAAGGCACTTGACTTTTCAGCCTCAATTTCCTTATTCAGAAAATGAGAATATTAATAGCATATTTCACAAGGTCATTGGGAGAACTAATGTGTGTGTGTGTGTGTGTATGTTTGTGTGTCTATATATAAATATAAAATATATATAAAAACTTGATTGTATATATTTCTATTATATCCTTGTTTGTAATAAATTATATATATATATATATATATAATTATATATATGATGCTTTATAAACCTTAAAATACTATATGGCTCTGCTATTATTGCCACTACAATTTCAATTTTTTTGCCAATTTTTTTTGTTTACATTTTTTGAACTCCTAGGGTATTGGTTAAAAGTCATCTAGTCTAGCATTTCCTCCTCTTTTTGCAGATGAGGAGAGAGATGAGAAAACATTGCTAAGGTCATGCAAGCTGTAAGTTACAGAGGAGGGAAGGAGTTAAATCCAGTTCCTCTGACTCTAAAGCTAATGTCTTGACTGTACCAAACTACTTCTCCTTTATAGCTTCCTCAATCTATCCCTTGGAAGCTGGGATGAAAAGATAGTTCCTTTGTCTTCTGGAGCTGGAAAGGGACTCTAAAGCCAAGGTTCTTAACCTTTTTATTTTTTAAATATTATGAATCTCTTTCTTACTCTGAGGAAATCTTATGGACCCTTTCTCAGAATAATGTTTTTAAAATGCATAAAACAAAACACATAGGATTACCTAAGGAAACCAATTTTATTAAAATACAATTATAAAAATATTTTTTAAAGAAATAAGTTCATGGATCCCATATTAAGAATCTCCACTCTAGAAGTTCCTTAGTTAAGGGCAGGTCCTCATCCCAAAATAGGCTGGGCAAATCCCATGAGTAAGGTAACCAGCATTTCTGACTAGTCAACGTACAGTGTGAAGAAGATAGAAGAAACTATCTCGCCTGCTTTCTCTCCAGCTCCCAGCCTGAAATTTCCTGTTAGGGGGATGAGAGGATGTGGTTAAAAGCTCCACACAGGCTGTGCCTATGTATTACAATGTCCTAGTGTGTTCATGAATTTGCATTCTATGTGTATATGCTAAATGACTATTTATAGCTATTAGCCCCAGGATAGCATGGTATAACAGATAGGGTGATGGATTTGGATGAGGAAGTTCAGTTGTTTTTCAGTCATGTCAGAATCTTCGTGACCTCATTTGGAGTTTTCTTGACAAAGACACTAATTAGCTGTTTCCTTCTCCAACTTATTTTTATTGATGGGGAAACTGAGGCAAATGACCTACCCAGGGTCACATAGTTAGTAAATGTGTGAGGCTTGATTTGAACTCAGGAAAATGAGTCTTCTTGATCCCAGCCCATTGCGTCACCTAGCTGCCCATTCTGAGCCACCTCCAAAGATCTCAGTTCAAATTCTCTTTCTGACATTTATAGCTGAAGGCTGTGGGCAAATTGCCTAATTTCCACGAACCTCCACCCGTTCTCTAAGGTTATTAATTATAGAGAGGTTGTGATCTGTTTTGCTGGAGGTACAGATGTGTCACAATATGGGATAGTGCAGGAAGTTCCCCACACTGATAAAAAAAAAAAAAGTCAAAACAATGAGAAATAAGGATAAAGTTATTTCTTATTGAGAGCTGGGTAATAATTACGCTGATGCGTTTCTAAAAAGTATTTAAAATGATATGATAAGGGTACTAAGAGAAAAGCTATTTTGGAATTTGGCTGGTTCCTTCTCATTAGAAGGCTTGTTGGCTTGGGTGTTGTGGAGGGTTTCTTGTTCTTGAATGGGTTGATCTATATGGCCTTTTGGGCCCATTTCAGAGCTGAGATTCTGAGGAACGAGAACTGAGTGTTTCTCTGGACCATCTCAGAGAGTGAAATTTCGGGTCTAATCCTCTTATATCTCAAAAAAAAGAATTCAGTCTTCCAGAGTAGCACAGCTAGACTGTCAGATAATGAGAAGAAATAGAAAAGATAGAGTTTGGAAAATACAGTTTGTAGGGTCAGGCAAGTGAGGTTGGGAGGGTCACTGGTTCTGGTCTACATCATATTCAGCATTCTAGTTTTTCTTCGAGTGGCTAAGAGATCCATAGGAAGGATGATTCTGGATAGGAAAAAGGAGCCCTGTAAAACTAGAAAAGATACCAAAACCTTCTTGAGGAGACTTACACATGAGGCAGAAACACCTCAAATCAAGAGATTTTTGGGAAAGTAACCTTGTGAGTCTAAGATCTACAAGATCCCAAAGGGATCTAGAAGTCAATGCCCTCATTGACAGTGACAAGAAGATAAAGGTCAGAAAGAGGAAATGACTTATCTCAAATTATTCCTGTATATGATCTTTTATGTCATGGACTCTTTCTTGGGGCTATGTTTTTAAATACATAAAATATAAGAAAATATATCAGATTATAAAGGAAATCAATTATAATGAAATACAGTTATCAATGATGTCTTAAAAAAGAAAAAAAGGTCATAGAAAAGAAATTGTAGTAGAAAGTAAATAGTAGAATCAGAATTCAAATTCAAAGCTTTAGCTTCTAAGTCTGGTATGTTCCCAAATATTGGACCTGATATCTGCTTATAAATCTATTAGCTTAACTTTCAAGTCTTATTTTTTTATGGGGCGGGTGATGATATAAGATTTCACTGGGATAAAAGAGCTACTGGTGAGAAAGCTTCCTCTGATGTTTCAGCTCATAAACCATTCTGCGGCTTATAATCATTTTTACAGATGAGGAAACTGAGGAAGTTGGACTAAGTGACTTGCTCAGCTAGTAAATGTCTGAGGCCAGATTTAAATTCAAGAAGATGAGTTATATAAATTGTCTGGGGATACTGACTAATTATGTGATTTGCCCTGGGGCCAGCCAGTATGTGCCAGATGTTTCAGAGGCAAGGTTTGAACTCGGGTCTCCCTGACCCTGAAACCAGCTTGTTATCCACTGTGCCAGGCTGCTCCTTTTCAAATTTTCATGTTTGTAGTTTGTGGTTTTAAACTTAAGATGTAGATAGAAGCCGGTTACCTTGTGGCAGAGAGATTATGGTCTGGAGATTCTAAGATTCCCTTATTCTAGGTTGCTGTCAGAGCCTTTCTAGGAGATTTTTAATATCCTCATTACCATAAAGACATATAGAGAAGAGCCACAGTCTAGGGGTCTTAGCCACAGGAAGAATCCCAGAATCTGGGGTGATGGCAGCAGCAGAGCACCAGAACCTGATTTTGATATCACAGAGGTCCCCTGAGAAATCAGGACCTGATATGGGTTCAGCCAATGCAAATATTCTCTTCATACAGGTTGTCAAAGCCTGAGATCACAGGCCACTGAGCCCAGCTCTCAGGGTTGACAGGTTGTGAGTGCTTCCAACTGCCCCACAGCATCATCTCAACTCTAAAAGTCTAAGGTGGCTCCATCAGCTACTAGGCAAACACCCAGCTACCTCCTGGGATCGTGTATCTAGCAGTACAGACTTCTGCACAGCTATTTTGTTATGTTTAAACCATAGCCTCAAGTAAGGCAACCTTTCCCCAGTCTATTACTGCTGCGGCTGCTTTCCCACACTAATAATTCTTTTTATCACCTTGGTCACCATTATCACTCCCTTCTACGTCCTGCCTGTTCTCACTTTTCCTCTGGAGAAAACAAAGCAAAAGGTGCTACTATTGATCTCCCTTTCTCAAAGGCATAGAAATCCAGTCATATTTTTTGTATACAGTGATGGATCTGTACAACGAGAATAGCAGAGCACCTAAGTGGAAATATTCAGAGGGTTTAGCATGCTGAAGTCAGAAAAATGTGATTTCACTCATCTCTGACTGCTCCTCTCTTCTACTTCCCCCCCCCAGTCAATTAGTTTTCAAGTCCTATTTATTCTCCTTCTACAAAACCTCTAGCATCTATTCCTTTTCTCTCTACTTACTCATCGTTCACTCCCTTAGTTGAGGCCCTCATCCCCTCACTCCTGGGGTATTTCAATTACCTCCTAATTGGTTTCTCTGCCTCCAGTCTCTCCTCTCTCTAACACACCCTTAACACGACTGTCAGAATAAGCATCCTAAGGCATAGGTCTGACCTTGTCACTTCTTTGCAGGATCCCTATTGCCTCTAGAATCAAGCACAACTCATTCATCTGTCATTTATAGTGCTCCATGACCTGGATCCAATCTACCTTCCTATCCTTATTTGACATTATTCCCTTTCTTTCACTATATGTTCCCTCTAAATGAGACTCTAAGTTCCTTACATTTGACCTGTATTCTACATCTGCCATATGTTCACCCTTGATGCTTGAAATGAATTCCTTCCTCATGACTTTTATTATCTTTCTCTTTTTTCCAATGGTCATAGATCTTACCATGAGATATTTATAAAGTACTTGGTAGGCACACGGTAGGCACTAAATGAATGCTTTTCCCTTTTCCTCTCCAGGCAACTCAACTGCCACTTCTCTGACTTTGCCAGTCCAGTTATCACCAATTGTCTATTAAATAATTCAAACTAGAAATCCCAAACTCAACACATTATCTTTAATTCATTCTTCTTCCAAACTACTCTGCCAGCCTCGTAGCTTTGGAATTGCCCTTGATTCCTCTCCCTCCTCCAACATACCCAATCAACCTCTAAAGTCTCTCCTTCATACCCCCATAACATTTCTCATGTATATCCCTTTCTCTCTACTCACACAACCATTATCCTACTTCAGGATCTCATTGTCTCTTGCATGAATTATTGTGATAGCCTCCAAATTGGTCTCCTTGCTAGAAATCTTTTCCCTCTCTAATTTGTCCTTCACACAACTGGCAAAGTGAGTTTTGCTCAAGTGCAGGCTTGATCATATAACTCTGCTGCTCAATTAACCTCAGTGGGCCCCTATTACCCAAAGGAACAAGTCCTATTTGGTTTGTAAGGTCTTCCATCATATAGGTCCAGCCTATCTTTCCAGCTTTGAGATATGTGATTCCTCTTCATGAACTCTAAAGTCCAGCTAAACTGGCCTTCTTATCAGTCCTCAAATACAATATAACATATTTTATCTGCTATTCATGCTTGGAATATTCATGCTTCTCATTGCCTCCTGTTAGAATCCTTTACTTTCCTTAAGATTCAACTTAAGTATCTTCTTCAAGAAACCTTTTCTGTCCTCCTTCCTCTTTCTGTTAAGACAGTTAAGTGGTGTAGTAGCTAGGGCTTTGGAATTAGGAAGACCTGAGTTTGAAGGTGACCTCAGATACTTAATAGCTGTATGTCTCTGGGCAAGTAGGTTTGCCTTGGTTTCTTCAACTGTAAAAAGGGAATAATGATAGCACCTATCTCTCAGGGTTATTGTAAAATCAAATAAGATAAAGTACTTAGAACAGTTCCTGGCTCATGGTAGATAGAAAATAAATATTTATTCCCCCATCTCTAAACCACCTATTATTTATTTTATATATACATATTACTTATATGCCATTTCCTCCAAATAGAATATAAATTCCTTGAGGGTAAGAGCCCTTGATATATATTAGTGCCTAGCATATAGTTGTTGCCTAATTATTAAACTGATTGATCCCTTCCCAGCTGAAAGTGTTTTCTTATTCAAAAAAAGTAAAGCATATTTTGTCTGGATTTTTCTTTTAACTTTGTCTCACTTCCTCTTACTAAAATTAATTAATGAATGGAAAAAATTCTTGTTTATTATATACCAAATATTGTATGATTAGATTTACACATATACAGATATACACATATGACCTTAGATATAAATTCAGATATTTTTGTAGTTCATTACCATTGGACATGCATAAAAATTGTTATGCTTTATATAATATTTATATTTTATATGTTTATATAATATTTATAGATACATATTTATATACATAGATATATATATATAAAGGAGAGAAATTTTGCTATAAAACATATATATATATATATATGTGTGTGTAGCTATGGATACATATCCATATATATATATAATGTCTATATATATGTGTGTGTGTGTATCTATATCTATATCATCTGTCCTATGATCCTAGTAGAATCAGAATTCCTTTAAGATATAGTCATTAAAAAAAAAGATATAGCCAATAGGTAACCATAGTACCTTATACATTTTTTTGAGACTTGTTCTATTTCATTGTATTGGGAACCTTTTCCACTAATTCGCATCATTAGCTCCTCTGTAACTTAGAATCAGAGCGTTTTCCAAGGTACTGAGGAGTTAAGTGTTTTTGCCTGGGGATTCACAGTGGGTATGTGTTTAAACCCAAGTTTTTTCTGATTACCATCCCATCTCTCTATCCACTAGGGCTTTTTGTCTTACACATAGTGAGTTCCTAATGGATATATTTGTTTATTAATTGAATATATTGATAATTTTAATTCATTCCTTTGCTTGTAGGCCCCCTAGTGCTCAAGAATGCTGTGGATAGGCTTATAGATCTACAATGACTGCCACTATTTTTTCCTTTGGATGCTTAAGTTCAAGTCATGGTGGGACAGAACTGAAAGGGAACTTAAGAGTTCATCTAGTTGAACTTCCTCATTTTTTGTAGATAAGAAACCTGGCTCCCTCCTCCATCTCCTCCTTTCAAAGGGAGATGACTTATCCTGACTAATCTAAGGTCATGCAAACAGTGACAGGGAACAAGGTCTCTTACCACTACAATTCATAATTTCCTCTGATATATGAGATCTTCCATTTCCCTGAGGTTAACTGAGGCCCCTGAATCTGTAGCAGGTTGTCAGTTGCCTGCTTCAACTAACCAATAGCTGGTTCTAAGTGGACAAGTTATCTTTCTGGAACCATTTGAAGTTGAATTTCTCCATATCCTGGACCCCTTAATCTGGGCCCTTCCATAGAATAACTGTTTTAAGTCAAGTCAACAATAATTCATTCATGTGCCAGACATTAGAGACACAGAAGGAGACCAAAGGAGTCACTGCCTCCAAGGAGTTACATGTATAAAATAAAACACAGATCTGCTATCACGTGTGTTTTGAAAATGGGAATTTTCCCCAATTTGATTGATATATTAGGGACATTTTGGGCATAAAACAGCGAGAGAACTCAGAAAGTTGTACTACTTCATAATAACTCACCAGCTACAATCCTTCCAATTCTGTTCTTACAAGCAAACTTCAGGTCTTTGTCAAGATAAAGAATCATATTCATCATATATTTTCTGATGTGGTCAGAGAAAAGCTGGCCTTCGCTACCGTCACCTTTAGCCTTCCCCCTTGGTCCCTGACTCAGATTGTGGGCCTATGCAACCTGCTTCTGCAGGCTGAGATGCAGGGGACTGTAGTAGCTGGAGGCCCCAGAATTTAGCCACTATTTATATTTTTGTAGTTTAAAAAAACAACAACGTTGAATGTGTATTAAATTGCTATACCCTGTTTTCAAAATTAGGTTCCTATCCTTTTTAAAAAACGTGTTACTGAAAAAGTTTTTTAGTTTTGTGCACCAATCCTGTTTCCCCTCATAAGCTGGGTAGTTTTTATTGCCCTGTTTTGAATAGCCCAGGGCTTTTGGGGAACACATATGTTGAGTTTTAGTAGAACTGCCTTTCACAAAATTACAAATGAATGCAGTTAATATCAAAATAGACAACAAAATATTTAAGAAAACAACTTCACAGACCCCAGATCAAGATCCCCTGATCCATAGGGATCGTTTTGAAGTAGGTGATTTATACTGAGATTTTCAAATGACCTGAAGGATGGAGACAGGCAGGTAGGGATAGTACTCCTGAGTCTTAGTGCTGAGGACGACGAGGTAGTTTGAGGGAGGTATGTGTTTGCTGCCTGATTTGCCACGTACAATTAAGAATAAATTATGCGCAGTCCCTGATTTTACAGGTATGGCTGGGTTGTTGTTACCACTCACAATGGAATATGAGTTATAGATCAGGTAGATGTCAGACCCCATCATTTATTGATGGAATTATCCTCCTGGAGGGCCATTTTACTCATCTCAAGCTCTCGATAATGAAAGCAAAAGTGATGTTTTCACAGGTAGCTAACTTTTGACACAGATATTAATGGAATGGAGGAGAAGAAATATATTTCTGTGTGTAAATCATACAGAGAGGCTGCATCAAAGAATATCTGACTTAGAGGCAAGATATGTGCACAAATCCTGACATTTATTAGCTATGTGGCCCTGGACAAGTCATTTAATATCTCCTTACCTTAGAAAATTCTCTAAGACTTATTTACTAAGTGATAAATGAATGGGGAATCTGTGCTGGTGGAGAGACATCTATTTTGAAAAAAACCCAACATTTTTCTTCAGTGTACATATGTATATACACACACCATATTTGTGTATTTGTTCTCAGTATCTCACTTAAATCCCATTTATATGCAAGTCCAAGCCCATAAAGGAGATAATATGAAGGAATGAAGCATTTATTAAGTGCTTATTTTGTGCAAAGCATTGTTTGATAATGTGATAAGGCTGATTACATCAGGGCAACAAAGTCCTTTTGTTCTGGAAAGATTTTGGCAACAGACTTTATGTGTTATTTAAGGATCAACCTAGCCAAGGGTCTGACCACTAGGTAATCATTTTTTCCCCATAATAATTTATAGGCACTATAAAAACGTGACAAGTCTACATTATTATACTAGCGGTACTCACCCCAGTAAAATCTGTAATCTTTTGAAATTTTTCAAGAGTATCTATCCTTTGATCTATGGACAAACAAACTCACATGTACATGCAATTACTGGGTAAGATACATATGGCATGGTAGAGAAGGTCATCTTTCACGAGAGTATACTTATATAACAGATCCCCATGAAGGACCTGGGAAAATTAACTATAAAAGATAGCACCTCCCCACTTAAACCTATCCATCACAACATACCTGAGCAAAAGCTTTTGAAAACAGAGAAAATGATAGCAAAAGTCACTCCCTAAAAGGTCATCCAAGCTTACCTTTCCATGTCACTGTTTTGAGATGATTATTTCTTTTCAAGCACAAACTTGTTTGCAAATCATTTAAGGTCATTCTTTTCACAAAGGCTGTTGGATCTCATTTGGTTGCATCCAAGGAGAGACTTTGGAAGGCAACGGGATTTGAAAACAGGGAGTACTGGTTTCGAATCCTGCTTTTGATAGCAGTTGAGTGATCTTAGACAAATCAGTTCATGAAGCCTCAGTCTTTCAACTACAAAATGGGAGACAATAATAGCTCTAGTATTTACGTCATAGGACTGTTGCAGAGATCAAATGAGACATGCATAAAGGGGCTTTGCACAACTATTGTTAAATAACCTACTTGTTACTTTTTGTTGTCAGTGATCCCTTCCTATTATTCTGTCATTCTCTACATTGAGAATCCTTTGGTTTCTGATACGGTGTCCTGAGCGCTTTGCTTATTGAGAAAGGGAGATCTGGAATCCACTGAGCAGAGTGACATTTATCAAATACATACTTTAGAAAAAGTGAAGTGAGAAGAGAGTTGAGACAGGGAGATTAATTACGAAGCTATGGCAATTGTCCAGGTAATAAGATCTGTGTGAATGGAGATAAAGGGATCTATATGAGAGATGTGTTGGTGATAGAAATCAGATTGGATATGAATGAGAGTAAGGAGTCAGAGATCACACTAGAGTTTGAGGGCCTGGGTCACTAGAAGGACAATGATCCTCTTGACAGCAGTAGGGAGGTTTGGAACAGGGACTGATTAGGGAAGTAAGACAAGGAGCTCTCTTGGAAGAGATGTCTATGTGACACTTAGTTTGAAATTTCCTAAAGATATTTGGTGATGTGGGATTATCTTCAGAAGAGAAACTATATAGATCTGGGACTCATCAGCATAATTGAACTCATTGGGAGCTGATGAGCTCACCAAGGGAGTCAATACAGAGTAAAAAGAGAAGAATGACCAGGACAGAGCCTTTAGGGAGACCTATCTTCACATAGTCAGTGGGATTCAAACTCAAGATTTTCTGACTTTGAGATTGGTTTTTCATCTACTAAACTGCCTCCCATCATTATTATTTCCCTACAATTCTTATTGTTCTTATTGTTTTTGTTTATTTTTTGTTTGTTTTACATATTTTCTGCCTTTGCAAAACCTTGTGTTCCAAATTTTTCTCCTTCTCTCCCTCCTCCCCAAGACAGCAAGCAATCTGATATGATTAAATGCATTTTTCTAAAAGAAATATTTTTGAATAAGTGGAAATGAATTTCATTTCTTTCATCTTCAGTTTTCTTATATGTAAAATGGGAAAGATACTTGTACTGTCAACTTCCCAGAGTTGTTCAGAGCAGGGCTTCTTAAACTTTTTCTATTTGTGACCCTTTTTCACTTGAGAAATTTTTACATGACTCTGGGATACATAGATATATAAATAGGTATATGAATCAAGCATTTATTGATAATAAATGATAATTTTGTGACCCCCTGACCCACAGTTTAAAAATCAGGGGTTTAGAGGATCAAATGAGAAAATGGACATGAAAGAGTTATATAAATGTGAATCATTTTTAAAATTATGGTGATGATATTTAAGTGTTTAGGAATGATTTGGACATGAGCCAATATAAAAGGGAGAAAGTATATTAATCCTCTCTTAATTTTAACCTTCCAAATTCTTGGTGATTGTAAGATCTGAATATCAGAGACCATCAGAAAGGGTTGGGTCTAGCAGTTATGACATTCAGGACAGATGTTCTTCTATCTCAGCAATTCCAAGGTCTAATCCGTTCCATTAAAGGTCTGAAAATTGAGAGTCAAAAATCCTAAATTAGGGGACAGAGGATAGTCAGATTCCCAATATCCTAAACTATAAAAAAATTAAGTAGAAAAGGTCCTGCCAGAGGACCCAGGTTCAAATTGCACCTCTGATCATGTATAGACCATTTCACTTTCAGGGACCTCAGTTTACTCATCTTTAAATGAGTGAATTATAATAGATGGCCTCTAAGATTCTTTCTAGTACTAGATCTATGTTTCTATGACTTGATGAGACACATGGGGAAACTTAAGGGCCAGATTCAGTAGGGAAGCAAATTAAGTTGCTTATCTACCTATCTATCTATCTAATTTTCTGTGTCTGTCTTTCTGTCTCTACCCACTTGCCTATCTACTTACCTGTCTGTCTCTGTCTGTCTATCCACCTGGCTTATCTATCTATCTATCTGTCTGACTGCCTGTCTATCTCTAATTATCTATCTACCTACTTACCTCTTGTCTGCCTGTGTCTGTCTGTCTCTCTCTATGTCTCTACCTACCTGTCTATCTACCTACTTATCTATCTACTTATTTATTTATTTAGTGGGAGCAAGGTTGCCTAAAAAGGCAAAGCCAGCCTTCCCATTTATAGTTGCATCCCCATGCACCTGACTCATGTGCTTTTGGTCTCATGGAGGAGGTAGGGAAAGAACTCATTTTTGCTGCTGGATGAAAAAAAGAAAGAGAGAGAGAGGAGCGAACGCTGAAAGCAATCCTATTTATGTCTTGGCTCCAAATTGCTAGAGATGCCAGGGGTCAGTTAAAAAGTCTGAGCGGGCCTGCACATCTATACCGTGAGCCTGGCCCAGCACCTTGTCACCCCCACCTGCTTCAGCAACTCCTGTTCATACGTTAAATTGAAAGCAGCTACCAGTGCTCTATTTAAAGTGTCCTCGAAAATGGTACTCAAGTGTGTAATACAGCTAGCTATTCTCCTGACATGGGCAAGGTATTTATGGAAAGTTTTTTCTTACCTTTTGGATGGGAGGTAGTGGTGGTTATCCCTAGAAACCATTACTTGTCACCTGTGTGGATGTTTAAGAAAAAGGAAAAAAAAAACACTTTTCTGTTATCTCCCTCTAACTCTCTCTCAAGACTTAATCTTCCTGGTTATTTCCCACATCAAGCTATGTCTTTTCCATCAGCATCCAAAGATCACAAAATATGACTTGGGGCCAATAAAGTTGATGTAGGAATTGTCCAGAACGGAAAGAGTAATTGCCATATTTGCCATTAGCATTCCAGCCCTGAGCTCTCGCTGGGTTTGTTCTCCACCTCAGTTTGACAGCTTAATGGTTTGTGGGAGAAAGAACATTTTAACAGGCTTGTAGTTGCCTCTTATGGGAGGAGGGACTGGAGTGAGGGGGAGGGAAGGGGAGGGCTGAGTCTCTAGACTGGAGTGGGGGGAGATGTAAAGGAGAGCAAGTTTTAAGGTAGGGAAAATAGGCAGTTTTGGAAAGTAGTAAATGGGAGGTCAGTGCAGGTGCTTTGAGAAAATAGTGATTTTTCCTTTTAGGGTTATTATTGCTTTCTTATTTTGTCCATTCTTTTTTCTAGGTATACCACGAGGTCCATAAACCTATATATTGGCTCTTTCTGCCCTAAAATCTCTTCCCCAGTCATGACTTCTTTTAGCTTCTTAATATCCCCAACTTTCTGCTCTCTTCACTGCCTTCCACTTAAAAAAACCCTAAATTCTCTGCAATAACATTTTTCTTTTGTGTCTTTTTATTAGGATACTTACTGCAGTGCCTAATCACTCTGCCTAGGCCATGATCCCTGTATGAGTTAACTCATGGGTAGTCTCCTAAACTATAGTAATATGAAATCTTGATTGATACCCAAGAAGGTGAATGTGTGCCTTATGTACATCTGGGTAACAGAAATAGTGGCCTGGGGAGCTCATGGAAGTGCAACCCAACAAGTATTTATTGAGTACCTACTCTGTATAAGATACTGTGGAGGTTAGCTCAGAAAAAGCCCCTGCCCGAAAAGGATACAACTTCTAAACAGATAGCTATACCAAGGATAAATAGGGGAGGGAATGAGCACTGACATTTAAGGGAGTCATATTTAGAGACCAATTTCCTCAGTTCACAAATGGGGAAACTAAGGCTCACAGAGGTTGTTGACTTGCCAACACCCTATCCATTATATCACAGCCTTCCCCCAAATCAAGAAAGGAAAACTCCCCTAGACTTCCAGCATGCTATACTTGGTGTCCCAAGGAAAACTTTTGTAGACCTATAAATATGGAAGTCTTGCCAAATCCATTATTCTCTTGATAGAAAAACTTAGTCTCACATATGTACATATAGGTGTATGTATGTATATATATCCATCCATCTCTATATCTGTATATATATACATGTATCTATAAGTACTGAAATCTTTCTAAAATTTGCTGGTTCAGCTTTTGAATGTGGGTGATTGGTTCAGATCACTGCCTGCTTCCATCAGCCAAGATTCACTGGCTGGTTGAGCTCTCTTGGCCAATCCTCTCTGATTCTTGGGGAATGAGAAGAGTGTATGAACAAATGTTCTGAGCATCTGCTGGTATTTCTCCCCAGTTAAACGGAGAGGTATCTTGAATGTCTAAAGATACTAGCACTAGATGAGAACACAGCCCTCAACTGGGATATCACAAAACTTCAGAGCTAGATGGAAACGCAGAGTCCAATCCAAACTTAAATAATGTTCCTTTCTATAATTCTTTGCCTCTTCCCAACAAGAGTGGTCAACCCAGTCTTTCCTTGGAGAATTAAATTACATCCCAGGTCTTTGGAGATAATATGTCTTGAAAACTTGAACAAACCAGCTTTGCAGAAACTACTCCAGTTTCTCTGAGAGACAAGAAAGAACACAAACTCCTTCCCTTTCTTGTTCTGAAAATGTGAGGAAGGCTGCAATCTCATTGTTGAAGTTCTTAGGGCTCCCTGGAGGGAAGTAACTCTATAAATACCAAGTAATGGTGTTTTCCACCTACCTAGAAAGCTGACAGTAGAACATTAATAGAAAGATAAAAGCTGCAGCTGCCAGCAGCAATCCCAAACCCCAGACACACAGTTTTCTTTCCGCATGTGTGGGAGGCAGTCATGGATCAATTGGAGAGGAAGATGACTGACCCCTTGATATCTTTTCTAGGTAGAACTGAAATGCTACAGGGGCCATGGGTCAGAATATATTCCACTGTGGCAGTGGCTCCATGAAATTGATAATGGGTGGTCTCCAGGCTTAGAAAATGGCTTGATCCAAAAGGAAATATGTCTCCTCATATCTTTCATTCATTCCTGAATTTTCCCTTCTTCCTCGATTTGCATCTAGCTGGTATGATCAATATGCTGGAAATCAGGAAGATCTGAAATAGAAATTTATACTAGCTGTGTGATCCTGGACAAGTCACTTAATCTCATTTAGCTTACTTTCCTCATCTGTAAAACGAAACTGATAATAGTACTTATCTTAAGAGGTGCTATTATTCTCTCCTATTAATAATGGGAGGTATTATTTTGTTAATAATAGATGCTGTTGTCATAATAGGTAATAATATAATAGAACATAAAATAGATAATATAATAATAGTAATAATAACATAATTATAATAATAGTAATATTATTAAAATAGTAATAGTAGCATAATAGATCATAATAGCTGGAAATAGATCACAATAGGTATATAACATAGATAATATTAAATAATGTAAACAATGTATCTGTAAAACATATTGTTCATGAGGTTTTCATGGGCTTTTTTTCTTCCAGCTCATTTTACAGGTGAGGCAACTGAGGCAAATAGGATTAAGTGACTTGCCCACAGTCACACAGCTTAAAAGTATTTGAGGCCAGATTTGAGCTCAGGTTTCCTGACTCCAGGTCCAGTGCTCTGTCCACTGAGCCACCTCAATGTCCTAATAGTTATATAATAAGTAATAATAGCACAATATTATGAGGATCAAATGAGGTAATATTTGGGAAATGTTTTGTAAATCTTAAAGTGCTGCATCAATGCTAGCTATTATTGTCATCATCTCAATCATCATCCTCATCCTCATCCTCCTCCTCATCATCTATGATACAGATGAAAAAGTTCTGGATCTAGAATCAAAAATGTTGGACAAAAATGCCCCCGCTGCCATTTTGTGATGTTGGAAAAGTCACAATATCTCTGGGACTGAGTTTTCTCACTGGTAAAATCAGGGAGCATATAAAATGGTCTAGATTGTTTGCTTCCTGCTTTAAAGATATAATCCCGGAATACTGTTTTCAGGGAGCTTTATGATTTTCACATATCTGTTGCTATTCTGTTTCCTGGTTTCTCTTTTTCCCTTCTCTATCTCCATCCCCTTTCTAAACCAAATAAGCCTTTCCTCTTAGTTCCATTCTTGGCTAAGAGGATAGGTCCAGGTCATGAACATCTTGGGGTCTCTGGTTATTGGCTCTGTAAGCCAGCTTTTAGAAAACTAGGGTCAGGGTAGCAGAATAGGGAGTCAGGAAACCAGTATTTGAATTCTTAATCACTAACTAGCTTCAGCACTTATTTGCTGAATGACTTTGGACCAGCCCCTTTATTCTCTAGACCTTACTCAGCCCCCACATCTATAAAATAAGGATATTGGATTAGATAAAGTCTTCAAATTCTTCTATACCAAAGCTTCTTAAACTGTGGGTTACAACCCACAGGTCTCATAACTGAATGTTGAGGTTATGAAATTATAACTTTTTATCAATAAATGTTTGATTTGTATACCTGTTTATATACCTATATACCCAGGGTCATGTAAAAATTTCTTGTGAAAAGTGGTAGTGAGTGGGAAAAGTTTAAGAAGCTCTGTTCTATACAGCTCCACATTTTGAAGAATGGATGAACCTCTTAAAATACTTTAATTGGTATCTTTTTTAAAAATCACCTTAATTTCCCATATATCCAATCTTTCCCCTCTATCTAGTAGGCCATTCCTTGTGATAAAGGTTTTTTCTCTCTCTAAGTTTAAAGGGGGTGGAGAGCAATTTAACAAAACCAAAACATTATTTGAACTTGGTAGTGTATATCGTATTCCAGATCCTTAGTCTCCCACTCCTGTAAAGAAGAGAAACATTTTTTAAACTATTCCCAGGACCAAGCTTCTTTGTTATTATAATTATGGAACACTGTTTCATATTTTTAAAATTGATAACTATTGTATTTACTTTACTGATGTCATTGTGTATATTGTTTTCCTGGTTCTATTTACTTTTTTTTTTTTTTTTTTTTTTTTTTTTTTTTACAAATCTTCCCATGCTCTTCTGAAATCTTCTCATTTATTTTTTGTCATGGTATAGTGATATTCATTTATATTTTTGCACCAAAATTTGTTTAGCCATTAAACAATGAATAGGCATCTATCTATTTTGTTTCTGCTGCCAGGCTTTTATTACTATAAAATGCTGCTATGAGTATTGTGGTACATATGGGGACTTTCTGATTATCTTTAGCTAGCTACCTTTGGGATGCATACTTTACAGTGGGAAATCTGGGTCCAAGGAAATAGACATTTTAATCACTTATAAATTCTGAAATGTTTTCTTAAAGTTTTTTTAATTTTGCCTAGGCCTAAGGTAACATTTAGCAAAATTAGCAATCTTCCTTGAATAGAAAGAGTTAAGGGCTACCTTCAAAAGATGAGCTCTATTATTTTATCAATAGACTGATATTTTGTTTGATATTCACTTCCAGTAGGTTTTTTTGGGGGGGTAATTATTAATTTTTAAACCATCTTTTTAACAGCTCTGATAAAAAGATTAATCTCTTTAGAGTCCTAGATTGATAGAGAAGTAGATGATAGATATGTAAAGAGAAACAGACACACACACACACACACACACACACACAGAGGGAGACAGAGACAGAGACAGAGAGAGGAAAAGAATAATTCCAAACTGCTAAATCTTAGTCCATTTTTTATTTGTTGTTACTTTTCTCTTTAATTAATCACACAGTGAGTAGAATTTTCCTTGTTCTCATTCTCCACTCCAGAAAGACTTTTTGCCCCCAGGTCACTTAATAACACTGCATTTCTTCAGGACCCTAATAGTGTATTATTTTGTATTTCAGTTACTTGAACATGATTCATACTCCTCTACAAAAAAAGCTTCTTAAATTGTGAGTCACATAACTGAGTGTGGGATTGTGAAGTTATGATTTATTATCAGTAGATGTTTGATTTGTATGCCTATATATTGGGGGTCCCATAAAAATTTCTCAGGTGAAAAGGAGCCACGAGTAGAAAAAATTTAAGCAGCTCTGGTCTGCAAGGTTGTAAACTCTAGGAGGGCAGGAATATATGTCGGGAGGGGACTGGTCTAGATGTTCTCTGAAGTCCCTTTTAATTCTTCCATCCTATGATTTATTTATGAGTTGTATCTCTCCCCTAGAATCTAATAGAGTGCTTTGCACATGATGCACAAATCTCAGTCAGATTAAGGAAAAGTGTTTTAATTTCTTGTTTATATTTGGAAGACTGAGGCTATTGGAGTACCTCAGATGGAGTGGAGATGATGGAAACTGAGGAATTGCAATCCCATAATATCTAAGGTATAGATATTTTAGACCATGCAAACATCCTTATTGAAAGTGGTCTAAATATACTTTAACATGTTTAACATGTATGAGACTGCCTGCCATCTAGGGGAGGGAGTGGAGGGAAGGAAGGGAAAAGTTGGAACAGAAATGATTGCAAGGGTCAATATTGAAAAATTACCCATACATATGTTCTGTCAATAAAAAGCTATAATAATAAAAGTAAAGAAAAGAAAAGAAAGTGGTCTAAGGTTTCATCATGAGTAGTGGAAGAATGGGGCATTTGTTGAGCTAGGCAGCTGTACTTTTGTAGTACAGTGGGAAAAGCAATGCCTCTGGAATCAGAGAAGCTGGGTTCAAATCTTACCTTTAATGCTTAATACCTTGGCCACCTTTGGCAAATTACTTACCCTGTCTCAATTTTATAAATGTTAGGTTGGTTTGGATAAACTTTGAGGTTCCTGCTATTCCTAGACGCATAATTCTAAATCATTTTATAAAATGAAACAACTCATCTGAGGGCATGTAGTTGGCCAACATTAGGGCCGGGATTTAAATCCAGAGCTCACAGCTCCAGTTCCAGTTTAATTTCCACTATATTGCATTGTTTTCCTTGAGGTTCCCTTGATTCTAAAACCTTCCAGTTTCTCTCAACAACTGCTTCCTGGTTGGTTACTCTAGGATGCTTCATTAACGGACTGGTTTCCTAATTAATCTCTAGGTGTCTTGGAGCCCCACTAGAGCTGCCTATATCTGGCATGTTTACTGTGACTGGAAAGGGTTTCTGGTGGCTCTGCCTGAGTGTTTCAGAGGAAGTTCATCCCCAAACTCCTTGCCTCCCTTTTGGACTATTTATTTTGTGCAATTTCCAAATGCTGGTTTCATCATCCTGAACTTGAGTTGGAAAGAGAGAGAGAGAGAGAGAGAGAGAGAGAGAGAGAGAGAGAGAGAGAGAGAGAGAGAGAGAGAGAGAGAGAGAGAGAGAGAGAGAGAGAGAAGAGAGAGAGAGAAGGAGAGGGAGAAGGAGAAGGAGAGGGAGAGAGGGAAGGAGGAGGTGAGGTGGAGGTAGGGGGAGTGGGACTAAGAATTGGATTTTTTTTCCCTGTAAATTGTGGGCAATTCCTCAAAGATGAAAAAAATGTAAAGAACAGGACTAAGTGGAAGGGAAAAAGACTAGAGGCTGGAGGAGAATGATGTTTTAAGACTTGTGTTGGAGACATCTTCCTTTTTATTTTGTGTGTGTGTTTGGAGGGAAGGGGGATCTTGGAGGTGGGAACAATATAAAAAAGGCAAACATGCAGAAAGTTCTGAAAACACATACTAGAAGAGATTCAGAGCAAAATCTATTTGGAAATCTCTAACTACAGTCAGTCCTGACCAAATGACCGGAGACACACTCTCTAAAACAAACAAACAAACAAACAAAAAAAGAGAGGTGTTCAAAACCACAGTTAACTTGAAAAAGAAAACTAAAGAAAACTAAAGAACTGACAGTGGTTATAAACAAAAAGCTTTCTTTGGAGGAGGGAAACTTGACACATATGTACTGCCTCCTTTTCCCCTTCACACTCCCAGTAGAGACCTACATTAGTGTGGACAAATCTTAATACATATTCTAGTGGCTACACAGTGAGCTGTAGTCCTGACAATGGAGGGATAAAAGCAACAATGACAAAAGTTTGATTAAAAGCAGGACTTTATGACCAGAACATGGATACTAAAGGTGCTTGTCCAAGTTCAGAGATCACTGGATGCTGGTGGGATAGTGCTGTGACTGAGATGTTGCAAAAGATTGCTATTATTGCTAAACTCAGGATACAGTTTCCTTGATGGATCTTAGCTCTGGAAACAGAGTATCTCCTAACAGTAAAAAGAGGAATAAAACAAGAAGGGTGATCTCAGCATGGGGATCCTGATACTACCAAGGAGAGACCGTATAAAGTAGCAAATAGAGAACTGGCTTCAGGGTCAGGAAGACTGGGTTCAAGTCATGGCTTTCACACATACTGACAGTGTGATCTTGGACAAATCACTTAACTTCTCAGTGTCCCAGTCAGTTCTCTTAAACTAAAAGTGACATATGAACCTCATAGCACATAATTGGGGGGAATCTTGGAATTCCTCATATTGATGAAATTATAGGTACTGAGATTAAAAAAAGAATGAAACAAGCACGAGTCTTGGAATCTAGAGGAATGGGCCCTCTGCTAGCCATTTCATCATTTCCCAGTGCATCTTCTATCTCAGTAAAATGGGACAACTCTCTGTGAATCTTTCATGAGAACATGAATAGCAAAAGTCTACAGAGCAAATTTGTCTCCTTGGAGGTAAACAACATCGTGGTAGCATAATTAAGACAATCCTCAAAAGAAAATAAAAACCTTCCAGCACTATGTTCTTTTCCCTTATGGTTTAAACTTGAGTGCTAATCATTATGGTGAAAAGCCAGGAGAACAGCAAAGGAGAAGACATTACTCAACTTAAGGGTCTTGGTCATGGAAGAATAAATCAATACAACATTTATTAAATGCTTACTAGATGCCAGGTACTATCCAAAGTGCAAGATATAAAGACAAAAGGAAATGGTCCTTGTCCTCAGAAGGTAGGAGAATGGGAAAATGACCACTGTCAAGATTAAAGAGAGAATTCTAGATCTTCTAAACTTTCTATTCTTGCCTTCCCTTAATTCTCCTCCTATGTTTTTTCATACCAAGCCCAGTGCTCTGGAATACCTTTTCTGGGGTGAATGAGACAGGGTGCCCATTCAACAAGTGGGGAGACCAAATGGAATGTACAATCAACTTTTGACAATGCTGCTCTTGAATGGAGACTAAATTGTCAGTTTCTGACGATTAGGTGACTATTTATCATGGTCAAGTAACTTGCGTGACTTAAATGTAGGCATAAAAGGAATGGTGAGTATATTTTTGGATGATATGAAGCTGAGAGATTTAGTTGATATGCTGGATGATAGAACTAGAATATGAAAAGTAACAGAGTGAAACAATGATTTGACTCTTAAAAGATGAAATTGAAGAGGGAAAAATGCAAAACTCTTTGGTTTTGGGGGAGAAAAAGATCAGCTTCACTAATAGTGACTAATAGTGGACTGTTAGTTCAACATGCAACAATAGAATGATATGGCAGCCTCTAAAAGAAATTTAATCTTAGGCTGTATTGATAGGGATTGTTGTTTCAAAATAAGGAAGCTACTATTATCTTTACTGGGAAGAATACAATGAGATTATTATATCTCCATTTTTTAGAAAGGATAATGACAAGCAGAAACAGACAAGAGAAGAATGGACAGGATGACAAAGATACTGGAAGAAATATCAAATTATACTACAATGTAACTGGAGATTGTTAGCCTAAAAAACAGAAAACTTAGGAAGGACATGATCATTATCTTCAAATACTTTCTTTTTGAATGAAATTAGGCTTGTTCTGCCTGGCATTAGAAGGCAGAAGTAAGGCCACTTAACTGGATATATGTGAAAGGACATCTAATAATTAGAGCTGTCCAAGAGTAGAATTGGTTACCTTAGGAAGTAGTGAGTTTCAAGCAGAGGTTGGATAACTACTAGTTGGGGATATTATTTGTAGAGGGAATTTATAGTTCATCTTGGGGGATATATTAGCTTCTGAGCTTCTAAGATTCTGGGTGCCTTTTCCTGGTAATTATGAGATTTGAGGAAAACTTTTCTTATTGCAATCCACATTCTAGGCTATTTTATCTACCTGTGGCTAATTAAAGGCAAACCCGAAATAGGATGAGTAGTTCTTCATCCTAAACCTTCTCTTTAGGATCTCCTACTTTCTCCTTGTTTTCCAAGTACATCCCTTTATCAAGAACACTTTCCTCCTTTGATTGCCTTGATGTTACATTCAGCCAGCAGTGAACTTTCCTAATAATAAGTAGCACTTGCAGGATGCTTAAAAGTTTGCAGAGTACTTTACAAATATTACCTCATTTGATCCTTACAACAATATTGAGGAGTTGTTGTTGAGTCATTTTACTCATGTCTGACTCTTTGTGACCCCAGTTGATCTCTTCTCCTCCCCTTAATGAGAAGATTGACCGTTTTCTCCCTTTCTTAGAGGCATAGCTCTTTCCTGGATCTCTTCCCTTTGATCACTTTTCTTCAAATCTCTTTCTTCCACAAAGGAGAATAGGGAAGCTTTGCCAAATATTTCTTTTTGTCTCATGGGATCAGAAATTTAGAATTTAAAAGGACCTTAGAGGTCCTTTTAAATTTTAAAATTTTTATTTTACATACTTGGAAAAGGCAGCCCAGAGAGTTTAAGGGATTGTCACCATGGTAACAAGGTAGTAAGTGATAGAGGCATAATTTGAACTCGGGTTCCCTGATTCTAGTTCCAGTTCTATTTCTGTCTGTCTCTCTTCACCTTTCTCTCTTTTTTCTCCTCTCCCCCCCCCCCCGTCTCTGTCACCACATTATTGCTTTTCAATGATTCTTTCCCTAACCAATCCCATCCACTCCCATGGCTTCAATTATCACCTCTGTGCAGATAAGATCCAAATCTATAGTTGCAATGCCTGTGGGACATTTGACGCATACCCAGCATATCCCAAAGTGAACTCATCATTTCCCCTGACAACCTTCTCCTTTTTCTGTTGATGGAGCCATCATCCTCCCATCACTCAGGCTAGACATCGTTGACTTCTGTTCCTCTTACCACCTTGACATCCAACCAAATGCTAAGTCCTATTGATTTGGCCTCCAATATATCTCTTTTCCACCTCTACTTCCACCACTCTAGCTTAAGATATCATTATCTCACATCTAAAACTATTCCAACAGCCTTTCAACTAATATCCCTGATTCTAGACTCTTTTTGCTCTAATATATCCTTCATACCTCTTCCAAAATAACTTCCCCAATTTGCAGGCTATCAAGCTTCTCTGCTTAAAAATATGAAATCCCATTCATCAACTATTTCCCCATTACTAGCCAAATGAAATATAATCTCCTTTCCCTAGCCTTACATTCAAGGCTGTTCATAATCAGGTTTCAGCCACTGTAGCTTTATCTCATACTTCTCCCATTCTGCTTTTGGTCTTCCAGCCAAACTTGCCCATGTTTTTTCTTTATATTTACACATGGTCTTTCCTCCACGCCTGAAACTGATTGCCCACAATGTCTTTGCCTCCTGAAATCCTTCCTTTACTTTCTTAGGGACAGCTTTCATCCAAGTTAGAAATGATCTTCCTTTCCATATGTATTTGTACTACTCTGACTTGTATCATTCCTATGTGTAGAGCCAAGAGGGCAAGTATCTCAAACTCTGTTCACCTCAGTTTTCTCATCTTTAAAATTGAGATAATAATAGCACTCACCTCGTGGGATTATTGTAAGAATCAAATGAGATAATAATAATAATTAGTGCTTGGCACATAGTAAGTTCTAAATAATGTTAGCTCTCATTTATTATTATTATTGAAATATATATTTTAAAAATTTCATGGGCCTCATGAAAAAAATTGTATTCTATGGGATTATATCATAGCTCCTCCAAATGGTAACAGTGATGACACTGGAAAATGACTCAGTTAATAAGCATTTATTAAATGCTTACTATGTGCCAGTCCCTATGCTAAGTGATGGGAATACAAAGGCAAAAGGCAAAGAGACAAGGTGAAAAGAAATATGTTTAAACAAACTATGTGCAAGATCAAAAGGAGTAAAAAAACATGGATTTAAGATCCATCTATAATGTTTACTATTTTATGTGACCTTAGCAAAGTTCCCTGAGTCTCAGTTTCTTCATTTGTATGATAGAGGAAATTCTATTTATAATACCCACCTACCTTGCAGGGTCATTGTGAGGAAAAATCTGTATAATTCAAAAGCACTATATGAGCTAGTATTACTACATAATTTCTAAAATCCCTACTTTTAAGAGTTATCCTATATATGGAAGGGAATTTAAACTTCCCAAAGGACTGACTTGTGTGAATGAAGCACAAAAGTCTTCTGCCATAAGGAAGCAGTGAGTCTTTCAAGATGATAGCCCAGCACCTGTTAAAGAACAATTTAGCTAAGCCAGAATGTTAATTTTCTCCTCCCCCCAATATTTTAATGGATCATAAGTATGGGGATTCTACCTCACTTTCACCCTATAGCCTTTTCATCTTGGGCCATTCATGTACCTAAGAGTCCAAAAAAAAAAGCTGTCTAAAACCCAATATAATTTTTTTAAGATTTAAAAAAAAGTTATCTTATACTGATGGCAATTTCAGCCTAGGAAGCAGGGGAGGGGGGGAAGAAAGAGGGGGGATAGTGAACCAGCACTGGATAGATTCTTAGCCCTGATATATACGGGTAGGGAAAGATTTTTGCTGCTTAAATAATACCTGGGGGTTCCACTTCTGCAGAGAAACCACCCAGAGGAAAGGCATTTATTTACTTCCTCGTTCACTTTGGGTGACCCTTTCCTTCTCTTCAACAAGTGCTCCATTCTGTGGTTCTTAATAGCTTTGTGTTCCTAACAGCTTTTCTTCTAAATAAGGCTGGGCCCAGGAAACTTTCCCACTCTCTGGGATGCCTGCTTCTTAGCCCGCCTTTTTTCCCCCCCAGTGTCTTGGTACTCTCTTCCTACTGTCCTGAATTGAGTAATAATTTCTGGTATTTTTATTCAGCTCATAGCACAGTGCCTGATACAAAGGAGTCAATTAAAGTTTGTTGCTTGTTTGAGGTTTGTAAAGAGTTTTATGTATATTATCTCATTTGAGTCTCACAATAATCCTGGGGTATATCATCTTCATTTTCCAGATAAGGAAACTGAGGCCCTAAGAGGCTAAATTTGTCCTATGTCCAGGACAGGTCAAGAAGTAATTATTTAGCACCTATTTTCACCAAACATCTAAAAGTATTTAATAAGAACAATCAATCAATAAAAAAATTATTTTTAATTTTTTAATAATAGCTTTTTATTTTTCAAAATATATATACAGATAATTTCAGCATTCACTCTTGCAAAACTTGTGTTCCATGTTTTTCTCCCTCCCCTCTTACCTTCCCCCTCCCCCAAAAAGCAAGTAATCCAATATAAATTAAGCATATGTAATCCTTCTAAAGATATTTCCACATTTATCATGCTGTATCAGAAAAATCAGCTCAAAAAGAAAAAAAATGAGAGATAAAAACAAGCAAGCAAACAACAACAACAAAAACATGAAAATACTATGTTGTGATCCACATTCAGTCTCCACAGTCCTTTGGATGCAGATGGCCCTCTCCATCACAATTCTGTTGGAATTAGCCTGAATCACCTCATTGTTGAAAAGAGCCACATCCACTAGAGATGATCATCACATAATCTTGTTGATATGTACAATGATCTCTTGGTTCTACTCACTTCACTTAGTATCAGTTCATATAAGTTCAAATAAGATAATCCTGTTGATTTTCTTTTTCTTTCTTTCTTTCTTTCTTTCTTTCTTTCTTTCTTTCTTTCTCTCTCTCTCTCTCTCTCTCTTTCTTTCTTTCTTTCTTTCTTTCTTTCTTTCTTTCTTTCTTTCTTTCTTTCTTTCTTTCTTTCTTTCTTTCTTTTCTTTCTATCTTCTTTCTTTCCTTCCTTCCTTCCTTCCTTGTGCTCTATCCAATGTGCCTTCTAACTTCCCCTCTGTTGATCATTTCTTATAGAACAATGATATTCCATGACATTCATATACCATAACTTATTCATCCATTCCCCAACTGATGGGCATTCACTGAGTCTCCAGTTCCTTGCCACTGCAAAAAGGGCTGCTATAGACTCAATAAAATTTATTAAGCACATACTGTATGTCATGACTTTTTAAACTTTCCCCACTCCTAATCTCTTTTTGCTGAGACTTTTTTACATAATCTCAGGTATATAGGTATATAAAATAGGTATACAAGTCAAATGTTTACTGATAATAAACCATAAAGAATAAAAAACAATTCTTGGGTATACATAAAAGTTTACCATTTATTAAAGAAGAAACCAAATTTGCACACCAATGAAATGGATGTGCTTGTTTATTTTTACCTAAAGATCAAATCTTGGTGGAATATTTGATATATTTTACTGTTACCAAATTTTCTGTGACTTCTATATTGAGTTATGAAAAGTTTGAAAAGCTTTGCTATATGTCAGACATTGTGCTAAGTTCTGGAAGTATATAAAGAAACAAAGGATAGTTCCTGCCCTCAAGGGGCCTCCCTCTAACCTCCCTTCTGAGAGAATCCTGAGCTCTGGAATTGGAAGGAAATGTAGATATTTTCTAGCTTGCTCTGTTTTTTTCTCATCTCTTTAGGGAGGATACTAAGGTCCAGAGAAGGAATGGGAGTTGCTTAAAGTCAATCAGTAAGTTATTTGCAAGATGGCATCTGAAACCAGTTCTCTCTGTCTTATTCCATTGCTCTCTATACTATGTGTAAGAGAAACTATTTCTTTTGCCTAATCTGGCTACCCCAGAAAGCAAACCCAAAGAACTCACTATAAGATACCTTCCCTACTCTACTTCTAGCAAAGTAGCTGAAACTGCATGAGATGGAGACCTAACTGGTTGGCAGTTTTTCTGAGACGCTAAAGTCCACACTTTTCCTAGAAAGAGTGAAAGAAATGTGGGCTAATCTTTCCAGGAAGAGAAGTGAGCTGGCTTGGGAAAAACAGGACACCCAGGCTGAGTCCTAGAGGTGGGAAAAAAAGAAGGATGAGAGGAATGAGAAAATCATCAGAAAAGGACCCAAAAGTCCTGGAAAACCCGTCTGGATGGATGTGTTTGCATACTCCTGGAAAGAAGGAGCACTGTGCTATCACTGCCTGAGGTAGGAAGAGCCACTGCAGAACCTTAGTCAGAAAAGCAGAAACCTAAATGAGAGAAAATAGTTTTGTCTGAAAGCCAGGGCTTTTTTCTTTAAACAAACCCCTGGGAATGCTGATAGAGAAAAGGACTTTTGAATGGCTGGGAGCTCATTGCCTCTAAGTGTTCCAGCTGGAAGGGACTTTAGAGTAGAGACCCTACTCTAAATCTATACCATTCAAAGGGAGGGTAATAGAGATGGGGGAGCCAGCCCCTGCCCTATTCAAAGGATCCCTTCAAACAATGGAACTATAGGGTATCAGCCTGAGTATGGAAGTTTTCTGCAGTTGGGTCACACTGATTCTGAGGCAGCCATACCTGGGTTCAAATCTTCTTGTGTGACTTGGACAAGATATTTAATTTCCCTGGTCCTTAATATAAATGAGATTCGACTAGATGACCTCTGTGTTTTCTTCTATTTCTATATCCATGATTTTTGATTTTTCTCTAGGTCTATTGTAAAATGGTCCTGTCATGATCAACATCCTATTTTCTTGATAAAATATTTGGCCTAAATGATCTCAAAGGGTTCTTCTGGCTTTAAATTGATGCTCTTAGATTCCTGGAGGTCCTTGCCCATGTGACTTTTAAAACCACTCCAGGGTTCCAGATTGACCTTTTTTCAGCTCTGCCCTTACCTCTGGGTGGGTGGGGGTATCTAAATGACAAAGTGGATAGAGCTCCAGATTCAGGTCTTCCTGATTTCCTAGTCCAGCAATTTTTCCTCTACCATCCTTAGCTGTCTCAAACTAGGGCTAAAAATACTGAAGTATGCATTTTCAACTTACATCTTTTTAAGATGCTAAGCTAATTTACAAGCAATTAGGTGACACAGTATATAGAGCACCAGGCTTAGAGTCAGGAGGCCCTGAGTTCAAATTTGACCTCAGACACTTAATATATGATCCTGAGCAAGTCACTTAATCCTGTGTATCTCAGTTTCCTCATCTGTGAAATGAACTAGAGAAAGAAATGGTGAATGATTCTAGTATTTCTTCCAAGAAACCCCAAATGGGGCCACAAAGAGCTGGACATGATTAAACAAACAAGAACAAAAGCCCTCAACTTGCCTCTGCTCCATAGCATCTTTATATTGTCTTGTCTTCCAATTTCTTCCTTGCCCTTTAAAAGTGGTGGTGGACAGAACAGAAACTTTTTTGGTGACTTCAAAAAGAATAACATTCTTTCAACCACTTCTCTGTTTTTTGTTTGTTTTGTTTGTTTTGTTGTTGTTGTAGTTCAGTCATGTTGGATTGTACTTCCTCTTGGATTTGTGACTAAGTCAGAGCCACGTTTGTCTTCACCCAGATCCTTCCCTGATGCTAATACTTTCCTGGGACCTTGTTGCACTCCCTTGCTTGGGTACCCCAGAAAAGTATTTCCAAATAGTCATGGAGGCAGGTTTTCACAGGCCAGCCATTTTTGTCTCTGATTCCTTGCTGAGTGCTCCTGGTTAACCCAGTTAAAAAACTGGGTCTGAACAATTTAGAGATTGTTTCATTTTGTTTAAATTCCTTTTTGTTCCATTTCATTCCTTCTGGTACTTTGTAGCATGAGTGTGTGACTGCTCATCAGGATCTCCAACCTTTGATTTCTTCCAAATACTTGCACCCTTCCTCTTCCAAGTCACTCTTCTAAAACTCATTTTTCACATCTGGAAATGGAGATAATGTCTAAACTATCTATTTAATTGGGCTGTTATTGGGATTAATTGAGATAGTAGATGAGAAAATGTTTTGGAAGCCCATGCATCATTAGGAGATGAAGGGCTGAGAAATGATTTTGAAAGTCATTTTGTTCAACCTCTCCATATACACATGAGAAAACTGGAGCTTAGAGAGATGGGATAGCTTTCCAAATAGAAAGTGACAGAACTAGGATGGATGAACACACAAGGCTCTTTCCACTTGCCTTCCATGGCTCACTTCTGGATACCAAGGTATCCTTCTTCCATATGGTCCCTTTATGTACTGAGTCAATCACCCGTAAATAACATTTCTGGTTCATCTTCTTCAGGTTTAAATAGTCTTCAAATATTTGAAGCCTGTTTTCTTCTCCAGGCTAAACATCCCCACTCCTTGAACTGTTCTCCTGGCATGATTTCGAGTGGTCTCATCATCTTAGTTGTCTCTCTTTGGACACCATCCAGCTTGTCAACGTCCCTTCTAAAATGTGGCACCCAGAACAGTGTGTTTCCTAAGTATATACAATTTTCTTCTCAATAAAGCAGATGTTCCTTAATAATTCTCCTCCCCTGGGGCAGACATTTCAAACTCCCAAGCCCTCAAGCAAAGAATTATAAAGAGAGCTTTCTGCCAACTACCCCTAGGCTCTAGTCATTCACCATAGGAGGTATCACCCTTTCTTGAATCTCCAAGCACTCAGGGAGATTATTTTCTTCCTTCCTTCCTTATTTCTCCCACTCCCTGTTTCCTGTTCCTTCTTCCTGCTACCACCACTAAAAATAAATAACTTCTTAATAGTCCAGAATGGTCCAAAGTGGAAGAGAGTATTCTCCATAGGAGATGTTTAAGGAGAAGATGAATGATTGGTCCCAAAGATGTTGTTGGAAGTGCCCCCTGCTCTGATATGATTGCATTAACTGATCCAATCTAGAGTCTTCCAACTCTGAAATTCTGTGATTCCCCAGTACCTGACACACAGTAGACACTTAAATTTTTATTGATTGAATCAAACACTATATTTTACATATGGGATTCTTCATCTTTGTTGTGTTTTGGCAGTCTGGTGAAATCTATGGAATCCTGTCATAAAATAATGTTTTTAAACAAATAAAATAAAATATGTAGAATTATAAATGAAATCAATTATTTTGAAATATAAATTTTAAAAAATTAAAGTTCACAGATCTCAGATTAAGAATCTCTGTTCTGTTTGAAGCTTTTCAATTGCTTCAACACATCCCTTCTAAATTACTTTGTATTTAACTTCTTATATTTATTTTGAATATTTATATGTGATACCCTCAGTACAATGTAAGCTCTTTGATTTAAAGAATTGCTTCTCTTTTTAATATCTGTATTTCTGGCACCCAGCATAATCTCTGACACTTAGTAGGTAATTAATAAATGCTTACTGATCGATTCACATCTTTGAGAGAACCTAAGCAGTAATCTAAGAGCTTCTTAAAACTTTTTCCTCTTGTACCCCCTTTTTGCCCCCTTTTTGCCTAAGAATTTTTACATGACCCTGGATATTATAGCTATATAAATAATAATAATAAATATAAGATAGATATATAAATAACCTTTACCGATAATAAATCACAAATTTGTGATTCTCTTACATTCAGATATGAGATCCCATGTGGAGTTGTGATCCACAGTTTAAGAAGCTGGGATTTAAGACAATGATGTCAAACTAAAACAAAATCTCTAAGGATTGATATTGGTTTAGAATATCACAAATTAACAGTATCTATGTTGTATTCGATTTTTATTTTGTTGGAAATTTTCCAATTACATTTTAATCTGGTTCCCTCAGCACTTAGAGAATGAAGCCTGGAAATCATGCACTTGACATTCTAAAACATTCATTCATTCAATAAACATTTTTAAGGATTTGGTAATCCCAGGCCAGATATCTAAGTGGATAGAGCATGGGGTCTAGAGTCAGGAAGACTCATCTTCTTGAATTCTAATCTGGCCTCAGACACTTACTACCTGTGTGACCCTGAGCAAATCACTTATCTGTAAAATGAGCTGGAGAGGAAAATGATAAACTACTGTAGTATCTTTGCCAAGAACATCCCAAAATGGGGTCATGAAGAGTTGGACACAACTGAACAACAAAATCCCAAGCATTGTGCTAAGTGTTGAAGATACAAAGACAAAACAAGAAAACCATCTCTGCTTCTGTTCTGATGGATAGAAACATCTTCACATAGATATATAAATATGAACTATATACCAAGTGATATTGGGAAGAAAGGAAGGATAACAATGGAAAAAGGGGGGTCAGGAAAGGTGATGGTTGAGTTAAACTTTGAGGGAAGCTTGAGATTCCAAGAATAAGGTGGGAGTAAGTTCAAGTTATGAACTTAGGAAAAAGCACATGGACAGGAGATGGAATCGTATAGGGGAAACAGTGAGGAGGCACAATACAGAATGTGAAGGTGAATATTGCACAATACTTCTGGAAAGGTAGATTGTAGTGGGATTGCAAAGGCTTTAAATGTCAAACAAAGGAGAACATATTTTACCTTCACTGAAGGGATGCAGTCTGTCTTGTGTTTGAGGAGTGTTAATTTGGCAGCTGTGTCTACATTGTCATGGTCTTTAGCTCATGGTCAGTCTGGTGCAAAGTCATAATAGAGACAAAATCTGTCATTCGTGAGCTTTCCTTACTTGTCCCAAGAGAGGAAATTTCGGAGAATGAACAGAATGTTAGACTTGGGATTTGGATGTGAATCCCAGTCAGATAGTTACTGGCTGTGTAATTATGGGGAAATTGAAGAACCTCTCTGAGCATCAAATTCTTCATCTAAAAAGGAGAATAAGCAATTTCTTCATGGAAACTTATTTGTTCTGTAAGAGAACGGGCATCAGGAGATCCCATGCTGCCACTTATTAACTCTGTGCTCTTGGGTAAAGAACAGTTGCTTTCTGGACTTTCATTTCCTCATTTGTAAATTTAGGATAGTAATATCTTCTCTGACAATTGCACATGATCCTTTGTGAGAATAAACAAAAGGATGGATATGAATTCACCTTGAAATTTGTAGATGCTGCTGGACAAATGTACAATGATGCTGCTGCTAATTACAAAGACCACCACCAATTCTGTATCTCAGCTTTTCACATGGTGATAATTAGCCTGATTAGTTTAGCAGATGGACTAAAATGCTGATGAGAGGACTTCATTCTCCTCTCAAATAATAAATCTCTATTTTCAGTGGCCTTTGGGATGCGGTACTCTTATTGTTCAAATTTTTATAATGAAGAGAATGTTAACCTTAGAGTCAAGGCATACCTGCATTTAAATTTTAGCTCTGATCCTAATTGACACTGGATCATAATTAGTGATTTAATGATCTTGAACCTCAATTATCTTCTGTAAAATGGGGCTATTACATAACCCACCTCATCAGGAGTTAGAAAGAAAATATTAAATCATAAAGTATCATAGGAATGTGGGATATTTTATACTCCCAAGAAATGATTCCAGTGTTGTGAATTTCAGAGTAAATGGAGCTGAAAGGGTTGTCAGAGTGGGCAAGTGGGACCACATAGACAGGTCCTTATGCCCCACTGTGGAAGCAGCTTGCTCTTCTTCCAACTACTGAGTCATGAGCAAAGCAATTCAGGGAAAAGTTGAGAGATAGAGCAAAGAAGGAATTAATTGTCTTGAATCCACAAGTTTACACAAAATCCTCTAGAGTTTTTCTCAGGATATTTAATCTAATGACCTGACTTGGGCAGTTATTTACCTTCTTCTGTCTTCATTTACGCAATGCTTGAGCAGGCAGAAGTGAAGTCCTGCCCTCTGAGAGTCAAGGCCAAAGATACCACTAGGTCTCTAGCTTTAATCTAATCTCTGACCTTGTCTCACCCTGGGAGCCAAATTAAGTCACTTTCCCTCTTCCTCCTGGTATTCTGTTAAAAAAAAAACACAAACAAAAACCAAGGATCCTACTTGTTCATCTCGCTGGGATGTTGTAGGAATGAACTAGTGATCTGGGGAGGTCTGGGAAAGAGAACAGTATTTGATACTTTGGGTGAGTGCTTTTTAGCCAGCCTGATGAACCAGGCTTCAAAGAGCACCAGGCTTGATAGAAAGAAACATAAATTTGAGAGTGGAGACCTGCTCCTTTTTCACTATAGTTTTATTTTCTCAGCCTGTTGGTCTCAGTTTGCTCTTTTTTAAAATGAGGAGAGAACATTAATTCAAGTCTTTTTGATTTTTTAAGGACATTGTGAAGACACTTGGGGTGGGAAGAAGAAGAGAGAAATATTGGATAAGTTGAAATATGATCTTACATTGGACCTTTTATCTTGGTTAGTCTCTCAAATTTCTTGT
This sequence comes from Sarcophilus harrisii, assembly GCF_902635505.1. Classification (NCBI taxonomy): domain Eukaryota; kingdom Metazoa; phylum Chordata; class Mammalia; order Dasyuromorphia; family Dasyuridae; genus Sarcophilus; species Sarcophilus harrisii. The sequence goes on along the minus strand of NC_045430.1, from coordinate 180,918,484 downwards.
GTCCTGGAGGCAATAAAGAGAAAAAGGAGAGAATATATTTATTTGACTTCAACTTTTCTCTATTCCTGGAAATACAGACCACAGTGAATACCTTGCATGTGGCAGTAGGAAGAGCGAAATCAGGAGGATTCAATTTACAGAGTATGACAGGTTATTTTTTTGGGAACTGACCTGTGATTTCATTGAGAAGAAGCTCCTTTTACCAATGCAGATGGGTACTTGGCCACCTACTTTTCTACTTTTCATCTTAAAATGTTATTTGGGGCATTGAAAAATTAAATGGCTTGCCCAGGGTTACACAGCCAGTATCTGTCAGAGGTAATATTTGAATTCAAGTCTTCCTGATTGAGACAAATATTCTACCTCTCCATATTACCCTCATGGGTACTTAACATATATATATTTTAATTTCCTGGGTACAGGGCAATTGCCATGTAGATGGCTGCCTCCCTCCCCTCAGGGTTGCTAATTGATTTATAACTTAATGCCTTTGGGAGTTGTCCAGGAGTTAACTGAGTGGTTAACAGACTTGCCCAGTTTTACATTACTAATATGAATCAGAGGCAGGATTTAAATCTAGCTCTTCTTGACTTCAAAACCAGTCTTTTCTCCCCCAAGCTAGGCTATACAGGCTGTCTCTTACTTGGTAGTGAATTCTTTGAAAAAACTTCCATTGGAGTGAGGAATTCTCTCTAAGGACCACAAATATGTCAGTTTCTTAGTTCTTAGACTTTCTTTCCTGGATCTTTTCAGGAAGAAATGCCTGCCTACCATGAAACTTTATACAGCTTAAATTTTTTTTAAATTAAGGAGCGAATATAACTGGTTTCTTCTTCCGGCTGGAGCAGAGGCTCCTGCCAAGATTGGAGGCATGCAGCTGAAATATGTTTTGTATCTTATGAGCCTTGGCTCATCTTGGAATTAAATAGCACTAATTACATGAATATAGACCAGTGAGGGAGACAACTGTTCACTTCCTGATTTTCCCTAGAATTAAAAAGGGAGGGGGGGGGGGAGGAGAAAAGTAGTGGGGGTTGGTGCAAAAGCTTACCCACTAGACATTAGATGGCAACAGAAACCCTGTCATTTGGTCTGAACAAATACCAAAATAGCCTGCTCCCTCACGGTGCTACTGTTTGGTGGAATGATAGGTTCCTTCTAGCTTAAATCCCCCCTGGGACTAGAAGACTGGAAGCTTGAGGATGATCCCTGGGATGCAGGGCAGCAGTGGCAAAATCTGGGGAGGCTTTATAATTTGGGTAGGGGTATCCAGAACCCAGGAAGCTGGCTTTGGCTTTTAGACTGAGCTCCCAGTTTGCTTCTACACATTCTGCATTTAGCTTTATGTCCAAACCTACTGATTTTCTTTTCTTTCTTTTTTCTTTTTCTTTTGTTGCTGTTAGTAATAGAAATGTAGAACTTCACCCCAGCCCAAGGGGTATGTTCCAATGCCAGAGAGCAAATAGGCCAGATCCTACTAGGGGTGAAGAATCCCTCTTGGGTTTAAATTAGGCCCTTTTTAGTGGTAGAAGACAGGATCCTTTTTGAGGGAGGTCTCTTGCTGATCACTTAGTAAGCTGAATCTTCAATATGCTCAAGGGTGCAGGGGTGCCCTAGAGAATCTGGAAGAGAGAGCCAGAGTAGGAAAAAAGCCCTAGATTAATAGTTAGAATACAAAACCTGGATATTGGGCCTGTCTGCAGTTAAGTAGCTCTATGATTGTGAAAAAGTCCCTTCACCTCTCTGGGCCCCAGGTTCTTGATGTACATAAAAGAGAATAGGGCTAAGAGATGGGCTTTAAAAATTCTATTGTCATTTTTGAGGTAGGCTGAAACTTTAACTTTTGCATTGTATGTAGTAATTTTGAATAGTTTATCTACAACCCTTTATTTCTTCAGCATATCTAGGAGAGGCAGTGTGGCATAATATAATAATGGGTGGCATTTACATAGCACTTTGAGGTTTGCAAAGTACTTTCCAAATATCTTATATGATCCTTATAACAACTCTGTAAGATAGCTGCTATTATTATTCCCGTTTCATAGAGGAAACTGATAAGAGTATTCAACTTGGAACCAGAAAGATCTTGGTTTAAAATCCCACCTCTGCCACTTATTACCTTTGTGATTAGACAAGAATCTTCATCTCTCTGAATTAATTTTCTCATCTGTTAAAATGAGAGTTTTACTTGTTGGTCTTTGAGTTCCTCTTCAGTTCTAGAACTATGATCCTGTTTCATAGAAGGCTTACATCACCAAACCAAGATCTGGCTCAAATTGTTAATGTGCCCCCAATTCCATTTTCTATCTACTGACTTTTGAAGAAGGGACCCTGAAACTCTAAAACTCCTTGAAGGAGAAATTCTCCTTGGACTCTGCCTCAGTGAGGGATCCTGCCTGAGGGAAACAAGATAACAAGATAAATAGCTTCATTCTGTTATTTAGGTGGGATTGGTTTAGTCCCTAACACTATTCAATTAAAAATACTCATTCAATTTTATTCAAATTCAGCTCAAGCTGAAACCCACCTTGTAGCTCAAACTTCTATTATAAAATCCTTAAATCTAGACCTCATCATTCAGTTCCCTGAAAGGGAACCTCATCATATTTTTGATTCCCTGACCGGAAACCCCGGAAAACTAGATGACCTCATCAACTTTCTATCTATCTATCTATCTATCTATCTATGTATATATTTATCATTAAAGCTTCTTATTTTCAAAATAAATGCATAGAGTTTTCAATATCCATCCTTGTAAAACTTTGTGTTCCAGATTTTTTCCCTCCCTTCTTCCCCCCCCTGCCCCTAGACAGCAAGTAATCTAACATATATTAAACATGTACAATTCTTCTATACATATTTCCACAATTATCATGCTGTACAAGAAAAATCAGATCAAAAATGAAAAAAAAATGAGAAAGAAAACAAAATTCAAGCAAACAACACCAAAAATGTGAAAATACTGTGCTGTGATCCACATTCAGTTCTCATAGTTCTCTCTTGGGGTGCACATTGCTTCTCTCCTTCAGGAACTGGCCTGAATCATCTCACTGTTGAAAAGAGTGAGAATTTTATGGTATAATTATCATTGTATAATCTTGTTGTTGCTGTATACAATGTTCTTTTGGTTCTAAGAGAACACTTCACTTAGCATCATTTCATGTAAGTCTCTCCAGACCTTTCTGAAATCAGCCTGCTCATCATTTCTATAGAATAATAATATTCTAGAACATACATATACCATAATTTATTTAGCTATTCCCTGAGTGATGGGCATCCACTCAAGTTTCCAGTTCCTTGCCACTACAAAAATGCTACAAACTTTTTTGCATGTGAGTCATTTTCCTTTTTTTAATGATCTCTTTGAGATACAGGTCCAGTAGAGACATTGCTGGATGAAAGAGTATGCATAGTTTGTTTGCTCTTTGGACATAGTTCCATATTATTCTCCAGAATGGTTGGATCAGTTCACAACTCCACAAGCAATGTATTAGAATCCCAGTTTTTCCATATCCTCTCCAACATTCATCATTAACTGTCATCATAGTCAATCTGAGAGCTGTGTAGTGGTACTTCAGAGCTGTCTTAGTCTTCATTTCTCTGATTAATAGTGATTTAGAACATTTTTATATGACTCTAAATGGTTCAAATTTCTTCATCTGAAGATTGTTCATATCCTTTGACCATTTGTCAGTTGGAGAATTCCTTGTATTCTTAAAAATTTGAGTCAATTCTCTTTATATTTTAGAAATGAGATTCCTCATCAGAACTCTTGGATGTAAATTTCTCGCCCTCCCCTCCGCCCCCCAGGTTATTGCTTCCCTTCTAATCTTGTCTGCATTGGTTTTATTTGTACAAAACCTTTTAATTTAATATAATCAAAATTATCCATTTTGCATTCCATTATAATGTATTCTATACATCTTTCAAAGCCCAATTCAAAATGTTTTCTATTCCATGAAGCCTTCCTTGATCTACCACAGTAACACTTCCATATATTGACCCTCCCATATTTAAGTCAAGTCAACAAACATTTTTAAGTTCTTAATATGTGCCAGAAACAAAGAAAGGCAAAGATATGGTCTTTGTCCTCCAGGTTCTCATGGAGGAGACATGTCAATGACTAAGTACATGAACAAGGTATGTGTAGTAAATTGAAACTGATCTCATTGGCAAGGCACTAGTATCTGGAGGACTAGGAAAGTCTTTTGCACAAGGCTTGGGATTAAGGCTAAATCAGAAAGGAAACCAGAAAAGCTAAGAAGTAAATCCAAGTTGAAAGGTAATTTCAGGCATGGGGAACAACTAGTGCAAAGGGAAAAGGTTGGGAGATTGAGTGCCATGTTAGAAGAAAAGAAAGAAATCCAGGGTCTCTCTGATGGAACTTAGGATAACTTGGAGCAGAGTAAAGTGTAAGAAGATTGGAAATGTGAAGAACTGAGGATTTTATATTGTATCCTGGGGATAATAGAAAGCCACTGGAGTTTATTGAGGAGGAATTGGATGACATGGTCAGATTTGTGTTTTAGGAAGTCACTTCTGAAACTGAAAGGAGAATAGATTAGAAAAGGGAGAAAACTTGAGTAAAGGAGGTCAACCAAAAGGGTACTGTAATTTCCCAGATTTTTTTTTTATTAGAGTTTGTACCAGGGTGGCAGCTATGTCAAAGGAGAGAAGGAACTCAAATAAGAAAAAGATATGGAGAAGATAGAAAGGACAGGAGTTGACAAGAGTTAAAATATGTGAGTCACAAGTCAAGGGATACTTAAGATAGAGTCTGGGTCATTGAAGGATAGTTTGCTTGCATGCTATCATACACTTCCATATTTTTTTAAAACTATAATTATTTGTGTTTTCATGTCCCCCTGCTAGTTGATAGGAATCTTTCCTCAAATTGTGTTTTTCTCCAGTGCCTCCATGCGGTAAGCACCCAATGAATGTTTCTTGAGTAGAATTGATACCAAAGTATCAATTCTTGCATTACAAAGTTCTTCCTGTGCCCTTGTCCCATTTACAAGTAGAAAAACTGAATCCCAAGAAGAATGTGCTGGGGTCATTTTATGGATGACTGGGCTGAAGAACCAGAAGCAGGCTTTGGAATCCACTCATGGTAGCCTCTCCCACTGCCAGGTTCCCAACAATTTAGGCTTAAAAGCCAATTAAGTGGAGAAAGAAAAAGTCCCTGGAGATAAGCTTCTGTCAAGGGATTTTTTTGTTTGTTTTCTAGGGATTATCACCCCTGGGTGTTGTAATCATCACAATTATGAGTATCAGCCCAGCACCTTTTGTAAACTTCACTCTGTAATTCTGCAACATTGTTATTGCTCAGTATTCCTTGAAGGCCAAGTGTTTCTCTGTTATTTTCTTCTATCCATCCTGGGAAGGAGAGTGATACTCTCTGCTCTTCTCATTTTACCAGTGGGGAAGTTAAAGCATCACAAAAAAGGAGATATCTGGTGTTTTATAGCCAGATAAGTATAGCAGATAGAGAGCTGATCTCAGCCAATAAGTCCTGGGTTTGAGTCCTATTTCTGATACTGTCTGCTTGACCCTGGGAAAGTCAGTAAAATCTCAGTTTTCTCATCTATAAAATGAGGTTGTTCATACCCCATGGCCTTTAAGAATCCTCCATCTTTATCTATGAACTTTTAATCCGCTGAAGACACAGCGTCATACTTGACAAAGGCATTTATCACTACCAAGGCCTCTCTTTTTCATCTTCCAACCTCCATACAGAAAGTACTGAACAGAAAGTACAGAAAGACCTGGGACATATCTGTTGGAGCCCATTTTACCCCTTGCTACGAATGTAAATTTAGAGGACAGGTCCAACTCCTAATGTAATCAAGGTGTCTGACCTCAAATCTTTAAGAGAAGCTGGAGAGAAATCTCTGATTTTGAACTCTGACCCTGGGACTCCATTGAGAGTGTTGTGCTTTAAAACCTTCACAGCCAGTCCTGGAGTAAAAAAAAAAAAAAAAAAGCCATTGCTTAGCGACTCTACTACCCAGAGACAAAAAGTCCCTGGAATATAAAGGGCTGTATCGATGCAATAATAAAAAGTTTCATCCTTGGCTCCCTGGAATAGTGCTGTAGTTTCTACTCTGCTCTGTTGGGGACTGAGGGCTTGGCTAGAGGAAGGTAGCCTGACTCCATAGGGGAGCTTCCTTAAGTCCAAAAAAAGAGAAGCTGAAGATGGATGGAGGGGGATGGGAAATGAGCAGGGAGAGGAGAGGAAACTGTGGATAGAGCTTGAGAGGTCTAACTAGGCTCTGATCTCTGTCTGATCTGCTGACAGAGTACCCCATGGAGACTCCTTCCTTTCCACAGTCCAAAAAAAAAACCAAAAAAAAAAAAAAACAAAACTCTGTCCATGGTAATCACGATTTATTAAAAAGAGCCAGGACTAACAGAGAAGGGAGATTAAGTAGCTGAGCTTGGTGCTGAATTTCTCTGGGAGATGACTGGTTGCTGGGAGGCAGTGGGACTCAGCATCTGTGACTGGCTCTGGCTTCCCTCTTTTCACTTCATCCTCCCCTCTTGGCTGGCCTCTTCCCCTCCTCCTCTCCCATCTCCTGGTTCCTTATTGTTGAGAACACTGGAACAGAAGTAAAAGGGGGAAAGTAGATGAGGGAGGAAGAGTGTAATTGCCTCCTATATTGATTAATTCTACTGTTTGGACTAGTGACATTTTGAATTTTTCCTATGTTCTGATTCTGACCTGACAAGTCAAACTTAATTTTCTAGGGCCTTAATATCTTCACCTTTAAAGTGGTTAGGGGTAGGGCTGGAAGTTTTGGACTACATGATCTCTCATTTCCTTCCACTTCTCAGTCTTATGGTCCTTTGAAGAATAGTTACAAAGCTGCTACTTTTTCAAGAGGCAGTGTTGAGAAGTGCTCATCTTAAAAGTTCCACTTTTATATTACAAAAGTAATGATGCCTACCTACTCTCAGGAAGACTTTTCTTGATTTTTGCAGATAGAATGTGAAAGGTCTAGCTAGGCTCTGATCTCTGGTGTGGATGGCCTATTTTGATAAACTACACTCCCTAATCCAGTCTCTATCATGATGAGTGGGACATACTTTACAGAATCTCAGAGTTGTTAGAGATCCAGCCAAACCCTTACTTGAATGGGAATCTATGCTATATAGAATACCTCCAATAAATTATTATCCAGCTTTTTAGGTATCTGGCTAAGATGGTCAGTGTATTTATTTACAAGGTGATCTATAAGTATAAAGCAGACCAAAGCTAATGGGGCAGTCCCTGGGATTGAACTTGACCCCATTATTGCTGCAACAACACAAAATAATATCAATCCCCTACTTCTAAACTACATACCACTTCTTCCTGTGGTCCCTTGGCTCAGTAACCTGTACCAAACATACAGGCTCAATAGGACCAACTTGTGTTTTTGCTACTTTTCTAAGTAGGTACTTCCAACCATTTTCCCATCACTCTCCCAAACAAGAGACTTTAATTCTACAAAAGATCCAAAAGTATCATCCCATTGCCTGATCCCAAATATTGGGAATGATGGCCTCAGCACAGAAGGGTTTCCTTTCCATTTGTACCTGCTACTTTAGATTTTTGAGTTCCTAAAAGCTTAGGACCATGAAGAGAGGGTATGTGTTTTGCATAGAATTCACATAATTTGTAGCATTCAAGTTTTTTTGAGGGCTTATCCTTTACTTTGATGAATGTCTATTTGCTTCTATCTCTCTCTAGTTTGTTTATTTTAGGCTTAGTGTTAGAAGGGAATTCATATCCATTGAGTCTAACTTCACCATTTTGTAGATGATGAAATTGAGGAAACTGTCTTGCTCAAAGTCACACATTTATTAAGGAGCAAAGACAATGGAGATGGTCCCTGGCTGTAGAATTGCTTTCTAAAGGAACAGGGTTTTAACAGGATTTTAACAGTGATGGATTGTGGAGGGAAGCTACAAAATGTTTTTACCCATTTTGTTCTCTGGAGGGCAATTTAAATTTTGTTTCTTAAATTACCTGGAAAGAGAACCAATATGTAGCAAATGGTAGTGGGGACATTTTAAAAAAGGGATTTCTCCTAAACTTGCTTCCTGTGGTATAAAAGCATAATCTTTATCTCCTAAAACTCTAGGGAGAACTACTGATAGAAATTGTGACTATTTTTGTACCTCAGACAACCCCAACACCCTTGTTTTATAGATAGGAAAACAGAGGCCCAAAGGTGGTAAATAATTTACTCAGGATCACATAGTTAAATGTCTGTGGTTAGATCTGAACCAAATACAGATTCTTTATGACTTGAAGTCCAATGTTCTATCCACTATGTCATACTTTGTAAGGAAAAGTATAATCCTTGGGACATCCTTTTGTATTTAGACTAAATATCAGCTATAAGAATATCTCCAACATTAAGGAAGATTACAATTGGACTGAATTCAAAACTCAATACTGATCTATGCAGGGTCAGGCCCTAGTTCATCCATCTATCTAGATGTGAAAACTTTATATAAACCATGATACATGCGATGGAGCAAGGAGCAAAGGATGGGCTAACTGACTTCTAAAGACTCCTTTTTATTTCTAACAGACTGAATGTGGAAGAGCTTGTGGGTGGTTATGAATGTCTTTAGAAAGGAAATCAGATTTTTAATATATTTTGCATTTTGGATGAATTAAATCTTCACTTTTGAATAAACTGTTGTAAGCCTCACTTGGACTCTGACTTATATAGGATAAATGATGAAGTTGATATTAGGTTTAGAGACCCTAGTGACCCTGATTTGAAAGGATGGAACTAATAACCAGGTGTAGCTTTGGGCCACTTAGGGTTTATAATTATCTAGTGAGAAAGACATTTATCCAGTAGTAAGATAACAGCTTCATGATAGGATATTTCTAGTTCCATTCCCCACCTTTCTGCCTAAGATTCCCTTCCCCTAGAAAATTTAAGTGCTTTATTTTTCTCTTCTAGTTGGTTCATATTCTCACAATGGGTCAACAATATCATCTTTGTATATAAAAGGTAGGATTATTTTAAAAGTTTTTCTATCAGTAGTAGAACTTTAAATATTTAAGGTTTATGGTATCCTCACTGGGGTAAGGAAAAGGTCTTTGACTTTTTCATGCTTGAGACATTTTTTTCCTAGAAAAGAAAATTCTAAAACAGTGAATGTAACAAACTTAACCTTAGGACTCAGACAGTGTGTGTGTGTGTGTGTGTGTGTGTGTGTGTGTGTGTGTGTGTGTATGTGTGTGTGCTGGAGTTTCTACTATCCTTTAGCAAGGGGCATGGAAGAAGAGACCTGCCCTGCAGGCTAGGAAATACCAAGTCTGCAGCTGTTAGGGGGATTATTCATGAATGCCTCTCACATTATATATGTATTTAGCCATGTATAAGCTAACTATGCCTATATTGCATGCTGCCTAAGAAGCCCAGAAGCAGTGACCACGATCTTTCTCACGATAATATCCACAAACACTGTGATGCATTTGCTTGAATAATCACAGTTGTGACAACAAGGAAAAGTCCTAATTTTCTTTCTAAAAATATACTTATTAAAATCATCAGCTTAGTAGTCCTCTCATAATTTTTAAAAAATGTTTTTTCTACAAATACATGTAAAAGTGATATTTAATATTCATTTAAAAAAAATCTTGAATTCCAAATTCTATCTCTTCTTCTCTTTCCTTTCCTTTCCCTGAGATAGCAAGTAATCTGACATAGATTATACATGGGCAATTATGTAAAATGTATTTCCACATTAGTCATTTTGTGGAAGAAAATTTGAACTAAAAAAAGAAAGTAAGTGAAAAATAGTATGCTTTGGTTTGTATTCAGATACTACCAGTTCTTTCTCAGGAGATGGATAGTATTTTTTCATCTTGAGTCCTTTAGAATTTTCTTACATCATTGTATCAATGAGAATAACTAAATCATTCATAGCTGATCATCATATAATATTGCTGTTACTGTGGATAATGTTCTTTTGGTTCTGCTCACTTCACTCTGAATCAGTTCATGTAAGTCCATATAGGCTTTTTTTGTTCATCCTGTTCATCATTCCTTAAAGCATAATAATACTCCATTATAATCATATGCTACAATGTTCAGTCATTCCCCAAGCCAGCTTTGCTTTTGATTCATTCAATATTTATTGAACAACTACCATGTGTAAATCATATACAGAAATGTGATCCTATGGCTAGAGTGTTAAGCTTAGAATCAGAAGATTCAGGTAATTCTGCCTCTGTCATTGTGTGACTCTACTCAAGTCACTTAACCTCTGTGTATCTTAGTCAACTCCTTTGAAATGATCTACAAAATCATAGAACTTGTTATAGAGTTACTGCACTGGGAATTCTCCTGATAGACAGATGCTTCAAATATTCATATATGTTTAAGACATCATTTTAAGTTATGGAGATAAGATAATTCCTGTCCTCAAGGAACTTATACTTGTATAGCAAGTCTCAAAAGTCTTAATGTAGTTTTAAGCTTTCATAGTTTTAAATGATACTAAGACTTGCTAGGATCCTTCATACACATACTGCTTTAATAGCTTACTAAAGCCTTTACCCCCTGCATAATCTCTCTTCCACATGATGGTCCTTCAGATATGTGAAGGCAGCTATTGTGTTCCACTTCATCTTTCTCTTCTCTGTATTAACTATTCCTAAGTCTCTTAGTCAATCCTCACGTGGCATAAGAACCATGACAGGGAGCTCTGCATCTCTTGGTCCTCTGCCAGCTTCCAAGTGATAAATAGACAAACTGAATTTTCTCCAGGTGATGGAATTACTTGTTAAGACTTTCTGTGGCTTAGATATGTTTCCTCATGATCTCGTTTGTTTTCCTCTGTACTTTCTATCCTGTCAGATTCTCTCCAAAAATATGACATCCATAACCAAATATAACATCCAAATGTGCTCTGACCAAGGCAGAGTATATTGGGATTATCACTTCCGTACATTAGCTCCTCTACTTCTATTAAGGCGGGGAAAGGAAGCAGAAAGGGATAAGCATCTACTAAGCCATGTTACTATGTGTCAAGCTTTAAAGATATTATCTCATTTAATCCTTACAACAATCCTTCAAGGTAGGTTCTATTATCATCCCCATTTTATAGTTGAGGAAATTGAAACAGAGGTTAAATAACTTGCCCAATTTCACACAGCTACTAAGTGTCTGAGGTCATATTTGAACTCAGATCTTCTTGATGCTCTATCCACTGAATCACCTGTATAACCTTGTTAATAGTGCCTGATTCTGAACTAGCCCTCATATTTATTATAACTACTAGGGACAATTAGATCATCAGACATGACCTTCTTCAGACTCCAGAAAACAGGATCCACTCATAGGATTAAGGGGGATCTACTTGGAAGTCTCTGTAATGAGGAGAGCCAGAATCCATGTTCTTGTTGTTGTTGGGGTTCGAGGGGTTTGTTTTGTTTTTCTCTGTCTTGTTTTTCTCTGGTTTTCCCCATTATTTGTTTTTTAATCAGTCTCTTTCATGTTGTGAGAAATGAGAGACTAGATATTCCTATCACACATTATTGTTTCTGTGGATTTTTTTCTTCCCCTCCCATCTCTGTAATTTCCCCATCCCCAGATGAGGGTGATAAGTGTTTGAGATGCATAACTGTGTCTCGTTTCAGTGCCTAATAGAAGATGGAGAATGAGCTGAGGCACCTTTCTGCTCAGTAAATTTGTAATTACAGGCTTTCTCGTCTCGCCTCTTCGGCAACTAGAGAAATGTAGATTGGTTTGTTGAGGTTTTGTGTGTTTGCAGTGAGAGTGGGGAGTGGGGAAAGCATCTTTCCAGAAGAACAGCGACAGATTGTGTCATGGCTTATAGAGTTTTCACATCTAGAAGGATAGATGAACCAGGTCCTGACATTGTATAGATCAGTACTGTGTTTTGAATTCAGTCCAATCGTAATCTTTCTTGATGGTGGAGATATTCTGATGGCTGATTTGGTCTGAATACAAAAGGATGTCCCAATGAATATATTTTTTCCTTATAAAGTATGACAGTGGATAGGACATTGGACTGGGAGGCATAAAGAACTGTGTTTAAATTTAATCTTACTTATTGTGTGACCCTCAGCAATTCACTTCCCATCTCTGAACTATTTATAAAATGAAGAGAATGGGGCAGGATTTTATATCCTCAAAACTCTAAATCTATGATCTTATAAGCTACTTAACTATCTTATAATTGTCTTGACTTCAGTTTTCTTACCTGTAAAAATGAAGGGATTGGTCTGGATGGCCCTCTGAGGGACCTTTCAGCATTTTGTATATGTTCCTATGGTAATCAGAGGTTTGATGAGGGGCTAGAGTCAGGTAGGAAGGGAGATGATTAAAGAATGGCCCAACTGAGGGGAAAAAAAAGACCTGGATGAAGAGTTAGGAAAACTAGGTCCTAATCCTGTCTCTGCCTTTACTTAATTGTGTGGCAGTGGAAAATCATGTTATAGTTCAGGACTTCAGCTACCTGATCCATATAATAAAAAGGAGACTGAGTAAGAACATGCTAAAGGTCTCTTCCAGCTCTAAAAAAATTTTAGAAATGAACTGAAAACCTTTATACTCGCATTGAGTGAATGTGAACAGACCATCTTAATACCTTTATTTCTTCAACTAAACAGATCTTTTGGGCTTCCCAATCTTTTCTTTTCCTCTCACTTCAATCATGTCCATGAAAGGCAGGATGACATGGTGGTTAGAATATTGGACTCAGTCAGGAAGACCTGGGTTTAATTCCCACCCATGAGCTTTCCTATTTATATGACTTTGGGCAAGAATCTTAACTTCTCTGATTGTCTCCTCAAGTGTAAAATGATGGAGTTGGAGAAAATGGCTTCCAAGATTCCCTCCTCCATTCCAGTGAGAGATCTATGATCCCATATATCTAGTTGAGATTGCAGGTAAGAGAAGGTTAGAGTATTTCATTTGTAGTGATAACTCTGTAATTCTGTGCTTTGAAGGATCCTTGGAATGGAAAAGCATTTATTAATTGGTTACTATATACCAGGTATTGGGCTTGAGTGTTGGAAATACAAAAAGAAAAGGGAGAAAATATCTTCTCTCAAAGAGCTACCATTCTAATTTGGGAATATAACAAATAGAAATCGATTCTGCCGTAAGGCTGATGGTAAGGTCCAGGAATCCTTAGGGTGTAGCAACAGGATATATGGCAATTGGTATAAGTGGCCAAGTATGCCTTGAAACCAGTATCTTGAGGGGTTCTAAGTCAATAACTCTCAGAAGGTTAGAGCTTGATGGGATCTGAGTAAGAGAGTGGGACATTCGAGGAAGGAGTTAAGACAGTCCAGTGGTTTCTTCTTTTTGTCACTCAATGAATAAATATATGCCCCAAATCTTTCTCTTTTCTACAGTAAACATAACCAATACCACAATACCACTTAAGTGTAAACAGGAATGAAGGTTTTAGGAGCTTAGGCACTGAGGAGAAGCAATTTTGGTTTATATATATTCATAGGGACTTCTTCCTTTGGATTTGTGCCCTGAGTAATAGAATGATTCTCTCTCTGTCTCTCTGTCTCCCTCTCTTTTCCTCTCTCTGTCTCTCTCTGTCTCTGTCTCTCTGTCTCTGTGTGTGTCTCTGCTGTCTCTCTGTCTCCCTCTCTTTTCCTCTCTCTGTCTCTCTCTGTCTCTGTCTCTCTCTGTGTGTGTCTCTGCTGTCTCTCTGTCTCATTCTTTTTCTCATTGTTTCAAGAAGTAAATCTCAGTTCCTCATTATCTGATTCTAGTGAGAAAATAGCAAGGTAATAGAGCATTTCTGATCATTCCTTTCCTTCCTTTTCTTCCATTAAGATCCTGTGGGGAAGCTTAGATTTTGATTGTTTATTTCTTTCAACCTAGGTAATATCCTCATAGTGGGTCAGTAATATTGAGTTTATGTGTGAAGGCTGGGGAATCTATGAAGAAAGTTCAAAACTGCAGAAGCCTCACTCAGGCAATGCTGAAATGGTACTGATGGCAGAAGTCTCTTCCCTTTATTAGAAGCTGTTTTGTCCCTCTCTCCCCTGAAGTGCCTTCATGATAATATTTCTGGGCAGTTATGTTCCCCAACAGGTTTACCTTTCCTACAGACCTTCCAGGCACTAGTAAAATTTATGTTTCTGGTCATGTGTCTTTTGGGTTTTTATTAATCAGAAGAGGGCTTTCCATTCTCTCTTATCCCAGGAATTAAGTTATGATTTCCAGGTTCCAAGATAGCAGCAACATCTCCTTCATATCCAGTGGGAGGATGATTGTAGGATCATGAATTTAGAAATGGGGAGAACTTTAGTGGCTTTCTCTTCCAATTCCTCCCTTTTATACATGAGGAAACTGAGGCAGGTAGACTGATATGCCGAAATTATGATATGCCTGGGAGGTAGGTGCTATTCCTATTTTATAACCATTTTATAGTTGACTAAAGTAAAGTGACTTGGCAGGGGTCACACAGTTACTAAGTATCTGAGGCTAGATCTGAATTCAGATCTTCTTGACTCTAGTCTCTCTCCACTGTGCCAACCTGACTGCCTCTGGTTTCCCTTTAGAAGGAAAGTGGCCTTTCAGGATTTATAGAATTCATCATACAGTAGAAAAGTTTCTGGTTTCAGAGTGAGAAGAGCTGACATTGCTTATATAGTAAGTGAAGGAGCCAACATTTGAACTCAGGATCCCTGATTTCAAATCTAAGATTATTTCTCCCATGCTATATTGCCTCTAGTGCTGTGAACTCATATTTATTGATGAAACTGGAGGAGGAAGGAAACACTGCTATTTACAAATCCTGAAGTCCTATTCATTTGTGTAACAAGATCTGCACAATTCTGACTTTGGCTGAGGTTGTCGCTTCTGGATGATATTATCTTTTTATTTTAAACCCTTTCAGCTTCTGTTCATTTGTAATTGCAGCAGTCCAGCTGTCTGCACTGCCTCTTATTAGCATTTCCTCCTGGTGCCTGAGGCTCCCCTTCCCCCCATCCAGTTTTAGGGGAAATTCCACAGAATTGGGATATTTCTCTGATTCCCCCCATCCCTTAGCAGTTTCTGCCCTGAATTTACATAAATTGGAAGCTAGAGAAACAGATCCTCCTGGAAACTGGCAGAAAGCATCTTGAAAGGACATGAATTGGGTCATTAGAACTGAAAGTTTTCCTGCAGAGGGTGTTATTTATTTATTTACTCCACTACTTCTTAAGGCATTTCCCCCCCACCCCCTTTTAATGAAAACCTCTCTGAGGAGGCCCTACAATGGGACACAGCCAAGAACTGCCTTGTTATGATGACATTAGGGCTCGAAGCTGGGCAGCTTACCCAGAGGATTTTGTTTGCTTGCTTCTATAGTTGAGAGGGTTTGGGGATTTGGATTTCTAATTTGGCTCTTATTGGCTGGTCAAAGGAGGGTGGAGAGGGGGAAAAAAGGATGCTAGAGAAGGCTATATGTGTGTGGATATGAATGAAAATGTATTCATTCTTGCAGCAATTAAATGCCTTCTGTCCACCAATCCATAGTCAGTTATTTTACACTTTCTGTGTACCAAGCTAAGAAAAAGCAAAAATAATTCTTGCTTCTAACATATAAATGACCAGCTCTTGTTGTTTAGTCATTTTCAGTCATATCTGACTCTTTGTGAACCCATTTGAAATTTTCTTATCAAAGACATTGGAATAGTTTGCCATTTCCTTCTCTGACTTATTTACAGATGAGGAAACTGAGGCAAATGAGGTTAAATGACTTGCCCAGCCTTATACAACTAGTATCTAAGGCTGGATTTGAATTCAGGAATATGATTCTTCCAGATTCCTGGTTTTCTATGCATTATGGTGTCTCTGAGCTGCCCTAAGTAATTAACTTCCTAAAAGTGGATAGAAGGAAAAATCTTCGAAGGAACAGAACTAGTATCAAGGTTAATTGGGAAAATGAACAGAAATACCTTCTGCAGAAGTTGGCATTTGAGCTATATTTGAAGTTGGGGATTTAAGAATTGGAAGAAGAGGGAAGAGTCCTCCAAGGCTTGCAGAAACCACAGGTCCAAAGGCAATGAAACCTGATGGTTCATTGAGGGTGAGCAATAGAGCCCCATGGTCGGCATTGGGAGAGATAGAAAGGTATTTTGGATGTGCCATATACAACCATGGTCTAGGGGATATCAAATTGGGCTTGCAGAGGGAGCTGGACTCAGTATATTTCTGATACTTTCTGGTTGTGAGAGGCTGGGCAAAATCATTTAACTTTTATATATTCCAATTTGCTCAAAGAGATCTCACTATCAAGTTGTAGTTTGAGGGCATGGACCCTTTCTCTGCCTCTCCCCTCCCTGTCCTTTTTCCCCTTCTCTCTCTTTATGATAGAGACAAAGATATGTATCTCTTTCTCTCTGTCTCTGTATCTCCATTTCTTTGTGGCTTCCTCTCCCTGTCTCTTTCCTATCTTGAAAAAATAACAAATTCTCCATGTACCTATATGGTACTCCATGTATCTATATGGAAGATGCACATAGAAACTAGCTCACCCACAGCAATGTCTGGAGAGAGGAAGCATCCTCTAAGGACCACCATACAGAAGATGCTTAATGCATATTGTAAGCATATATTAATACAGGTTAACACATGTTAGTTGAACTGAATTCTTCCATCAATAACATGATAGTCTGGGAGCCAAGAAACAGAGTCTGAATTTCTAGTTTTTGCTGCAAATTTCTTCTCTCTATTGCTCTAGATTCAGTTTCTTGTGGATCTCCAATAGCATTTCAACCCTGGGTCCCTGTTGATGTGGCTAGCCAGTTGTGGCTGTTCTAGTCACCAGTGGTAGGAGTTGAGTCAGCCAGATTCTAGTTAGAGAGGGCATAATAGAAAAAAAAACACTGGGTTTCACAGTCCAAAGAATTGGGTTCTATCCTCCTCATGACCCTCATTAGATGTGCGGTCTTAGGCAAGTCACTGCATTTTTTTCAAATCGAGTTTCCTTTTCTGGAAAATGGATATAGTTCAGCTTGACTACAAAAGTCATTGTGAGATATCAAATAAAGTAATGCATGAGAGAGGGTATTTTGTTATCATAAAATGCCATATAAGTGCAAGATGTGTCTGTTGATGATAATGATAACAGCTAGCAAGGATAATAGTAAGCTTTGCAAAACACTATAAATATGAACTCATTTGATCCCCAGGACAATTCTGGGAGGGAGGTGCTATTATACCCATTTTTATAGTTGAGGAAATAGAAGAAAAAAAGAGTTTAAGTGACTAGCTCAGCTACCTAGTTATTAAGTGTCTGAGGCCAGATTTGAATTCGGGTCTTTCTGAGGTAAGTGGAAGGTTTCTTTCACCCAGTTGTCTCATTATTAACATACTCATCTAAAAGGTTCTGCTTTCATGTGTGCTAAATACTTTGAGAACCCTTAATAATAGGCCCTAGAGTAGATTCAAACTCTGGTTGTTCCCCATCCTCATTTGTTGTTTTTTCCCTCCACCTTATAGGGGAAGACTCATCCTGGGTCCCGCTCCTTTGAAGTGCCTCTTGGTGCGTGACTATTCCGGTGGCCAAGAGGACCTGTTTCTGAGATGAAGGCCATGCCTTGGAAGTGGACTTGTCTGCTCTCCCACCTCCTGCTGCTGGGGATGGGGTCTGCAGCCCTTCTTTCCCGACAGCCCCCATCCTCAGCCCAGAAGCGATCTTTTCTCACTTTTACTGCAGAGCCCACTGAGGGCTTCAACCACCTCGTGGTGGATGAGAGAACAGGGCACATCTACCTAGGGGCTGTCAATCGTATCTATAAGTTGTCCAGTGACTTGAAGGTCCTGGTGACCCATCAGACCGGGCCCGATGAGGATAACCCCAAGTGTTACCCGCCCCGAATTGTCCAGACCTGCAACGAACCCCTCACCACCACCAATAATGTCAATAAGATGCTGCTCATCGACTACAAGGAGAACCGGCTGATTGCTTGTGGGAGTCTCTACCAGGGTATCTGTAAGCTTCTCAGGCTGGAGGACCTCTTCAAGCTGGGAGAGCCCTTTCACAAGAAGGAACACTACCTGTCCGGGGTAAACGAGAGCGGCTCCGTCTTTGGGGTCATTGTCTCTTACAACAACCTGGACGACAAGCTGTTCATCGCCACCGCCGTGGATGGGAAGCCAGAGTACTTCCCTACCATCTCCAGCCGTAAATTGACCAAGAATTCTGAAGCCGACGGGATGTTCGCTTACGTCTTCCACGATGAATTTGTGGCCTCCATGATTAAGATACCTTCCGACACCTTCACTATCATCCCTGACTTTGACATCTATTATGTCTATGGATTCAGCAGCGGCAACTTTGTTTATTTTCTGACCCTCCAGCCAGAAATGATGTCTCCTCCAGGTTCCACCACCAAGGAACAAGTTTATACCTCCAAGCTGGTGAGGCTGTGTAAGGAGGACACGGCCTTCAACTCCTACGTGGAGGTGCCTATCGGCTGCGAGCGAAACGGGGTGGAGTATCGCCTGCTGCAGGCTGCCTACCTGTCCAAGGCCGGAGCCTTCCTGGCCCGGACCCTGGGGGTTCGCTCTGATGACGACATCCTTTTTACTGTGTTCTCCAAGGGTCAGAAGCGGAAAATGAAGTCCCTGGATGAATCGGCCCTGTGCATCTTTGTCCTGAAGCAGATCAATGATCGCATCAAGGAGAGGCTGCAATCCTGTTACAGGGGGGAGGGCACTCTGGACCTCGCCTGGCTCAAAGTGAAGGATATCCCCTGTAGCAGTGCGGTGAGTCAGGGCCGGCCTTCAGAAAATCTGACTGGAGACCAGTGGGACACCATAGCAGGGGGGAGTCCTAATAATCATTTCTCTAGTGGCTTTCAAATTTCCTGTTGCCCAGAAATCCTTTTTTTTTTCCTATTCTTCTTTGAATTGATAAAATATTTATTGATAATTTTCTCTTTCTATTATTTTCACAAACTACTTTGTGAAGTAGATAGGGCAATATTACTATTCTCAATTTATAACTTCAGGGAACCAAGAATGAGTGATTGCATTTCTCCAAGCTCCAGTTTCCCTTTTTGTGGTATCAAGAACAGGATTCTAAGAAAAGTAAAATGACTTATCCCACATCATACAGAATGGAAACCCCAATGTTGTGTTTTTTCCACTACATTACACTATCTCAGTATTTATACTTCCTTTCATCCCTAAAGCAACAGATTTTGATTATATTTTATTTTTAATTACTTATGTACAATAGTAAAAATACAGCATTTATATAGCTTTTACAAAGTACCTTACAAATATTATCTCATTTGATAATTACAACAGCCTTGGAAGAGTCATGAATCCCCATTTTATAGATGAGAAATTAAATGACTTGTCAAGAGTCACACAGCTTGTAAGTATCTAAGTCTGGATTCAAATTCAGGTCCTGACTCCAGGTCTAATGCTCTATTCACTCTACCACCTAGTTATGTATTGTTTCCTCTTCCCCTAATAGAAATAAAGCTCTTTGTGGGCAAGAAATAGTTCCCATTTTTTCTTTATATCCCCAGTACCTGGTACAGTGGCACATAGTAGGTGCTTGATGACTGATTGTTGATTTGAATGATTAAATATTAGAAATTGCTGCTAAGAGGGGAGAATCTTATTGAAGAAATGTCCACATTTGGTTCCATGCCAGACACTACAGAGAGAGAGTAGATAATATGCTAAGCTGTATTACTTGCAGTAATAGAAAGACATACTCGTCTAGTTTATGGTCTTAGTTGGTGAGTAAGGTGGTATGGTGTAGTAAATAAAGCAGCAGACTTGGAATCAGGAAGGCTTGAGTTACAATCCAACCTGAGATACTATATGAGTCTGGACAAATTACATGCACTCTCTTGAGCTCACTTTTCTCATCTGTAAAATAAAGGGGTTGGACTCCATGAAACTCTAAGGACTTTCTAGATTTAATTTTTTTTAGGCTTAGTTGTTTGTATATGCCTGAAAATATGAAAATGTTGTCAAAATATAAATCCAATAAGATGCATTTTTCTAGAAATTTAGCGTGAAGGATTCAATGGGTGAATGAGTACATTAAATCTTAAATCTGGAATTTTGGGATACTTATCTTGGTTCCTTTCTTTTCTTCTTTGGCTCTGCTGATTGAATTCCAGCTTCAGAGAAGACAGTCTGTGAGATAGGTTTTTTTTTTTTTTCAGATTTGAGGAGACTGTGGCTTGAGCATAGTTTTGGTGCTTGGGGAAAACAGCAAAAACATGACCTCAGATCAGCCCTGTAACTCATAATGTTTAAAAAGATACAGGAAAGAAATTAAGACAAATTGATTTGAATGGTAGGTAGTGGATATCTCAGGATACTGACCTCTTTTGAGTGAGACTTTAGGCACTGGCCCTTGATGGGGTTGACCCAGAAACTGCTGGATACCTTAAGGTTATTACAAGGCAGGCTGCCTTTCTAGGAAGGAGCTGTGTTGGACAGGACCAGCAAAATACTTTCCTGGGATGTGATTACAGGGTAAAGGAAGATAAATCTTGAAGATCCTTAATTTAACCAATTCTTCCTAAGTTTTCATATCTTCCAACATTTGTATATGCCTGAAGACATAAAAATGTTGTCAAAATATAAATACAATAGAATGTAATATTGTATAATATATTTTTATAAGATCATTTAACATTTTTGGCCTCCTCTAAATTTTGATGCCTTAGGGAAAAGGGGCAGTTATCTTGCTCTAGGAATGACTCTGTAAGCTTTATTCCCAGATGGATGCAGTAAACTCTAGGTGCTCAGAATAGCACATTGTCATAAATATATTTAATTTAATACTTAAAAGATATGTGATTTCATAGGTGTGATACTCGATTTATAAAGATTGTAAATCCCTCCATATCTTTAATCATTGTTTTCATGAGTTGCTGGGGTTAAAATAACCTATCATTGGATATGGTGATGATCCTCTCACCTAATTATTGAGGCTGATGCTCTGACCCTACCCCGCTTCCTTATCCACACAATAATACGTTGGGGGATGTAGAGATAGAAGCAGGATTTAGAGAAGAAGGAGAGCAGAGGTTAGATGGTGATGATGGTTAATTCAGGTTGTAGTCATTCAACAAGCTTTTATTATACTACTATTGTGGACTCTACTGAAACATTGCCCTTCTTCAGGGGATTTTCCCTGGCCCTCATCCAGTCACTTGAGTCTTCTCTCTCTAAAATTACCTTCTATCTTGTAGTACATATTTATCATATGGATGTTATATGTATCTATTTGCTTGTTTCCCCATTAGGATATATTCTCCTTGAAGGCAGAGATCTTTTTTGTGTGTCTTTTGGTTTTCTTTGTGTCTTGGTACTTAGTGCATGCCTGGTACTTTGTAAGCACCTAATAAATGCATGTTGACTGCATCAGATAACAGAATACCTGCTTCAACAACGTTAAGTTCTGTAAGGGGAGATATTATGTCTATGTAAAAGTACATACAAAATGAACACAAGGTTATTTTAGGAAGGTTGGGTACAGCTCGAAGGATTAGAAAATGCCTCCTGGTAAAGATGGTGTTTGAGCTTAACTCAGACTGAACTTGAGGTGAAGGAAATTAAAGACTTTAAGAGACAGGGGCAAAGAGGGAAGGCATTCCAGGCTTAGGATGAGAATCTGTCTATGCAAAAGTGTGGAAATGGGAGATGTAATATGTGTGAGAAACATCAAGAATAGTATTTTGGTTGGACTGAAGAATGCATGAAAGGGAGTAATGTGTTTTAAAAGGTTATAATGATAGATTGGAACCAGGCTGTGAGTGTTTCTTAATCTGAAGGATTTTCTTAGATGGCCAGCTGACCATGGTCCCGGACAAGGAGTTTAGACTCTTGGTTTGTATTCCCAGCTCCAATTGTTGACTATGTATTTATGAATAAATAGGTTTATAGAATGTGTGTACATATCTGCCAGTGCATTCTCAATCTCTACGTAAATAACTGTCTAGGAATTGACATTTGTGCCTTGCAGTTTCTTTGGTAACACCAGGTTTTTGTGAGATCTTGAGGAAATAGAAGTGCCAAAGGGCTTTTGGAGACTGCTTTCCATCAAAAATTTGGTAGGAGAGGCCTGCCTTTTAAAATAATGAGCAATAGAAGGAAGAGAAGCTTCCTGGGTCACACAGGTGAACTCCTTGTGTGCTGGGGACAGAGGGGAAAGGTATTGCGATGTCCTTTCTGTCATAGAAAAAGTGAACTCAGAATTATTGAGGGTATCTGTGTTGTATAATGAATAATGTTGAACCTGGAGACAGGAATTTTCAAGTTCAAATCTGACCTCAGATACTTATTATCTATATACTACGGGCATAAATCTGTTTGTCTTAGTTTCCTCAATTATAAAATAGGGATAAAATTAGTACCTGCTTTACAGGATTGTTGTGAGGATTAGATGAGGTATATTTATAAAGAATTCCTTCCTTCCTTCTTTCCTTCCTTCCTTCCTTCCTTCCTTCCTTCCTTCCTTCCTTCCTTCCTTCCTTCCTTCCTTCCTTCCTTCCTTCTTCCCATTTCTCTTCCCTTCCTTTCAGCATGCTGGAAATTTTCATAAAATAATCAGGGAAACAGGACTGAGTGATGTCAGGACTGGCCTTATTGGAGCCAGATAAGAAGGTTTTGATTTTTCTTTTGCCCTTAATTAGCCCTTTCAAGTTTGAGACAAGTTTGGGGCTAAGGCAAGAAGGAAGCCAGTGGAAACCTCACACAGGGCTGGAGCTGTCTCTTCTGCCAGGCTTAGATGCATGGTATCAGTTCCCTTTGATTTGATTGATACCCAGTTTACTTTCATTAGATGTTCTGGCTGTAATTTACCTGTGCTCAGTTCAGACCACATAGGTACCAAATAAGCTTAATAGGATCACACGATTGAGGTGTATTGAGGATAAAACTTTCCTTCCTTTCCTATTTCAAGTCAGGGGGAATGGAACTCTTAGACTTCCATAATTTCCAAAAGGGCTGAGGTGTGGAAGGAACTCTGTCCTGAAACTGCTGTCTCCTAAAGAAAGCAAGAGGAAGGCAGATAAAAGACTAGGACATTTACCTTCAATATTTCAGTGAGACAAGGTTCATCTCTGCATTTAATGCTGTAGGTTTGTCTAGAGGTGTTTACTAAGAAGATAAAATTAGCCATCATTTACTTATTTATCTATTCATTCATTCATTTGTTCATCTATCTATCTATCTATCTATCTTGACTCTTCCTGCTTTGAGTTAGCTTGACATTTCATACCATGATACACTTTCAAGAAAGAATTTTGCTTGACCACACCCTGCCCTTTTCCTGCTCTAAATTCATCTCACCTTAAAACCAGGAGAGTGGATAAGCTGCCCATTAATGCTGGTTGGCAGTGGGAAGATGGTTGTGAGCTGTAGGCTGCTGAATAGGTCTTGTTATCACCTCTGGTTCTATCTAGCAGGAAGACAGGGCTAGTCTAAAATACCCTTGGGGTTTCCCCCAGTACAGTTAAAGGTCTGTTCAAGTAGAAGTTCAAGTAGAAGAGGGAGGAGGTGGAGCTTGCCATCCTGGGGGACCCCAGAGGGCATTAATGGTCTTTTTAAAAAATCCTAAATGAATTGTGGTAGGTAGGTTAGCTCTGCTCCCTTCAGAGATAAGGGCTAGCTAGCCAGCAAGGAGAGACCATCTCCTGGGACTGTGTGCTATATTTCTGCTGCTATAAAAATGGATCTTGCAAACGTCAATCCCAGGATGGATATAGGGTCTAGTGCCTGGGGAAGAACATGAGGGGAAGAGGAAGCTATTGATTTCATCGTCCTGTGCATTCCTTTTCTGATGCCCTCCCCACCATCTCACCAAAGAAAGGGAGGCACCCCAGAATAAGCAGGTCAGTGTTTGTAAATTTTTTTTGAGAGGACCAGGAGAAGTAGGAGAGAGGCAGTATTAAATAACTGTGGATTCAGGCATCAGAACCACTTGTCTTGGGACAGAAGTAGAGTTCCAAAGAGATTGAAATTGAGAGAGGTGGAGGGAGAAAGAGGGAGAGGAAGAGAAGGAAGGGAGAGAAAGAAAAGGGGGAAGGGAGAGAGAGTGAGAGAGAGAAAGAAAGAGAGAGGGAGAGGGAGAAAGGGAGGAAGAGAGAGAAGGAGAAACAGAGACACACAGAGAGACAAAGGGGGAGAGGGAGAAAGAGAGAGACAGGGAGACAGAGAGATAGAGACAGAGAGAGACACACACACACATAGAGACACAGAGACAAATGCACAGAGACATAGATGAGAGAGACAGACACAGAGATAGAGACAGAGACAGAGAGACACACACAGAGAGACACAGAGACAGAGACAGATGCACAGAGACATAGATGAGAGAGACAGAGACAGAGAGAGAGACAGAGACACAGAGAGAGAGAGAGACAGACAGACAGACAGACAGACAAAGAGAGAAAGAGAAGGAGAGAGGGGAGAGGAAGAGAAAGAGGGAGGAAGTCATTTTTGGGGATCAGGTGTGGGGGTGGAGACAGTTTTTAATGTCCCTATTCCATTCATACATTTTCTGATACCCTGCCCCCACATTTAGCAAGTGAGGAGAGATATCCCAGAAAACCCCCAACAGATTAGTGCCTGTAAATTATTCCTATTCTCTCAGAAGGAGAGGAGTAGAAAGGTGTACTTTTATAGCACTGGAGCTTGTCATCTAAACCGTTTGTCTTGGGAACCAGGGCACCTGAGGAAAAAACAAATAATACCAACACAACATCCCAAGCTGATTTCACTAATGATAATTCGGGATGCTTAATGATATAATTATTTAATTTCTATACCTGAGAGGGGCTTTTGGTTGTGCCCCTTCAGGTCTAAGTCTGTGATCCTTGCGCTCTTATGATATCTGCCTCCCCTGCCCCCCAGCCCCATCTGGACCGTCTGCTCTTTCCTCAGCTGCACATCCCAAGATGCCTCTTGGGTTAGTGATGCTGCTGCTCTAAATGGGCTGCAGAGAATTCAGATCATGACTGGGACCCCTGAGATGAGGGGGCAGCATCCTGACACCTGAAAGCCTCAAAGTTCCTGACTCCTGGAAGATTCTGGAGCCCTCAGCAGACCCGGATAATGGGTCTTAACACGCCCAATCTGTCACTCTCATGTAGCTACCCTGTTTCCTCATCAAGGCTGGGAGTGACCTTAGATGTTCTTCTGCACTGGAAAAATTGTCAGGAGACCAAGATCTCTCCCGGGCCCATTTTTCCAATTCTGCTTTCCGGAGCTACATCACCTGTCACACTTTTTCATCAATCATCTCAGTCTTCTTATTCAATTCAATTAATTTAACAAGCCTACACACCTATGATATGCCAGGCTCTGTTATTTCTCAGAACTCCTGGATGAGGACATTGTTTCCACGAGTGCAGATCGGTACCCTTTCTGGGGTGCCATCCAAAGGCCTTGAGATCCCTTTCTGCTCAGTGAGTTGCCTTCAGTGCTTGAAAAGTGGCCCAGCCCAGGGTCACAAGGCAGCCTGTGTAAAAAGCTGGCTTGTGCACTGGTCTTCCTGGCTCTGAGATCAACTCTCTGTCCACTTCACCAGGAACTGAGGATACAGGGGAAAAAATGAAGCAGACCTTCCCTGCAAAAACTTACAATCTATCGGGAGAAAAGGACAAGGGAGAGAGGGAGAAAGGGAATAAGCATTTATTTAGCACCTACTACATAGCACAGACAAGGTGCTAAAGACTTTACAAATATCTCATTTCACTCATTTCATTTTCACAACAATCCTGGGAGATGGGTGCTGTTATTAACTCTACATTACAGTTGAGCAAACTGAGATTAAATGAATTGCCTAGGGTATACAGTTAGAATATAATTGAGGCTACATTTGAACTCAGGACTTCCCGACCTTAGGCCCCACCTAGCCACCACCCCCGGAACCTAGAACAAAGCCTGGCATATGATTGGATATTATTGGTGTCATATTTGCCCCGTTCTCCATACGCACTCCATCCTCTACTACTAGTAGCATCACTGAAAACATGAAAATTTAGAATGAGCAAAAAGCCACCTAAGGTCAAAGACTTTTCTTACTTTATCTTATATCCTAGAGGGATCCTTTCTCTCGAAAGCTAAATCCTAACTAATTGGGAACTGTTTGCTGTTGTGATTGAGTTTAGTAATATAACAATAGCCAGCATTTATATGACATTTTGGGGTTCCTAAGATATTTTTGCACATTTTTTCTCTATTCTCACAAAGTCCTGGCGAGGCCTTTGTGCTCCATGGATGCTACTGATTTGGACCCTGGCATCCCGAGCACCGAATCATGAAGGAAAAAAGAGCATTATGATGGAAGATGATGGGCGTGGCGTGATTGCCCATGATGGGTGGGTACCACACCACAGGATCTTTTTGCTCTCTAGGAGCACGGATCCTCCTGTTGCCTTCTCCAATTAGCAACTGGTATTTCTCTTGTCCTACGGCTAGCTAACCGCTGCCTCCTGCTCCCCTAATCCCCATGATTCACAGTTGTTTATCTGCCTCAGGGTAAACTCCTTTCCCTTTCAACCTTTTCCCGAACTTTAATCCTAGTTCAGCTCAGTCCTCCCCCAACACGGTCCCGAGACTCCAGTGCCCTCCACCCTTTGCAAATTCTGCTCTATCATTAACAAACTCCCTTTCTTCCAGGGGCTTATGTTCTCAAATTCGTTTCCATTTTCTGGGTTTCTCAGAAACCTGACACTCTAGATCAGGCTTTCTCAAACTTCTTCCACTTGAGACCCCTTTTCGGCCAAGAAATTTTTACCCAGCACCGGGCATATGTAGGTTTACAAAATAGGCATACAAACCAGACATTTATTGATAATAAATCACAAGGAAATTTATTTTTAAAACAACTTTTTCATGTATATATAATTTTGCCATTTCTTAAAGACAAAAGCAAATTTGCATACTAATGAGATGGATGTACTTATTTATTTTTACATAAAGAATTAAATCTTGGCTGGCTATTTGATGCCTTTTATTGTTGCCAAACTTTTTGCGAGTCCTACTTTCAGTTACATGACCCCATATGAGGTGGCGACCCATAATTTAAGAAGCTTTTCTTTAGAAGATGCTTTATCCTTAGCAGATGGAAATAGTGCTAGCCGTAGGGTTTATTATATTTTTGAGCTGGGGCAAGTCACTTCAAGTCTTAAGCTTCAGTTTTTCCACTTGTAAAATGGGAGTGATAGTACTTTCAATTCAATTCTGTGAGTATTTATTAAACTCCTAGCATATATAAGGTACTAGAAGAAGTCCTTGCGCGTTACGAATGCAGGAGCGCAACAGATGTCCCTACCCCAATGACATACATTCTCTTGCTGTTGTCCAGTTGTTTCCTGCCTTTGTGGCCCTATTTTTTCTTGGCAAAAATATTGGAACGGTTCATGCCATTTCCTTCTTACAGATGAGAAATCTGAGACAAAGAGGATTAAGTGACTTGCTCAGAGTCACACAGCTGAGTGTCTGAGGCTAGGTTTGAACTGAGGTCCTCCTGATTCTAGGGCTGGCGCTCTACCCACTGTACTGCTAAGCTGCTTGTCTAACAGGTAAGTTAAATAGGGATGGATAGTCATAGCAGGGCATCACACACGAGACTGTATATGAGTGCTTTGTGGTTCTCACCTCATGGTGACATTCCCACATACTAGTATCCATAGACATTCATCACCATCGATGTTTTCTGTTTCATTCTCTCTCTCTCTCTCTGTCTCTCTGTTTCTGTCTCGGTCTCTCTCCTTCTGTCTCTCTGTCTCTCTCTCTGTCTCTGCCTCTCGCTGTCTCTCTCTCTGTTTCTCCCTCTGTCTGTCTGTCTCTGTCTCTGTCTCTGTTTCTCCCTCTCTCTCTGTCTGTCTGTCTCTCTCTCAGACACAATCATACACACACACACACACACACACACACACACACACTGGCATGATAGATAAGGCACTGGACCAGGAATCAGAAAGACCTGATTTTGCATTGGCTTCAGATACTAATTGAGCATCTCTCTTTCTAAAATGAGGATAATAGGGGCAGCTAGTTGGTGCAGTGGAGAGAACATTGAACCCCAAGTTAGGAGGGCCTGAGTTCAAATTTAGCCTCAACCCCAACTACTTCACAAAATAAAATGGGGATAATAATAGCATTAAATTAGATATTTGTAAAGTACTGTACAAGGTTTGAAGTGATATATAAAAGCTACAAAGATGAGGTAAAGTACCACATACCCAAGTGAATAGCCCAAGAAAAATAGGAAGCCAAATTATAGGATAATTAGTTTCTTGTATCCTCAATTTTCATCTCCTTTTTAGCCCCAGAGATTCTTTTGGGGAGGTACTTGAGCCTTCAACCTAGACCATTGGGTCTCATTCTCATCACCAACTGCTGGGGAAATGTAAGCAGGGAATTTTTAGAATAATAGATTGTCAGAGCTGGAAAAGATTAGCTCACAGCAGCATAGAATTTGGAAGGGGCCTCCAGAGACATCTACTTCAACCCAGACATGAACAGAGACTAATTTTGATTTGGAAAGATGAAAAGAAGAATTGTAGCTACAGAATTACTCAGTCCCAGGTTAGAAGATACCAGAACAACATCCGCAATAATAGTACAGTCATCCCTTCCACAACTCGACTTTCCACATCATGGTTCTGATATATCATTGAGTCATATAAAGAATTAATGAGAATTTGGAGGGACCTTTGTGGAAACTATAAGCAACCCTTGAGCCTTTGACCAAATTTACAATAGGGTACTGTACATAGTCCATAAAAGTTTAGGAAAAAATTCTTACTTCTCTGGTATGACGGAAAAGTCAAAACAAGTTTACACGGATCTTCTAGATCATGGGGGTACCATATCCCTAATCCCCAAGATCTGGAAAGGATACATGTAAGAAGAATTCTTCTACAACCTACACAAGAAGTAATTAATTATTAAGCCTTTGCATGAAAACCTCCAATAACAGATGCAGCTCATTCCACTTTTGAATTGCTCTGATTATTATCTAATTATATAATCCAGCCCATTCATTTTACAAATGAACCTCAGATTCTCTCTCTGTTAAACTGGAGTGATAAAGTCTTTCGGAATAATAGACCATCTTGGTAAAATGGTTTGATTGAAAAATCAATCAATCAATGCATGAACCAGTATTTATTAATCATCTTTTAGTGTCAGACATTATGCTATTCAAAGAAGATACAAAGACAAAAATGAAACAGTCCTTGCCCTCAATAAACTTACATTCTCTCAGGGAAGATGGCATGTTCATAAAGAAGCATACATGAAATAAATAAAAGGTAAATTTTTGGAGAGAGAGCACTAAAAGCTGGTGAGAAGTCAGAAAATATGTTAAATTAGTGTTACTTATACTTGATTTCAAATATTGATTAGCTGTGTGATCTTGAACAAGTCAATCTCTTTGTCTACCTCAGTTTCCTTATCTGCAAAAAAAGAATAAGAATAACAGCACCTACCAGAAACTGGTGTTTGATAAGCAGGGTGTTGAACGTAATGAGAAATTCTAAGTTGTAGATGTGAGATTGGCTTGAAGGCAGCTTTTGCAAAGGCATGAACATAGAAAATGTAGTGTCATGTGTGAAGAAAACGAGTTCAAATTCAGCCTTAGATTATGGGCAAATCATTTACCTTACAATTGCTTCAGTTTCTTCATTTGCAAAGTGGGATAATGGTACTGCCGACTTCCTAGGATTATTATGGGCATCAAAATGAGTTAATATTTGTAAAGTGTTTTTCAGACATTAAAGTGCCATATAAATGTCATGATGATGATGATAATGATAATGATGAACACCAAAGAGACTAGTTTGGCCAGACTATAGAGTGTGGGAAGTGGAATAATATATAATAAGGTTGGAATGGAGGCAGGTTGTGAGGGTTTAAAAGCTAAAGAAAAGAGCTTAAATTTGGTCTTAGAGAAAAAGGGAATCATTAGAGATTATTGAATAGGGGATTGATATCGTCAGACCTGGACTTTAGGAAGTCATATGGTAGACGTATCAGAGAAAGTTTTGAGGCAGGAAAACCAATTAAGAGACTACAGTAATTGTGCTGGTGAGAGTTGATGAGGAGAGCTGATTGGTGAGAGTTTATTAGGAAGTGAACTAGAAATAGTACTTGGGTGAGTATAGATAAGGGATAAGATCCAAGAATTATTGTGGAGATAGAAACAGTGATGACTGGTAACTGATTGGTGGGGAAGAGTAAGGAGTCAAAGCTCCCACTAAAGTCTTGAACCTGGATGACTGGAAGGATGGTAACATCCTTGGAAATAAGGGAGTTTGGATATGGGAGTGGAACTATTCCTTTGGAAGTAAAATCAATAAATCATTATTACTCTAATGTTACATTCATGTGAATACTTCACAGTTTTTAATGCACTGTCACATAAACTGTCTCAATTAATTTTCAATTCTGTGAAATAAGTGGAAGATTATTAATATTAGTAAAGTCACTATAAATTCACACTTGTAACATGCCCTGATTTATAACTCCCATCCTCCAACCACATCTGCTTCTAAAAGATCTTCATTATGCTTAAAGTAGACCCATGTATAACGTCCTAAACTTTGGAGAATTATTGGATTTGGAATCAGGGATTGTGGGTTTAAATGACTCCCTATGGGACCTCAGGCAAATAATTTTCCCCTGTTGGGCTTCAATTTCCTGATCTACAGAAAAAGAGGAGTTAGTTTCTAAGGTCCCTTCTATCTCTCAATCTATGGGCCTGTGATCCTTTTGTTTTCTCTCTTTGCATAATGCACATGTTATGGATGTTAAATTATGGTATTTTGAATGGGAGGCCATTTACCCCATTCAAATCAGAACTTACTTGCTTTTAACTTAGGCTAGCACTTAAAGTGAGGTAGAATGTAATGACAGAACACTAGTATAACAAGCATGTTTTTTTTCTCATTACTGTCATTATTGGGCTGATAAAAGGGAACTACCAAGAAATCCCTTTTCTATTTATTCTCTAGTTTAAAAGATCATTTCCCCTCTAGCAAATCTGGTCCAATGGGCTACCTATGTAGATGAGGCAGGACTGAAAACAAGTTCACATCTTTCCCCGATTTCAGAGTCATTATCATGTCTCTGTCAGTGTTCTAAGACATAATGGTATATGTTCTGCTGATTTATCCAGCAAGCTAGAGACATTACCTTGCCACACACAAACCCATGGAGCAAGAGAAGAAGACACATGGCGGCAAGAGTGGGGCTAATAAAATTTATCCCTGCTAACGAGGGAATGACCTATGCCATAACTCAACCTGAGGAGCTGGGCCACTGCCTCCCAGCTCCGGCTAGAACACACAAACTTAATCATCGTGGCGTTCCCCAGCTTCAATTACAGTCCTGGTGGTGGCTGAGGTTTTATGCTATGAACTCTGGGAGAGAGAGTTGGAACTGAGGGATTAATGGGCTGTGGGGGATTTATCTTCCCTTGACAGAGGAGCAATACTAATGGATGCACCAATAAAGAGAGGCAGATGTTGGGGACTTTTTGGTCAGTATCTTTCTTTTGTGATACTATTTCCCTATTTTTTTAAAAGTCTGTCTTTGGTTAATTGAAGGAAAAACAAACTAGAAATCCTATTTGACTGGTGTGTTTGAATCCTGTTCTTGCTGGCTCAGTCCTGCAGAATGTTCAGAAAATCAGACCCTTCCTAGGACCCTGCTTGTCTGGGCCAGTTAGCTCAGCAGGTTAAAGTGTGGTGCTAATGAGGTCAAGGTTACAGGTTCAACTACCACAGGAGCCAATTAGTTTTGCTCTGTGTTCCCAGCCAAGGACAGATTGTACCCCTCTTCCAGCCAGTCATTCATGAATACAGGCTGCGGACCACAACAGGGATGGAAGAATGTGACTGGCTCAGTGCAAGCCATCCCCGCTATCTGATGCTTTTTCATTCAGATATTGAACCCCCACTCTGGGCAAAGTCCTTCCTGGGGATACAAAGACAGGATACTTGCTTTCAAGAAGTTTGTGGTCTTGTAGAAGAGATGGGGGCATAAATAACCATTGTGTGAGAGAGAAAAAAAGAGATGCCCCAGGAGAGAGACAGATATTGCTCATGGCCTACTTAGGGTGAGTCAATAACATTGATTTCATGAGGGAAGAACAGGATGTTATCATTATTACTGAAATACCATTCTGGTAGGTGTGCGGTTGACTCACAGATGATCTGGAAGACAACATCAAAAGACATACACACATATGTATATTATATATATAATATATCTATATATACAGATATACACACATATGTGTATTATATAAAATATATCTATATATAGATATATACACATATGTGTATTATGTATATAAAATATATCTATATATATAGATACACACATAGGTGTATTATATGTATAAAAATATCTATATATACAGATATATACACACATGTATTATATATAATATATATAGTTATACACACGTATGTGTATTATATATGATGTATCTCTATTTATGGATATATGCATATGTGTATTATATATATGTATATATAGATAGAGATGCCCATATCAATATCTATATAGCTACTATTTGAACTTTTCTTGGGTTCCAGGTAGTTAAGTATTTATGCATCCGTATATATATATATATATATATATATATATATATATATATATATAAATAAATATACACATATATATGCACAAATATATAGATATATAAATATATGGATATATGTCTATATTTATGGATACATGAATATAGATATCTATGAATATCTATGGATACATGTAGACAAATATATTTATATCTATCCAGCTACTATTTGAGCTTTTGGTAGGTTTCAGACAGCTAGGTGCATTTATTTATGCTTCTATGTATATGTGTATATACACAATGCATACATATATATATATATACACACACACACACACACACATATATATGTG
The DNA here is from genome assembly GCF_902635505.1 of Sarcophilus harrisii. NCBI lineage: Eukaryota > Metazoa > Chordata > Mammalia > Dasyuromorphia > Dasyuridae > Sarcophilus > Sarcophilus harrisii. The sequence goes on along the minus strand of NC_045430.1, from coordinate 180,885,551 downwards.
TGTGTATATATATATATATATATATATATATATATATATATAACATACACACACACACTAGATAGATAGCTGTCTATCTTTATGTATATACAGATAGAGATGCCTGTATCTGTATTTATTTGAACTCTGGGTGGGTTCCAGGGAGCTGGGTGCATGTATTTATGCATCCACGTTTGATGGCTCAGTGGATAGCATACTGGTTCTGCAATCTTCCTCAGTTCTGACTTCAGACACTAACTAACTGTGTAACTCTGGGGAAGTCACTAATCCTGCTTGCCTCAGTTTACTCATCTGTCAAATGAGCTGTAGGAAGGAATGACCAACCACTCCAGTATCTCTGCCAAGAAAAATAAATAGAGAAGAGTTGGACACGACTGATTAATAATTTAGCAAATGTCAGATCCAAAATATTCTGAAAAAGCAATGGCTGTCGATTTAACTGTCATTTCCCAGAGTTGGGGAAAAAAAGGGAGAGAATATTGAGGCCTTTGGAGAGCTTGGATAGGTTAACCAATTGCCAAGCACGGAATAAACACCTACTATGTGTCTGACTTTGCTCTAGGCAGTAGGTGTGCAATGTCTTCCTTCAGGCAGCTTACACTCCACTAGGATGTAAGGTGATTAGTAGCGTGTGTGTGTGTGTGTGTGTGTGTGTGTGTGTGTGTGTAGCACACAATCCCCAAGACACTTTTGGCTACATTGTCTCAATAGCCCATTTGTCTAAGCAAGTTACTGTGGCTGTGGCGGGCTGGCTCTTTCCATACACATTCATTTCCTCCACAATCTCATTGAGAAAGACACAGTGAAGAACCATCCTGAGATAATGCATTAGTAAGTAAGTGGATGGGCTTTTTATTCATAAGTCCCATTTTTTCTGGAAGGTGCACACACAGCCAGAAGAGCTTGAGTCGTCCCCATCCTGGCAGGCAGCTGTTGTGTGTGTGACTCAGAGAGAAGTCGGCTCTACAGCTTTTATAGGGACAAAGGGAGGTTAAAATAAGGAAGTTGTGTCACATCCAGAATAATATGGCCAAGGGGTGCCCCCCCTTTATTTAGAGTTTTGTATCCGTGTCATAAGAACTTGAATTTTCTCTTATTCCCCAAGAGAGAAAGGATCATTCTGATAAGCTAGAAAACTAACCTCAGTTGAGTTTCAGAAATAATAATAATAAACAACAATAATAATTACATTAATGTTATTTATGGTAATGTGATGATAATATAGAGACTGAATAGGTGATTTCATTGATCTAAAAAACTTCTAGAAAAGGAAACTCATTTTATGGTTGCAAAGGGCAGCTAAGGTGATCCAGTGGATAGAGTTCTGGGGATGGAGTCAAGATCAAATCTGTCCTCAGATGCATATTAGCCGTGTAATCCTGGCAAGTTATTTTTTCCTCAGTTTTCTTAGTTGTAAAATGGACTGAAGAAGGAAATGGCAAATCACTCCAGTATCTCTGCCAAGGAAAACTCCAGATGGAGTCATGACTGAACAACAGTTTTCATTGTGACTTAAATTCTTAGATTAGGGGAGTCAGCAGATCTGAGTGACTTTCCCTGAATCACATAGCTAATTAGGAGTCAGAGGGAAGAGTTGAACTCAAGTCCTCTTGTCCCTAAGGCTCCGTGCTACTATAAGTGACATTCATTTACATTTCAGCCAAATTAGTCAATTTGCTCCGCTCTGTATATCACAGCATAGCCCAGTTCATCTCCTACCTTCACATGTTGGTATAAGTAACTCCCCATGCCTTGTCCACTCTTCCTCTACCTCCTTCACTCTCTAGCTACTTTCAAGGTTACCTCCTATGTGAAGCCCTTAACTAGTCTTCACCCTACCATTGTTGATACTCCCCCTTATTATTTTGTGTTTACTTTTAATTACTTGTTTTTGTTACTTCCTACATGAAGTTCCCACCCCTCTCTTGTTAATATTCCCCCTTATTATTTTGTTTAACTACTTATTTTTATACATATTGTTTCCCACTAAGTAGAATGCAAGTGTCTCTAAGGCAAGTTTTATTTTTTGCTTCAATCTCTGACATCCAGCATCTATACTATAGTGGAAAATTAATAAATTATTCTTGAACTGAATAATAACTATATAGTCCAGGTTCGCAGAGCACTTTATGAGTATGATGTCTTCTGATAAATACACATCTGTTTTCTATAAGACCCTTTTTCTTCAAAGGGGCTCAGCATCTTCTGCTTTCCCTATGAGGTTTGGTGCTTGGCAACTGTTCTATGTTAGCGTCCCAAGAGGGGGGCTGCATTTTGGGCGGCTGCCTCTGCTGCCAGGTATATTTGTAGAATCCACTGGGGTCAGTGGAGGCACAGGAGATATGATTTCCCATAAATGGAGGATCATTATCATTCCCCACCACAGAGAGCTTTACAATTGGAATCTGCACTTAGACAAGAAAGGTTACAGCTTATCTGATCAATACCTCCCTTTTAAAAAGAAATCCCCACATGCGCACTTCCCTGATTAGCCACTTACTAGGCAGGTTTACTGTGGTGAGCTGTGAGTGTTATATATATGAGTGCATGTGAAATAATGATGAGGAATTTGAGGCAACAAAGTAGGCAGGGCCTGAAGATCCTACTCCTTCCCTCATCCATCCTCTGGGAACTCAATAAATCTTATTCTCCTCTCATCTTCCTTTCTATTTCTCTTTCATGGTCTCCTACTTCTATATTCCCTAATTGCCTCAGGGTAACATGGCCTTGGGCACTAAGCATTATCCTGAGACCGAAAAAGAACATTTTGGGGGATTCATCCCATTCAACTTTTGTTTCTGGGGTCCCTTCTTCCTACTATAAAGCTGTGATCCTGTAAGTATGGTATTCTTGTCCAGACTCTGATAACAACCATGTGGACTACAACATAGAGTAGGCTCTATTTTCTACCTTTTCTTTTTTTTTGATCTAGGATCTGTGATCTATAAATATAGGGCGAAATTCCCTCCAGGGAGACGGATGGGCAACTCCTTTGTAACACATTGCCATCTTAAAGTGTAAGTTCTTCACCTTTTTTGTGTGTCATGGATCCCTTTAGAAGTCTGATAAAGCATATAGACTCTGTTTCAGAATTAGGCTTTTAAATGCATAAAAGAAAAGGGAAAAGTAGAGTTACAAAAGAAAGCAAATATATTGAAAAAATGTAATTTTTCCCCTTTCACAAATCCCCTAAAATCTTTCCACAGATCTCTTAGGAGTTCATGGACCCAGGTGAAAAACTGCTATCATATAGTGGTTTTGGAGACTAGGAGATTTAGTTACTTGACCACTAAGATGAGTAGCATGTGTAAGAGGCAGGAGTGGAACCCAGCTTTTTTTTGCTCCCAAGGCTTACCCTTAGAGTGCACAGATGCCTTATCTTATCTCTGTCCCCCATGTTTTTTTGTCTACATAGCCTTAGGGAATGCAGTGTCTCTGTTTGTGAGCCATGGTCATGTAACCCAGCAAGATGAATCTCTACACAGAATAAGACCAGGTTTCTGTTAACTTTCCCACTGGAGAACCACTGAGCTGTTCATCTTTCATTGTCCTCTCAACCTCAGCCTTTTATTGTCCTGGCCAGGGGCTAGGAGCCAGGAACTAGGACTCCTTTACCAGCAGAGGTTGGACAAGTCCCAATTCCCTTTCCTCCTATAAAATGGGAAGGAGACAATTACTCCCAGGCTCCCGGGGCTCAGGAAAGGTGCTCTGGTTTTTATGTTGATGGAGTGCTTTCAGCTTCCAAGTCCTCAGGACAAAGCTGAGCATTATTAATCCCATTATGGGAGAGGGCAAGATGAGTGAAGTTTACTCAGAAGAGTTGTCTCTTCATTACACTGGGCAGCCAGGAATAATCCAAGCTGCAATAAATCCTCCCCTTATATATGCTTCCCTTGGGGGTGAGAAGATATGTTATTCACTCAGCACCAGTAATGTTAATAATAGTAAATAATATTTATATAACACTTAGTATGTGTCAGACACTATGCTAACTGTTTTACAATTATTATCTCTTTTGATTCTCCCCCAAACTCTGGGAGGTAGATGCCATTATTATCTGCATTTACAGTTGAGGAAGCTAAGGCAGACAGAAGTTAAGTGACCTATCCACGATCACATTTACTATATCAGTTAGTAAATGTCTGAGGCTGATTTAAACTCCTGACTCCAGGTCCACCTGTCTTAGTCTTTTACTTGCCTCTGTCACTCGCTACTCTCATGATTCGGGCTAGTTGTTTAATCTCTCTGGGCTCATTTTCCTCATCGGTAGAATTTGGGTCTATATCTGTGATCCCCTGTGACCCATACTTTCTCATCTCCCATCTGCCTTTTGATGCACATTTTTCCAAGACAACTTGGGAGGTAGGAATGTTGTCTGTGACTATGAATATACCTGGAAAAAAAGGTAACTAGACTCCATGGATGCTGCCCATGACCTTGTGGGTCTAAATTTGTGATCCCTTGTGACCCATACTTTCTCATCTCCCATCTGCCTTTTGATGTGCATTTTTCCAAGACAACTTGGGAGTTAGGAATATTGCCTGTGGCTATGAATATGCCTGGAGGGAAAGGTAACTAGACTCCAAGGATGCTGTTCATGTCCTTGGTCTCTCTCATTAAGTCTAGCCATTAATAGCTCAGATAACCGGTCTTTGTAAAACCAGTTTAGGAATGGGTTGGATCTCTCAGTTCCCTTCCAAATCTGAAATGCTATGATTGTGCTGCCAAAGCCAGTGAATTAGGGTGTTATAAGATCTACTGAGGTCTAAGGAACTCCTGGGTTTTAGGATAAGGAGGTAAGTCAGCAGACCTGGGAAATGGACCAGTGGGGAGGGAGGGAGAAGACTGAACAAAGGAGGGCAGCCTGCTTCCCCTCCCTCCTCACCCTCTAAGATGCAGTACAAGTTGAGGGGGTGGGGAGAGATGCACATTAGCTCTTTGATTACAACTTGAGCAGGGCCCTCTTAGTTCTGTTTGTGTCATGGACCCCTTGCATGGTCTGGTAAAACCTTTCTTAGGAAAAAATGATTTTTTAAAATAGAAAGAAATGCCAAATTTCAATTAGAAATCAGTGAAAATAAGATTTTTTTCCCCCATCCAAAGTCACAGACTCCTGAAGTATCCCCTTGCAAGATTCTGGATTTCAGGTTAAAAACCTTAGATTAACGCTTCCCATACTTTAGAGAAGGCTCTGCTTACCCCCAGCGTGAATGCCCCAAATACACTCTCTCTGTCCGCCCTCCTGAGGAGAATAACAAGTACACACTGCATGGGGATGTAGCCGCTCACCCCTTAAAATCTTGGCATTGCTCCTGGAACCGTTTCCCAGCTCTCCCCTAGAACCCTACGTGGCTACCGCTGGGGAGTAGCATTGTCTGCCTTTTAAATCCGGCTCTCTTCGATGGTGGAGATTTTTGGAGTGTGAGTCTCTCAGCAGAGTGGGAGCAATTTCCCTGTAATTGGTAAAGTAACCGTAACGACTCTGTCATTTGTATGTATCGACACGTAATTGCACAGTAACCTTTGCTGTTGAGGCAGGAATGAAGTGAGGTAGGCTATTAGATTGTAATTCTGAGGGGCAGCTCTGGCTTCCCTGAGCCGCAGCTACCTTGGCTTAGTGGGCCCCTGTGGAAAGATTCTCCAGTGAGTGGGAGACCCTCTGGGACAAAAACGGGGCAGGATCTGCCTGATGTCCAGAGTGCTAGCTCTTGTCCAGACTGTTCCACAGAATCCCCAGTAAAAGGGGATCTTAAAGGTCATCTGGTCCATGTGTGCTAAAGAAAAAGAAAAAGTAAATGTTTCTGACTAGTAGACTGGCCCTTTTGCTAGCATGTCTTACCGTCTCTCATTCAAGCCTATTTTTAAAAATCTTTAGTCAAAGAGATTCCTCACGTAGGTGGGAATCACAGAAGGGATCGCTGAGTCTTAGTAGTCATCACAGCAACTCCCAATTCAATGGAATTTAAGTTCACAAAGCACTTTCCTCAAAACTCAGTGAATGTAGGAAGTACAAGTTAGTGAATATTGCTCTACCCTCAATCTGTCATCAAGTATATTATTTTTAAAATAGTAATTCAGTATTTGGTTTGAGATCTTATCAACTTGGGCCTCCCCACGTGCTATGAGGGTTCACTTATTCTATGGTTTTCTATGGGTGGTAAAGTGGATAGAGAGCTGACCTGACCTCAGGTTTTCCTGAGTTCAAATCTGGCCTCAGACACTTACTAGCTGTGTGACCCTGGGCAAGTCACTTAATCCTGTTTGCCTCAGTTTCCTTTTATGTAAAAGCTAGAGAAGGAAATGGCAGATCACTCCAGAATCTTTGCCATGAAAATACCAAATGGGGTCAAGAAGACTCAGATACAACTAAATGTATTAAATAACAACAAATTTCTTGTTTTCCATACAGGAACTAATCTATTAAAAGCTTTCATCTATGTCAGGGGTTCTTAACTTTGAGTGTTTAGACTTTTGAAAAAAATCAATATTTCAATTCAACTTTTCAATATTTCAATATAATTGGCTTCCTTTGTAACTCTATGTATTTTTTGTACATTTAAAAACATGATTCTGAGAAAGGGTTCCTAGGCTTCTTCAGACTGCCAAAGGGGTCCATGACATACACAAAAAGATTAAGAATCTTTGCTTTAGTGTTTTTTTAAAATCAAATTATTAATAATTATTTATTCAATATCGATGTTCATTTGTACCAGTAAAACACCCATGTCATCTGTCTGTTGCCACTCACTCTTTTCTGATGGCACATTTCTTCAGTGATGAAACTTAAACTAATTTTTGTACATAGATCATCCCTGAAAAAAGGCCGTAATTTAGTCTTCTACCATACATCTCTCCATTGTCCTTGGAGAGGTTTCTAGAACTTTCATTCTTCAGAGATTGTTGATAGTTCAAGACTTGGAATACAGAGCATGACTGGGAAAACATTTGTGTTTAAAGAAATGAGTCTTTGCTCCAGTAATTTAGGATTATTAAATGCATTATGCATTTTCCCAAGTGCAAATTACTTAACATTTCTGAGTTTATTTCCCTTGCCTACAACCTGTGAGATCATGATACTAGTGTTGCCTGTCTCACATGGTTCTTGTGAAGAAAGCTCAAAAAATTTAAAAAAGTTTGACATAGAATTTGAAGGCTTTTTTTTTTCTTCTTTAATAGCCTTTTATATGCATGGGTAACTTTACAGCCTTAACAATTGCCAAACCTCTTGTTCCAATTTTTCCCCTCTTTCCCCCATCCCCTCCCCCAGATGGCAGGATGACCAATAGATGTTAAATATATTAAAATATAAATTAGATACACAATAAGTATACATGACCAAACCGTTATTTTGCTGTAGAAAAAGAATCAGACTCTGAAATATTGTACAATTAGCTTGTGAAGGAAATAAAAAATGCAGGTGGGCATAAATATAGGGATTGGGAGTTCAATGTAATGGTTTTTAGTTATCTCCCAGAGTTCTTTCTCTGGGTGTAGCTGGTTCAGTTCATTACTGCTCCATTGGAAATGATTTGGTTCATCCCATTGCTGAGGATGGCCAGGTCCATCAGAACTGGTTATCATATAGTATTGTTGTTGAAGTATATAATGATCTCCTGGTCCTGCTCATTTCATCAGCATCAGTCCGTGTAAGTCTCTCCAGGCCTTTCTGAAATCATCCTGTTGGTCATTTCTCACAGAACAATAATATTCCATAATATTCATATACCACAATTTATTCAGCCATTCTCCAACTGATGGGCATCCACTCAGTTTCCAGTTTCTAGCCACTATAAAGAGGGCTGCCACAAACATTCGTGCACATACAGGTCCCTTTCCCTTCTTTATGATCTCTTTGGGATATAAGAATTTTAAGGCTTTTCAAGCACTTTTAGATATATTGTCACTTCCTGAGATAGGTATTATTATTCCCCCTTTATAGAAAGAAAACTGAATCTTCTTTATAGAAAGAAAGAAAAATTCCCCCTCAGAAAACTGAGGGTCTGGGGGAATTATAGGATCTTTGATTTAGAAGTAGGAGTTATTTCAGAGGTCATTTAGTCTGTGTCCTTTATATTAAAGATAAGGAAATATGTCTTGCCTAGGATCACTCAGCTAATCAAACATGGGATTCAAAATAGACTTTACTCAAGGTCTAATGCTCATTCCAAATGATTCTTTTCTACATGAAGAAATGTGAGTTGTTATTATGTTATAGTTTTTAGATGAGGAAACTGAGGCTCAAAAAAAGTTTAATAATTTGTAAATTAATCTCTAGTTGATAAGGCCCTAGGCAACTTTCTCACATGTTCTCTGGTGTCTGGGATGCTCTCACTCCTTAACCCTGCCTGGACTTCCCTTAAGTCCAGGATCAGCCCAGCTGATCATTATTTGGGTTCTGATTAACTCAGAGTGAATGCAAATGGCTGTAATTTCTGTTTCGGACAGAAACTCTGAGGGTCTGACCCTCTCAGATTTGTTTGTCTGTTGTCTATGTGAAAGAAGCTAATCTTTGCCTCACTGGCTACTTGGACTGAATCACTGAATGGGCATTGCCTCAAACTGAGACCTCTTAAAGACCTTAGCTTAAAAAGGCCACGGTCTTCCACTACATCCAGGGCCATCCCCAGTCATCCTGGCCACTGGACCCAGATGGCTCTGGAGGGGAGAGTGAGGCAGGAGACCTTGTCCAGCCCTCCCTCACTTAAATCCAATTCATTTGCATGTCCCAACATCCCCTCCCTGATGTCATGTTCTCTTTGAGAAAGGACAAATAACTGCAATAACAGAAGCTCCAACTAAATACCCCAACGTCTTTCCTAACATCTCTCATTCTAATGGCTTCTCTTTGTAATCATTTTCATTTTTCTTGTATGTAGTTTGTTTGTACATTTTTGTTTGTTTGTTTTCTCCCCCATTAAATTGTAAGCTACTTAAAGGCAGGATCTGACTTTTCCCTTTTTTTTTGTATCCTTAGCAGTTAGGAACTTAGTGCAGTTTCTGGAACTTCATAGTAGGCACTTAATAAATGTTTATTGATTGATTAAAGTATCAGAGCTGGAATTCAAATCCTGACTCTTCCTTAATGCTAGTGCCTTCCTCTCTGGGGATTATCTCTTATCCATCCTGTATGTATCTTGTTTGTACATAGTTGTTTGAATGTTGTTTCTCCTATTGGAGTCTGAGATCCTTAAGAGCAGAACCATCTCTCTGTCTTTGTACTGGCAGAGCTTAGCACAGTGTCTGGCATTTAGTAAATGCCAGACATTGTCTGTCTGTCTGTCTTTGTCTCTGTCTGTCTCTGTCTCTCTTTCTCTCACTCTCTTTCTGTCTCTGTCTATCTCTGTCTCTGTTTTTGTCTCTGTCTGTTTCTGTCTTTCTATCTCTCTGCCTGTCTCTCTCTCTGTATGTCTCTGTCTCTCTCTCTGTCTCTCTGTCTCTGTCTTTGTCTCTGTCTGTCTCTGTCTTTCTTTCTCTCTCTGCCTGTCTCTCTCTCTGTCTGTCTCTGTCTCTCTCTCTTTCTGTCTCTCTGTCTCTGTCTTTGTCTCTGTCTGTCTCTGTCTTTCTCTCTCTCTCTGCCTGTCTCTTTCTGTCTTTGTCTCTCTCTCCCTCTCTCTTACTTTCTCCTCTCTGTCTGTTTGTCTCTCTCTCTGTTTCTGTTTCTCATCTGTCTTCTTTCCCTCCCTCCCGCCTTCTCTCTCTGTCTCTGTCTGTCTTTGTCTCTGTCTATCTCTGTCTTTCTCTCTCTCTCTCTGCCTGTCTCTCTCTGTCTCTGTATCTCATTGTCTTTGTCTCTCTCTCTCTCCCTCTTTCTCTTACTTTCTCCTCTCTGTCTGTCTGTCTCTCTGTTTCTGTTTCTCTGTCTGTCTTCTTTCTCTCCCTCCCTCCTTCTCTCTCTGTCTCTGTCTGTCTGTTTCTCTTTCTCTCTGTGTCTCTGTTTCTATTCCCCTCTTTTTCTCTGTTTCCTCTCTCTGTCTCTATTTCTCTGTCTGTCTCTGTCTGTCTGTCTGTCTGTCTCTCCCTCTGTCTCACTGACTGCTAACTACAAGTCCAGCACGATTTACATTTCAGTGTTGTTGCCTAACACATCTGTGTTAAGGTCATCTGTATCAGAGGTGTCATTGGCTTCATGGAATGGGGCCAAAATGAACACGTGGAATCTTATGCTCATTTGTTATCTCTTTTGCAATAGATGTTTCCCTTGATAATTAAGCATTAGAGTATTGAATATGGCCTCATGGCTTTCGTGGCCACATTATCCTGGAATGACATTTTCCTTGCTAAGGGACATATGTGGCAGAGCAGGAAACTTTAGCTGGAGTTGCTCTGTGTACAGTCTAGTGGGCTACACTAGGGAGATGTGAATGCCTTTGTTCTCTGCCCCCTCACTGGCCTTGCAGTTAGAGTTTGAGTTCTTGGCTGAACATGCTGCTGACCTCATCTTGTTACTACTAGGGGTCTTGAGATGGGGCTGCACTAGGGCCAGTAACCCTACACTGTCCCTCTCTCTTTGCAGTTATCAGCAGCTCCAACATGTAGAATGACTTCACTGATTAATCTGTTTCTTAGCAAATTGAAAACCCAGGTGGTTATAAAGCTGGACCTCCCAAAACTGATTTACAGCAGTTTTGCTAACTTTTCCACTTTCACCCTTTCTCATGGTTAAGAGCACTGGACTTTGATTTAGAAGACCCGAATTTAAATCCTATCTCTATCATGATTCAGTGACCAGAATGCGAGTTTTGTATCAGAGAACCTGGCTTTGAACCCCACCCTTGATGCTTACTCCCTGTGTGACATTGGGTAAATCACTCTACCTCTTCAGGTCTCAGTTTTCACATCTGTAAAATGAGGAATTAAATGGTCTCTATGGTCTAGAAAGATTTCCCTAAAATTGTATTTATGATCTATGTGATGTGGAGTGAGTAATTTTATTTCCCTATCCATAAAGTGAGGGGGTCATACCAAATGATCTCGGAGGCACCTCTGGATGCTCTCAAGTCCATTTAAATTCTCAATTCTATCAACTATAAACCTATGGCCAGTTTATAACTTGACTCTTTAAACCCCTACAGCTACAGACCCAGACTTAGTTACGCACCTACTTTAGTGGGAAAGATCTATGGGAATTAAAGGTCACATTGAAAAGATTCAATGCTGCCTTCCTTCTGCTTTCCCTAGGCAGAAAGTTATTGTCTGTCTGTCTCTCTCTCTCTCTCTCTCTCTCTCTCTCTCTCTCTCTCTCTCTCTCTCCCTTCCTCCCTCCCTCCCTCTCTCATTCTCTCTCTTTTTCTTTCTATTATATTCTCTCATTCTTTCTCTCTCCCTGTTTCTGTCTCTTATACTTCTCATTCTCTCTCTTTCTTATTTTCTCTTTCTTATTCTCTCTCTCTGTTTTTCTTTGTCTCTCTCTGTGTCTCTCTTATTCTATTTCTTATTTTCTTTGTCTCTCTTATTCTCCCTCTGTCTCTCTTATTCTCTGGCTTTCTTATTCTCTCTTCTTTCTCTCTTTTATTCTCTTTCTTCCTTTCTCTCTCTCTTATTCTCTCTTTCTTTCTCTCTCTCATTCTTCCTTTCTCTGTTTCACTGATTCTCTCTCTGTCTCTTATTTTCTCTGTCTCTTTCTCTTATTCTCTCTCTTTCTCCTTTGTCCCTTCTTTCCTCATATCGCCCTCTCCTCCCCCACATCTGTTTGTCTTCTCTCTCTGGCTATTTGTCTTCTCTCTCTCTTTCCCACAAGAAAGGAATTAATTAAAAAACCTTTGGATTTAACTGTCTAAACAAAGTTGCCCATTCCTACCCCTAAGGTAGGAATCAAATTTGATACCCTAGGAAATACTGAGGCTTGAAGGGCTGAAACCCATGACTGGATCATGACTACTGCATGAATATAGCTTAATAAAATAAAATGTTAAATCATCAGAGAATTCCTCCAAAGTTTTGTTTCCTCTAAGGGTTTTAACTTTGCAAAACATTTGAAAGCCACTGGATCTCACTCAATTATTCCATTCACAGATGAGAAAACTAAATTACAGAATGATTTTGTTTATTTGTTTGAAAGATTTTGTTTTGGCAGCACTTAACTTTTGATTTTATTAGTAGAGAGAACCCTCAGAGGACATTTTCTCTACTGAGGTAGAATGGTATGTGTTCTGAATTTGTGAGTCTTAGAGAGTTGCTGGGAGGTTGGGGATAAAGTTAAGTAACTTGCCCAGGATCACACAGTCTATATATATGAGAGGAAAGACTTGAACCAGATCTTTTTGACTTAAGAGCAGCTCTATTCTCTTCTTCCTAAGGGATAGTTTAGGTGATATATTACCTGTTAGCCTCATAATGTCAACAATACATTCATATAGCACGTTAAAGATGGCATAGCACTGCCTTACAACAATCTGGTGTGAGAAAGAGTGTATTATTACCATCATTTTAAAGATGAGCTAAATGAGACTGAGAGGTAAAGGGATTGGCCTTTGGTTATATAGCAAGTAATTGTTGGAGGCAGCATTTGAACCCAGGTCTCCCCGACTCCAGAACAATTTTCCTATTGTTGTCGTTCAGTCATTTTCTTTCATTCATGTCCAACTTTTCATGACTTTATTAGGGGTTTTCTTGGCAGAGATACTGGAACGATTTGCCATTTCCTTCTCCGGGAAAATTTGTGACTTGCTTTGGGTCACACAACTTGTAAGCATCTGAGGTTAGATTTGAATTCAGGTTCTCTTGACTACAGGTCTGGCACTGTGCACTACATCATGTAGCCACCACTCTCCCTATTACTTTATGCCAGTTATTTCTCTGGTGTCCCTTTTACTGTAGTAATAGGATTCCCCCTGAGGAGAATAATGTGCCATCTGAGAGCTTTCATCTCCCTAATCTATTCAGGGATTTTATTGTTAAAAAAAATGAACAAAAACCCAAACTTCTATATGTTCAACTTGGTCTTTCCCTTTCTCAAAAAGTTCAGGGGTTCCTACATCCATCCATATGTCCTTACTCACCATACATGGTTCATTCCTTCCCCATACCTGACCGGCGGTACCTAGGGCTATCCTGTCTATCGCGGCATTCAGCAAGTCTGAGGCACAGATAAGTCCCACAAGTTACAGAGGATCTTATGGGGAAGGAATCGCTGAGGACATTGGGAAAGGAATTTATATATAACAACTTCAAGCTGCCAGCCCCAAGCTTTGATAGATGGCTTCCCTTTGATGCAATGAATGCGGTACAGGATGCCCATGGAATACAGAGCTGAGTACCATATAGGACTCACCAGTCCTTGAGGCCCCGACCTTGAGGAACTGACAGTTTAAAGTGATGTGCTTAAATGTACCATTCTCTTTTTAGAAGCACTGTATTTATTAGTGTGTTTGTTTCCAAGCTGAGGGAAGGTGAGTCCATTTATCCACTTGGAAATGGAATTCCTGGGAAGGCCAGTTTCAGGATATGGACAGTGATCTGTCTTTTCTTATTCCTCAGTTTCCCTTATGTGCAATGTGAAAAACCATTCCAATCCCCACTATGGATTGCAGAGATCAAAAGAACATGACCTAAAAGCCCTCTATAAAGAAAAAATTAAGGTCAAGATTATTGGAGTTGAGGTACTAGCCTAACTTTGCAGAAGGGGAAATGAAAAAAATTTCCATCCAGAGACTTTTAGGTCTTTCTCTCATTGTTGACTTGGCTACTTTGACAGCCACGTCTTTTTTTCACATTAGATCTAGAGCCACAAGGGACCAATGCTATATTTCATTTTGGTCAGCCCTCTCATTTTTCTTATGAAGAAACAGGCTTACTGAGGTTAACTGATTGCCCAAAGTCACATGGGTAGTTAGAAGAAGAACCCAGATTCCCAGTCAGTTCCTCTGCCTCCTAAGCCAGGGCTCTTTCCATGACATCTTCAATCACTCTCCCTGCCACCCGTTTTCTCATTCTACTCTTGTCTTCTTCCTCTCTTTCCGCTTCCTTATTTTGAAAAGAAAGATCCATGGTGTCTCTTGGAAAATTCCCTAGTCTCCAACATTTCATTTTGGGGGAAGTGGTTGGGAGAGTTAAATATGTTTCTTTGGAGTCTTGAAACAATTTTCCAAGTTTTGATAAGAGGCTCTGTCTCCATTAGATTGACAAATGGGAGGTCATAGAAAGGAGATTGGTAGGAAATTCTCCCCCCTATTTTCATGCCTTCTCAACATACAAAATCTTCTGGGAGCCTGGTCACTCAGCTGTGTGTGTATGTGTGTGTGTGTGTGTGTGTGTGTGTGTGTGTGTATCTGCGTGTGTGTGTGTGTGAAGGAGGAACCTTGCTTGGGAATTTGGAAAGCGTCAAGTTGTCTAATGTCACGCTGCTCTGTTGGCAGGATCCCTCCCGCTGTTCTCCAGATGCCTTTTCGTTTGGCTCAACTGAAGTCTTTTGAAAAATGACAACTTGTATTTTATCTCACACCTCTCCCTGAGGAACTCAAAGACTTTTACCCACACAATCTCAGTAATCTTTATGGGAGCTCCATTGGAAGGTTTAGATACTTCTCTTTGTTTTTATAAAGTAGAAATCAGATGTACAGAAAGACTAACTAACTTTCCTGAGATTACATAGCACCTCAGTGACAGGGGCAGCAATAAAATTTTTAGACTCCCAAAGATAAATACTTCCTAGATTAATAGCAATTGGGTATCTTCTCTTATCCATAAGCTAAGACTGAATGAAGGGGCAGCTAGTTGGCACAATGACCAGGCCTCTGGTCAAGTTGATGTGAGTTCAAATCTGGCCTCAGACACTTATTAGTTGTGTGACCCTGGAGAAATCACTTCACCCTGTTTGCCTCAGTTTCCTCATCTGTAAAATGAGCTGAAGAAGGAAATGGCAAATCACTAAGAAAGCCCTAATTCAGATTGTGAAAAGAATGGGACACAACTCAAACAACTGAACAACAAAAACTAAATGAAAACAGAAGACTGGGGCAGTAAGTCTTCCCTACTGCCTGCCACATCCATCCAATTTGGACACGTAACTCGTATAACTTTCCTCTTTATGCTCTCTGCTTCTCGCTCTCAGGTCCTGATCCTTGTTCTCCACTTTTGAAATGTACTTAACTGAGTGCCACCTATGTATGACAGAGGGCTCATCTTTTTATGTTGCCCTCCCACCTTGGATGAGAAGGATATGCACTCCATTAAAGTACTTACTTTAACATTAGAGAAAGATCTATGATTTCAAATATGTGTGAATTTCCACCACCTGTGAAGATGGGAATCTCTCCATGACTTACAGTTGCTTTGGATGAGGAGGAAGAAGAAGATGAGGATGGTGATGATGATTGACAGCTACGCTAGGCCATTGAAATGTGTTTATTGAGGCTGGGAAAAGGAAGGGAGGAATGTTGTGTTCTTTCTATTGCTCTGTTTTCCCCTAATTTTTCTCTTTTGCCATCCTCAGCTCCTAACCATTGATGACAACTTCTGTGGCCTGGATATGAATGCTCCCCTTGGTGTTTCAGAGATGGTCCGTGGTATGCCCATTTTCACAGAGGACAGGGACCGAATGACCTCAGTCATTGCCTATGTTTACAAGGAGCACTCATTGGCTTTCGTGGGCACCAAGAGTGGCAAGCTGAAAAAGGTAGGAACTTTTTGCCAAGGGGCATTTCTGTGGTTTTGGACCAGATCATTCCTAGTCCTGCAACTGAACTGCAGTGAGACCTTCGGAAAGCCCATTGGCCAGTCTGTGCATGTTTCCTATTTCCTAGAGAAAGACATCTGTCTTAAAGTTATCTTGCTTTGTGTTTTATAGATACCTTGAGACAAGAAATTGATCCTAAAGTGTCTGGGATGGGTAGGAGAGTGTATCAATGGGTATGGAGAGGTAGGGGAGCAAAACTTGATGATCTAGCATATTGCTCAAGAAGAAGAATGATTGAAAGGAGTGTTGTCAGTCTCAGAGAGAAGTGTTGCTTGGAACCAGGTGGTTAGAAAGTTGGATGAAGAAAAAAAAAACAAACCACTAGAAAACATGGAAGAGATAGAAGAGTACTCTGATATCATTGCTAACATAGCTAAGCCCTGAATACCTTATTTTGCTGTCTTTATTTCTGTTTCCTCTTTTATATGAATAGAAAAAGGTTGGCCACCAGGTGTTGAATTTTTTTTTTGGCCCTAGTACTTCAGAAAGAACATCTGCTAAAATGTGATAAGTTGGGACAGGTGGTTTTGATCTGCATCAGTGGGTGGAATAGCCCATTGATGAAGATTCTGTAAAAGTGTAGAATTATTTTACATGTACCTAATTTTTGAATCTTAAAATGTTCCATTGATCTTTCATAACTCATGTAGGACATTTGGGATACAGGGAGAAGTAGTTGTTTTTTTACCCAACAAGATTCAAGGAAAAACTTATGGTAATCTTGGTTTGGGGAAAACCTCTGAAAAATGGAATTGGGGCAAGCCCAATGAAACTCAAGCCTGGGAAGGAATAGTTTCAGGAACCTAGGACTACTAAATTATAGAGTATGATTTTTTTTTTACTATCTTGAGCCTGGTTGGTCTGAGTTATGGAAATGAGTTAATGATATAATAATGATCAGGTAAAATTGTCTGGAGATAAAACTGATGCTTCCTGCTTGAGGACTGATGCGAGCAAGTAATCCTAACTTTATCAGTCTTTGAGTTAGAAGTAAACATCACCCAGAAGGCACACAACAACCATTACTGCCTTATCTTTTCTTCCTTGGGCTCAGAACATACTCCCCAGATTCAGCTACAGGCAATGTGGCATCAGAAGCTAACTGAATGGGGCAGCTCTGTGAGTACAGTGCTTTGGTGGGGTGCCTGTGACTAGTGACTTGAGTTAGCAGATGCATTTGGAAATACCAAGACTTCCATTAGGGCAAGGTGAAGAAAGAAAACAAAACACTGGAGTTGCTAATGGAGAGTCAGGGTTCTCTCTGGACTATAACTGTGAATGAGGGCAGGGATACGTAGACTTGATATGGGGATGGTGGCAGTGAGTGCCATCAAAACTGGAATGTTTTATAAGGGATTTGTGATTTTTCCAGGGATAGACTATATTCAACTTTTTATTGTAATACCATTGAGGCTTGCTGGATGTGGGTGATGTTATAATAGTGAAGACCTCTGGTGAGACAGCACGAAATGTTTCCAAATCAACCAACACGGTTCTGTGGTGGGTTGTTAGCAGCCCGAGACTGAATGAGCCGTACCACATTATACATGTTGTATGACATGTAGACTTTGAAGCCTTTTTGTGACTGTATATAATGTGCATCCCTTTTGTTGGCTTAAAATTGAACCACGGTCTTTGCCAAGGAAAATTTTGACTGCATGTGGAGCTCAAGAAATGCTTATTTTGCATAGGCTACAATTGTGATTCTTTGAAAAACCTGTCATTTTGTTGGTGTGTTCCCCATACTCCAGCAGAAATTACACGGCCTCCGGGTTTCATGAGTGGCAGTAACTCAAAGAAACCCATGACCTGGTAATGAGCCTCTCCCCACACAGAAAGGTTGTTTTTTAGATAACAGACGCACAGTCTATCTGCTCCCAGGTCTGTCCTTAAAACCTTCCCAGGTTGGTGGGGCCTGCCAGGGTTTTGCTGGCACAGGCTTTGGAAGCTGAGAGTCACCTCCCTGCCTCAGCAAGACAATTGGAGAAGTGAGAGAGGCTAGAAATTAGGGGAAATCAGGCGAGAGTGAAGCAATGCTCTCTGACATGAAGCAGATGCTCTGTGTTCCTTCCTTTTTCTCTGTTGTACACCTGGGCTGTGACCATAGATCTCCAGAGGAGAAACACTCGCTACAAATTCTCAGGGATAGTATATGATATATCATATAGCATGACAGAACATTCCATTCTGGAGTAGCCAGGTCAAGGTTGTTTTATTTTAGACCTTCTGTTTTTGGCAATATAGCTTATAGAAAATTGAGGAGACGACCAGAGTCGATGTTCCTCTTTTTCATGGTTGGTTCCTGGAAATAAAAATGTAGGTGGATACAAATGTAAGTCTGTCATTTCCTGTTTACTCTAGGAAAAGACGATGTGCAAAAAGGCTTCATTTACCCAGAATTAAGGAGTAAGGAGGTCTTTCTTATAGATCCTTTTTTCCCAGACAGCTAAAATATATGTATATATCCTTAACGCTCAAAAGCAAATTTTTTGGATGAAAGTCTTTCCACTTATCACGGTACAGTTCTATGTCTTTTCTACATACTATGACAAATATAATTTATCTATTTGGTTTGATTGTTGATTGTTACAAACATGAATTATTATGCTGTGTTGAAAAGCAGTGGTTCCATCAGAAGTGTCTGAGGCTGTTTGTCCCTACATTAAATAGCTCCAGATTATTATATTCTATTTCTTGGATTTGAGGACTCTAATTTCCTTTCTCCTCCACTGTTAGGGATCTTCTTCCAGTGGACCCATATACTTACTTTTAGCTACACCTTTCTCCCTCAAGCTTTTAAAAATTGCTTTCAATCTGCTTCTTCTGTTACATCTTGGCCGTGTAACAGTGGGCAATCCCTCACCCCAGGCTACTCTCAAGTTACAGACAAGTTGATGACCTCCATTAATAAAGGAGTTTCCACACCCTGGATTTCCCTATAACAACAAAATCTCAGGTCTAGTCCCTTTTTTTTTTTTTTTTTTTTTTTTAAATTAATTAATTAATTTATTTAATAGCCTTTTATTTACAGGATATATACATGGGTAACTTTACAGCATTAACAATTGCCATACCTCTTGTTCCAATTTTTCACCTCTTACCCCCCCACCCCCTCCCCTAGATGGCAGGATGACCAGTAGATGTTAAATATATTAAAATATAAATTAGATACACAATGAGTATACCTGTCAGGTCTAGTCCTTAACCTTGCTCTGGGAAACCAGACTATCAAGCTTGTTAGAATTGTGTGTAAAGCAAAAGTGAATGGAATTTAAATTAAACGAGCATCTCTGGACTTGCCACTGAGTAAAAAGCATTGAGTTTTATTAAATGAACTTGTAAAACAGTATTTCAACTCCTAATAATTTTTTTTTACTTAACTGTCTTATTCTTGGATACGTTTTAGATAGTTGGATAAGTGAACCATACTACATATGCTTTTTAAAACATTATATATAATGTACAATTAGACACATTTGGCCAGGTCCAGTTGATCTATAAGCAATCTGAACAGTGAGAATGACAGTCTACAAAGTGCTTTAACTCAAGGATATCATGAGGCAAGTGCCCAAATCCTTATAGAGCACAAACTAATTCAGGTAGACCGAAAGACCTTTGCCACTCTGGACTTGCTGGAAAGATCTAATTGATTCTGTTTTTTGATGTGATTGTGCATGCAAATCATTAGAAGAGCCTGTGACCAAAGCTCCAGGATTTTGAAGAGAAGAAGGCCTTCTAGAAAAAGCTAGGGGAAAGGCTGGGGTTCATAAAACTTATCTTAGGGTCAATAAATTTTGCCATGAATGATGATATTCACACAGAGTCGTTAGTTGGGGTCTTGGCATTTCTAACAGGAGATCTTATGTAGGTAAATGTAACTGCTTCAGTAGTGTGTAAAAACTCAATTCTAAGTTTCTTTTTGAGGTGTGGTTGAGGAAGGGAAGAAAAGATAATATTTTAAAGGTATTTTTAATTGTAAAATTTATTTTGACAATGATTACATACAATAAAGCAAAAACCCCAGACCCTCACGCTAAGTACAAAACCAATCTCCACATCACCTATATACAAATATGCATTTGGTTATATAAATATATAATAAATATTTAATTTAATGAATATAAAATAAATATATGTATAAATATAATAAAATATAAATATACATATATATAAAATTCAAAATTTTAAGTCTATTGCTTCTCTGTCAGGCAGTGTAGTGTGTGATTCATGTTCAGTCTTTTGTATTTCATGGTTTGTCATTGTATTTATCAGAGTTCTACAGTCTTTCAATGTTGCAACATTTAATTTCCAGGATGATAGGAATGAAGTAATACATATCTAAAGGGACAGAACTGAAGGGAAATGAGCAATAGTACCCTGGAGAAGAAAGCAAAGCCTACTGAGCCACACAATTTTGGAATGGTGGCACTTTTTAATAATTTTGCCAAATCTCAGCTACAGTGCAAGTGCCCAGTCAGCAGAGAAGCCCCTGAGGGACCGTCTGAGTTGGGAACGGAAAACTAGGCCTTGGGGTTTGTTGTTTGAAATAATAAAAAACGAAAGTAGCAAGTTTATTTATTTATTTTTCCCCTTAACAATAGAATGTCCCTCCGCCTCTCCCCCAGCCTCCATTCCCACCCCTACTCCCTTTCCTTGTAATAACTCAGGCCTGCTTTTCCCAGAGGTTATCGGGACCAAAATCACCTTTGGGCAAAAGACCAGGCGTGAAAAGCTTTCATGCTGAAGACGATTTTGCAGGAAGTTTTGTGAGCTGCTGAAAACCAGGGGGTTAGAATAATGGAAATCACACTGCAGCCATAATTACAGAGTTGGCTTTCCTGAACCCTGTAATAACCCCTGTGCTTATCCAGTGCCTTTCAGAGCTCTCTGCGGTATGACAGGGGACTTGGAGTGGCGGGTGTGGGCGTAAGTGGGCATGTGTGTGGGTCTGAGGGGAAGGAGGTTTTGAGATGTTTTCAGGGGTCCAGAAGCTGTGCCGGATCCAGGTTCACTCTGAGGACAGCCCTCAAATTGCTGACTGTTGATTATGTTTGAAAGGTGTACATCCTAATCATTTCAGCCTTGTTTCTGATTACCATAATTTCTTGCAGACTGTGAGCACATTACATAGGGAGAGTAGGGGGAGAAAGTCGGGGAAATACCAGTTTAAACGTCCCCTCCCTACCTTTTTTGGTCTTGTTTTACATTGTGTATGCTGTAGAAGATATTGGCATTCTATTTCAAAAGGTAAGTTTTATATGCTTGTGCGTACTAGAGATATGCTATATCAATGCGACAGATGTCAGCTTTTGTGGGGTCCTTAGCCAGAAGGCACGACCTATTAAGATTTCGCCCTCTGGTTTAAAAGAAAAAATCTTCAGGAAAAGTGCTATTTTGATTGGCTGCAGGTGTGTCTGCAGAGCTTATCTGAAAGCCCTTGGCATATTGAATGGGGAGTCACTCGTTCTTTCCTGTTTCAGAAGAGACTCTCTCTTTCCCCTATACCCTTTAAATCTTTCTTCTCAAACAATCTGTCTGTGCATCTTTCTGTTTATTTACCTCTTGGCTCCGCTCTCTGCTTATCTCTAATACTTCACATATTCTTGTTTTTATTTATGTGAGTTTTTTCCCCTCTACATCAGAGGTCCTTAATCTGGGGTCCACGAATTTACCTTTTAAATACCCGAATAACTAGATTTCTTTTGTTATCCCGTGAATTTTATTTTGTTCATTTAAAAATATGATCCTGAGACGGGGTCCCTAAGTCTCACTAGCCTCTCAATAATCCTAGACCTATATTAATTACAGCCCTTTCAAGCTTTAAAGGAGACATGATGGGTGACTATGATCTTTTCAGAATATAATATTGTCCCATGGCCAGGGCTAGTCATACACCTCTCTGAGAATAACTAGACTGGTCATCAGACTGCTGACATAGGTCAGTGCTAGATCCGGTTTAGAAGGATTTTGGGGGCTTAGATCCCACTTGCCATAGTCTTGGAGAACCCAGAGTTGTTATTACATATTAGCACCAGAAGGGAGGCAATTAATATGCTGTGTGATCATAAAATAAATGCCATTAGAAGAGGTTTGTATTTTTTTATTTGATTTGATAAATTGCATCTCAAGGAACTGAGGAACTCATGGTTTTGGATACTAGTGAGCAGACACTCGCCCTTGTACCCTCCAGTACTTCTCTCAGCTCTTAGTCATTTTTCCAAATACTAGACTGATGATACAATGTGTCACATGTTACTTATGATATATAATATAGGTATAGAGCATCTTTATGATTGGAGGAAAACGTTAGCATGAAATAAAAAAAAACATTTGATAATACAAAAATATATTTGGATTCAGGAGAAATCATTGGAATATTGGATTTGGAGTAAGGAAGACCTGAGTTTGAATCCTGCCTAAGAAACTGATCCTAGACAAATCATTTATTTGGTGCTTGCCTCAGTTTCCTCATCCATAAAATAGGGACACTGTGGCATATACTTCCCCAGTCTGTGAGAATAAAATGTGATAATATATGCAAAGTGCTTTGCAAAACTAAAAGTTTTCTATGTCTTAGAGATTATTTCTATTATATAATATACTTTCAGCAGATTTGACCTTCATATTTTTTTTCTTATTAAAAATCAGTTTGTATGCATTTCTTGAACTCACACTACTTAGCACCACAAGAATCTTGGGAAACAGAGGGGAGATAACCAGAAAACTAAAATTTATTTCCAAAATATATTCTTTATAAGTGTTTTCATATGATTATAACTCATATGTGACCACTTCCAGTCATGGAACACCCCAAACATTCCTGGTTATCTCAAGATACACTTTGGAATTATTGCTAAAATCTCTAGCTTTATTGTATATTAATTAAAAATAAAAATGTGTCATTGAGTGCAGCTAGGTTGCATATTGGATAAAGTGCCAGACTTGGCCAGACTTGAGTTTAAATCTAGCCTCAGATACTTCCTAGCTGGACAAGTCACTTAAATCCTATTTGCCTCAGTTTCCTTATCTGTAAAATGAGCTGGAGAAGGACATGGCCAAACCACTCCAGTAACTTTGCCAAGAAAACCCCAGAGGGGGTAACAAAGAGTCAAACACAGCTGAAATGACAGAACAACATTGTCATTGAAGGTTTCTTTTTTGTTTGTTTTGCTATCAGGGAAGGAAGCAGGTGAGTGCCATAAAGTCAAACCGTTGGCGGGGTGTCCAAATTCCAAAGAGCAAGAATTGTTGAATTGGAGCATGGGGCCAATGTTTGATCCCCATGTGAAGCAGTGAGCCCTGCTCTATCTCATATTCACAGATTACGCTTCACCTTGGCATTCATTAAATAGTCTTAGCCCTGATGACAATTGGGACATTGGGTGCAAAACCTCCTCACTATTGGAGGAAAAAAGCAACTAAAAGTCAGTCTTGCATTTTCCCCCAAGTCGGAAGGATCAGGTCCAGCTTGAGGTTAAACTTGTGGAATGCAAACAGGTATTGGGCAGAGTATTCAGGAAGGGCTGATTCTTGTGTGCCTAGAGAGCAGTTTTTCCTTCCACATCATGACTTTCCCCATTGGCATAAGAAATTTAATGGGAATTTTTGCAGAAGCTATAGATGACACATGAAGACCAATGAATGACACAGAAAAAGTTTAGAAACTCAAAAATGCATAAAATATATGTATAGTATTGTATACTATCAACCCAAATTTTATGACAATAATGTATTGTAATGCCATAAAAAGAAAAAAAGGGGAAATTCAGACTTCTTCTCTAGTATAAAGAGAGGCACAAAGAATTTTACAGAGATTTTCCAGATCATAGGGTGCCGTACCCCTAATCCTGGCCATATGAAGGGATAACTGTAGTAGTAATAATAATAATGTAATAATCCACCTACCCATATTCTCTCTAGAGAGAATCTGTTACTAAATTCCCCAACCTGGAAGATTTTAGAGAGTCTCTGGCAGACACTTCTATCATATAATCTATTTATTGACAAAGTTCTTCCTCATTCTTGATCTCAGTGCTTTCTGCTGAAAATTCATTTTGTTTACCCATTTTGTTCTTAGATGAAATAGGAAACAGCTGATCACTATTCTTTTTTATAGGCATTTATATTCTTGAAAACCACTTTAAAGTTCTCACTTAATTTCCCTTCTTGCAGTTAAATAATAGTTTTATTTTTAACTTTTCTTCTTCTATCCCATTTTTACCTGATTTTACTCCTTTTCATTACTTTAGCCTTGACCCTTTTGATTTATTGCATATCTTTCAAATTGTGCCCTATTCTGAATGCAGTTTTCTAATAATAATGAGACCAATAGAAATATGGAAAGCGTTTTTTCATGGTATCTGTTATTCTTCCTTCAATGTTATTAGAGATTATTACAATACATGAGGAAATTGATATGAAGAGGTGAAATGAATGGTCCATGGTCATACTGCTCATGTTCATTAGAGATCAGAAATGACTTAATATAGAGAACTGATCTTATAGCCAAGATAGTCTTGAGTTCAAGTGCTACTAGAACACATGCTAGCCTTGTCAAAGGCTAATTAACCTCTCTTAAGGTAAGGTGCTGACTTGTATTGGTATCAAGAATTTCCTCTCCCTATTAACATTCTTATCTTTTTCAGTGGGGTTCAGGTAGAAACATTCCTGAATCCTGGACCATTCCTGATTTTACTGTTAATATAATTATAGAAGCTCAGATGCTATTCTAACTTTTCAAAACTCTTTCCTAATAACAACCTTGCAAAGTAGATGGATCAGACATTTCATTTTGTACAGAAGAGAATCTCAAAATGGCTAACTTATTTGTGATCATATGGCTGGTAAGTTTGAAATGTCACAGCCAGGAC
Organism: Sarcophilus harrisii; assembly: GCF_902635505.1. NCBI lineage: Eukaryota > Metazoa > Chordata > Mammalia > Dasyuromorphia > Dasyuridae > Sarcophilus > Sarcophilus harrisii. Next base: position 180,861,008 of record NC_045430.1, on the reverse strand, counting down.
TCAAACTGAGGCTTTTTGACTTTGAATCCAAAATTATTCTTGTTCTTTCTTTCTATTTCCCTTCACTTCCACTATACCATGCTATTCTCTTAAAAAAAGATGTTTTTATCTTAATACTGTACTAAGACTTTTGGGACATCTGTGTTTCACTTATGTCTTAAAGATGAGGGTAAAGAATAAATATTTTTTAAATATTGGAATCCTATTAGAGATTTTGAAGAGAGAGAAAAAGAACCCCTGAAACAGTATCAAACAACCTGACTATTCCCCAAATGATCATCACTAGCATACGTAAATCAAGCAAAATGGTTTTAAAGAAGCTTTGCCAGTTTAAAATTTATTGATACATGAACCACTTTTTAAAATCATATGTGTATACATAATTTTTTTGCATAGAAAGATTCAGATCATAAATTAAGATGCAAAGACATTAAAATTGAGGAAAGTGCTGTGGAAATACCCCAACTCATACGGCATACTCCGTCAGCTGATTCACAAATGTCAGACGTGCTGGAGGAATTTATCCAGTGACACATGCAATTGAAGTAAAATATTGTGCTTTACAAGAACATATCATTAAAATGAAAACTAGCAGCATATCAGGAGTCTGGCCATGTAACCAAGACAACAAAGAAGAATAAAAGGGGTAGGAGGAGAGACATGATAAGCAAGGGAAAGAAGGAGAAGGAAAGCAAGATGAGGATGGACCTGAGATGGAAAGGGTCTCCTGCCACATTTACTATTGTGCTAGGGTAGATTTGAATATGGCTTTGGAATTTTATTTTATTTTTTTAATCTATTGGCTATTGTCAATAATGCCTCTTGAAATGGAGAATTTGGAGAAGCCTGAACTACCTCAAATCACTGGCCTCCCTGGGCCCTTTGGGATTTATTGAGTCTTGGCCATTGAGCCTCCTTCTCTGTGAGTGGTTTCCCTGGATGGATTTCACTTTGAGGTTTCCTTCCTTCCCTGAGATTACTAAAGTTTGGTTTATTACATTGACATTTCCTGTCCCAATATGAAAAGCCATTTAAAATGTTCCAGGTATCTTGTCAACTTCTCCACCCCCAACTTTCTGCTGTTCAAGGTCCTAGCATCTCTCAGGTTGTGTTCTTTAAGTAGAGATAATGATGAGGGGGAAAATGAGGATGAGGAAGATAATAGTAATAGCTAGCATATGTGATTTCACCTTTGAGAAACATGAGGGAGTATATAGCCCATTCAAGATCATAGGGTCATAGATTTGGAGCTGAAAGAGATCTTAGAGGCTATCTAGTCCAACTCACTCATTTACAGATGAGGAAACAGAAATACAGTGACTCACTGAAGGTCACATACCTAATGTGTCAGAGGTAGATTTTTCATCCTAGGTCTTTCCTATTCCAAGCTTTCTAGCTTGAAAGCTTCTTCCCCCTTTCCTGAATTTCTTTGGTTTAACTTGACACTATAGTCTCATCCCAGAAACTACTCTCTTCTAACTTCTGCAAATTTGGCTGGAACTCCCAACTTCAGGTTTGCAGTTTTCCTTGGCATGGCTACTCCACTCTACTAGCTGTGGTGATTTGGAGCCTTATCTAGACTCTGGCCACATCATTGAAAAGCAGAGATATTCTGCTTTTGTTTCCCCTTTTGCTCTTCCCCCTTCTTTTCATGCAAAGAATGAATGAATGAATTTAAAAAAACATTATTAAGTACTCTACAAAATATACAAATAAGAAAATAAGGTAGTCTATAGCTATCAAATATGACGAAACACAAATGAATAATTAGATGGTTGGATGAGCAGAGTGTTAGAACTGTAATGAGGAAGACCTGAGTTCAAATCCATTCTCAGTCATTTCTTTATGTAACTATGGACAAATCACTTGTCCTCTGTTTGCATGTTTTCTCATCCATAAAGTGGATATAATAATAGCATCTTCTTTCTGGGTTTGGTGTGAGATAAAATGAGATATTTGTAAAGTGTTTTACAAACATTAAAGCACTATAAATGTTAGTTATTATTATATTATTATCATTAAAATTTCAGTTGCAAATCAGATAGACTCAGTGATCCTGAGGTTGCAAGGACTAACCCAGAGAATAATATATCTTCTTTGATTTTATTCCATTGATAAAACCCAAATCTCTTTATGATACTCATCCACTTTACTGTGCCAAGGACTTCACTGGCAAAAAACTTTTTTTCCCTGCATCTTTAATAGTTGTGAATATGAGTAGGGTGGGGAGGAGGTGCTACAGCACTTACAAAACCAATTGCTAACCCACCTCTCCTCAAGCATTAGCAAGAAATGGCTACATCTGATGTTCCAGTTATATGCGTTCAGCCCTGTGATAGGTATCATAGAAAGCTAGAAAGGATCTCCGAGGCCACCTAATTTAACCACCTCCTTTTACAGATGGGGAAACTGAGGCCTAAGGAAGATAAGTGACTTGCTAAAAGTAAGCATAAGATGCCCTGATTACAGAATAAGTGTTCATTGAATTGGTACACAGTCAACTCTTTAAAAATTTGAAGATATGAAACCAATTTTTTTGCTGTCAACAATACAACATGAAGCCTAGAAATGTGAAAACGATTTATGCACACCTGTGTGTGTGTGTATGTGTGTATATGTGTGTACATATATATATATATACACACACATATACACACACACATATAAAACCACTTTGTATATAACCATAGTATATCTGCATGTATTGATATCCAGATATTCCAAGTATAAAGGACTTCTGGTGTATAATCCTCTCTCACCCAACACTATATGATCTCTTGTCTGTGATTTGTAGTTTTGGACTTTTTCCTGGATCATTGACAAGTAAGGTAATTTGTCCATGGCCCTACATACAATATACATAAGAGGCAGGACATAGGGTACTTAGGTATATAAATTTATTCTGTTCCTATCTTTATTTCAAGGAAAAATAGTCAATTTGTTATTCTCCAAAGAGCTATTAGAAATAGAACATTTATTTAGTAATTCTCCCCATGCCATTTCCTTTCTCTCTCTCTCAACCAACATCAGCTTTCCAGGAAAGCTATGTTCTCATGGAAGTCTAGGAGGTAGGTTGAGTGCTCACTAACTTTGACTGTAGGCTACATGTTCTTTTCTTGCCCCATGACTATGAAAAGAGGGAAAGATGGAGTTAGAGGATAGAAACAAAGAAATTGAAGCCAATTTTACACATAAAAGCATTCAGTAGAGATGAATAATCTGAGATATTGGTATGGTGACTTCTTTCACTGATATATATCCTAACATCTCTGTCTTAGAAGACAGTCTTCTTGAGTTTCTGGAGCTGGACAAAATCATCACTTAGCTATGGAATGATCATCCCTCTGATGAAAAGATTCTCTGATTTTAGCCATTTTAGTCATAAAGTAGGCTTTTAAACCATCACTAGTCCTATGCTTAAAATTCTTTTAAATTATCTATTGTTTATTATCTAGATGTCTGTTTTCCTCCCTCCCTCCTTCCTTCCTTCCCTCTCTTCCTTCCTTCCTTCCTTCCTTCCTTCCTTCCTTCCTTCCTTCCTTCCTTTCTTCCTTCCTTCCTTCCTTCCTTCCATCTCCTCTCCCTCCCTCCCTTTCTAGAAAGGTAAAAGAAACTTTTAAAGTGAATTTTAAAAATATAAATAATTTTAAAAGTGCATTATTGGGGAACAGGGACTATATTAATGAATCTTGGAGATAAAAGGAAGCTTGGAGGTCATTTATAATATCCCTGAGAGCAGCTCTTTAATCTTGTATTTACTCTTCTATCTTTTGCTCCGAGGATAGTGATAAAATCCAAATTAATACTTACATTGCTTCTGGAAGAGACACAACAATAGCCTGTCCTATAGATCCTCTCACTGTTCTTGTGGCTTCCTTAGGAAAAAAAAGCTTTCCCTAACCACCAATCTTCTAAATCTGTTATCTTGTCCTGTTGGAATATAAGCTCTTTGAGAGCAGGGACTGTCTCACTTTTATCTTTAGATCCCTCGCATTTTTGTATCCTCATTGTGCTGTGTCTGTCATAGGGACTGGAATACAGTAAGTGCTTAATAAATGCCTATTCATCATTCATTCATTTATCCACTTGAAACCTTCTACTGATGAGAAAATCACTAATGTGTAAGGCAGCCCACTCCACTCATGGTTTGCTCAGTTTATAGTGAGCTTTCTGTGGACATTGATTTTTTTTCTCTTGGAAAACATAGAGTTGTAGTCGTTCTGGAGGCAAAGGGATTGATGAGATGATTCCTTAAGATCTCTTCCAGCTCTGGGTTACTATGATTCTTGCCAGCCCCTTGACAAGACAGCGAATGAGATGATGCTTACAAAGTGCTTGGTGTTCCTAGGGGACGCAAAGTGCAGTGGCCTGTGTTTATGAGGCAGGCTGTTTTTTTTTTTTTTTTTGCCAGGCGTGATAGCTGACATCTCTGATGGAAACCCTGAGGATGCGCCTGTTGCTGAATCTGGGGTTGGCAGTGCTGCTCTAATTTAATTGGGCAGATGTGTTAGGGAACACATGAGACAGGAGTAAAAAGAAACGTCCCACCATAGTCCAAGTGGAAGTGACAGACTATGTGAGAAGGCATCAGAAGGGTCCCAGAGTGCTGGGAGGGGGTCCCAAGAGGCCCCCTGTTCATTTCAGGAATTGGGCACTGGGTTGGGATGCTTTCCTCTCAGGTGCTTTGAGTTTTGTGTATTGAAATGATTGGAAATGGGGTTTGATTTCTGCCTCAGGGAAGCATGTTGCCTGTTGCCTTAGTTCTCCTTACCCCAGCTTGGCTTGGGAGAGTTTTTTAGACGACCTGGGCTGGCCACAGAGCCTTCTCACGTACCCAAGTGCTGATCTTGGGCTGTGTCAGTGATTTTCTCACTCCATTACCCCCACCTGGTGCCCCAGATGGGAGCTTGCCCTCTGTCTTCTTCCCTCTGGTTTAATGTACCCTGAGCATACCAAGATGCTCATTTCACCCTTGGATCCTTTACTCAGAGCCAACATTCTTCTAGTGCGACTTTACTGTTTTTCTCTGTTTACATAAATCCTATGTATTTCTCCCATGGGTTTATCTTGTCTCCCTAAAGAGAATCTAAACTGCTTTTCGGGGGTCAGAGGTGGGAAGTGAGGAGGGAATGTGTTTTCTCATCTTTCACAGAGCCAAACTCCATAGTGAATGCTCATGGAGTGTTTGTTAAATACTTGTTGACTAAAGTTGCTCCCGGCCCCCCATATGGTCTTTACTAAAAAGGAAGTTAATAGATGGGTCCTTTAAGTTAAGAAGTAACAGTAGTCAGGGATTCTCTTCCCTGTTGTGATCTTTTAATAACTGGAAAATTACTTCCCCTTTCCTTGAACTGAGTTTCACTACCTTTATTTTAAAAAAAGGACTTGCCTTGGACAATAGAAAGTTCTCTTTAGAACTGTTGGTTGCAATATTGGGACATTGCAAAAATCAGAATGAGTTAAAATGTTCTTTGCTCCTGGGGCCGTCCCCTTGGCCACTGTCCCTCAGAGGCCCCCATTTGCCCCCCTAATCTAGCAGCTCAGCCCAGGTTCCCTCCTTTCTGGAGGGCTTTGTCTAAATTTAAATACCTGGGAAGAGGTTCCCACCTGAGAAACAATGAGATTCCCACCCACACTGCAGCTCTCAAATCACCAAACTGCCTCTATGGGCAATTTCCCCTCTTTATGAGCAATTATGCTGAAGCATTGCATCCAGCTCGGAAGGTGATGGGGATGGGGGTGGGAAAGGTATGATGACAGAGGGGAACAGAGAGGGTTATAATTGGGGGAAGGGAAGGAAGCCTAGCTCTCCTATTCAACCATTATCTACCTGTCGAAATTCCCAGTAATTTCTTTACCTCTATTTTTATCCTGAATTGCTTGCAGTCTATGTGACCTTGTCTGGTCACATAAAAACCAAGGTTTCATTTTCCTATTGTGGACAACTGAATTTTTTGTTCATTAGTTTTTTTTGTTGCTCATTGTGATGGGAGTGGATAGAAAGCAGGTCTCGGGGTTGGGAACATATGGCATTGACACACACTGACCGTTGGACTGACTGGACGCCCAACCAGCTTGTGCCAGAATTCTGTCATTTGTGAAATGGAGGAGCAGGATTTGATCCTATTATCTATTTTCAATCTTCTCTCCAGCTTTTTACCCATACTTCCTGGACAGATTTGGTCATCATTTAGTATTTTTCCAGAAAGGCAGAATCCCTGAAAAATCATAAGCTAACTGGAAGAGATCTTAATAGTCTTTTTAACCCATCTTTCTCATGAGAAATAATAATAAAAAAAACCCAAGGCTGGAGTATTGATAAGGGAGAGATCCCAGTTATAGAAAATGGTGGTGGTAAGAGAGAGGGTCTGTAAAGGAAAAAAAATTCTCTTGAAATGATGGTTAGACTTGAGAGCTAGAGCATCAGATTGAAACTCTTTGGAGACAAGAACCATCTCTGGGTATATCCTTAATGCTTGGAACAGTTCCAGGCAAATAAATAAATGTTTGCCTATTGACTATAGATCAATGGAGAGTAGTTCCCTCAGAGTGGCCCTTATTTCTCCCTCCTCTGAACTCTCATCACCACTTGTGTATTTTTTTTTTTTTACTTACATACCCTTATTCTGTTTTGTTTATTTTGTTTTGGTACTTTTGTTTATTTTGTTACCTGTCCTATCTTTACTATTGGATTGAAAAACCCTTGAGAAATTTTGCCAATTTACCTCAGAGAAAAGTGATGAGACACAAATGGTAAAGTCTATCACATTTGCCGACATAGAACAACTCTGTGAATGTCCATTCTTTGCATATGGCAGGCACTTATTAAGTCTGTAGGTAGGGTAACAACTACGGGAGGAGGAGGGTACTGGGGAGGTGAAGGGGTGAGGGGGTTGGTTTAATACTCAAATTTCAACTTTCTTTCTGAAGGAGAACTCTGAATATGGCCAGGGGAATCTGCCCTACAGATTGGTTTCAAAACACATGGTTGCAATTCCAACAAATTTTGCAGCCTGTCAAACTTTCACCAGCGTTCCCCAAATTTGTACCACTGTGAGGCTGCTGGAGAAAGCAGAAAATGTCCCTAACTCTCCCAATGAATGTGTATAGCTGAAACTCTGATCGCAATCGTCCTGCAATCCAACAGAGCCTTCTCAACCCTTGACCTGTATCCATGTGCACAAACTACTCATCCCTGAATATGTACATATTTGCATCCATGCACATTTTTTTGGAGAGGAGGGATGATTTAATATTTTTCCCCCCACTTACATGTAAAAACAATTTTTAAACATGCTTTACAATTTTTTAAGTTCAAAATTCTCTTTCCCTCGCTGTCTTCCCCTTTGCCATTGAGAAGGCAAGCAATTTGTTATAGGTTATGCATGTACAGTCATGCAAAACATATGTCTGTCTCCCCCTCACCATTGAGAAGGCAAGCAAATTTGATAAAGGTTCTACATGTACAATCATGCAAAACATATGTCTGTTAGTCATGTTGCACACTTTCATGTGTACAGTTACATATTCATGCTTATCTATGCACTCAGAAACACAGTCTGCTTCTTTTGGCATTCGTACACACGTATATGCTCTTACCAATACATAGAGCCCATTTCCTTTGTAGCCCTTGCCATTCTCTGCATACATGTACACACAGACATGTGCACAACCCACAGGCTTGTGTATGCATGTACATTTGTATGTGTAAATGGGCACGTGTGCACATGTATGTTAATGCACATGTGTGTGTCCCACTCCCTTTGCAGCCATGGCTTTCCTCTTGCACTCTGTCTCCTGAGCTGCCCTTGCTCTTGTGGATAGCTCCAGCCTCTCCCTCCCTCCTCCTCCGGGAAATTAGCCCCACATCATCTAATCTGACTCTGACTCCACCACTTTGGCTTCGTGATGATGACAGAGTGGAGCTATTCAGCTGTCAAACGCTCAGCTTATTGCCCAGATGGACTGCACCTTGGAAACCTCAGAGAGGCTTCTTCTCCCCCTCCCTGTGCCGGAGTAATGAGTCTTCCAGTTGCTTTTTAAAGTGCCCCTCACATCTGCCTTTAATTTTAATGCCTCTTGCCTGCTGACCTTTCTTCCCGGCAGCCAGCCTAAGTGCGATTCCCATAATTAGCTTAGTGATAATTTAATCTTTTTCTTTGGATTTGATTGTTTTTGAGGGGATCAGGGCCAGGGCCAGGGTAAAGGAGACCTTTGCTTTTTCCACAACCTTTGCCTTTGTTGACCTTTTCTTTGTTAAACATAGGGTTAGCATAGGAGGGAAGCGATGGGGTTACAGAGTGGTGGACAGTGACAGAGAGGTGTCTTGCCTAATAGATGGTAGTCCCAGCTGGTAGCTAAGATTGAGTCCTGTTTCAGTCTCTGTCATTAACTTCTAGGATACCTTGAAGTTACTGCTTCTTCCCAGTGAATCGCTTTCTTCCAACAAGTGACTCAGTTTTTCTGGAGGTAGATAGGTGAATGTGGGTCTTACACAGTGCTCTAAGAGCCTTAAGTGGTGGGTGATCAGAAATGCACATTTTAATTTTTTCTTTCAGTACTTCTGGCAGGTTAGTTTCCTCTTTAAAGCCAATATGGGAAAGATGGAGGAAAGGGAGTCCTTTTCTAATGGGCTTCTCCCCTCCCCCTCCTATCTTATTTATATGATTTGGTGACTTTGAACTTGAACCCAGCTGTGTCTTTCTGTATCTATTTGTATCTGACCTCATCTATTCTGGGAAGTCTTCATGTCTGTTCTGTGTAGAAGTAAATTTGGTGAAGTGGCTGGAACCTTAGATGTGGAATCAAAGGGCCTAGCTTTGAAGACTGTTTTTGCTGTTTGCTAATCTGGTTTTCTTATCCACAAAATGCGAGAGACAATAACATCTACCCCTCAGAATTATTATGAAAATCAAATGTAATAATATTTGTAAAGAGCTTAACATAGTGCCTGGCACATAGTAGGCACTTAGTAAATGCTTATTTCTCCTTTCTCGTTCTCTACGAGGTGATGCTATTTGAAGGTATAAGAAGTTCTAAATTTGTACCTGGGATTTCTCACCTCTCTTCCTAAATCACTTCCTCATCTTCCCTCTCCATAAAATGGAAAATGGGCACTATGAGCGCTTCCTTCTTTACTAGACTCATGAAACAACAAAAGACACAGGAAACCAGAGGATTCTGGGAGTTCAGTTTTGTAGGAGACCTTTTGGACTATCTAGAAAAGAGAAACTTAAGATGATGTGAACTCCTGGGCTTTATCCATCTCATAATAGATCCATAAGCAGAATTCTGACATTCAAAGGGTACAAAATATCCAGACATTTGAAGAGTAGAAGATGGAAACTGAATTAGAATTCTCCAGATGGAAACATCAAAAGCCCCAGTAGAGGAACTCACCTCTGTGGAATTTAATTTTTTGTGATCAAGCTTTCCTTTTGAATGAACAGCAGGGAGTATAAAGAAGAAGTGGGGGGGGGGGAAGAGAGATGAAGGGAGGTAATTCAACTAATCAATCAGTGGATATTTACTACATGTAAGGTACTATAATTGGGATGAGTAACCTAGGCGAGTGTGGGAATAGTGGGCAAGCAGTGCATGGCGGGCGATGGAAAACATAGCATCCCTTTGCCTACTCCTGCAACCTAGAAAACAAGGTCTTTGATTTATGAGCTAACTTTTAATTAAAAGAACGGTGGGAAAAAAAAGAAAAATCTTGTCTTGCCTTTACAGGATGAATGGCTCCCAATCTGAACTAATTTAGCTTCTCCCCCAAATGCCCCAATGGTATGTGTGTGTGTGTGTGTGTGTGTGTGTGTGTAAGTTTGCATGACATTACGATTGCTATCCTAGTGAGAGCTTCTTTCCACTGCTGCTGGCTGCATCTCTGCCCTAGGGCTGCTCCTAAGCAGCTCTATCAACCTGCTTTCTTGGTGGCAGTTCCTCCCCTATACCTTGCAATTTATTTTTGCAGCTTCCTCTAAACAGTATATTTAAAGGGACACTGCCAGTTCCATTCCTGGTAGTCTGGAGCAGTTTTTCATGGCCTCTTTAAGTATGGCAATGTTTACACCACCAGCAACAAAAATGACTTTTTTTTCCCTCCATGGTTCCCTAATCCTCTCCTTAGTAAGTCTCCCTTCCCTGTCACCCATCACCTTCCATTGACACTTCTCTTCACATATCAGGTGCCCTGCGGAATTCATCAGTCACACGATCCTTGCTTTCTGGGAGCTGATCTTCTATGATATGACTGGAGCTGACATGGGCATGAACAATATAGCATGTTCAGATTTAACCTTGCCATCCTTAAGCCATAATATTTGTGCACCTGTGCTGACAAATAGTTCTGGCAGGGAGGGAGCTATATAGCTCTTGTTTTCTATAAGCCCTATCAAATATGGCTAGGATAGCTTATCATTCTCACATACACTTTTGTTGTGTGGAATCAAAGGTGTTTAGAACAAAAAAGGATCTTAGGGAGTTGAATGAGGAAGTCTCTATTGTGCTACTTATTCTTTATACAATCTTAGGTAGGACATTTAATCTCTGTTAACCTCAGTTTCCTCATCTGTAAAATGGTTGGATTGGTCTGCTAAGAAGGCATTCTAAAATAATCAAATCCAACTTGGAAATAAGGAAACTGCCAAGCCTTTCGGTGTACTCCTGTAATCCCTTGCTGGTGAGTTCTCAGCTCATTAATGTCTGCACTAATGTCAGAGCTACCAAGTTGCTTAAGGAAGGGTGAGCCAGGCCAGATGGAAATGGAACTGGTCACAATTCTCATCCAAGTTACAGTGGACTTATACCTGTAACCACTGGATTTCCATCCTGGGCAAGATAAAAAGACTTGGGGCAAGATGACTTGATCAATTTATATTTGTGATGTCACATGATTGCTTTCTCGAGTTATCATTATTTTTATGCCATCTTCTCTTATAGGATCTCAGTAGCTTGTTCTTATCATTCAGGAGCCAGAGTCCTGTGATGGGAATCCGTGTGTGGGAGGCTGGTACCCCGAGTCCCAGAGGAGAGAAAAATCAGCTCCTTACTTATTGGCAACAAAGTATAGGGTCAAGGAAAGCCTGTGTATCCAAGAACCAAAAGCAAAAAAAAGAGTGGAGAGATTGTTCATGAAGCAGACTCACCCCCATCCCCAACCCCAGGGAAATAGGCCAACAGAGTTCCAACAACTCAAATGAAATGCAAAACCAATAGAGAAGCAATTTGATCTGTTTGCTAGTTTGATGTGTCCATCTGGGCTCAGAGAATGGCAAACTCTCATTCCTTCTTTGCCATTGATTCAAGAGTTAGGGATAATGACCTTCTTTTATTGTGCATCAATTTTACTTTTTATAATATTAAGAATGAGGACTTTATTCCCACTGTTTACCACGTATCCTATCACGCATTGCTCTTCGATAGACAATTGTTCATTGATCATAAATTCAGAGCTGGAAAGAACCATATGACATAGAATGTGAAAATATGGACTTTTAGAGTTAGAAGGAACTTTGGGATTTTAGATTTAGGACTTGGGAAAGCCTCAGAAGCAATCTAGTTCAATTCCTTCACTTTACAGATGAAGAAACTGAGGTCCAGAGAAGTAATTTGCCCAATGTCACCTAGGTAATAACTGTGCCGATATTTGAATTTAGGTCCTCAGCTTTCAAATTCATGTGCCCTTTCTATTGTACCATCTGTCTACACTAGCAGTGGGGCATTTAAGATACTCTAGGATAGTTACCTACAAACCAAAATCATGGTGGAGCTTTGATAATTTTCCAGACTGGCATTGGGGCAGCAAGGACAAACAGCAGTTGAACCTAAATCAAGGGAGGAGCATAAGATAATAAAATACAAAATCCCACCTCCATTTTTATAGATAAGGAACTGAAGACTAGAGGACTATCTAGAGTTAGAATACTAGAAAGACCTGGAGAATACATTGATGCAAAAAAATTCTCTTCTTATTAAGTGATTTGCCCAAGTTCATCCAGATTTAAACTAAGATTCTGTTTTCAAATCTAGCCCACTTTCCATTTCTTGACACTATTATATTTACTAGGATGTAAACTTAGAACCACAACTGAGCTGTTGGTGACTTTTTCCTGCTTAACTGTGACCTAGAAGAACTGCCACCTGTGAGCTAGTTTTAAAGAATGGTTTCCCCAGTCCTTACAAAGAGTCCATGGGGATCCGAGGAGCCAGGAGAAAAGCCAAATGGTACAGTCTCTCTCTTGGGCGACCTGCACATACTTTGGGTGCTGCAAGGATCAAATGAAAATATTTATAAAGCTTTTAACCTGGCATATAATAAGCATTATATAAATGTTTATTCTCAAAACCCTTCCAACTCTCAAATTTTATGATTTTTGTGAATTTACTAAATGCAATCATTCAATTCTACAAACTTTTAATGGATACCTTTAATGTGCAGGGCATTGTATTTAGTAATGGGGATACAATGATGAAAAATGTCCATCCATGCTCCCAAAGATCTTACATTCTAGTGAAGTGGGCCATACAGTGAGTGTACACAGACTTAGAATTTGTGATATAATTGGTTGTGAGGAAACAAAGGCCTAAGAAAGGTTCCAATGGAGAGGGATTGCTTTTAGCTGAGAAAGATCAGGAAAAACTGTTTGTTCCTTCTTTCTTTGGGCCCTTCCTCCATAAGGAGGCTTGTTAACTTTCACCTCACAATCGTGGAGCCAGGAATCTGGTTCAATTTCTACCTTAGGGAAGTGATATTATTTTCCTTTGTATCTTGGCAGACCAAGGACTGGTATGCAAAATGACCTCACTGGAGCTAAATTTATCTAGCCCCCATGGCAATCCAGGACAATGTTGAAAGGCTTTCTGGCAGTCTTGGTATATGAGTGGATTGGGGTTTTCTCTCCTTGACTTTCCAGCTCCTTCTACTCTTGACTATAGGCTTCCCCCTGCTTTAGTCCATTCTTTCTTATTTGCTAGACCTCTTTTCTTTGCCTCTGAGTCATTCTCTGCTTCTTACATCTGGTTCCAAACAATCCATTCATTTATTCATTCATTCACTCAACATTCATTAAATACTTATTATGGGCCTGGCATTTGTTCAGTGCTGGAGACACAAAGACAAAATATCTCTGACTAGTAGTCCCTGATCTCAAGAAGCTTACATTCTCCTGGGGGAATATAATCATGTATATAGAGAAGAAAATTCAAATATATACCAAGCAAATTCAAAGTAATTAGGGGAGGGAGTACTAGCCATTAAGGATATCAAGATATCCCTCATTGGAGTTGGCTCTTGAACTGAGTCTTGAAGGAAGTTTGGGATAATAAGAAATGCAGGTAAAGAGCACTCTGGATAGATAGCAGGATAGCCTAGTTAAAAGTATGAAATTTAATTATATTTAATTTTATTATACTACATCATGGAAATTCTTATTTTATTCCATAAGTAAGAAATAAAATTTAAAAGCATGGAGGTAGGATATTAGAAAAACAGCAGAAATTCAGGGAGTGATTCAACCCAAATTATCCTTATCTTAATATCTTCCACGTGCTGTAATATGTCATATTGTTCCAGACTACGTGTTGTACTGGAAAGATCTCTGGATTTGAATTTGTAAAGCTTAGGTTGGAAGCCCAGCTTCACTACTTATTTTTTGAGTCACCTTAGACTATCACTTAATCTTCCTCAATTTCTTCATCTTTGAAATAACAATTGGTTTACCTGTATTTAATGGTCATTGTGGGGGCTGAAATAAATGTGTTGCATAAGGTAGGCCTGAATCAATATTTGTTGCACTGCATTGAATAATAGATGAGGAATATTTTGAAAGTCTATAGGGCTACATAAATCTAAGTGATTATTATTTTTAGACACTTGTGGCAGCTCCTGAATAAGTAAAATACTTGGTGTCAGCTCTCTAGGAGATTTCAGGTTAATAGAACAAGATAAAATCAAGTAACGCAAGGCTATCCATAAGAAAAACTACAGCCCTAAACAAAACACAAACGGCAGCTTGTGGTGGAGTGGATAAAAAGCTGTTTTGAAGTAAGGAATACATGGATGAAAGCCCTACCTCCTTCTTGTGCAGACGGGGTGACCCTGGGCATGAGATTTAACCTTACATTGCCCCAGGTTGTAGAATAGGTTTGATGTAAGTTGGCAAAGGGGTTTCCTCATTGGAATTTCTATAGATCACAAAAATTACAGATTTTGTCTATAACATAACCGTGATCCCCCATTTGTGTTATGGATGTATTGTTTGCTGTGTCCTGGTAAATACATCTGAACAACGAATGCCTGTGGGAAGAAGGAAGGAAGGAAAAAAAGAAAGAAAGAAGGAAAAAATGAGCATTTATTATATGTCTATTATATGCCAGGCATTTTATAACTATCTCATTTGATCTTCCCAACAACCCTGGGTAGTAGATACTATTATTTTTCCCGTTTTACAGATGAGTTTGAAATTGCTCTGTGAAACTCCCTAAATTCTGGAAGATCCTTAGCTAATATGAGTGAACAGGGGAAAGTCTTGTACTTTCTGCATATAGAACTTCTTATATACTCAGCTCAAACCTCATACTCTTCCCTGCCTTCTCTCCTCCCCAAATTTAACCTGCTTATCAGGGAGAATATGGAGAGATGGACTTGCCTATTCTCTTCCAAGAAAGGTAATGGGCTGGAGGCTTTTAATCCTCTCCCATGCAGTTCCATATCATTTCTAGGCCCACAAACAAGGAAAGATGATATAGTAAAAAGGATCCTAAACTTGGTGCAAAAATTTCTGGGTTATCCCAGCCCTACCCACTATGTTACAGTGTGAAAGACCCTCAGTTTCCCCACCCCTAAAGTGGGTTTCTTATGCTTGCTTGATCCATCCCATAGGGTTGATGTGAGAAAAAGAGCAACTGAGCCTCAAAGAGCATGTCTTTGTCCTTATCGACTACTGAAATTTGCATAGTATCATGCCCTATTTAAAGTATTGATTTCAGTTTTATTTGGGGTTGCTAAAACGAACAGCCGGCTTGTTACGTATTTTTTTTCCTCTCTGAATGTAAATGTACTGCTCTGTCTATGCAGTGTGTACATATCCTGGGTATTCCTCGAAATTCTCAGAGAGGGCCTGTTTGTCATTTGATGACTTACTGGTAGAAAACATCCATTCCCATATTTTCCTCCTCCTCTCTTCCCATCTCTCTCTCTTGGAGGGAGTGTAGCAGAGGACATGCAATACAGGAGGCAGAATGAGAGGCAGCTCACTCCTGCTGGGGCAGGGGAGGCATTGATTGAGCTCCTGATGGACTCTGCCACTTTTAATCAGAGAGTACAAAACTTCCCTGCCTGGCTTTACTTTACTGGCTTGTCAGGATAGCAGTCTGTTTATTCTTTATGGTGCCCAGGGACTAATAAAGTCCTGTGCACACCAATAAAACAAATACATTATTAGTGCTGATTATTTTTGCATTTTAAAATATTATGTATATATATGTACATACATACATACATACACATACACATGTCTCTTCAATTTTGACATTGGCAGATTCATTAAAGTTTCCTGGGTCTCATTTTGCTCACTTTTAAAAGAGGGTTGGACCCGAAGGTCTTTTCCATGCTCTGTGAAGAGAGCTAGCCAGGCAAACGATCTCAACTCAGAGGCCATCTAATCCAAACCCATTTCATTTTAAAGCTGAAAAAATCAGGTCCAGGAAACTTAAAGTGGCTTATCTATGATCACACAGTTAAGTAACTGAAGTAGGGTTTAAACCCAAACTTTTCTGACTTTAATTCTATTATTTTGTCTACTCTCCCGTACTATCTCTCAAAAAGTAATAGTGTACACTGTGGGGGAGAGAACTATGACTCTCAGATGAGAAGCTCTGGCACTCCTCTTTGAGATAGCTTAGAAAAAGACGATTTCATCAGAATGGAGAACTCCCTTCCTCAACAAAGCTCCCAATTCTTTCATGACTTAGGAGATTTTCTTCCCGAGTTGTTATAGCAAAAACAATTCATCACCACATGGCCAACCTTCTGGTGATGAGACTCTTCAAACTAAGCTAAACTAGTCCTCAGATGACAGACACACTTTGCCTTGCCAAGTTTGTACTAGAAATAGTCTAAGCTTGTTAGGGTCACCTCCACATCACAATGAGGCAATGGAGGAGGGTTTTCAGGGAATGTATACTTAGTCTTTCTAGGAATTTGGTGGATATTCCTTTGCAGAATATTCCTTTGGTTTCCCATCATAGTCTCATATCCTTTACATACTTAGCTGAAATATCATCTCCTATGTGAGTCTTTTCTTGATTATCCCCAGCTACTAGTTGCCTTCCCAATTACCTTGGGTCTATTATATATGCACACACACATACACATAGTCCTTTCCAATACCATGCAAGCTCCTAGGGAGCAAGGACTATTTATCTTCTCATTTTTTGCATCCTCAACCCCTGGTACAGTTCCTGGGACATAGTAGTCATTTCATAAGTGCTTGTTGATTGATGACCAGCAGATTACAAGCTATAGCAAGCTCTATTTTTATCAGGAAAGATTTTGATTATGGTCAAGAACAGGCTCTGTGACTCCTTCCTAATGATAAGTCAGGTTTGGAGAGGGTAATCAGTGGAAAGTGGTGATGATATGAAATTTTGGACTTTATCAGTTTGAAATGAAGCATCATCACTTGGGTGAAGTTTGGAAGTTCAGAATGGAGGCGAGCAAGGTTTTGTCCCAAGGTGCTCACATCCCAGAGGACATTTTTCTTCCTGCAGCCTACACACCCTGGTCCCCTATATTTTCTGCCTTGTGTTCTTAAGCCAGTTTGTATTACATGACATAACCCTGTTCTCTTGCTTCATGTCAGGTTGCCTGTTCCAAAGTCATATCTCTTAGTCATCCATCTTCTATATTGTCTTCCCTCCAACCCAATTGAAGTTATTAGCTAGACTATCTTGGGGATGATCCTCATCTTTCAGCACCAAGGATTAGACTCTGTTTGGGGAGGCTTCCAATTCCACTCTGTAAATCTGCTCAACTGCTTTTCACCAAAGCAAAAGGTTTCCTAGCTATGATCCTGCCTGCCAGATCACCCTTCTATCCCCTCCAACTTCAGTCTTTAAATTCTCAAAAAGCTTAGACTCATTGGTTTTAGTTACCCCCTTTCTTTTGGTTACTAAACTTTATGCCCAATCTGCAAAGACCAAGGGATTTGCTTTACTTTACTCCTAGATCCCTATAAAAACATGCTGACCTCTTCGGTAATTTAAAGGGGATTTATCAGGAAGCAGCAAAAGACACATTATGTGGTGTTTAAAAGAAACATGAAAAGGTTAACAGTCCCACAGTTTACAAATGCTCTTAGTCTTAATCCTAGGTCTCAGCTATGGACATTTACCTCATCTTTTTACTTCCCACCCTCTTTTCTGACTTTCTTTTGCTTTGTGTTGATAGACATAGCTTCAGTTTTAGTTCATGGCCATGATATTTGGCTGTTCCAAACTGCCATTCAGTCCCCACCACTGACACATTGAAAGGCCAAGAGAGACCAAAGACCTTTATTTCTTTCATTTTGAACTGTGGATTAACTCATTTCCGTAACTCAGGGGGAAGAATGCTTGGAATCTTTTTCTCAACTCCCCTTTTTGAAGATTCCTCCCATCTCTCTCTCTCTGTCTTTCTCTGATTAAATCACACACACACACACACACACACACACACACACTATATGTATATGTATGTATATATATATATATATATATATATATATATATATATATATATATATTATAGTACCAGGTCTCTTTCAACTCTGAAATTCTTGGACTCCCTATGAATTGAACTGTATTGTGATGCTTCTGGTAAAAGTTTCTTCTTGAACTTAATGACTTCAAAGTATCCAGATCTATTGTGGATGAGGTATTATCTAATTTCTTGCTTGGTAATGATCAAACAAACAAACAAAAAAAAAAAAAAACAAACCCCAGCCCACATTCTATGCTAAACACTTGGGAGAGAATCATTCTTCAACCTTATGACTCCATCATGGTGACTATTTTTAGCTGAGCATCTTTATCTCACATAAACTGGAATTTTTTCCCTTATTCTTTTCCCTTTTCTCCCAGAACTTATATTAGTAAAATGGAGACACAGGAGATAAAATTCACATTGTCTCTTCTTTTCCTTTCTCCTTTAGTCTCCACAGCAAACTTTTTACTAGTTTTGCATTTTGGGCAAATCACTTTACGTTTCAGGGTCTTACATATAACATGTGATACTTTACTAGCTTGAAATGTACTCAACACATTCAGCTCCTTGAAGCCAAGATTTGTTTTTCTTTTCCACGCAAGATATTCCTTCTCTGCTGTTTATGTCTTATTATAGTCTGTACCTCCATGTCTGAAATGTACTCTCTCTAAATCCTTTGAAGTCAGTACAAATACTACATCAGACACGAGCCCTTTCCTTCTTCTTTACCAAATTGTTAGTGCTTCTTCCTCCTCCTATTACCTAGTATATACTACAAAATCTAGTTTGTATGTACTCATAGATCTACTCATTTCCAGGGCAGCACCTCTTTCATTACTGTCTTGTATTTCCAGTACAGTGCCTGGCGTATAGTAGGTACTTAATAAATTCTTGTGGAAGGATTGTTTTCTTTTTGTGGTTATATCCCCTTTGCCTAGCTTTGTCCCTTATAGATCTGCTCATTTCTCTTAGGAGAATGTAAGCTCCTTGAGGGCAGCATCTATTTTGTTATTGGTTTTATATTCTCATAACCTAGCACATAGTAGACACTTAATAAATGCTTGTTGATTAATTGTTTCCTTTTTATTATGTCCCTTTTGCCTATAATTATACCTGGCATATTGTAGGGCTTTAATAAATGCTTGTTGAAGAGTAAATGAAGGACTTTTCTAGAGTTGATCTCAGTCATTTTAAGAGTTTTTTTTTCTGTGTATTCTTTTTTCCTTTCACCTACCTCCAGCTTCTACATTTCACTAAACCATGTATCCTTTCGAGCTGTGGTAATATCTTTGAATTATTCAGGAATTATTTGTTAACCGATCCTCATATACTCTAGTTTTCAAATTGCCTAGGGAGAGAAGGATTCCTTCAGGAACTAAAAACTTCTGTGTAATCATCTCTGTGACCTAAATGATTCCCCTCTGTTCCAGGGGACCCATGTTTCTTTTTTTGTTTTGTTTTGTTTTTTTGACCCTATACATCTGGCACATACTACAGCAGAGATGTCAAACACTGGTCTAACGGTCTGAATCAGTCAGAAATATTCCCAAGGACAGTATGAACTAGATTAAAATATAATCTGCACATAGTTAAAATAAATAAAAATACAATAGAAGATAATGTTAATAAGTGGTTTTCGAGGTATATGTGCAGCCAGCAGAGATTTTCATTAACAATGTAGGGACTAGCCATTCTTATTTAAATTTCATACCTCTGCTCTGGAGTTTATAGTATTTGCCATTCCTGTCCCTTGTATCACATTACATTTGGTTTCAGTATATGTATGTGGGTCTATATTTGTGTGCTGTTTTGAGGTTGCTAAGTGAAAGAGGAATGTATAGGACGTGTTGTATTTCTGATAGTGAATGGGGTCAATGTTGTCTATTATTGTCCATATAGATCTTTGTCTATTATTACTCTAGCATGATGGAGGACTTGCTCAGCTGGGTGGTACATTGGACTTGGGGTAAGAAGACTCAACTTCCTGATGCATCAGACATTTATTAGCTGTATGACCCTAGGTAATCCACATACACCTATTTGCCTCAGTTTCCTCATCTGTCAAATGAGCTGGAGAAGGAAATGACAAACTACTCTAGTATCTTTGCCAATAAAACCCCAAATGAGTCCACAAAAAGTTGGTCATGGCTGACAACAATAAACAACAACAAAATTGATGGAGAAATATAAACTAGATGATTCTTTTAAAATTATATGCTTTATTAAAGACATAATATCGAACATGAAAACAAACAACTAAACTTTCTTAATAACTATTTATCAATAAGTTAATTTCAATGCCTGGATCATTATCATAAATTTTTAATCATTCTCTCTAAATCAAAGGTTTATATGTCATGGACTCCTTAGGCAATCTGATGAAGCTTGTGACCTTTTCAGAACCATGTTTTTAAATGTATAAAACAAAATACTCAGGATTATAAAATTATATTTGTATATATACACACACACACATATATACCCAAATTTGTATAATTTGTAATTCAATTGAATTGAGATTCAGTCATTACTTTTTAAAGACCAACTTCATGGGTCCTAGGTCCTTTAAGTCCTCACAAGAATTTTTTTTGTCCTTTAATTTTTACTTGTTCTCAGTAAGCATATATTAAAACTCTATTATATTCCAGGACTAGTGCTAACCACTGGAAATACAAAGAAAAAAATGAAACTATCCCTGCCTTCAAGGAGCTTATATTTAATCTTCTGGTATCATGGTTTATGTGCACTCATTTCTTTTGATTCTCACAGGTAACTCTGTGATTTCTAGCTGTTGGCTTAAATTCCTTAAAGGAACAATTCATGAAATTCTGGTGTGAGCCAACTGAATCACTTCATCTTCTTGTCTTTGTTCTGGCCTGAAAAATCGATGCTATCTAGGGCCCAGATCAAAGTATTGTTAGGTTCTGGAACAGAAGTGGTTTCTCCACTGGAACATCAGTCTGTCAAGCTACTGTTACTGTCTCCCTTAGCCTACCAGCCTTCCAAGGGGAGAGTGAGCATACATAGCCTGGCTGGCATTTATTCCCATTATTATTTTACATATTTTAGCATCACCCCACAGGCCCTGCTATTTTCATCATGTATTGGAAATTGTTAAATGGGGAGAGATATTAATTGGTATCATTAGGGCAAACTGTGTCCTAGTAACACTGAAATTCAGATGTAAGTTTCTAAGTTCCTTCCTTGCTATTCCAAGTCTGGTAGATATCTTATACTTGCCATTGATGGCTAGCCCTGGTTTCAGTCACAGGAGCCTTTTCTGGTGGGGAAGAAGGGGGAAAGGTATTGTGGAGAGAAATATTCTTGGTTCCATTATCCACCAGGCAGACTTTTGGATTCCCTCTCTCCTTGTGACTCAGTGCACAAAGGAAGAGGTGAGGGGGTGGATCGAAAAGTGGTGAATTTAGCTCTGTTCCACCCACAGGAATTAGGCTGGAGGGAAGTAAGTCTGATCTGGAGGTTCTCACAGTTTGCTTTAGCTTAGGCTGGGATACTGCTGGGAAGGTTTTTGTCTTTGGATTTTAGGGATTTTCATTCATGGTCTGGGTTGAAGTTAGAGATAGCAGTCCTCACAGCTGAGGGCCTTCGAGCCACAGTGAAAATGTGAATAGATTTTTAAAAATAATAATAATGATTCTGATCCAATTCAATAAATTGTGATTAATTTCCCAGAAGATGAAAAAAAATCTTCTTTAGTTTTTAGAGGTATTCAGATAAGACCTTGGAAAGAAGGACTGAGGAAATCATGTGAGCTGGATTATAGGATCATAGATTTAGAGACAGAAGGGACCTTCAAAGTCACCAAGTGTGATTCCCCTCATTTTACAGGTTAGGAAATTGAGGACCACCAAATTTAAGTAAATGACACGTCCAGTACCCCATCTCTATCTAGTAAGTATTTGGACTGAAACACGAATTTAGGACTTCCTCACACCAAGTCCCTGGGTAACCTATGAAGGTCATTCATTCCATTTTCTCTCCCTCCCTCTCTTCCTTTGCAATTTCTCTCTTCCCTTCTCAACTTCCCACCCTTCTCCCCTCTTTCTTACTTTCTGTTATCTCTTTCCCCCTCACTGTTTATATAATAGGAAAAAATCATCATTTGAATTTTTTACAATGGAAGGAAGTCAGGATTAGAGGGATTATTTTGTCTGTCCAAGCCTCTCATTTTACAGAGGTCCAGATAACTGAAGTATCTTATCCCAGGTCACACAGCAAGCTGCAAGCAGAAGTTTAGGAATCTTCATTGCTTGGGAAAAGCTGGCATGCCGAGGTTCAGATCCATCCTAGCAAAAGACCACAGGAATTTTCTGACTGCTAGAGAGGGTTAGAGTGTTGCTCATCTATCATTCATGGTGCTAACATTGTGGGCCCAGGGAAGAAAGGCACGTGGAAGCTATTTTTTCAGGCACTTAGGAGAATTTATAGTTTGGATTTCTCTGGCCAAAAAATGATCTTGGATTTTATATTTGAATGTTGCATATTTCAGAAGGCTAGAGTGAGAATTTCCATATCCAAAATATCTTTAAAAAAATATACTTGGGATGTCCCCAATCTGAACTTGAAACTTTTGAATAATAAAGCTAGATGCTTTGGGAGAGTGGAATTTTTTTCATAACTGTCACAGGACTGATAGGATGACAGCAAGGATTATGTATATATATATATATATATATACACACAGATGTTTGTATATATGTAGATGTATTTACATGTGCATGTATCTCTCTCTTTCTCTCTCTCTCTATATCTATATCTATAGATGTGTTGTTGCATGTGAAGGCCCCTTCTCCAGTGGGTTAATCTCCCCCACTATTGGAGAATGAAGGTTAGAAAGGAATGGGGCATGTGACTCTGAGGTTGAATCTGTACCTTATACCATCATTACTGAGATCTGCTCTGGTATATACTCACTCAGTATCCTGTCACTCAGGTAATGAATAATCATAGTCATCATAGAACTAGAGTTAGAAGAGATTCTGAGAATCACTTAATCCAATCCCTTCATTTTACAGGTGAACAAACTGATAGTTATACAGAAGTTAAGTGATTTTCCCCACAGTCACACAACTGGTAGCAAAGCTGAATTTTGAATCCAAATCCTGAGACTCCAAAATCTAGTCATACTCAAAGGATTATTGGGAGGATCTAATAAGTTTTCATATGTAAAGTGCACCTTACATGTATAAGGTAATACCTACTTATCCACCCACCATACATTTGGTACTTTAAAAGTGCCATATAAATGCTAGCAATTATTAGATATCAAGGGGCAGGGAATGCCTTTTATTTTTCTTTATATCCTCAGCACTTAGCACATAGTAAGTGTTTAATAAATACTTATTGACTGACCACATATTAGCTATACCAGATCACTCAGGAAAATACTTGCACTGCCCACAAGCTCCTGATTCACTTCCTTCCTAAAGGGATAGCATCTTGAACTTCAAAAAACCGTTCTGTTCAAGAAAATTTCAACTCTAAAATTCTGTGATTTTGTGACCTACCAAAAAAAGTTTGGAGGGTACCATATTGGTTGCAAGCTTCCTGAGCCATCCTTGATATTCATTCTACCCTATTTTTTCATATACTGTCCTGAAATCACTCTGACCAGGGATCACAAACACTGAAAATGGAACAGAGTTGGCTTCAGTACTTGTTGGATCTGGGAAGAGGCCCTGATACTCATCTCCAAGGGATGTACTGCACCAACTGAACTCCACTCCATGCTTGTTGCTAAGCAAGGTTGGCTGGGGTGATTATATGTGTGTTGGGGGGGAGGAAGAGAGAGGCGTTTGAGAACATATAATTTTCAAAATTGGACATTTGGAAGGAGGAGGTGCATATGGCCAGTTCCAAATCTCCAAATGTATAGAAAGAAGCAATGACACAGATCATTGGAACTATCCAATAATTCCAGAATCATTTGTACTTTGCTTTGGAGTGCATCCTATTGTTTGGTGAGATTGTTTTTTCCCACCTTCAGATTTGCCTTCATGATTACAGTTTGCTCAGATTGATGTTCACATAGTCCTAGATTCTCTTACCCCACACAGGCTAACCTAGGGTGGAGGCTGCTCAGGAGTGCAGCCACCTTGGGAACTTGAGGGCAGGAAACAGAATCTGGACTTAAAAACCTTTGTCCTAGATAATCCAGTGCCTCTGAAGTGAGAATTGCCTATGTTTGTTTTCTTCCTGGGGTGTCACCAAGCCCCTGAAATTCCTCACAGTGAGAAAATTTTTACAAAATCTTACTGCTCCTTGATTCCTGCCCTGCATTTCTTTCTGCACTGCCAGAGAAAGCAGATTGCTCCATTTCACCTTTGTTCCCACTCAATCTTGCTTTTGAATGACAGATAATGACCAAGGAGATTTAATTTCAAGTGGAAAAAGGAAAAAAAAATCTCTTTCCAAAAACATTTCCCTATGAAATAAAAAAAAAAAAAAACACTTGTAGAAAAGGCTTGAACTCCTCATTTTTCTTTTTATTTGAGGAAAGAGGGGAAATGGACCTGTCATTTCATTGATTCTGGAAATTCCTGGTGTGGAAATTCCTTTCATTTTGTCATATAGCAATTGGTCTATAATTTATAGTCTTAGAGACTTATCTGGGGCACTAACAAACGTTGCTTGAGGGTACCAAAAGAAATGACTAGCCCCTGGAGAGAGGACTAGAGCTAATATGCAGGAATTGAACCCAGGTATTCCTGACTCCAAGATCAGCTGTCTATCCCCTATCTCATTGAGTTTTTGTCCTGCCATTTGGCAATTAGGGGAAATTTGCCCAGTGTAGTCTTGTTAATGGGCTGTGTCCAGGTGATGTGCCCAAAGGTCTCTACATCTAGCATCCTTCATTATTCAATAGTGGTAGGTAGATTTGGCAACATAGGGCCATCTCTGACAAGGCATGCCATTTAAACATACAGGCTGCCCCTAGACCCGCGTGTATGTATGTATTTATGTCTGCCAAGCTGTATATTTCACGGTTGTAATTGCATCCCGCATTCTTGCAATATTACAGACATGAAGGGAAAATGAGTGCTTTACATGTTCCCAGAGATATAATTATGGTAATGCATAGATGGCGTTTGTGCTGCTGGTCCCATCAGGCATTCGGCAGTGTGCTCTGCTGAGGACAGCCCTGGGTAAGGATGGGCTCAGGCAGGGGAACCCATTCTAAACGCATCCCTTTCTCAAGGGCTGTTTTGATTCCTTGGGGCTGATTTACTTCTTCCTCCAAGTATACAGTGGGAGGGGGAGTCTTGGATTGTCATTCATCCTGGGAGAATGTTCTGAGTCAGGGGAAGTTAACAAGTATTATTAAATCCCCACTGGGTGCTCAGCCTTGTGCTAGGAGCTCCTGTGGGAGGTGAATATTGAGTCAGAAGATCTGTTTCAGTCCCCATCTCTGGCACTTACTATTTGGGGGACCTGGGCCAGTCACTTGTAATCTGCCTGGCTTTCACATCCTTCATCTGTACATGAATGGTCAGACTAGATGGCTTCTGAGGTTCCTCCTAATTCTCTATGATTCTGTGAATCTGTCCTTGGGGAACTTTCATTCTGTAATGATAATAAGTAACAACTCACATTTATATAGTACTCAAAAATTTACAATGTATCTGCTAGTTAGACAACATTTTTTATGTGTGTGTTAAAATGTGTAAAACAAACAGAGAAGATCATGGGAATGATCATTTATAAATATAAAATCAGAATTCATCATTCTTTATGTCAGACATTGAGCTAAGCACTAACTATTATCTCATGTTGAATCTCACAACAACCTTGGGCAATAGGTGCTATTATTATTATTATTATTATTATTATTATTATTATTATTATTCCCATTTTACAATTGAGAAAACAGAGATAGATACAAGTTAAGTGACTTGTGTAGGAGCATACAGTTAGAAAGAGCCTAAGGCTGGATTTGACCACCTTACATAGTGTTGTGCACTGGTTATAGTTTAATTGGAGTTAGAGACTCTGGGTTTTGGTTCAGTTATTTCCTACCTGAGTAAACTAACCTTTGTCATCTTCAATTCTCTTGTCTGCAAAATGAATTTGAAAGAGAAAACCCTTGAGGTCTCTTCTTGCTCATAATCTCTGGGCACTCAATTAATTTCTAAATCATGTATTGTCCAAGAAATGTGTTTTGGGAATAATACCCTTTGAGTCTTCCTGGAAGTGGCCAATATTTTGGCTAGAAGTAATAACTCCTTACAAATGGTGCTTCTGTAATGGTTCACAAGGATTATCTTCACTTGATGTTCATAACAACTCCCTGATGTATTTGTGGGTAGATGTTATCTAATAATAGGAGTCCTCCATCCCAGTGGCTCAGAGGGGGCTTATATGAATAAGGAGAAAGTCCAGAGTTCTTTGTGTATCCTAAGATAAACATGTGCTTTCTCTTTTCTCCTATCTAGTCACATTGTTGGGGTCAGAATATTCTTTGGTCATAGTAACCTGAGACCCTCCCTGAACATTTTCCCTTGGTACAGTCATTCCCTACTCTAATCTACTAATTTATGGAACCTACCTTCAAATAATACCACCCAAGTTATCTTCACCTCCTCCTCTCTCTGCATTTGTCACCTTCAGGGAGAAAGGAGTCCCCAAGATAGATTGGACCCAATACTCTTAAATGTAGCTACATGGGGGTCCTGATTAAAGTGTCAAGCCCCATCTGTTAATGGAATGGCAGAAGGCAGAGCCCAGAGGCAGCAGAGGATCTGAAAAGTGCTGACAAGTTTTGCCTGCTTATCTGTTTTAGCTATCAATACTAAAGATTAAGATTGGGGGATGTGGAAATAAATAAGATGGTTACTTCTGTAGGACCTGTGTACCAAGAGCATTTTTATCTTAAGACTTTGGTGGAGGCTCTAGAGAGGGCTGGATACATGGCCCAGGTGGGAGAGGTGTATCTGGGAAGGGGATGGCCTTCTTCCCATTGTCCTACTCTCAGCCCCTCTGATTGACTCATCAGGCTCCTTCTGTAGCTGCTTTTCCTTCTCCATAGCCAGGATGATTCTGTTAACATCTCCCAAGTGGCCTACCCAGCTCACAGCTGAGTTGTTATCAGCCCGCCACACACTTATCTGTGCACAGTTAAAGCTCCGTAATAAAATTTGTCACTGGCTTTAATCCTATCACTGTCCAGACCCAGCTGATTAGCCCCTCTGGTCCTTTTTGGCTTTGCTTTCTCTGTCCCAGCCCCTTCTGTGGAAATGAATGGGGAAGGGAGTTCAGAAGGAACTCTGAAACCAAATAATGACAAAACCAAAAAAGAGAGACCTTGCTACAACAAGAAACATCCTCCCCCAACAAATAAAGATAGCTGTAGTTTCTATTCTGCCTTCTTCCTGGCAGTTTCTATACTTATCAGGATCAGAAGTAGGAGAGTGAAACACCTTCACTTTCATCTTCTCAGAGAATAGCTCATTGCTAAAGGGTTATTTCTTCTCTATTCCATTTACAAGCTAAATTCCCAGTTTCTCTTATCCCCTACAGACCTTCTTAATTCTGGAGAGAGGAGATAGACAAGCCCGATAGAGGGGGGAGATGAAGGCTAAAGGCTCAAAGTTTATTTCTCAAAATCCTCATATGCTGGGAAATATGTCCTGGTACCCTAACTCCAAGAACCAAGAGTGATACATCAGGGCCAATGGCCCAGTTACAGACTGAATCGACTTTATGGTTTGGGCTTCTGCTGATTGAATACATTTAGTCCCATAACAACTATACTCCTTACCATTTTTAAGTTCTTGAAAGAACATGGGTGGCAAAATAAATGAATTATATTTCTATCCAGGGACTTATCTGTGGGAGCTTCCTGTCAGTGTGCTGTGCTTTCTGCTCATTGGTATGTGTGTGTGTGTGTGTGTGTGCATGTAGTTCCAGCATATGATCATGAATGATTTTAAAATACACAGATCCATATGGGCACGTTTTCAGTATCTGTGTTTTAGTAGGCTGCCATTTCCCCCTTCCTTTTTTCCTGTTCTGTGTCGCTGCACAGCTGTTACCTGTCTCTCTCACTTCCTCTCTACATAGTTCTATGTTCAGGGTGCTTCCCCTTCCTCCCCCCTGCCCTTACCATCCTTTTCCATTCTCAGGAAATAAAGCTTTCTTCCTTCTGTAAATACACATTTCGCTGTATCTTCTCCTCATGCACCTGTCATGATACAGAGAGACATTGAAGCTGCTTAAGAGGCTCTGGCAGTGGATGACTATGGAGACAAATTCTGAGAGAAAATGGTGATAGTTAACAGGCAGGGAGACTTCCTTTATTTCCAGATCTGCCCATTTTCAGAGAGGTGCTTCAGTTTCTGTTTCTAGCAGGTGGCTTCTCCACATTCACCTGCATTCACTTGCTTAGAGGAGATAGATTCAACCTTCACTTTCGGGAAGAACCAAGTCCTAAAGTTCCTGTTGTTGGGGGAAGGTAAGTAGGATCCAGATATGAGAAGAAGGGGCTTCTCCTTCCACTTATGACCTCACTTTATCTGTATTAGCGAATACACTACCCATCCTGATCCTGTTTAGAGTGGATGGAAAGATTCTCACAAGATCCCAGTTTTGTTTTCTAATTGGTGGCCATGGCAGCATTATTATTTTATCTTATATTTGTATTGTACAGTTTATAAAATATTTTCACATTTAATGTCTTATTCAGTCCCAGCAATTGTGAAGTAGATGGCGGAGATTATAATAATCTAAAAGTTGGGGAAACCGAGGATCAAAATGAATAGAAGTTTCCCAAACAGTATTTCCAAACTCACAATATGAGTTATGTCTTCAAGTCCAGTATTCTTTCTGCTATTTTGTAATGAAAATGGATTGTTCTATTTTACTATAGAAAACCTAGGTACCAAGAATTGTCCAACTTGACAATCATTTCCCAACTCTAATAATTCCCATGAGGACAAATGATGCTATCAGAAGAAATAGAAAACATTGTTGAGGATTTGCTAAGGGACATGGATGGTATTTGTCTTGATTGCCATTTGAAGGGATTCAGAAGAGAAAGGGTGATGAGAGAAGCAAAAAGTTGACTAAGAAGATTTCTTCATGATAGCTTAAAAACAGACATGTCAGGCTTTTGGTCAGACTTAAAGTAAATCTAAAAAGAGCCAGGAAGAAAATATTTACTTGGAGTTTGAGAAATTCAATAAAAAAGTCATCAAGTTGAAAAGGGAAGAAATGAGAATAGGAAACTGCCAACTCTAGTACTACTACAGGCAACTACACAATGGATAAAGCAGTGAACCTGTTAGCTATGTGACCCTAAACAAGTCATTTAAACCTTTGTCAATTTTCTTATCTGTAAAATTAGGATAATAATAGCACCTATCTTTGAGAATTTTATGAGGATTAAAATGAAGTACTTGAAACCTTAAGTGCTATATAAATTGTTATTGTTACTACTACTTTACTACTACTATTACTACTATCTAGCAGAAGTAAAGCTAGTAATTTAGAAAGAGCCAATATCCAACCAATAAAACCCATGGCCTTAGTTGTGCATATACACATGGGTAAAACATAGGTAACTGTAGGGACTCTTGAGTTAACTCACTGAGGTCAGAACAGCCGAGCACTTGATTGGACAATACTCTATGGGCATGTGCTTGGGGAATGGCCCTTCCTACTATCCTGTGCTGGCTCGATGATTGGTGTATACAGAGAATTGTAGGAGGGACTAGGGGGTGGAGTAAGATGAGCCAGAGTCACTTTGGCAGTAGACGAGGAAGAAGGAAGGTTGCCGAGATTCTGCTTCCATCCAATTCAATCCTACCCCTAAAGACCAAGAATAAAGACTAAGGACTTTTGCTTATCCTGACTCTGGCCGATTTTAAGGTATCCAGGGTGCTAACGCGGTCATCACAAGTAACACAGGGTAAATCAGAGATTTTAATGGAGTCAGTTTGACTTCATCGGTATCGTTGGTATGACTTGGTTGGATGAGACTTGTGCCTAGAATTTGGCTTTGCAATAATGTGCCTTGTTTAAAAAAAAAATCAGATTACACTAAAACGTGTGGTAGATTGATATTATAAATATCAAGAAGAGGTAGTCTGGTTTAGTAGAAAGAATACTGGACCTTAGTTCAAATCCCATCTCTGTTACTTTACTACCTGGGAAAACTTCTTAAAGTGGTTAAGACTTACCTTCTATAAAGTGAAGAAGGGATTAGACTAAATGACCTCTGAAGTCCCTTTTAGGTTTAAATTTATGAGCCTCTAGTCCTAGGAGATAAACTCAAATGAGGAAATTAAAAACTGGGGAGGAAAAACATGATTGAAAGGTGAAGGAAGATCAGTGAGAATATACACAGAGACACTTATATAGATCACCTAGACAGAAGGAAGAATGAAATGAGGTATTTGGGAGACTGATCAGATTGTGCACAGATGTATAATACTTTAGACCCCAAGTATGTCAAGTCTGCTCTCTCTTCCAAAATAAGAAAAGTTAACATATTTATAGATTATCTTAATAACAATTTCATTCTTTAGAAATTGAGGGAGGTAATTATAGAAGCTGCCATTCTGGACATGATTCTGACTGAGGAGGAAACTGGTTGCTGAAATTTGTGAAAAAGTTTGGAATATGAAGAAGTTTGGGAGCAAGGGATCTGTCCGTCATAAAGTTCATGATAAAGAAAGGCAGGAAAAGCAAACATTGCCTGATATATTATGGTATTAGGTAGTATAAGAATGTATTTCAAAGAATCTAAATAAAGAGTGGATAGCACATAATACTCTAGTATTTTATGGTGGAAGAAGGCCAATGAGAGATGAGAAACCTTTGACAATGAAATTCTGAAGAAGCAGAGATGAAACTCACATGAATTCATAGGGAACTCATCAATAACTGAGAATGAAAACAAAAGAGAAATCTGGTCTTGTTGGAATTATATCAAAAGATGAGTTGAGCTGAGCATAGTGATGAATGATACTAAATTAGAAGTTTGTTTGGATTATGCTGGGGATAAGTAAAAGATCAATGAAGAAATTAGATTATTGAGGTTATTAGAATGATGGTGGGGGAAAAAAGAAATAATGAAAGAGTTATTTTTATGAGAATCCTAGGAAGAATTCTATGAACTGACTCAGAGCTAAGGGAGCCAAACCAGAACAATTGACAAAATAGCAACAACATTGTAAAGATAAGTAGCCAAACAATTTTGAAAGATTGACAAATGCGGTGACCAAGAATGATTCCAGAGGACTGAAGTAAAGCATGTCACCCACCACTTGACAAGGAGGTGAGGGACTCACGATGCAGAATGAGATATGTATTTTTGTACATGGCCATTATGGGAATTTGTTTTATTTAACTATGTTTAGTTGTTACAAGGGTTTTATTTTTATTTATTTAATCTGTAAGAAGCAGAAAGAAAATGTTTTTATTCATTGAAAATGAAATAAAGTTTAAAAGAGATTAAATGAAAAATAATGGTGAAAAGCCTAAGTTACTCAACTTTTAAGTTTGCTTTTGTTTTCTTTTTCAAGTAGAGAAATCTATGAACTGTAATAGAATAAAAAATTGTCAACAAGGAGTGCAAGTCCAGGATAAATAATGAAATGGTTGGGCAGCATTTAGTTCACTTCAATTATTTTATGTAAGCAAGTTCTAGCGAACACCATTTCAATAGTGCTGAAATAATGGACAATTGAGATGGCAGAGATTCTGCCAGCGATCTTTTAAAGATCTTGGAGATGTTCCCCAAGATTGAAGAAGAACCCATGTCTTCATTTTCTAGAAAAATGAAAACAGGAAGAGTTTACAAACTATACAGTAGTGAGTTTGACAGCATGCAAAATCCTAGAATATATATTATCAAAGGACTAGCTTGTGAAGAGTGAAAAGTTAATGTAACTTCATCAAAGGCAACTCATGACATGATAACCTCATTTTCTTTTCCTGATAATGTTATCAGACTACTAGATTAAGGGACTGCTGTAGGCAAAGTGTCTCATGCTACATTTGTGGATAAAATGTAGATGAAATGCCAAATAATAGAAGAATTAGGTGGATTAAATTCCCTGGCTGAATGATCCAAACAATTGAGGAGTCATTAATGAGAGGATGTCAATTTCAATGGAAGCCTCTAGTGCAAAGCCTCAATAATTTGTCTTTGACCATATCAATCTATCTATCAGTCTCTCTATATATATTTAGCTATCCATCTATATCTATCTATCTATCATCTTGTTACAGTTTTTACTATGGGGTAGGAGTTTTGGGACTAGGATTTAACCACAGGTGTACTGATTATAAGCCCAGCTCTCTTTCTGCTACATCATGTTGCCTCATCTTAAATGGAGACATAGATAGTATCTTTGCCAAATTTGCCAGTGACATGACCCTTCACATTTTGAGTGCTCTATGTTTAGTATGGGGCAAGAGTTTCATTTTAGGAAAGCCACTGACAAATTGGAGTGATTCCAGAGAGCAGAGCAAGAAAAGGATGTTAAGGGAATTATAACATGCTATTTGAAGAGTAGTTGAAGGTGCTGGGGATTTGCCTGGAGGAGAGACTTAGGACCCATGATAATTTTCATGTAGCCAAGGGATTAGATTTGTTCTATTTGATCCTAGATGGCAAAACTGGGGCAATGAATAGAAGTGAAGGAGTTAATTTTGGGATGTGTGTGTGTGTGTGTGTGTGTGTGTGTGTGTGTACATGCACCCAATAGCTCAATCAACAGTCACAGTTTTATAAAATTGGAATGAGTTGTCTTGGGATCCTCCTCTTTGGAGATCTTCAAGCAGACCTGGATGACCCCTTGCCGGGGAAGGGAAAAATCAAATGCCTTTTGATGTCCCTTCTAAACTCTTAAATTGTCAGATTCTATATGGCTGAATTATGAAGGCAATTTGATTGGAATGAATAACAAGCTTAATTCAAAGAAACTCGGAGGAGCCTTTTACACTTTCCTCATTTATGGAAGAAAGAGATTTGTAAATCATTTTGGGGTGGGAGGATCAGGAAGGACAGTAAAAATAAGGACAGATGTGCTGGTGCTATGAATACCTGGGAGAATATGTAGATGTTGTGAACTAGTCTATTTATTACAGCTTAGGGAAGAGTTATATACGATGAATGGTTCATAGGTAGGCTGTATATTGTATGGGTAACTTAAATGTTTCTGTTTAAGTAGGAATATGAAGTACGTGTGTGTGTCTGTATGTCTCTGTGTGTGTGTATACATAATGGCCAAGTGGGCAGTGATAGTTTTTTTTATTAGAACAGAGAATGAGAGGGTGATATAGTATTATCAGTCACATTGTGATGTGACAACTGTTCAAGGAGCTGGGACTTGAGCTTATGAAATCTCCAGAATCAATCAATAGGAATCCTGCTTCTGATGATGGGGAAAGAGACAGATAGAGATCACATTCATGGGCATCAGAAAGCACTGAGTCTTTAGGGCAAATTTTCTTAATTTTTTTTTTGTGTGTCATAGACCCTTAGGCAGTCTGGAGAACCTTATGGATCCCTTTCTAGAAGAATGTTTTTAAATCTATAAAATAAAATGCATCATAAAACAAAGAAAACAATTAGACTTAAATATAGTTATAAATTCTTTTTAAAGATCACAAATCTCAGGCTAAGAATTTTAGGGAGATGAGTCTTGCAAATTCATCTTGACCAATTGTTGGTTCAATGAGTGACCCTAGAGCTAATCAGGACAAAGACTTGATTCTTGTTTGGGATAATTAATTTTATTGTATTTCATGGTTATTCATGAAATTTATTTCATGGTTACCAACTGCATCTCTAAGCCTCCTTAGACATTTTTAACATATAAGTATCTTTGGTCAAGAAGGGGAAAAATAGTTCAGATGGGGGATTGGAATGGTTCCATGTAATTTCATCATTACTGTTGGGGGAACACTTAGAAGGCACAACTTAACAACAATTATTAGAGTTTTCACTGATAATGCTAACAGTAAAATAAAAGCATTTATATAACATTTTAAGGTTTGCAAAACATTTTTCATCTGTTACTTCATTTTAGACTCACAAAAATCCTTATTTCACAGATGAGGAAACTGAGGCAAACAAAAGTTAAATAATCTTTCTAGGGTCACATAAGTAAATTCTGAAGCAAGATTTAGCTCTTTCTGACTCTTAAGTTCATAATTCTGTCTGCATGTTGGAATGGTACATTCTTTTGAGGTAGCGCCAAATGTTTTAATATAAAGTGAACTCCTTTGAAAATAAAACAACAATCCACATTTATTTGTAAAATCCTTTAAATTTGACAAGGCATTCATCACACAACAACAATGTGAGGCAGGTAGTATAAACATCATCACTTTAACATTATATCCTTCACTAACCTTGAATTGTAGTAGGAAAATTGCTGGACTTGGAGTCAGAAGATACCTCAATTCAAAGCTTGCTAGTTTCTTTATCTGTGAAATGGGGATGATAATCCCTGTAGTTCACAAGGTCACTGTTAAATTCAAACATGAGAAACAGTGTATGTAAGGTGGTTCCCTTTCCTACATATGTAAAGCATTTTATAAACCTTAACATTATATAAATATTAGCTATTATATCTATTTTACAGATGAATAGAAAAAAGTGCTTACAGCACACAAAATATTGTGGCAAATAGAAAAGTAGAACAGTCCTTCATTCAAGGAAGGAACTCTCATTCTAATGTGGCAGACAACATATACTGGAAGTATTAGTTGTAAGTCAGATGGAAAGAATCTATTGTTCTTAGGGTGCAAAGGCAAAGCAAATGATGAGGCATCTTCATTAATATCATTTCAACTAATATCACATCTGTTTCTAATGTTAAACCATTTGACAGCAACATACCACTTTGGGGACAAGAACTATTTTCTAGGTCTTCACTAGCTATGGTTGTAGCACCAGGATGTATCTTCATAGGATGATGGCTGCTGAGATTCATATGGAGGCAGGATCAATCAATTTTCTTGGAGGTGTTGCTATTCCCAAGATTCTTGGATTTAATTTATCATAGATCAATGGCAGTTGAAGAACAGTTGGTATAGATGTTAGAAGGGATTTTGTGACCTTCTCCTCCATGGGTTTTTCTCATTAAAGGTGGCTGCAAGGATCATGCTAGAAGAAAATCTAGTGGTATGGGGATATTGCTATTTTCAAGGTTCTTAGGTTCAGAGTTCCTAGACCATCTTCATAGGAGTCTGGGGGAAGATATCGGCAACAGTCTGACTTGTCTAGCACATACATGAATAAATACATCAATGAAAAAGCATTTATCTTTTTTTTATTATAGCTTTTTATTTACAAGATATATGTATGGATATGAAAAAAGCATTTATTAAACACTTACTATGTGTATTCTGCTGAAGCAGCTGAGGTCCAGAATGGCTTGAGAATTTGTTCAACACCACCATCACTAATTTTTGAAGGAGATTGGATTTGAACCTATGTATTTTGGTTCCAAGTTCATTGCTCTTTTTGCCTTACAGGTTTAAGGGAGGGAAGAGAGGAAAAAAAGAAACAAGTCTTTATTCACTACCAGTCTATGCTAGGCATTGTACTTAGAAGTGCTTTACAAAATATCCCTTTGAGGTAGATGCTATTATGGTCCCCATTTTATGATTGAGCAAATTGAGCCAGACAGAGATTAAACGACTTGTTCTAGTTCATTTAGCTAATATGAGTCTGAAGCCAGAGTTGAAATCATATCTTTTGGACTCCAAACTATCCATTGATCCATCTAGCTACCAACAGGGTGTCATAGGGACATTCATTGTGCTCTTTATCATTTGTAAAGAAAATAATTTTCAAAATTCCTTTTGGTCTTAAATAAACTATCCTTAGTCCATCCCATCTTCCTTAACTTCCCATCTCTTTGGACTTAGCTATTTTCTTACTTTTAATTTCTCTACTCCCAATCTAGGAGGGAAGCCAGAATTTTGAGGAGCATTAGCAGTTATGGAAAAGGGGAGTTCCAAAAAGAGAAGGTTTAGAAGGTGACTGTTTCTTCCATGTTCCTCCCCATTTTCCTCCTCCTCATTCTGTCTCCTTCCTTCTTCCTATATTTCATCATGAAAATATTTTGACTGGCTGTTAAGGAAGAAAAACAACTCTGAGCTGCCAAGCTTTAGCCTTCTGGGACCCTCATTAGGAGGGGGCACACACAGAAAGGGCACTTTCTCAATTGCCATCACAATTTTCTAAACAGAGGTTCTTAACCTTTATTGTGTTATGGGTTCCTTTGTTGAAGGGGCTCATAGACCCTTTCTAAGAACAATGTTTTGATATAAAAATACATAGGATTACAAAGGAAACCAATTATATGGAAATGCAGTTATCAAAATATTTTTTAAAAAAGAAATTCACAAACCCCAGGTTAAGAACTCCTGTTCTAAACTCATATGTCTTTCCAACATGGCTCTTCCAGCCTTCCCCACATCTAAATCCCTCATCACTTTGCCAGAGTAAATAATTACTGGTGTGTGGTGACCCAGGGTCATGGCCAATGGAGAAATGTAATTAGGACCTTCTTTTTTTGACCATCTAGGGAGAGGCCTTACAGCTGATACTCATTCCTCTGCCCTCTCATACGAAGCCTCAGCCATTCCCAGACTATGGAGATTTTAAGCCAATGTTTTTGTTGCCTAAATAGACAGGGAAGGAGGATGGAAATGTTAACATGGTTTCTTTTTCATTTTGCCATAAAAATGAAAGAATTGGCCATCCATGGAATGATATGGAGATCTTTGAATGGCATCTGGATAGATACTTTTGAAGAATCTCATTTGAAATATGACATGAGAATGTAATCTCTGTGAGAGCAAGGGCTGTTTGATTTTTTTTCTATCCACAGTACTTACCTGGCCAAAAAAGCAATGTTCAAGACATTGCATGATATAGTAGAAAGAATATTCTGGAGTCTATCTCTGACTTTGGAGTCAAAGACCTTGGGTCCAAATTCTGCCTTTGCTATTTAGGACAGCTAAGTCATTCTAGTGTCTGAAGTCAGAAAGACCTGAGTTCAAATTTGCCCTTAGACACCTATTAGCTTTATGTAGGGCATATTTGAACTAGTTATCTCAGTCATGTCTAACTACCTCATTTGGGTTTTCTTGACAGAAATACTGGAATTATTTGCCATTTCCTTCTCTAACTTATTGTATAGATAAGGAACTGAGACAAAACAGGGTTAATGATTTGTCCAGAGTCTGAGATCAGATTTTTACTCTAGATTTTTAAATTATGAATTGTCTTGAATTAAGTTCTTTTTCAGGTGAGTTGGGCTAGGTAGCCCTAAGGTCCCTTTCATGAGTTTTTGTTTTTGTGACCTCACAGAGAACTGAAAATGCTTGCATGTTTTGCATCTCATACTAGGGTGTGAGCCCTCTAAAGTTTTGAATAGGAGGTAGGAGGGAATGAATCAATGATGCTATGCCAAACCATTTTTCACAAGCTTCTGAAAATATCTTCACTGCTACCCCAACCCAATCTGTGTTTGTGGATAAAACCTTAATTTTCCAAATGAAATGCTATGTCAAATGCCCCACCTCCTCCCATCTCTTTCTCTTCTCTTCTCTTCTCTTCTCTTCTCTTCTCTTCTCTTCTCTTCTCTTCTCTTCTCTTCTCTTCTCTTCTCTTCTCTTCTCTTCTCTTCTCTTCTCTTCTCTTCTCTTCTCTTTCTCTCTCTCTCTCTCTCTCTCTCTCTCTCTCTCTCTCTCTCTCTCTCTCTCTCTCTTTCTCACCTCCCCTTTTCCTCTTTCTCTATCTGTCTCTCTCTCTGTCTGTTTCTCAGATAGAGGTAAACAGGTCCCAGACACCCTGTTATGGCTGATGTTAGGCTGATGACACGAATTCTTTTGAAATATTTTTTTTCCTGTGGGAGATCTGTTTATTTGACAAAGGAAGTCACAGAATCATTGACTTGGAGTTGAAAAGGATCTTAGAATATCTACTCTAAATCCTCCATTTTACAGATGAGAAAACTGAGATTTGGAGAACTTAAGGGATACACAGGCAGGAAGGAGCAGAGCTGGGAATTGAAGGTCCTTCTTGTCCTGAGACCAGTGATAAGAACATTTAAAGGCAAAGACTACTGGCAACAAGAAAAAACATGTTGGGTTTTTGTGAGAAATTTTCTTTTAGTAGAATAGGGGTAGAGAAAAGTCCCATTCACTTTACTACTGCTTCTGAGGAAGGACCTGGCTAAAGTCTTCAAAATGAATGAATGGAGGTGGAGAGAAAGCCCCCCTCTATAGAAATATTTTTAAAATTGTCATTAATATTATTATTATTATATTTGATAGTTCCAGATCCAAATATATATGTGTGTATACATTCATATATATGTATATATACATATGTAT
Organism: Sarcophilus harrisii; assembly: GCF_902635505.1. Lineage (NCBI taxonomy): Eukaryota > Metazoa > Chordata > Mammalia > Dasyuromorphia > Dasyuridae > Sarcophilus > Sarcophilus harrisii. The sequence goes on along the minus strand of NC_045430.1, from coordinate 180,822,880 downwards.
GTGTATGTGTGTATATATATATTTCCTGGAATATTACTGTGTGAGAGGAGGCACACCTCAAATCAAGCCTGCTGGATGCTTGTAGAAAACTCAGTTTTGTGTCAAGAAAAATAGAACTCTGTTCTTCACTGGGCTTTCACCTCAGAGAAGGTCATTCCTGTCTTTAAACTTGTGTTCCCACCTTTGGGATTCCTCCTAATTGTGCCTGTGCTGACCCCAGTCCTCTCTTTCCATTCCACCTCCTTTTCGGTTGGACCACTGAGACTGCTTAGGATTCACAGAGTATGTTCTCTGCCTTCCTTTCTGCTTCATGAAACTCCATCATTAACTCTCTTACTGGTGGCCCCCTTGGTCCTATTAGCCATGTGCTGGGCTGGAGGTGAGATGCTCTCCCCCCAACCCCAAGGAACTCTGGTTGCTAGTGTGTTCCTCATGTATTCTTGCACTGTTAGACACTCATAGGATTCTTCTGCAGGCTGATGGCCCAGGTTACATTTCCTTTTGACACACACACACACACACACACACACACACACACACACAACATTACATATAATATTTTCTCTTGGGAAATTTGTTTATTGATAAGTGGAGTCACAGAATCATAGATTTGGAGCTGAAAAAGATCTTAGATCATCTACTTCAAACTGTCCATTTTGTAGATGAAAAAATTGAAATTTGAAAAAGTTAAGGGACACACAGATAGAAAAGAAAAGAATTGGAATTAGAACCTTTCTCCTTTGATATCAAATCTAGCATACCTTCTTATCCTAGGACCAGAAATTTAGAAATTCAGCAACTAATATTAACTGTATTATAAATGTCATTCTGCATTCACTTGTATATTACTGTATAAATAAGTTTCTGTCTATTTATGTTCATTGTTGATCTCAACTAGCTCACTGAGGACCAGGACTAGCATCGTATGATTTCCTTCTTTCAGTATCCACCAGGAGATTAACCCCCTATGGGTAGGCATTCAAACCATAATTGTTTTTATTTCCTATAATAATGTCAGATTTTCTGGATAACTTTCCTCACAACAACTCTGTAAAATAGGTAGTATTATGTCCATTTCATGGATGAACAATAACAATATTTATATATTCCTTTGAGATTTGCAAAGCCCTATACATATATCATTTGTTCCTCCTAACAAGTCAGATCAATAGGTATTTATTGAACACCTGCTTTATGTCTGATCTGTGCTAAACGCTAGAACATAAGTGCTATTATAATCCCCATTTTACAGAGGAGGAAACTGGGTCAAGTATATTTTCATTGACTTGTCCAGAGTCACATATTCAGATAATATTCTTAGGCTGAACTCAGGTCTTTCTGACTCCAAGTATGATGCTCTGTTCCCTATCTTATCCAAGTGAAAAAAAAATGGAAAAGTGGCTTATCCACAGTCACCCAGCTATTAAATTGTCAAAGTCAGGACCTAACTCATAACTTCTGACTCTAACACTTGTGATTTTTCCACTATAACATAGATATTGATGGTAGTGACCTGGGTGGGTAACAACTTGGAGACCACTACCGAATATAATAAAAAAAAAAACTGTGCATGATGACAATCCTATATTGTCATCTCTTATACTCTTGGATGGGAGAGTTCCTCTATGAGAAACACAGCAATTTGTTTCCCCTTCTTCTTTTTCTCATTTATTGATGCTGTTGTTGGGCAGTCATAGTTACTTCTTCACAACCCCATCTGGGTTTTCTCATCATATCCTTATTCAGATTATTTGACAGATGAAGAAACTGAGTAAAGTAGGATTAAATGACTTGCTTAGAATCACACAGCTGTTGTGTGTCTGAGGCTGAATCTGAACTCAGGAAGATGACTCTAGCTGCCCTCATTCATTGGAAGCCTTTTAAAAAAAAAGGTTTGATGGATATTTGTTGAAGCTTCTCTATTAGAGTTTGAATAAAATATACTTTTAAAAATTGTTCATTGATAACATTGTTTTTTATGTCACCTACATTTTCTTTGCACTCTTCCTCCTTTCTCATTCAAAGAGACATCCCATACAACAAAGATATTTTTTCAAATAAAAAAAATGAGGGGAAAAAAGAAGTAATAACATCTCAAACTCAGAGAGTGTCTTCCATAGTCTTTTGATTTGGGGAAGTTCTGGGTACCACAGGACTTATCCTGAGTCATCCCTTATAATTATTGGATTGAAAGGAAATAGAAATGTGTTGGATCCAACATCTATCATTTGCTACTTGGGTGACCTTTTAGCCTCTCGGCCTCAGTTTCTTTATCTATAAAATGTAGGGTTTGAACTAAATGGTTTCAAAAATTCAGTGAAGCTCTAAATCTATTTTCCTTCAAGGCTGGATCTCTGAACTTATATGTTAGTCTTTTAATAGCTATATGCAGGAATTGCCCTGGGGTCTTACAGGGAGGAATGGGGATGCCTCAAGGCTGTGGATCCCTGATTATTATGAAGGCTTTGGCTGTTGGTGACTCTCAGGGTGCTTTGCTTACACTGAGGAGTCTGAGTTCTCTGGGAATGTTGGGATGTCCACAGGTCCATGAGGATTATGGTGGCTTTTGCCTTTCCTGGCTGTGACTAATGTTCAACAGTAGCAGCAGCAGCAGAAGGAGACAGGGGTTGGGGGAGTAGGAAAGATCACCATCACTTGCTCCTGATAGAATAGTAATGAAATTAATGGGCTCTTAAAGCTCTACCATTAACAATGGAGTCAGTATGTCAGGGGCATTTACAATATTGGTTCTCCAGATGTCAGCTAGGGACATACACCAATATCTGCCTGCTTGCATTTCCCTACCTCTGTGGGAAAAATTGAAAACTCAATCAATCTCCCAGGAGCCCCTCCCCTCGCCCTCAACCTTTCTGAGACTTCTCAGAAGTGGAAGCCTAGAGGGATCTTGCAAATGACTGAGATGGGGGTGTGCTCCTGGTATTGAGTGGTTATTATTGAAGTGCCTTTAACTGAATTCAGGATGACATTAGGGTCCAGTGGAAAAGCCATTAGTCGTGGGAAGGAAGTTCTGTTTCCAGTTTAGCTAGAAAGCAGATTTCTGGCCTTGAATAAGTTCTATTACCTCTTTATGTCTCTTCTTCAAAACAAGACTCCACGAAAGGAAGAGAATAATCATTTATATAATGTACTGAGTATCATGCTGATAAGTACTTAACAAATGTCATCTCACTGGACCCTTACAGCAACTCTGTGATGTGGATACTATTATTATCCCCATTTTATAGTTCAGGAAACTGAAGCAAGCAGGTGTTAAGTGACTTGGCACACAGGTAGCAAAAATTTGAGGTTAAATTTGAATTCAGGGCTTCCAAATTCCAGGCTATCACTCTATCCACTTCTGTGCTGCTTAAAGGGAGGCCATGAAATAACCCTGGCATTGCAGGACCTGTGTTCAAATTTCATAGTCGCTTAATCCAGTTTCCCTTTGGGGTTTCTTTCCTCATTGATAAAACAAGGAGGTTGACCTAGTAACTTGTAGTCTTAGATCTCTGGCGCTATAATATCTAAGATATTTTCTATCTCTAGCCTTGTATGTTCTATGTTCTTCCACTCCCCCATAGTATCTATTCTTACAATAAAGAAGGAATTGAAGAGAAAAGAAGGAATGATTTGTGGTACAGAGAGGTTATGAATAAAGTATATTGTCTGTTGGCCCCTTTTAAGTATGTTCTGGTATTGAGAACAAATTGAACTTATAAAGCAAAACCAAAATGAAACTTTTTCTTTGGGTTAGTTCTCTTCTTTTACAAATAATGTTCTATTCATCTTTTCACATCCTTCATTAAATACCCTCTGCCTCAGCTTAATCCTTTACTGAACAGTGTGAATCTAATTTTATTTCACAGTAACCTTTCCTTAGTAGTCAGAGCCATGATTGTGGCCCAAGCGTGTTAATTGGTTGGTGACATAGCAACTGGGACCATTTAGGGGTTAAAACAAACCAGCTTTTACCTTTTGCATTTGCCTACCCAATTCCTTTATACATCCATCCCCATAACAAATTTTGGAGCTTTTCCTGGAGGGCCCTTGGAAGAGGAGTGAGTGAACCCAGAAGTCTGACTCATTCCAGGGTGTGTTCAGATTTGAAGGCTGAACCCCGGGAAGGAAGGATTAGCTAATACAGGTGTTGTGCTACCTCTGTGCCTGGGCCCCAGCAGGAGACTGGTGAGGAAGGAAAGGGAATCGCCAAGGGAAGAAATCAACCAGAAATGTCAATCAGGCAGTGGAGCGGTACTAGGAAAATCAATGTTGAATTCCAGATGAGAGGCATGTGGGAAAAAGGGGGGTTGTTGGTGGAGTAAAATGAGAGCATTTGTTTGCAATTCTAATATAATGAATCAACAGATCATGGGCAAAACATGTCTAATAGAAATGCGTATAAAGGATGTGGTCAAATGGAGAGAGAGACACACAGAGAGACAGAAAGAGAGAGAGAGAGACAGAGACATAGAGACAGACAGAGACAGAGAGAGAGATACAGAGATTCAGAGAGACAGAGAGAAAAATAGAGACAAAGAGAGAGAGAAAAAGAAAGAGACACACAGAGAGATGCACAGAGACAGAGAGATAGACAGAGACAGAGAGGAAATGGATAGAGTCAAATGCAAGAGTAAATAAATTCCAAAGTCTTCATTTGCCTTAGAATGTAGACAGATGGAGGAAAGCATCGATCGATCAATAGATAGATAGATGATGGATGGATGGATATAGAGATAGGTAGATAGGTAGATAAATGGCAAGAGGGGCAGCTTCAAAAGTCAATGACAACTAAGTAGCTTAGAAATAGAACTAAATTCTTCTATTTCACCTGGAATGCTTCTGTTTTTCATGCCTCTGCTATAGACAGTGCTAGAGTAAGAGGAGAACCAGTTATCCTGGGAACCTAGAGATCTAAATTTCACCCATTTTTTTTGTCATTGACAAAGTACAGGTTTCTCTGAAGAAGACTTGTACCTGAATTTCCTTTGCTGTTATGATGGGGATGACGATGGTTTGTACTTACATATAGACCTTTAAGATTTCTGGTAGTTAAGGTATTATTCCTGTTAAGAAATTGTGGTTCAACTGGGAAATGAGTGTGGACTGCTTGCAGTTGTGTTTTTCTTCCCAGCTTATTTTTACCTTTCTAAATCTGATTTTTCTTGTGCAACAAGAGAACTGTATAAATATGTACACATATATTGCATTTAAGATATATTTTAACATGTTTAACATATATGAGGCTGTCTGCCATCTAGGGGAGGAGGTGGGGGGAAGAAAGGGAAAATTGGAACAGAAGTGATTGCAAGCGTCAATGTTGAAAAATTACCCATGCATATGTTCTGTCAATAAAAAGCTGTAATAATAATAATAATAAAAGAAATTGTGGTTCAGAAAGAACAAGCAACTTTTTCAAGGTCATGGATTCAATAAATGCTAAAGACAGAATGGTGAGGCTCAACCTTTCCTAAATTGACTTAAAAGTGATCTTTTTCATTTGTGTTGCTAATGTATGATCTATTTCAGTGACTTTTGGTTTCTTCCATACAAAATAATAGTGATAACGCAAATGTCAAATCAGAGAGTGATTTAGGATGAAAAATGATCATACAGCAAAGCAAAAAAGAAAAATTCTTGATTGTTTTCCTTTCCCCTTTTCCACTTTCTTCTCTTTTTCCCCTTCCCCCCACTATGATTTCTTTCTCATATTACATAAGATTGAAAGAATACACCATGTGATCATGGGATCATAGATTTTGAACTTGAGTGGACTTTTGAGATCTCCTAATATAATGGAGATTCCCTGGATAGTTCAGAGTTTCTAAGTAGAAAAATAGCTTCTTAGAATCTTTCAAGTACTCCTTGTCGATTGACCTCCCAATAAAATCTAAAAGATCATTTTAAGGGCCCTCTGAAAGAAGTGCCCCTTTAAGCAGGACCAGTTTGGATTGGATAGAGATTCAACTATGCTAGACAATCTTTTATTTCTCTAACACAAAGTAGGAAATTAGAACTTATCTTGCTTCTATAATAGGAGATTTTGCACATTTATTCCTATTATATTTGTTTTCTTTACCCCTAATATTTCAAGCTCCAAACCAGATCATAGCAAAATTTCAAGGCATTTTGGAAGCAAAAATAAAAATTACCCAAACCTAACTTTCATTTCCAAAATTCAAGTGTAAGAGTTATATAATATTGACTTGGGTAAATGGGGATAATTTCTGGTTAGCACCCTGGAGATAAATAGCATGCCCTGCTGTTCCCCTTTGATACCAGGCAATTAGGACCTGATTCTTCAGGAGGCATTTGTGATAATCAAGGGGAATTGAAACTTAATTAGTGGGTACAATTGCAGGTATATTGCCAATTTGCTATTAAAGAGGGGACTTGGGGACTTGAAGCAGGGAAGTAAAGTAGTTCAAGAAGAGAGAAGTCCCACACACAACTCTCTGGTTTTGCACTGAAAATAATATAGAGGTTTCAGCCCAAACAGCTAAAAATGGACAAGAGGTGTCCCTTGGAGTTTGCTAAGGCAAGTGGGTTAGAGCATGGAACTAATGAAGCTAAAATGGCAGATTTCAGAAAAGTGTGGGCTGTTGGTCACATCTGAAATCAGGTAAATCCTGTTTACTGGAAAACTTTTTAAGGCAAAAAGTTTACTGATCATTGTGTCTGTCAGTAGATCATTCTTCTATAAACAATACAGTGCATTCTAAGTATTTCTCCATCCATCTTTTTATAGGTAGACAGTGTGAATTTAGTGCCAGATGACTTGAGATTGGTTTTCTGGCTCTGACAAAAATATTATCAATGATTCTGAAGTCTTGGAAAAGAAAATAAGATCATAGGGGAACAGGCTGCTTTTCTTTTCATTGGTTTTTGAAGCTAAGGGATTAAGAAGAAAAAATTTCTTGGACGTTGACAGGTAGTTAATAAAATGGTGTCTGAGGATGAGCTGTGGATGACTTTATCATGGCTTACTACAGTATGGGTTAATAGATTTGCGGCCAAAGATGAAGTATATCTAACAAAAACTAGTAATTATGTATTGGACATGTGTCTTCCAAATCTAATCAAAAGGGCTTCCAACTAAAAGGGAAAAAGTTTGCCTTTTTCCATCTCCAGTGTTATATACCATAGGGAATAAGCCTTAAAGAAGGAAGGAAAATAGCTGCTGAAATGCCTCAAAATTTATAGGAGGCAAAACCCCAGAAAGGAGCCAGTAGAAAAACATTCAAAGTTCAGACAACAATAAGAGGAACTAATGGTCCTAATAAAAGGGTAAAATTGACTTCATAGGTGTTATTGAGACTAGGTAGAATGTAATTTGTAATAGGACTATGGATTTGAAGTGATATACTTTATCCAAAATAAGTAGAATAAGTAAAAATACTACCCCAATTGAGGTAGTGGTAACACTGCTGGTCATTAGTTAATTAACTCCTGACTTGACTTGGTAATAATTAAATCTTCCAAAAGGTAGAAAAACTGATGATTAAAGTGGAGATTATAATCAACTTAGGAGGAATGTGAGTAGCAAAGAATAAAATTTTGAAGATACAAAGAGAAACAATTACAATGAGAAGGAAAAAATGAGGAGGAAGGGAAATAGCTAACACAGTGGATAAAAATGTCAAGATACAAAAGGCTCTTGGCAGATGAGAGCATTGGACAAAAACTAATCATTTGTCTGAAGAAGGTCTATAGGGATGCATAGGAGACTCTCTAACTAACTTAGATTTTAGAAAGAGATATACAGAAGATAGAAACAAGATCAGTGAATAAAAGATGAATGTGAGTAGCTGATATGAACTTGTAAAAATGTGTCAGGAATGATAAATCTCAGAATAAGTCAAAGCTGATTGGGGAAGTTAAGGACAACAAACAGGTCCTTTGTATTTTTTGGAGAAAAAGGAGCACCAAGGAAGAAATAGGATTTTAACTTGGGTTGAGTGGCCTAATGAAAAGTAAGAAAGAGAAGACAGAATAATTCAGTTGTTAATTTGTGTCTGTTTTGTCTACAAAAGAGAATGATCTTTATATTGGAAATGACAAAAAAAAAAAAATAACAGGGAATTGATAGTGAGAAGATAATAGAAGTTCCCTGATGAATTCAATTCAACGTCAAAGGTACTGCATTCTTGGATCCTGAAAGAACTGGAGGATATGTTTATAGATCCATTGTCAGTGATACTTGAAAGATCATGGAAAACAGGAAGCCCCCCTCAAAAAACTGGAGAAGGGCAAAGATTATTCTAATGTATAAAAATTGGAGGGGAGCAAGCTCTTGTAAATGAAGGGAAATGAGCTTGAGTTTGATTCCAGAAAAAATACTTGGAAAGTCAAAGAGATGGTTGGCAAAATATCTAGAAAGAGAAGCAGTGATTACAAAAAGCTAGGATGGTTTCATCAAGAACAAGTCATACCAGGATAACCTCATTTCCTTTTTTTTTTTAGGTTTAGTAAATTAGTAGATTTAGCAAACTAAATTAGTAGGGAATGCTGTGAATATGGTTTACCTAGAATTTAGCAAAGCTTCTGATAAAATGTCTTATATTACTTTTGGAGAGATGGATTAAACCAGTTTTCAAACTTTGGGGACTCAGGACCCCTTTACATTCTTAAAAATTGAGGGCCCTAAAGTGTTTATGTTTTTGGAGCTATATTTGTTGATATAATCATATTAGAAATCAAAACTGAAAAATTTTCAAAATACTAATTTATTACTTCATTTAAAATGATAATAAACTTATTGCATGTGAAAAAACCTATTTTCCAAAATAAAAACTAATCGTAAGAAGAAAAATATTGTTTTACATATTTTTGCAAATCTCTTTAATATCTGGCTTAATAGAAGACAACTGGATTTGCATAACAAATTTTGCCTTTAATCTGTTAGATTATGATATTTTGGTCCTCATGATATGAAATAGTCTTTTTCCCTCACAGACTATTTAAAAGATCTTCAGACCACACAATTTGAGGACTGCTGGATTAGACAATAATATAGCAGATGGATTCAGAACTAGTTGGATAGATGGCGGGATTTAAAAAGTAGTTGTTAATGGTTTGACATCAGTATGATGGGAGATCTTCAGTGCAATGCCCCAAGATTCTCTACTTGGCCCTATGCTCGCAATAATTTGGATAAAGACATAGATAACATGCTCATCAAATTTGTGGATGAAACAAAATGGTGAAGAAGGGGAATAACTAACACTATTGAAACACATATGAAAGCGTCAAGATACAAAAGGCTTTTGGCAGGTGAGAGCATTTGACAAAAACTAATAAGGTACAGTTCAATAGAGACAAATGTAGAGCCTTAAAACTTTGGTACCAAAAAATCAATTCCACAAGTGTAAAATAAGGAAGCATGGGGAGTATTTTGGAAAAGATCTTGGGGTTTTGGTTTGCAAGCCAGCATTTGATGTGGCAGCCAAAAAAAAAAAACAATGCAATGATGTTTAGTTCCTAGCATCCTAGTTCAAGGACACTGATGAGCCAAAAAGTATCCCTATGACAGCAGGCAGGATAGTCAAAAGCCTTGGCATATAAGGATCAGTTGAGGAAAGTGGGCATTTTCTACAGAAAAAATCCTAGGGTAACCTAATTACTGTGTTCACATATTTAAAGGCTTTAAATTAACTTTGTTCCATATAGCCCTGGAAGGCAGAAAGAGGAGCAATGGATAGAAGTTGGAAAGAAGATGATTTAGCATTAATGGTCAAAAAACCCTATCTATTAGAGCTGACCAAATGTGGAGGGGACTCCTTAGAGGACTTCCAGTAGAAGCTGAATGACCATTTGTCAATAATGTCACAATGAAGGATTATTTTTGGATTTGCTGGACTAGGTGGCCAGCGAGATTCCTTACAACTCTCAAATGCTTTAATTCTATGATGTTGACTAGCTGTGTGACCCTGCTCAGGTCATTTGATTGCTGTCTAGTCTCTCCACCTATAAATTTGGAATGAAAAAACTTAACTATCCACCTCACAAGGCTATTGTGAGGCAAGTACTTTATAAACTTTAAAATGACATGTAAATGTGATTATTATTAATCAATCAATTTATCATATAGCAAAATCTGGAATTTGAATCCCATTCCATATGTTTTTAATTTTTAACACAACTTTTACAGATATTCAAAGTGCTTTTCAGATTTCTCCCAAACATTTTATTGTGAGTCTTGGAAGACATTTGTACTTCATTTTACAGATAGAGAAATCAAGGCACCAAGAAGAAATAAATAGTTCAGGAATACAGTGAGTTAATGTCAGAAAAAATTAACTCTTTGATACTCCTCAAGCCTAGGGTTCCAATTATCAGACAATATTGTCTTATGACATGCCCCAAGAAAAGGGAAGAGAGCTCAGAATTAAAACAATCTCTTATATCTGGTAAACTTTGGAGCAGGGAGAAAGCAAGAAAGTCTGGGAATGAATAGAGCTGATGAAAAGCAAAGAACTTTTGTGTACTTAACATGGAAAGGGAGTAACTGCTAAGAAAATAAGTCCTTCCAAATGCAAGGGAATCAATTTGGAAACTTACAGCTCATGAGTAGGGAAACTCTGCCACTGATTAGCTGAATGTTTGTTTTTATTTTGTTTTGTTTGTTCTTCATTCCTAGAGAAATGAATGGAGGAGAAGAGTGTGGTCTCTATCATCAAAACAAGAAGGGTAACTGCTCCGAGATATTCATGGCCATTCCCCACGGTTCATGCTTACTAAAACAAGCTAAACTAAGGGCAAAAACTATAATATATAAGTGTATGAAGTTCATCTCAGTTTATGAATGGGAGCTACAGGGGATATAAAGTCAAGTAGATGGGTTACCCTGCTCACCCAGGAGACATATATTCATCTCCCTAGGACACACTTACCAAATGGTTGTTTCAAGGCACTAAAGACTATCCAGAGGACTGAGAAACTTCATCTGTCTTCCTATTCCCCAGTAGGGTAGGAGCAGGTCTATTTCTGAGCTTCCTGGAAGTACAAGTTCTTTTTTTAAAAATAACAAGTTATGCCGAAAACGATTTAATTCGAAAAGAAGTGCCAATTTAGGAAATCAAGGGGAGCCTGGAGAGATGGTGTGCCCTCTGGGCATTTGCATTTTCTTTGCCGAAATTCGCAGATGAGGTTATCCCTTTCTGTGTAATAAGAGGAGGCAGCAGGCACAAGGTTAATTAAGAGGGACAGATCTAAAGGAAGGATGATGTACTGAGGATTCCAGGGGAAAACATAGCCCTAGCCACCAGCTTTCTTGTCATCTTCATCGGTCTTGATTCATTTTGACCAGGCTCCTGAAGAGCTATAGAAAATACAGATCTTACATACTGACTGCTGAAATTTAACTGATGAGAGGGTATAAGAGGCTTTATTTGTGAAACTGCTGTAAAGGGGAGAAGGGAAGGAGGGAGGGAAGGAGAGAGGGAAGGAAGGAAGGAAGAAAGGAAGGAAGGAAGAGAGAGAGAGGGAGGGAAGAAGGATGGGAAAGAGGGAGGGAGGGAGGAAGGAAGAAAGGGAGAGAAGGAGGGAGGGAGGAAGAAGAAGGGAAGGGAGGGAGGAAGAAGAAGGGGAGGGAAAGAAGAAGAAAGGGAGGAGTGAAAGAGGGAGAGAGAGGGAGAAGGAAAAAAGAGGGAAGGAAGGAGTGAAAGAAGGAAGGAAGGAGTGAAAGAAGGAGGAAGTAGTGAAGGGAAGAAAGGAGGGAAAGAAGGAAGGGAGTGTAGAAAGGAGAAAGAAAGAAAAGAAGGAAGGAGAGAAGGGAGAAAGAGAGGGAAGGAGGGAGAGAAGGAGAAAAGGAGGAAGGAAGGAAAGGAAGGGAAGAAGAAAGGAGTAAAGGAAAGGAAAAAAGGAAGGATGAAGGGAAGGAAGGAAAGAGGAAGAAAGGAGGAGAGGAAGGGAAGAGAGAAGGAAGAAGGGGGGAAGGGAAGAGGAAGGAAGGAGGGGAGGAAAGAAGAAAAGAAAGAAGGAAAATAACTAGCAAGAAAAAATTTGATTCCAAGAAATTACCAAATGATTTAATTCTAGGAAAGACAACTGTTTTACCTGAAGTAGCAGGATCTGCAAACCTAGAGATTTTTCTGGTCAACAGAAACCTAGAAAGCATGAAGGCTAAAAGAAAACCAGGTGTAAGTCCTCAACAGTCTGTTGAATCTGATGTGTAATGGAATACAGTATTGAAATAAGAATCTGTCTATTTTGGATTAAGTGCCAAGATAGATCTTGCCGAGAGGTTTGATAAATATTAAAATGCTATATCAATGAGAATTGTTCATAGGCTTACGAATCTAGAGCTGCAAGTAGATCTCAGGAGCCATCTATTTCAGATCCCCATTTTACAAGTGAGTAAAATGAGTCCCAGAGTGAAGTGACTTGCTCAGGGTCACAAGGTAGTGTCCAAGATGGGATTTGGACTTAGGTTGTTTTTGTTTTTGTTTTGCTATTAAATTTATCACCCTCCTTTTTTTTTTTTTTTTGTATAGAAGCAAAGTGGTATAGAAACTGGAAGGCTGAGCTTGGAGTCAGTAAGTCCTGGGTTCAAATCCCTCCCCTGATATTTATGAACTATGTGATTTTGAACAAATCACTCTACTTCTACATGCTTCAGACAGCTCCCCAGTGCTTATCTACAAAGTTATAGATGGGACATACTCTTGGTTGGTTGCACAACAGCAGTTCTTTATCCTATTGAAACCAAAGATCCTTATTATGAGGTAGAATTTTCTGACCCTTCTCCAGACTGCCCCAACTAAATAGCCTTTATGGGTTGCCTTTCAAATGAAGGATGGGTCTGAGGAGTCCAGAGGCTTGAACTTCCATTGTATTGCTCTATAACTTTGGGAAATACATTTCACTTGTTTTTGCCTTGGTTGGCTTAATCTTTAAAAGGAGAGGGTTGGATGATATGATCACAAAATCATGCTTATAGAAACCTAGCAAAGCCCTTGGAGGCTATTTATATTTTTCCCAATTAAAAAAATTATTTAAAGTTTTGAGTTCCAAATTCTATCACTCCCTTTCTCTCTCCTCTTCTCCTCCCTGAAAGGGCAAGCAATCAGACGCAGGTTATGCTTGTACAATTATGCAAAACATTTCCATATTAGTCATTTTGTACAAGAAGATTTGAATAAAATTAAAATTTTTTAAAATTTTTAAAAAATTAAAAATATATCAGTTCTTGATATCAGGAGGTGGATAGTATGCTTCATTATTAATCCTTTGGGATTTTCTTAGATCATTGTATTGCTGAGAATAGCTCAGTCATTCAGTTCTTCATTGTACAATATTGCTGTTACTGTGTACCACGTTCCTCCAATTCTGTTCATTTCAATTTGCATCAGTTCATGTAAGCCTTTCCTTGTTTTTCTGAAATCATCCTGATTGTTATTTTTTATAGTGCAAAAATATTCCATTACAATCATATACCATAGCTTGTTTAGCCATTCCCCATTTGATGGGTATTTCTTGAATTCTAATTCTTAGCCACCATAAGAAGAGCTGCTACAAATATATTTGAACAAATGAGTCCTTTCCCTTTTTTAGGGATATTTTTTGGGATATAAATCTAGCAGTGGTATTGATAGATCAAAGTGTATGTACAGTTTTATGATCCTTTGGGCATAGTTTCAAATTGCTCTCCAGGATGGTTGGATCAGTTCACAATTTCACCAACAGTGCCTTAGTGTTCTAGTTTTCCCTCATTCCCTCCAGCAATCAGCATTTTCCTTTTTGTCACATTAGCCAAGCTGATTGGTATGAAGTGGTAATCAGAGTTATTTTAACTTGCATTTCCTCAGAGACGATTTATTTTTACAGATGACTTTTTTTTTTAACACATAATTTACAGATTAGAAAACTTTCTCAAGGTCATATAGGTAATAAGTTCCAGAGGTAAAATTTAACCCTAGTCCTCTGACTCCAAAGCCAATGAATGCTCTTTCCACAGTCCTATAATGAGGTTGATTTTAATCCCTTCGAAGACAAAAAATCAGGCAACAGAAGGAAAAGTCCATGAAGGCAACTTTATCCTAGACTTTGTATGGGGAGCTTAGGTGAGTGACACCATCATGGCAGCTGGGATTAGAGTAACAAGGAGACAAGAAGTGAGAAGGATCACTTGCAGGATTGTACTGAAGAAGAGTTGATTGTAATTCAGGAAGGAAATTCAGAATACATGCTTAATGAACAGTAAGAATTTTGAGACATTCTCTAGAGTAAAGAAGGTGGAAAAGCCACCTTATTAAACATGAGGAGCATCCTAGAGGATATCCCCCACACCCTTCTTTCTGCAGGTGTTTGCCTCCCTTGGTTCCCCTGGCTGTCTGAATGTTGTCTCATGCTTTGCTAGTTCGGGGGCTTCTCTGACCTTTTGGCCTTGGTCTTGAATTTTGGACGAATGATAGCTCCATAAATCTTCTGCTTGGTAATTCTCTATAAGCAATTAAAAAAAAAACTCCCATTGTGTCCAAAGCACCCAAAGTATCTCTGTCTCTACTCCTTCTTTCATACAGATGACTGTGATTGACTGCTTTCTCTGCTCTCCTAAACCTGGTCTTCCCTCCCGCCCCCACTTCTGCTTGATTTTGAATTTCACAATTTGATCTGGAAACACAAACTCAGTCTGATGGACAAGGCAATCAACAAACTGCACTCAGGAGACTTAAAGTCTCCTCTCACCTCTGACTCTGGCTCAGATGGATTGCTCAACTCAAGACCAAATGTTTCTAACAATGGAGATAATATTTCTCTCTTCACACTCTTGCTAGGAGATGGGGAGACAGGGGGAAAATTCTCTTTAAAAAGTAATTGGAGGTCTTACTAAGAAGGGCCTGGAAATTTATTTATCAGGTTTAAACTTTTTCCAAGGACATCCTTTCCTGACAAATAAAACTGCTATCTCATAAGAGAGCTCCGATTACATAAATGTGTGTTCTTTAGAATGATATGAATGTTAAGCCATCCATACCTGTTCCACTTTGGGACACTGTTCAGTTCCTCCCATATATTTATCACAAGGATTCCTCACAATATACCGCAATCTTCCTCTATTTCTCTTGACATTCTGATGATACTAAGGGTCTTTCCAATGCTCATCCTTATTCACTTGCCACGACCAGCCCTTTTTCATTTTTCATCTTACATTTCCTGATTACACACTCTTTACTCTCATTGTCCAAGCTTCTCCTAGCCATCACATACCCACCTCCACAAGGCTCTCTGGGTGTTACTCAATTTTATTTCTTTGAAGATTATAGCTTTCCAAAACTCAAAGACATGCAGCCCATCTGCTGGAATGTTGGCATTAAATAGACAGGCCCTAATTTTAGGGAGAAGTGACAGGGGAGAAGAGGAAGGAAAGAGGAGAGGGGAGGGACGATAGGTAATGATACAAATTTAAAAATAAAATGCCCCACCCTCAAGGGGTTTACATTCTCTTGGCTGACAACAACAAGGTCACAGACAAGCAAAGACAAGGCAGTTTGTGGAGGGAGAGAGCATTAATAAGTGGAGGAGATGATACCTGAATAGGATATTGAAGATAAAGATTCTGAGAGGTAAAAAGGAGGAGGGAATGTTTTTCAGATAGGGAATGATGGGAAAGGATGAGAAGATGCAATGCTTGGTTAAGGACTGAATCATAGTGCCTCTGAAGAGAAGTAATAGGAAATGACATTGAAAAGGTAGGGTGGAAGGAAATGATGAAGGAATCTTGAAAATCATTCATATTTATGTGGTTCTGAAAGGTTTACAAAATATTTTCCTTATAACAAGTTATGAAGTTATTAATGCAAGTACAATCAATCCTATATCTCAGTGGTACCCTTGTGGTGATCTTGGCAGATAAGACACTTAATTTCTCCGACTCAGTTTATTTAGTTGTACAATGAAGAGTTTGAACTAGATAATATCTTAAGATCCTTACCAAGCCTGACACTTGACAATTTTATGATTTCCCTGACTTCCGGTGGGAAAAAAGTGAGAAAAGACTAACTATTTACTGATAATAGTTTTTAGATGTGGTCAGTCTCCTGACCTCCATCCCCCAGAAATTCCTTGGAGAATCAAGGACATTTTCTTCCAACAAAATGTAAAAAGTATCAAGTGAGTTCAAACATTAGAGCTAACAAAAAATTCTCATGTATTACTGTGTGAAAAGTATGAGTGGTATCTGCACTTGACATTGGACTTGGACCCTCTGACAAATGCCCCTTCCTTTAGGGCAAAGAAGTTCCTCATAACTAAAAATGGAACCATTAGTTAGAACTGTCTTATTCTCCTTAACTTACAGATAAGTCAAGAAAGGTTAGAATTTAAAGACTTCTGGGAATCATGTTATTTTAAATAATTGAAGTAAATGCTAAATTTCACTTAGAGATTCATAATAATAAAGATGGAGATAAGACATGAATATAGAGAAATACAAGCTTTTTTTTCAAGCCATCTGAGTTCATGGGCCTTCTGAATTTGGGTCTTTTGAACCCCTGATCTAGTCAGATCTTTTCAATTTATGAATCAGGAAGTGAGAGTTGACTGATTTGTCCAACTGGTATTTAAACCCAGGTCCTTTGGTTCCAAATCTTGTTTTCTCCCTATGTCAAGTTTCCTGAGGTCACCCAACAAAAACAGAAGAAGTCAGAATTAGAACCCAGAGCCCATGGATCTTGATCTTCTCATCTTAGACGATTTTTCATGCTATCTCCTGGGACCAAAGAAGTGAAAAAACCTCACCCTTGGAGCCACAAAATCTGCCAAAGAATGTCAGATCTAGATCATAGAGATCACCAAGTCTAATCTCCACATTTAAAAAATGAGCAAAATAAGATCTCAGAAAAGTGAAGGTCCTTTCCATAAGTCTCACAGAAATATGGAAAGTCGGTTCTAGAATGCCAATTTTCAGACACTGGCTTCCTGGTAAATAATGAATTCTTTGGCTTTAGTGGAATTGTAGGACTCACCTATTCTGTTTTTTGTCTCTCTGTCTCTGACTACTTTGTCTCTCCAGGTGAGAAAACAAAGTTTAAATTGTACTTTGGTTTCTCTATAAACAAAACAGGGAAGTTAGAATTCTTGGAGGGAGAAAAGGGACATAACCAGATGACAAGTCATAGAGATGGCTCTTCAAATGATGAAGAATTATCAAGAAGAGCTATAGAGCAAGGATGAGATATGCATCTCTCCTGGTTAACATGGGACATTCAACAAGCACTTACTAAATACTTCCTCAGCAATATAAATGCTAGGTTCCAAAAATCACTTGAGATTATTAAGTGCCTACTATATAACAGTCATTGTAGAAGGGTTATAAATGCAACCCCATTTTGGGTTTTCGTGGCAGAGATACTGGAGTACTTTTCCATTTCTTTCTCTAGCTCATTTTACAGATGAGGAAATGCAGGATTAAATGATTTGTCCAGAATCCTACAACTTGTAAGTGTCTGAGGTTAGATTTGAACTCAGCAAGATGAGCCTTCCTCACGCCAGATCTGATACTCTATTCATGGACAAAAATAGAAATAATGAAATATTCCCTACTCTCAAGAAGCTTAAAAATAAATGTGACTTCTCTCAAGGAGTTCAAAGGCTAGTAGGGGAAATTATATATATATATACATACACACACACACATATATATAGATAGATATGTTACAAGAATTTTCAAAACACTTTACATGTTATCCTCATGTTATAATCTCCATTTTGCACTTGAGGAAACTCTTTGAGAGAGGTTAAGTGACTTAACCAGGATCACAGAGTCAGTAATATAGTAAGCATATAAGGAAAGTAAAAAGGCTCAAGGGAAAGGTTACATTCAGCTGAGGAAGGGCTTTCTAGATTTCAAGCTGAAAAGAGACTTAGATGTCATCTCATCCAACTCCTTCATTTCCCAGATGAGGAATCTGAGACTCCCCAAAGGTTGGATGATTTGTTCAAGGTCAATTAAGTAGAAAATGGCAGAGGCAGGATCTGATCCTGTCCATGATATTCTTTTGACCATACTGTGATGGAGGCTTCATGCAAGCTTTTGAGCTGGGCTTTGAAGGATTTTAAAGGCAAAGATGAGTTGGGAGAGAGACCTTTTTGCTCAACTCTCCAAGTAAAATCATGTAGTCAACCACTTGGGGCTTTAGAAAAAACAGATACAAATTTTTAAAAATTCATTCCACATAAAGTTATTCATAACTCAACTTGGGAGACTCAGTCCCAGAGTACTGTTGGTCATTTCCACAAATGCCTGATAGTCACCCTTCATGGGTGAAATATTTAATTTATTGTATAGAGATTCATGGGAAGGAAGTTAAAAAAGGAAACTGTAAAAACATTTGAAAACTGTTTGGGAGAAAGTGAGACAAAGACAGAAAGAATTAATCCTGTGCACTCTTGGAATTGTTATCATATTAAAGCTGTGTTCCACGAGGGTGAAGATTTTGCCGATGCCTTTGGGTCTCTCGCCTCTGGACAGTGAAATTGCTATCCTCTGCCGCAGAATAAATTACCTGTCAGGCTCTTTTAAGCAGTTTCAGGATGGTTAGCTCCAAGACAGCAACAGGAGAAGGAATACCTAGGTAGTCAGGTTTGGGGAGAGTGGGGAAGTAGGGTTTCAGAACTTGTTGGTTCTGTGTCATCATGTTTTTCATGCTATGTCATAGTGATCTGGAGAGATTTGACAACTGGAAGGGAAAGGAAATAACCCCAAAGAACCGAAAAAATTTCCAGGGGAAAACCCTCAGAAATCTGAATGAGGTTCTAAGAATGGTAAAGGAAGACAGTTTTTTCACAATTCCCAGTGACATTATTCTAGTTAGAAGTTTGATTTGTTTGTTTAATCTAGATTTGTGTATATGGATATGTTTGTGTTTATGTGTGTGTCTGTATTGTGTGTTTTTGTTTGAAGATGGGAGGGAATATTGGTAGGCAGACTAATATTCATAGACAGTTTAAGGTTTACAGAGAGTTTTGTGTATATCATACCAGGTGACCCTCACAACAACCCTATGATATTGATACTCCCATTTTAGAGATAAGAAAACATGCTCAGGGCAGATAGTTGGTGCAGTGGATAGAACATCAGCCCTGAATTCAGGAGGACCTGAGTTCAAATGTGATCCCAGACATTTAACACTTCTTAGCTGTGTGACCCTGGACAAGTCACTTAACCCCATTTGCCTTAGCAGAAAAAAAAAACATGCTCAGGTATCATAGCATCATGGATCCAGAGCTAGTGAGACTCTCAGAGATAATCCTAATCCAGGACTTCTTAACCTGAGGTGCATAAGCTTTTAAAAATATATTTGATAACTATTTCTATAGAATTAGTTTCCTGTGCAATCTTATGTAACATTCTGACTCAAAATGCCAGGAATCCTCTCATTTTATAGAGAAAAAAAACAGATTTTTTAGACAGCAAAGTGACTTGACCAAAGTCATATAGATAATGGGTATCTGAGATGGGATTTGATCCTAGGTCTTCCAGAATTAATAATAATGATAATAATGATAAAAGTAGAAGATTAATTATCTATCTTTAAGGTTTACAAAGCACTTTATAAGTATTATCTTATTTTCTCCTCAAACAACCCAGGGAAGAAGATGCTATTTTTATTCTCATTTTATAGATCAGGAAATTGAGGCAGACAGTGGTCAAATGCCTTGCCTAAATTCATCCAACAAATAATTAAGATACATAGCTAGAACTTTTTCCATTGTGCCACATTTCTTATCAGTTGCATGTCAATGACAAAAAGGCAAATGATATTAATTTGTTTGCTTTTTGGACTAGTGATGCCATTAAGGTTGGCAGCTCTTATTAAGGTACCAATGCATTTTGGCACTTGCTGGATAATAATTGCTGCGGCACTCAGAAGTCAAGTGACTTGATCCAGGTCTTCTTGATACTGATATTGACTCTATCCACTAACTTTCAATTTGGACCTTTTCTTGTATCCATCGTTCTGCAATTGAGAGGAACAAGTCAAATCCCTGTTCCACAAAATACTTCTTCAAACACTTGAAAATAGCTATCATTCCATCCCTAAGTCTTCTATTCTCCACATTAAACATTACTGGTTCCTCCAATGGATCATAGAGTAGTATGATCTTTAAGCCCTTTGACTTGCTATTTGCTTTCCTTTGACTATATACCAAATGATCAATATTTTTCTAAAATATAGTACTCAGAACTTCACACAATACTCTAAAAGCAATCTTATTAGGGCATGGAATGACAGTACCATCACCTCCTAAATATCATACTTTTGGGCAGCCATATCACATAAGTAACTGACACTGAACATCCATCTGGTATAGCTTCTCCATATTAATTGTAATTTGCAGGCTCCTATCTTTTTTTTCTCTGAAATCTTTGAAATTGACTCTAATCTTAAATGAGTGGGAAGCAAAGAGCTCTTCCCAAAGCTTCCATTTAAGGTGGGTACTCAAGACAGCCATCTATCTAATTTTCCACTAAACTGCATTCCTTTGGACTTCTTGCCCCAATCATTCCCTGTACCTTCCTCCTCCCTTTCAGCTTCCTTTCCCATCTTGTCTTCCTCATCAGGTTGTGAACTCCCTGAAGGGCAGGGACTATCTTTCTTATTTTTGTATCCCCAGCACTTAGTATATGCTTTAGTTATAGTTGTAGTTCAATCGTTTTCAGTTGTGTTTGACTCTTAGCAATCCCACTAAAGAGATTTCTTGGAAAAGATACTTTGCTATTTCCTTCTCCAGTTCATTTTACAGATGAGGAACTGAGGCAAACAAGGTTAAGTGACTTGTCCAGGGTCATACCAGCTTTGAAGGAAGATGAATCTTCTTGACTCCAAGGCTGGCATTTTATGCACTGTGGCACCACCTCGTTATCCTTACTGACTGACCTTTGAAAATCTAGGGAGCATGTCAGAATATTCTCGACTTTCCTTCTTTCTCATAAATTTTTAGACAGTCACTTTCCTCTAAAGTTTCTATAATTTTTACTTTACATATTAGAAATACTACTCATTAATTCATGGAATCTCACTAGTACACACTATGCATAAATAATTGAGAAACAAGTCTTTGGGCATTTTAGGGGATCCCAAGAGATGCATCATTTATCCCTGAACGACATACTTGGCCTGGGTGAAAGCAAAAAAGTTCTCATAATGACGGGTATTATCTCAGAAGAGTTCCTATATGGGAGTTAGATGAGCATGCAATGTAGGTGGAATGCACAATTAAAACTTTGGTGTCTATCAACTGAGGCTATGAATGTTATAGCAGTTGGCTCTCACTTAGGCCATTTCTTGTGTCAACTTGCTTCCCTTCAGGACAGGAATAAAATGAAAACTGCTTTTGTCAGGACTTCTGAATGAATGAGTGTTAAAGTTCTTAGCACTTTTATATAGTAATGATTGGAGGCATTATTGTTATTGCTACTCGTGATGAACAGTTTAAAAGAGATAGGGAGAAGATCAGTTTTATATCTGTTATATATTTTAATAATCATAAAATCTTACAGTTGAAAAGGACCGTAAAGAATATCTTTATCTCCTCCCCAATCCATGAATTCTCTCTACAACATCTTCAGCAAGGCTCTAGTGAGGAGAAATATACTATCTCACGAAGAATACAGTTCATTTTTGGACAGTTCTAATTCTTTGAGATTCTTTTGCTAATTTCAGATCATCTTCCTCAAAGCTCCCAACCTCTGGTCCCAGGTCTCCTCTTTAGAGGCAAGTGGAGTTAGTAGAAATCCTTTTTTACATGACAAGTGTTCGGATATTTGAAGCCTGCAATTTTGTTTCTATTAAATCTCATTTTCTCCAGGCTAAACATTGCAATTTCTTTCAAATTAACTTCATATGATGTAGATTCAAGAGCCCTCACTATCCCAAGCATCCTTCTTTATTCATATCCCATGTTTGTAAATGTGCTTCTAAAATGTAGTGCTTAGAATTGAATATAATACTTATAAACATAGGGAAGAATACAATATGATTATTATTTTCTTATCTTGAACATCTTGCTTTTGATAATACAAACTAAACTTTAATTAGCATTTTGGATGCCCCACCAGACTGATTCATAATCTATCTAAATCTCAGTTCACTTTTAGTTGAAACCCTAACCATCCTGAATTTCTGCAGCTGATTTAATTTAGTAAAGAGCTTTACATTAATTCCAATTAAATTTCATTTAATTATATTTGGCCCATCATTTAAATATTACGATATTTTGGGATCCCAATTGTTCCCCTTAATAAATTAACTATTATTACTAGTTTTCTTTATTCAAAAATTTGATAAACATGCCTGCTTTGTCCTCATCCTAGTCATTGATACAAATTGTAAAGAAATCACAGATAAAGGCAGATCTCTTCTACATGCTATTAAAGATCTTCCTTCAGGTTAACATGAATTTTCATAAATCAACATATTTTGTTTCTGGTCTCTAAACCTTTTTCAAATACATCCCATTGTTATTCACATTGCAATTTATTCTGTTCACAAAAATATCATGAAAGGCTTGTCAAATGTCTTACTGATTCTAAATATAGTTTTGTCTACATTAATCCCATTATCTACTAGTCTAATAACCCTGGAGGGGAAAAGGAAAGATATTAGTCTCTTATGATTTGTCCTTGGTGAACCTATTCTAGCTGACTCCTAGTGATCACTGATTTCTTTTCTGAGTGCTCAAAAGTTATCCATTTAGTTATCCTAATTTTCTAAGAATTTCTCTTAAGTTCATCAGTCTTCAGTGTGTGGCCTTCCTCTTTTTGAAAATTAGGTAATTTGTTTGTCGTCAATCTTCAGGTACTTCTTTTGTTCTCAGATTCTTCCAAGACCATAGATAACAGTTCACTGTTGAGTTATTTTACTACTAAGTGTATGGTATCTGAAATAGGAGATTAGAAATGATTTAAAGCTCGTAGGTGGAGCAGTTTAATATAAAACAGTGTAGATGTATTTCTCTTGTTGTTGTTGTTATTGTAAAAGTTCATCAATCAGCCAATGTCCATCAATGATCAGCAAATTAGTCCTGGTGCCTGTGTTGACAGTTCTCTTCTCAATCTCAATCTCAACTCAACAGATGGACACTTCTCATTAAAAATTGTTAATACATCAGAATACTCTTAACTATTTCTGGGCAAGTGATAAACTACATTTGCCTTTATTGTTTGGTTTAATTTTGAAAACATCACTTTATCATGTTGATAGCCTTTAGAAAGACAGTTGAACTATTATTAAATCAAGAATGTGACTATCAAAATATAGCAAACACAGAAAAACATCCCCTGGAACCATTCTATCCTTTGTACAACCTCCTTGGCCCTGTGCAGAATGAACTCAAACTCAGAGAGGTTGTTACAAACCCACTTTAACCAAGCCAAATATTTCCTTCTACACATGAATTTGGTCCCCAGGAGATTGAGCTCAAGTTTAAAGTATTGTTTATAAAACATTCCCTTCCTTCCTAGCTCTGGGAATCCTATTTTCCACTTGTGGCATCCTCACCAATTTCACTTTGGGGTATGGTATAGCCAATGGGTAAGCTGCACCCTTGTTTGTTGGGTATCATGTCTTCATTGCTGAATCGGGTCAAATATGTTATTGTTTAGGGCTCATCTCTGTTATTGAGGCTACAAGTTTGGTTACTATGGGAAATTTTGAAAACCTTCTGGTCTTTCGAAGCTCCCACGGTCTGTTCACCTAAGACCAGGAAAGGATAAACATAAAGAAACAAAAGAAATATGCCTTCATGACCATGACAGCCAAGTAGGGAGATAAGGCAGCTGGTGGCAGGAGGCTGCTTTGCTACTATTGCTACTACAACCTCTACTTTTAATCAAGGGTCTTGCAGGGGTCCTCAAATTATGGCCCACGGGCCAGATGCGGCAGCTGAGGACGATTATCCCCCTCACCCAGAGCTATGAAGTTTCTTTATTTAAAGACCCACAAAACAAAGTTTTTGTTTTTACTACAGTCTGGCCCTCCAACAGTCTGAGGGACAGTGAACTGGCCCCCTATTTAAAAAGTTTGAGGACCCCTGGCCGCATTTCTTCCTCCTCATTAGTAAGTCATGGAGAGAAGGTGAGGAAGGTGAGAGGGAGGAGGAGGAGAGGAAAGGGAATGACTTTGTCTGCTTGGAACTTTTCTGTATATTCTCATTAGACTATAAACCAATAGAAAATAATCAAATGATATTTGTTTGTGCTTTAAATCAGAGGGCAGGGACCCTCCATGTTACATGCTTAGAAGCCGTTTCATCAAGTTTTTACACGGATTAGTGCCAGCCAAGCAAAGTATAAAGTGTATGCTCTGAGGATTGTATCCTTATTGGCAACATTACACAAGGATATACGCACGTAATATTTTATCTCATTTTTATAGAAGGCTTTACAATCTACAAAGTGTTTTACTCATTACAATTCTAGATTCATAAATTCATGTTTATAATCAAAAGGTGTTCAGGGATCATCTAATCCTAAAATGTCAAATTCAAAGTCCAAAGCTGGCTCCAGAACTCCTGAGTGCAGGTAGAAGCAGATTAAAATGTAATTGGGAAGTATTTAACAAAATAAATAACAATAAATTACAACAGATAATGTAATAAAATACAATACGTATTTTTAAAGTGTGGTTTTCTAAGTCAATATGTGGTTACAGAGTTCCTTTCTATTTTAGTTTGACTCCATTTAATAGTCTTTCTCCACCTCCCCTCCACCTGCTTTTCCAGAGGAAGAATTATCTCTATTTTACAGATCAAAAGACTGAATAGTTATAGAACTTGTATAAAACTATATAATAAGTAGTGGAGCTGATATTCAGATCTGACTCCAAGTTCCCTATTCTTTTCATTATAGCCCATTATTTCTCTCTATATATATATAACCAAAGATAAATGGAAAGCTGTACCATGAGTACAACATTTTACCATACCATAGGATACCAAGATAATTTAGTAAATAAATCACAAGGGCAATAATAATTGCTAATAATAACATTAATAGCCGCTAGCGTTTACATGACATTTTAAAGTTTGTCAAGTTCTGCATGCATGCTGTCTCATTTGATCCTTATAACAATCCTGTGAGGTAGGTACTGTTATCCCCAATTTGCAGGTGATAAAGCTGAAATCAGTTAGGTTCAATGAATGGCCCAGAGTCACACACCTAGTAAGTGTATGAGGTGGGATTTGAACTCAGTCCTTCCTGATTCTAAGACCCCCATTGTGACCCTCTGTACCACCTAGTTGCTTCATAGGGAAAATGCCATCAGACATCACACAAAAGTATGTTGGTCATAACAACAGTAAGGGAAAGAGCTGGACAAGCTGAGGCTTGCAGATGGAGGACTGATGGAAAGATATGATGAAGAATCACAAGGGATGAGAGGATGTAGATGAGCTGTGATCAGCACTGATAGACTCCTGTAATATATTGAAGGGATCACTTATTCCAACAGCACACAGATATTTGCATGCACAGCACATGTGTTGGGACTAGGAGGTAAATCTGTTAAGAGCAGAAATAATATTGCCATGCTGATTAATACTGATTTCGGTTCATCAGTTAATATTAATATCTGACTCTTGTCCCCATTTGTTACCCATTTAATTTCAGGTGCCAGCTGAGTAGCATCTAATATTAACTTTGAACTTTGGCCATGGGCTACACATGTTTGCCAAGATGCTATGGTGTGCAAGCCCACACATTTACCTGTGGTTACCTATTGACAAGATCATGGTTACATACCAATTGTAATCAAACCCTCTCATCGCAGGCCCCATATATCAGGATTGCCTACTTATAACTAAGCAGGCTGTACCCTCCCACATCCGCAAATACGCACTGAATATAGCTGCCACCACTTCCCCTGGCTTTGATCCCAGCCTTCCCTCTGAGCCTGGGCTCCTTAAACTAGATTCCCTTCTTACCTAATGCTATCTCCAGGATTCATTTACATTTAACTCTGAAGGGAGGACATTAAATTCTCTTTAATGCCCGGGAGTCTGATGTCCTAAGTTTTGGTGGTTTTTTTTCCTACTCGGTGACAACAAAGAAAAACATAGAAAAAGCTCTAAAAGTGTATAAACCTAACTTCTGCAAGTGCATATGTTGCCCAGGTGGATGGGGCTGTCTCTTGCGCGTCGTGCTTCAAGGCTCAGGGTCGGTGTCTGAATGCAAACACTCAGAAAGGAAACAGCTTTCGCAGAGACTCGGCGGGGTAGGGCAGGAGGAGAGCTGGGCACAAAGCGTTAAGGATTTCTCCGTGCGGCCGTTCCCGATTTGGCTCCCTCTCTGCTACAGATGCCGCCCTTACTTACACTTGTGATCCTGAATCGCACACAGTCACATGTACGGCTCCCCACGCACTCTCACACATACACCTACACGCTGCCAATTAATGCGAGCTGGTTTGTGTGTGTGGATGCTCGTGTGTGTTTGTGGGCACGTGTGTGTCTACGCAAGTGCGCAAGCACGTGCACACAGCGGTACCTTCCCTCCTTATCAGGAGTCTGACTGAGAGGGAGTGGCTCCTCTCCAGGTAACTTTGGCCACCTTGAGGCTCAGCTCTGCATCCTCCGGGGGAAGAGAAGAGATATTAGTGAGAAATCCTTTGGACACCTGAGCTGGGAAGATTTAGCACAACTTCCTTAGCACCAGGATAATCTCTTTCCTAAAAGGGATATTTATAAAGGTAATAGGGATTGTCTAATATTACCTAGCTTGGCGTTCTATATACCAGTCAATACTAATGTGCATTTTTGGTTTTCTGGATTGAATACAGTCTTCCTTAAGGGCAAGGGATGAGATGGACAAGCACCTTCCTGATCTTTTTTTGCCCCAGGACATTAGGAATATGTTGTAAATGACTTTCTCAACGAGAAACAAAGCTAGCTGGATCAGCAGGAATACATCAATAGAATGTAAGCTCCTTGAAGGTAAACTCCTTTTAGTTTAATATTTTTATCTTAAACTCGTAACAGTGCTTGGCAGTTAGCAAGTGCTTAGTAATTGCTCAGTGGCTGAGCAACACATCAAACTTAGAGCCCTTCTCAACCATAGAGAAATATTGAATTTTACGGAGGGAAAATGAGTCTTCTCAGATCCTTCATACCCATCCCGTTTTCTCTTTATTCTTCTCCACAGATTTTTTAAATGATATTTTGGCTCTTGTGATTCTAGATAGTTCAATAATTTTTAAAGATTGTAAGGAAGGTGGGATCATGGATTTAGGGCCAAAAGAGACCTTAGTGTTCATTTCATGCAAACCCAACCCTCCAGCCCTGGCAGCTTGGAGATAAAAGTTTATAACTAACAGAAAAGAACCCTTCCAAGGATGAGAAATCAGGACCCTTGGCTCTGGCTTCTGTTGTTTTGTCTCCAAGAATATTTAGAGAAAAGGCAGGTGGGAAGCTTTAAGTCTTAGGGAAGAATGACTCCTGGCTCTACTGTTCTATGAGGTGAGCCCAGGGCCCCAGGTGGATGGGAGAATTAATTACTCTGAGCAGCTGCCTAGGCTTCATTGCCTAAGTCCTTACCTCACCAGAGTTTACCTTCTTTTTTTGGCCCAACTGCCAAAAATATAAAACATATCTCTTTTTTTGTAGGTCTCTTTTTTTTTCTGTCAGCTGGAAATGGAGTATGTGCCATTGTCACATTTCTTCCATTTAACTACTTAGCACAAAAGAAAAGGGCAGCCCTAAGATTGCTAAGGAAAGTGAAGGCAGGAAGGAAGGGAGGAAAGAAGATAGAAAAGAAGGAAGGAAAAGGAAGGAAGGAAGGAAGATAAGGATAGGAAGGAAGGAGGAAATGAAGAGGGAAAGAAGGAAAAAAGGAAGGAAGGAAGAAAGGAAAAAGAAAACAAGCACTTATTAAGTACTTGCTTCATAGAATCCCATTTCATATAACAATCATAATGATATGGCATTGTTACCTCCTTTCTATAATTGAGGAAATTGATGGTAAATGACCTTGCCCAGGATCACACAGCTAGTTTATCTGAGTGTCCAAGATAGAGTTGAATTCAAGTTTTCCAGGCTCTAGGCCCAGCACTCTATCTAGGAGGCTTATTTGCTTCTAAAGACTTAAACTTCATCAGAACCCCTGCCACCAAATGGATTCTTTGACTCACTCTGCACCCTTTCCCCCCATATATTGGGGGGAAATTTTAACTAGAAGATGTTCCTCATCTGATAATCCTGACTCCCAGACTGGTTGGTCACAGACAATAACGGGAAGCCTTTAATCTATCATCTTTTCAATATAATATCAATTTCCTAAAATAGGGCACCCACTGTCTTCTCTGCCTCTGAAAACCACCAAAAAGATGAAGATGACATCTTTCATTCAACAATTAACTTACTGAGTGCATACTATGCGCCAGGAACTGGGGGGATATTCAAATACTCCAAATAACCTTGGATCTTCTCAATGTAGATACATATCACAACTCATCTGTTCCTCCCCTTGCTATGTAATTATTATCTTCGTCCTCCCAACAGTTTGTTTCTTTGAGTTTCTTCCTGTCATTGAGGGGACACCAATGGAACATTCGAGCTGTTACTCTACTTTTGGCACTGGACCAGTCCCTCTGTCCTGCCCCTTCTTCCTACCCCCATCATGCATTTATTCACAATGACATCTTTGTCCCCTCTGCTACTCTTTGGAAGTTTGTTTTCCATTGCAGCCTGATCACTCACCATGTATCTTTCCACTGTCCAGTACTTATTTTTAATTGTTTGGATGCCATGCTATTCTATGCCTTGTGACTATATGACAATTCTAGTTTGTTAGTGGACTACTATCATTTAAAAAGTTGAGCCTTTATTTATGGCAGGTTTAGGGTCACTAAAGGGGTGTTGTGTTTTTCTGGAAAGCAATATAGTCTTCTTTCTTCTTTTAATTCTGGACCCAGCCTATTTGGACTGTCTGTTGGTACAAAGGATACCAAGAAAAAAATAGAACATAGAATATGTCCAGCCCTCTAATTTGCCTATATTTGCACAATGGTTTTCTATAAGACACTTAGTCTGTGGGCTTGGCCTCCAGTTGCATAGTTCATCTTGGACTAGGATTTAGGATGTCTAGATTCTTAGGGGACTGGGAGGAAGTTATCATGTAAGCACGCATTTTAGAGTAGTTATAATAAGCCAGACACTATTTTGAGTGTGAGGGGTACAAAAATAGGCAAAGAGGTGGTCCCTACCTTCAGGAAGCTCATATTCTAATACAGGAGAGTAGATAGAGATAAAATACGTTCATATGGGATATATAGGATGTCCCCAAAGGCTTAATGTCATTTTAAGCTTTAATAGCTTAAAGATGTACTTAAGACTTTTGACAACTTGTAAATTGGAAGTAAGCTCTTGAGAAAAGAACTAATGGGTTGAGGAGGAGGGAGAAGTGGTTGGTGGGGAAAGAGAGGGAAAGGTTTCCTGCAGCAAGTGGGGTTTGAGTTGAGTCTTGAAGGAAGGGGGGGAAAGGAGGGGGGAGGGAAGTCCAGAGGGGAGAAGGGAGGGAAGGGGAGACAGATAAGGAAAAAGCTTTCAGAAAACAGGAGAGAGGAAGATTGTATTGAAGGAAATGAAGTATAAGGGGGCTGGAAAGGCAGGAAGGGACCAGATAATGAAAAATTGAAAAAGCCAAATGGAAGGATTTGAAGGAATAAGCCAGCAGTAGAAAAGAGAAGGAAAGGGAAGCAGGGCAGGCAGACACACACAGACACAGACAGGTAGACACACACAGACTCATACTGACAGACAGCAGAGCTGGGACACAGATAAGCATCCACAGACGCAAATTGTACTGATATGCAGTTAGAGATGACACCCCCGTGTCTTCTGTCAGTCTCTACAGCTCTCATTCCCTTTCCCTCTCCCCTCATCTCTCACCTCTAACCTCACCTTCTAGGTCCCCATTCCTCCTGCTTCCAGGCTCCTGATGTGGCCTCCTGGAGACCCCATCTCATTCTCTTTGCCCCACTGGGGATCAAGGCAGGAAGGGCCCATTAGGCCACTGCTGCAGAATGAATGAAAGGCTTCCTAGGCAATGCTTCGTCTGAGCAGAACAGGCTGCAGTTAGAGCAACTGTAATAAGGAAGGGTTGTCATGGAAACAAGCTCTTGATGTTGTCCAGATTTCAGAACCTTTCTTACCCACCCCTCTCACAAACTCCCCCCACCTTAACTATCTTGTCTTCTCTTCCTTCCCTGCCACCCCAGCCTGGGGCATTGGTACATGGCGAGCAGGAGTTTGGGGACAAACTACAAAGAACAAGCAGCCCACAGAGTCCTCCAGGCTTAGCCCGAGTCCGTCTTTGTTCATTTGGGAGGAGAACCTTGAAAGGTTCCCATGATGAGGATACCTCCTGCTAAATGAGGGCATGTTCCTTGAGAAACCAAGGAGCCTGGAGAAAGGCAACCTTTCTTCCTTGGGGGTGAGAAAGGAAGAAAGACTACCTTTCTCCAGGCCTCTTGGAGCTGCTGCTATTGTGCCCAATTTCCAGGGGAATAAACTGAAGACCTGAATGTCCGATGTGGCACCGAAGGTAGTGGACGATGAGAAAAGAACCAGGCATCTGGATCACAGACAATGCAGAGAGTCCTGAATCAAACAGTTGTGTGGACAGCTTGTTATGCTTTGTTCTCTGATCGTACAGAGTAGTCAAGTTTGAATTTTGGTCATCACCAGGAGACATCCCCAACAGCAACCAGAAAGGACTTCTGTAACTCTCCTACATCCAACCTCGCATGGAGAGGACCCGTGGCTGGGAAGGAGGCAGGAAAGGGGTCAGCCCTGTTTCTGGATGACTATAACAATCCCATGCTTTATTTGAAGTTACTACTGTCCACTCTGTGCCTCCATTTCCCTCTATGTAATACGGTGTCGAAGCTGCCTGCCATGACTGATTTATAAGGATGTCGGGAAATCCAAAATAAGATGATAGAAAACTCTTGGAAAAGAAGAAGCTGTTGTATGAATGCAGCATGATTTATGGAAAATACATAAACATGTAGAATCACAGAGTTGGAAAGGACCTCAGAGGCTAGGCTTGGAGCCAGAAGATCTGAGTTCAGTCTTAGCTCTACTTCTGGGA
Source organism: Sarcophilus harrisii (assembly GCF_902635505.1). NCBI lineage: Eukaryota > Metazoa > Chordata > Mammalia > Dasyuromorphia > Dasyuridae > Sarcophilus > Sarcophilus harrisii. Next base: position 180,791,793 of record NC_045430.1, on the reverse strand, counting down.
CATATGCAATCCTGAGGAAGTCATTTAACTTATCTGAGTCTCTGCTTTTTTCCTCTGTAAATTGGGATCATGAGGCAATACTCATATAGCTACACACACACATACACACACACACACACACACACACACACACACACACAAAGGGAGTACTTCTTAAATCTTATCATAAAGTACTTTATGTCCCATTTTCTCTCATGTCTACGATGGGGATAATAATATTTGTACTATCTACTACAGATGGTGGTTATGAGGGAAAAGTACTTTGGAAATGATAAAAATGAGTGACAGTATTATTAATGTTGGAACCTGATTGCTGGCAGAGTATATTCAGTGTAGCTTTATAGGACCTGGTCTAGGTTCAAACGGTTTTATCTTTTCAGTGTCTTACCAGTATGACTTCTGGTAAATGTCTGGATGATCATCTGGATGAGATAACTTACCGACTAGTTACCCTTGTGATACCTAGTTCTAAACTACACCAGAAACTCAATGAATATGAGAACTGCTTGATAAGGATTGGTCCAGAGGTAGTAATGATTAGATGTCTGGATGCTGCCTGCATTTACTTTTCAAAATGCCTTTGAGCAGATTTTTCACCCATTGTTTCCCTTCCTTCCTTCCTTCCTTCCTTCCTTCCTTCCTTCCTTCCTTCCTCCCTCTCTCCCTCCCTCCCTCCCTCCCTCCTTCCCTCCCTCTCTCCCTTCCTTCCTTCCTTCCTTCCTTCCTTCCTTCCTTCCTTCCTTCTCCCTCTCCTTCCGCCTCTCTCTCTGTCACTGTTTTTATCTCTCTGTCTGTCTCTGTGTCTGTCTATCTCTCTTCCTCTCTGCCTCTTCCTTTCTCTTTCTCTGTCTTTCAAAGATAGGAGTTGCCAGCAAGACAGTGTGGTAAACTGGAAAAATCCCTGAATTTTCCTAGGATACATGTTCAAATCTTGAATCCGTCACTTATGAACTTGGGTATCTTTGGGATTTAATCTGTAAAATGAAGAGGTTAGTCTAGATGAATCATTCTTCCCCTAGAGATCTGTGGATACATTTCAAGGGAGTCTGTGAACTTGGATAGGGAAAAATGCCACATCTGTATTGCCACTAAACTATAACTGAAATTCCATATTTCTTCCTCTATGAAAGTAGGCAACAAATGTGATTTCATAAAGGACTCCTTAGTCTTCATCAGAATGTCAAAAAAGAGAAGAGCCCCTGATCTATCAATGGACCCCAAAGGTCTTATTTAGCTATAAATTTCTGATCACATGATTGGTCCTCAGCATCACATTCTGGTCTTTCCCCTGCTCTAAGCTGGGAACCTGTAATCCTGAGGTGGCAGAAGTCTTCCTACCAAGTAAAGCAATGCCATTGTAGAATGGGCTACCTTGACAAGTAGTAGTTCTTCCTTCAGGATACCTTTTCATAAAGTCTATCTTTCGCAAAGTTGGTTAGGGTTTATATATATAAGAAGTTATTTCAGGAATGGTTTGGACTAAGAGAAACTCATATATTGTGATTCTGTGGATTTTACAATCAGATCCTCAGGTTTGTCTTACTACTTTGCATTCCTTTTTTGCTCTTGTCTAGAATATCCTCCCCTTTCTGATATTTTAGACCTATTGATTTAGGATATCATTCTTCAAATACCAGCTAAACACATCTCCTTGTAGTATTCCATAAATGCGTGTTTCTAGCTATATTTGGTCTCTCTTCCAAAATCCTACAGTACCTCCCTATTTGGTCATTTTGATCAAGGTTTACTGGGAACTCTCTCTAATAACAATGACCACAATCAAACCATGACTTTGTGTCCTCTGAGATAAAGCTAATATAAGATGAATCCGGATCTTCCAGAGTCCAAGTTTCCAAGCCATGCCAGTTCTAACCTCTCAGAGCTAAGCAAGTCTTTTTTATAAACTTCTTTGTATCCATCACATATCTCCAATAAAAGACAGTAAGTTTTTTGAGGGCAGAGACCATTTATCTTTTGTGTCTTGTTTATCTTTGTATGTATTTCACCATCTAGCATCATCTCCTGCCTACAATGGGCAGTCCATAAATGTTTGTCACATTGATTCCCAGTGCTTTGTGTGTTGCTGGAAGGAAAGTGGTACTGGAGGTCAGGGGTGAAATAAAGTCTGACTGAGCCAATGCTAAGAGTAATTGCAGGATCATCTTAAAGCAGAAAGATAGTAAGCCTGAAAGCCCTCTCTGACTTGCCTCAAATGCAGAATTTGAGGCTAGTTTGATGGCTTTTTATAACAGTGAATCTGAGCCATTCTCATCAGAAAGAAAAGCTAACAACTCAGCTAAAGCTCTGTGACTCATCCTCTTTAGGAACAATTCTTCCTATATGCTAGACACTTTCTCTTTTGTCTTGTTTAAAAATTTGTGGGGGATGGGTTTTTGTTTTTGTTTTGGGGGTATTATTATCTCTGGTTTCTTGGGGGAATGGTTTCTTTGGCCACTTTGTTCCTGTTAGGATTTAAGATTTCCTATCCTATTTCTGTTTCACTACTGTAACTCCCAAGCAACTGTTTTCTTGACAGGCTTTTTTGGCTTCTATAATGAAGGGGTGACATACAACCAGTTGCTGTAGTAACAGGAGACATTACACAAGTCAGGGATGGGTGACATCATAATCAGAAGACTTTATTTATTTATTTTTGCCTTAGAGGGAAGTTGTAAACACCATTAGAAATAGAGAGGGAGAAAGGCAGACACAGAAACACACACAGACAGACAGACAAGACATGGAGATAGACTGATGGAAAGGGAGAAATGGAGGTAGGGAGGAATGAATAGAGAGATATATAAGTAGAGGGAAGGGGAGAGAGGAAGAGATAGACAAAAAGACAGGAAATATAGAGATAGAAACGGGGTAAGGGGAGGAGGAACACACAGAAAAGGCATTGTGAAGTCATTTATAGAGTGTAAAATATTAAGAGACTCTACAGTTTGCTTGATAATTATGTGCTTGGGTAAGCTTATTTCTTCTTCTATAAAATGGGCATAATAGCATCTACCTTACTGGATTAGTGTGAAGATTAAACAAAATAAAAGGGATTTGTAAATCTTTGCTAATTGTATAAATGCTATTATTATTAATAAACCCACTTATTAATATGTCCCACTGGAAAAAATGACCAAAATAACAATACCCTCATTTATAGGTGAGGAAACTTCTAGAGAAGTAAATACTAAGTGACATGAGCCAGGTTTCAAAGTCTTTTGGATCCAAATCCCATCATTTTTTAATTATATCATACTCCCATTCCCAAAGCAGTGTAAAACCTCCCACAATAGCTTATCTACAGGAAACAGTCTTGTTGATTCTATTTCCACAAGATCTCTGACATATTACTTCTTTCTTCTACCCAAACCCCACAAGCACCCTAGGTGAGGCTATCATCACTTGTCACTTGGACAATAGTGATTGCCTCCTAACTGGTCTTCCTGCATACTCTTGTGTGTAGCCTCAATCTATTTACCATACAGCTACCAAATGAATATTGCTAAGGCATAGCCCTGGCTCTCCCAAGAGCTCAAGAAATATCAGTGGCTCCCTATTGCCTCTCAAATAAAATTGAAACTTCCATCTTTGTCATTTAAAGTCCATCATAGTCTAGCTCCAATCTTTCCAAGCCATTATACCCCTGAAGCCCAGTATATTTCCATCAAACTAGCCTACTTTATCTATGTGTGACATTTTATCTCTTGGAAGTTGTACCTTTGTGCAGAATATTTATTTTTTGTACCTGGAATGTTTTCTCTCCTTATTGCTGCCTCATAGAATTCCTAGCTTTCAACAAAACTCAATCCAGGTGCTATCTTACCTAAAAAGCTTTTCTTGAATTCCCCAATTGTTAATGTCTTGGCTGAAATTCCTTTGTTTCATACATAACTTGCAGTTATCTATATCTGAACATATTGTAAACATCCATGAGGACAGGGATTGTATTTCTTTTGTATTTTGTATTTCCAGTGCTTAACTTAGATCCTGCACGTAGAGATGTTTAGTTAATGGTCACAAATTAATTAATGGACACAAAACATCTATTTTTAGTGATTCTATTAGTAGACTTTCTGGTAGGATGATAAAGTATGTAGAATTCATGGGATTTCCAACTGGAAAGTACATAGATGATCATTTCATCTAGTCACTTTATGCATATATGTATATATGTATTTTTTGCAGTTGAAAAAAACTGAGGTCCATAATGATTAAATTACATACTCAGGTTATACAATGAATAAACGATAGAGATAGAAATCCAAGCCTTCAGACTTTAAATGCAGTATTTTCATAACATTATTCTTTTACCAAATATATCTCTTGTAAAAACTTTTATTGGCATTCCTGTGTCAAGTCCTTTAGTAGAAATAATTGTTTTAATCCCTGATTCTTCCTTAGCATATCTATGTATCAGATACTGTACATGGTAATAAATTATAATTTACTACCATATTTTAGTATAATTTGCTACTATATTTCTTAGTAATATAAATATGAATGTAATAAACATAAAAATGGTGTTTAACTGTGTGCTGGGCTTTTATTCATCTATGACTCCTCTAAGTCACATTAAGCACTTAATAATTATTTAATTTGCCCTAATTTGTACTTACCCAGAACCTCAGTTTCCCCATCTATAAAATAGAGGAGGCTGAGAATGCAGTGTCCTTGAAGATAAGACCTATTTTTCATTTTATTTATTTTACTAGATCTTGAAAACTGCTTTGTACATTATTGTTGTTAGAGGTAGCTTCATTGTGTCCAACTCTTTATGACCCCATTTGGGATTTTCTTGGCAAAGATAATTGGAATGGTTTACTATTTCCTTCTCCAGCAGAATTTATAGATGAGGAAACTGAGGCAAAGAAAGTTAAGTGACTTGCCCAGGGTCACACAATTAGTGAGTGTCTGAGGCCAGATTTAACTCAGATCCCCCTGACTCCAGAGTTCTGTATTCTATCTAGCTTTGCACACTGGAAATGCTTAAACAAATACTTAATGGAATAGATTGAAATAAATATTTATTGGATTGTCCCCTCTGTCCCCTCTCTCCCTATAATAATACTACCACTGGTATAATGGCAGTAAAGTAATAGATATTTTTAAAAAATCAACTTCTCACAACTGAGGAGTGGGATAAATACTCTTTATTGATTATGGTACTTTTATCTGGGACCAGAAAAATGTGATTGCCTGGTTTCCATTGGCAACCAGCTGAGCACACTTGAGGAGGGTATGGTATTTATGCCCTTCTCACAGGAGGGTGAGGGTGAGCTGTTGGTGGAGAGCTAGTATGCTCTCACCCTCCCACCCAACTGCTTTCCCCATTGTTCTGTTCCTGGTTAGCAAAGGAGGCAAGTTTGCCATTGGTGACCTCTCTCTGCTATGTGTTCTGCTGTAATTTGGGTGCAGATTGCAACATTCACACCGTGCTTGCCTTCTCTTCCAGACAAAGCTGTTTCCTCCCAAAGCACAGCACGTTGCTAACCCTTGAGATGCAAAGCTTTCTCCCATGGGGGAATTATGACCTTACTTTTCTTCTACCAGTTACTTCAGCTTCTCATTTCTGAGTTGGGACACCCAGCTGCTAGCATGTGTGCATCATAAGATCCTAGACTTCAGGAAAGAAGGAAACTTAGAAGTATGTATGCTAACCTCTTTAGCTTTACAGATGAGGAAACTGAGACTCAGTGAGTGTGACTTGCCTAGGAGCACAAAGAGATAGGGTGGGATTTGAGCTTAGGTTCAGTTATTCCATTTTCAGCTCTCTTCCTTCACACACGTAGGAAAGCAGCAGTAGTAGAAGAAAAGGGACTGTGCCAGAGAGGTCACAGATCTTTCATGGCACAAATAACTTTTCATCCTAAATCTGTGACATATCAGAGAACAGAATAAAAAAATTTCCCTTTTAATTCTATGTTGTTGGAGGTAGCTTCATTGTGTCCAACTCTTTATGATCCCATTTGGGATTTTCTTGGCAAAGATAATTGGAATGGTTTGCTATTTCCTTCTCCAACTGAATTTATACATGAGGAAACTGAGGCAAAGAAAGTTAAGTGACTTGCACAGGGTCACACAATTATTTTTTCCCCTTTGAATTCAGGGCTTTATTGTTATTGTTTATCCTTCATTCTTGAAGAAAACATGATATGAAGAAGATGTTACTTTGATCACAAAGCCAATCCTCACCCCATCTCTACCCCTCCTTCCCTCAATAATAAAAAAGGATAAGTTGCATTTACAAACCATTTCCTAAAGCTTCTTTCCTGCTCCCAGGAGAAGCAACAGGAACAGAGAATTGCTGTACCAAAAAACCCTCTCCTGATTTGGGTGGAGATTGAAGAGGAGGGAGGGGAGGAGGAGGATTGTCAGCCTTTTCCTACCTGAGACTCAGGGGAGAAAACTTAATGAGACAGCTAGGAGCAAAAAATGAATGGATAGAATCCTTTTTTTCTATTTTTTCCTACTGAGCACACATCAGGAAAGAAAAGATCACTCTTCAAGTTAGGGAAATCTCTTTCCAAGCCATCCAGGTCTTCCAACTCCAGCTGGCTCGTGGGATATCAGAGTCAGGCAGGATGTCTTGAGCAAGGGTTGCTGGGGAGATCTTAGGTGCTGCTTGATTGACGGTAGCCTGGCTTGGTATGCTAATATGTCCTAGAAAGAAACTTCCTCCAATTGTAACTCCAGGGTCAGAAGGCAGGAAGGGACAACAATTCAAGTTTGGAAGAATTTGGGGAATTTCAAAGCATTTTAGAAATGTCCAAAGATGGAGTCCCAACACTATATGGCAAGGGAAGTTAGGTTATCATTTATACCATGTGACTGAATCGCATCCACTGCAAACCCAAGGTGACTCGGATCTCTTTGAGACCATTCATCTCTTTGCCTATTTCTTGACTGATTCACCAGAACCAGTAGTAATCAAAAGAACACTGGACTGGCAGTCAGAGGACTTGGCCCTCTACACTAAGTCCCGTTGGAAAAATCATCTAAGATTCCTGGGGGCCTCCATTTTCATTTGTATAATAGCAGAGAATAAGCTAGATTTCTTCTAAAATCCCTTCTAATTCATTTAAAAATATTAATTACTCTTTTTGTACCCTTTCCCCTGCCTCATTCAATAAATCATTCCTTATAACCAAGAATTAAAAAAAAAAAAAACAAATACATTGGGGACAACTAGTTGTTATAGTGGATAGAATGCCAGCCCTGAAGTCAGGGGGATCTGAGTTCAAATCTGGACTCAAATATTTAACACTTCTAGCTGTGTGATCCTGGGCAAGTCCCTTAACCACAATTGCTTCAGAAAAAAAATAATTCAAATACATTTCATCAAAACTAGTCAACATAGTCTATATAATGTTCCATACTCATTGTCCCTTGAGATATTTTTTTCCCTATAGTTAAGGAATTAGGCAAATAGCATTTTAGCAACTTGACTGTGGTCACATAGATAGCAAATATCTGAGGTAAAATGGGAATTCAGACCTTCTTGACTACAGACTCAGCATTCTAGACTCTGCACTAACTACCTGCCTTCCAAATCCACAGTCATGATTTCTTATGAGGCAATAATATTTCATCACTTTTTCTTTTGACCACAATTTGTTTAGTCAGTCCCTAATAAGTGTGCACTATTTTGTTTCTTACTATCTATTTTATTTCCAGGCATGCTGCTATAAATATTTTGGCGTTTGTGAGATTTCTATGTCTCTGACCTCCTTGGGCCTGAGAGTAAAGAATATGGATATTTTAGCTAGTCTCTGTGCATATTTACGAATCCTTTTCAAAACAGTCTACTAATCATCAATCTGCATGTTTTTCATTTTTTTCTCCAACATTCATAATTCCTGTCTTGTGTCACCTCTGCTGCTTTACTAGGTATGAGGTGAAATCTTAATGTTGTTTTGATTTCTCTTATTATTGGTGTTTCAGAGTATTATTTCATATAGTTGTTAACAGTTTGCAGTTCTTTTGAGAATTGTTTATTCATATCCTTTAACCTCTTATCCATTAGGAAATAACTCTTAGTCAAATATTTGAATTAGTGTTGTCTCTACATATTGAATATCAGACTCTTATGAGAGATATTTAATGTAAAGATTTTTCCTCTAATTAACTGCTTCCATTTATGCCATAACATCATAGATTCTAAGCTAAAAGGGAGTTAAAAGACCAATTAGTCCAACTGCCTCATTTTAGAGATGAGATAAACTGAGATTAACTATCTTCCTTACAGATTAGTATCATAGATAGGATTTAATCCCAATTCTTTTGATTTCTGGAGTATTCTTCCTACTGTACCACTTTACACTATTTCCACTTTATACCATCTCCAACTTTAAATTTTTAGCTCTAAGTTCCTTTGATTCTATAAAAAAGTGAAAATGCTAGGCCCCTCAAAGGTCTTATGAGCCCAAGACTGTGAAAGGCATTAATTTAAGGGAAATAGAGCAGTGGGAAACAGGGGCCACTGGACACTGACCTTTCCTTTGGCCTTGAAGCTTAAACCACCAGTAGTCCCTGAATTTGCCCTCCCCCCATCTTTTACCCCTCTTTTTTCACCCCATGGGGATTTGCCAAGCCTTTTCCAAAATGCCTGAGATCCAAGCAGACTTTATGTAATTCTTTCTTGTTATCTTTTTTAATTGTTCTCAGCGCTATTTCCTAAACTGATTGGAAACAATTGCAGGCAGGGAATGAAGTGGGAGGTACATCAGGACATGGCAGACAGCCAGGGCTCCCTCCAGCAGCCTTCCCAAGTCACTCACAGATACACAAACATACACAAACACACATGAAATGATGGTGGGGGTAGGGTTTTAAGAAAAATATTTTTAAAAAGAATGTTGGTACCCAGTTTGGTGCCCAGGGTTTGGAGTCTCTGAACTAAAGAAGGAGGAAGGAAGAAGTATCCATTGACTCACTCAGGTGTTTAGAGAGCAGTCACCCTCCCTGCTCCCTCCTTTCCTCAAACCCTCCCTAGGTCTGGTTGTTTCCCTTTTCTCCAGAGCTTCAGTGACGTGGGTAGAACTCCCTAGGGATTACTCCCCAAGGTCAATAGGACCAAAGCCCTTTCCTTTTGGCACTGAGTTGTTTGTGTATTCTTGCCAAGAAAATGGGAAAGTTTGGGATGCCCCCAGCCCAAGAAGCAAAGGAAGGAGAAGGGGGAAAATTTCTTGAAAGAAGTAGAGCCTTGGAGATTTCCTATTGCTTTCCAGCCTAAGTCAGTGAAAGAAAGTCAACTGTCAGGTAACTATTTGAAAAAATACAACAAATATTAAGAATACTACACATTTTAATAGTAGAAGTCCTGGAACTAATTTGCCACACATTTTATGGCTCTGGGCTAATCACTTATGAAAAGTAACATAGTATAGTGGAGAGAATGATGGAAGGGAGACCTGCATTCAAATTTCAATTCAGGTGTTCAATGGTTGTGTGACATTGTGTGACTTACTCTCTTGGTCCCAATTCTTCATGGGTAAAATGAAGGGACTGATTGACCTGGATGACCACAAAGATCCCTGGCAATTCCAGATCTATGCTCCTATGATTTAAATGCTCAGTGCCTCCCAGGTGACTCTCTAAGAACAAATTGCAATGATAGGGGGTGCTTCTTCACTAAGGGTCTGGGTCCTCACCCCCAACCCCCAAAGAAAAGATAAAACAGAAGCTTAATGGCATTGTGCTAGATGCTAGGGTTGTTGAAACAGAAACGATATAATTTTTATCCTTTAACAATCTTATAGTTCTTAAATAACTACTGTGTGCAGAGCTCTGTACTAGTAATGGAAGAACAAAAACACCATATTGGAGAGACAGACTAGTCTTTGAAGATGGTATGGCTTTCAGAAGGATGTCTAAGTCTTCCCATCCATTGCCCATTCTTGTATTGAGAATCTCCAGTCTCCAGATCCTGCTTTCAAGTTTGTCTGCTGGGCTAGAATTTAGGGCTCTCCTGCAACCCTCCCCCACCAATGTAAAAATTCTTCAGACCAGAGGTTTCTTTCTCCCTCTATCCCTCCCTCCCTCCTTCCCTCTTTTCATGCTTTCTTTTTCCTTCCTTGCTTCCTTCCTTTTCCTTCTTTCCTTCCTCTCCCCCTCTCTCCCTTTCTTCTTTCATTCTTTTCATTCTTCCCTCCTTTCCTTTCTCTTGACATCCTTCCCTTCTTCCTTCTCTTCCTTCCTTTCTTCCCTTCCTAGTGTGCTACACTGATGAGGTTACACTCCAGTATGGATAATTTTTTTAATAGGAAGAATAAATGGGAAGCAGCTTACTAGAATTTGGCATCCATTCTTTTTGCTTTCTATTTCCTCTTCTCTCTCTGAAAATTCTATCCCCTCAAGCCCACCCTCCTCTTTAGTTTCTATTTTTTCCTCCTGTTATTTTCTCTGTTTCTTAAACAGTCTGTTTTCCACTCTCTAGTATACACCTGAAAAGGAAAAGGAGGAACCAAGGTTCAGGCAGGCAGTACAGTCCCATTAGACTTGGAATTAAAAAAAAAAAAAACCAAGTTTGAATTCCTGGCTAATTACTTGCTAACTCTAGTATTAGAGCTACTAATGTCATCATCATTTTGAACCTCAATTTTCTCATCTGTAAAACAGGGATAATTATATTTGAACTATGTTCTACATAAGGAAAACTTCTGAGGAAAGTTTAAGCCTTAAAGCAATACATTCTGTAACTGTGGATCATTCTTCTTTCAAAGCCTGTTGTTCTTTGGGAGCTCTTCTCCCTGGGTCTTATCTAGCTCATCTGGAGAGCTATTCAGCACCTTGGACAGGTCAGGAATAACAATTATGATTGTCATGTGGGGAATAAAATCATAGTATCATATTGCCCTCAGATAATAAGATCATAGATATACAGCTGGAAGGGACCTCAGACATCATTTAGATCCATTATCCTATTTTACAGAAGGGAAACTGAGGCCCAAAAAAGTTACATGACTTGTCTAAGGTTACACAAGTGGTAAATAAATGTTAAGTGTTACGTATCAGGATTTGTATTTGTGTCTTTTGACATTAAATTCAATTTATTTCCCCTTGCCCCCACAGGTGATAAAAACAACAACAACAATGAATTCAAATGTGGTCATTTGAATAACTAGCCAAGTTATCCTGGACAAATCACTTAACTTATTTTTGCTTCAGTTTGCTCATTTGTAAAATGAGGATAATATATCTACCTCTGAGGGTTTTTGTGAGGATGCAATGAGATAATATTTATAAAATGCCTAGCACATAGTAGATTCTATATAATTCTATATAAATGCTGTTATTATTATTATTACCTCCCAAGCACCCTGTGAATTAGGCAGAAGAGATATTATTTTCTTTCCTTTGCAGTTGGGGACATTGAAACTCAGAGAAGTATCCCTTTTTTACAGTAAGTGCCAGTAGTAGGATTCCAGCTCAGCTCTTCTTCACTATAAGTCCATCATATGTATCCACTATAACCCTGGTAGATAAGGTAGGTATGACAACAGCACATTCTTCCTAATCATTATGCATCTCCTCTGAGACAAAACAACCTTGTCTCTCCTAGACACAAAGGGTGGAGTTGGTTAGAAAGATGCTCATCTAACCATGGTTGGTGGTTGGGGTGAGAAATGAATGAGAGCAGTTTCATGATTGGAATAATCCCCTCATCCATCCAGCCTACCTTACTACCTATTGCCCACCTCCACTCCCATTCATGTCAGTAGTTAGCCTCTCTTTTACACTTGTCTACTGCTTTCCTTGACAAAGCAGAGGCAATGCTTGGGGCAGCTTAGGAGGCTAGAAGGAGCCAGAGGCAATGGCATGTTTCTTTCCTTTTAAGTCAATGCAATGAAACCTCTAGACTGGGGTTTTATGACGTGTTTTCTCAATTTCAGGGCCAGAGAACATGAAGCCTGCAGTGGAGGGTCAGTGGAACTAGGAAAGGGAGCCAGAGGGCTTTGAAGGCTCTGTCTCATTCTGCTTTGGAAACAGGCTGAGCATGGTCACAGACGCTTAGGAACTGAATCAGGTTACACCTCAGGCTCACTGATAGATTTTTTTTAATGAGAAAAATAAATGAGAAACAGACTCCAGGAATCTGACTTTTGTTTCTGTTTTCCCTTTTTTCTCTCCTGCTTTCTCTTTCCATTTTTCTCCTTTTGTTCTTTTTCTTTCAAGTTCTTTTTACCATCTACTTTCTAGGTCTTTCTTTATGTTTCTCATTTTTTTGCATCCATACCTAAGAAGCAACAGGGAGAGGAATCAAAGCCCAAAAAGATAGTACATATATAACCCTGGAGGACACACTGATCTATAGATGTTAACCTCTCCAGAGGTGCCCCCAGGGAGAGAGGGATGTCAGTCATTTTTCTCTTCCCTCCCTTCACCATGAAAGGTCATAAAACTGCCAGGTTTTAATTTCTTCCAATTCCCTTGTTAATGCCAGAAACACACAATTAGCTTTAAAGTGTCTGCAATCTGTGGCCAGTAGAAAATCTATTTCTTCCAAAAAAAACAATTTTTTAAAAAAGTACTTAATTAGGCATATTTTGCTGATAGCCATTAAACATATTAATTAATCTGTGTCCTGGAGAGAAAGGAGAAGAATCATTTGGTAGAGTAGAAAGACTACTGGTTCTGGAGTCAGAAAATCTGAGTTAATATTATTACCAAAACTAGCATGAATTCATTCAATGCTTTTTACCTTTCTTCATCTTGACTAGTTCATCTATAGAGTTGTTTAGCCCTTCTGTTGCCTACTCACTGGATTAGAGCATGGTATATGGCCAGGTTAATTTTATCTCAGAGATAAAATTACAGCACTAAACTATCTGCCTTTATGATCTCTTGCATCTTCACCTCTAGCTTATGAAGTAATACTTTTCTTTTTGTTGTATCCTGGCATTGAGGATACTGGAGAATCATATACAAGTCGTATGATGAGCAAAGCCTCTTAAGAGTAGGAGCCAGAGATCCTTTTCTTCCATTGACTTGGTCCCAAGGAATGACCCAAAATGACATTGGCCATGAGAATGGGGTCACTGAATGAATGAAAAAGGGGAAAGAATTAGGAGCATTAGTATCTCCTTTCCCTAAAACCTTGTGAGTAGATGCAAACTGTTAAGGAGAAAAGATAGCAACTCTGTGTTCTTAATTTATCCTTGTCCTGCTTCTCAACTCTATTTCTATGCCTCTCATATCATCTCCCAAAACTTTTGATTCTCCTTGGCTTGTTCTATATCCCAGGAGGAGATGAGGTATCTGCAAGAAACCAGGAAGTCATAGAATCTTGGATTTGGAAGGTTCTCTATCAATCATAGTATGATGGACTAAAAGTTGGAAGAGACATTAAAAGCCACTAATCTAATCCATCAATTTATAAATGAGGAATCCTGGACTCAGAGAAGTAGACTTGTTCAGGGTTAGTAAACCACAGATTCCCAAGTTCCTCTCTTCCTCTCTACCTTATTTTATAGATGAAGAATTTAAAATCAGAATGTTGAGGGGAAGTGTTAAATGTCAGTGAGGGGTAGAGTTGGGACTAAGTTTCAAGGCGCCTGATTAATACTAATATTATCAGTTGTTATTAATAATATTTATTATTACTTGCTAATATTTATCTTGTGCATTAAAGTTTGCAAAGTGCCTTACATGTTCTCTCATTTGATCCCCATAATAACCTAATGAGGTTGGTTTTCTTATTAATCTTATTTTACAGATGAGCAAACTGGGGTAGAGCAAAATTAAGTTACTTTTCCTGGGTCATATTTTTAGTAAGTATCTGAGACAAAATTTGAATTCAGGTCTTCCTGATCTCCAAGTCCAACATTTTTTCCTCTGCTACTCCTACTCGCTTCAAACCAGGGCTAATAATACTAAAGTATGCCTTTTCAATTTATGTCTTTCAAAGATGCTAAGCTGATTTATAAGCAGTTAGGTGACACAGTATACAGTGCACCAGACTTAGAATCAGGAAGACCTGAATTCAAATCCAACCTCAGGCATTATATGTATGACTCCAGGCAAGTCACTTAACCCTGTTTGCCTCACTTTCCTCATCTGCAAAATGAGCTGGAAAAGGAAATGGTGAACCACTCCAGTTTCTCTGCCAAGAAAACCCCAAATAGGGTCACAAAGAGTCAGACACTCCTGAAATGAATGAACAACAATGAGAAACTGGTTTATACAGTGAGTGAGAGCATCAGCTGGGGAGTTCTGTTCTCCACCCTAATTGGTGTAGGAAAGGAGAGAGGAATGCTTGAAGGTGACCAGGTTGAGAAACTTGTCCAATTCTGCTCTTTCCCTTGACTGTTCATGATGGGATGGTTCAGGAGCACTTTTCATATCTAAAAGGAAAGCAGATATCTGATTGCTTACTGTCTCAGGGAGGGGGCAGGGGAAGAAGGTAAAGAGAAGAACAGAATTTAGAACTTTAAATAACAAATGTTTAAAAATAAATAAAAGAGATGGATGCAGCGGGTGGGGGTGGGGTGGTATTGTGAAGGCAGGACTTGTGGCTTTGGCTGTCCTGAGCACTGTCACAGCTTGTGGTAGAAGGGGACAGGATGAAGTAGATGCAATGTGGATACCTCAGCAGTTGTCATGCTCCTTCCCTCAGCCAGACATTTGAGTGGCTCCAGTCCCTGCTATCACCATCCGTTGCTATGTGAATAACACAATTAGGATGACACAGGACTTGGAAAAAGCAGAAAATATTGTATGGTAGGGGGATGGGATGGGAGAAGGAGCCCAGTTGCAGTCTGATATTTTGTTATTGAGTCATTTCTCGAAAGTAAAGGCATGTGAGAAGGAAATTCCAGGTCAGTTTAAAGCCTTATGTTTTTGTGGGAAGGGTGGGGGATGAACCATTAAAAATGTGCAAATGAGCCAGTTTCTTTTGGCTGTAGCAGCTTTTATCTAGGGCTTGTAACAGTCTATCCCCCTTCCTTGGTTCTATGAAAATTCTCAGTAAAGGTAACCAAGTTAAGGAAGACTATCACTTCCTAAATCAAGCTCTGGACTCATCAAGAGATGAGATCTGGGTTGTGTCAATGATTCATCATCATTATTGGGGTAGTAGTAAGATTAATTATAAAGATAATTCGTATTTATCTAGTTTTTTTAAGTTTCCAAAGTACATTCCTCCCAACTACCATGTTAAGATACATAGAACAAGGATTATTTATTATCCATGTTTTATAGATGAAGAAACTGAGGACAAAGGAGATTAAAGGAATTAGAGACAGTGAGGTGGTTCAGTTATAAAGCACTGGACCTGGAATCAGGAAGATTCATCTTCCGGAGTTCAACTCCCACCTCAGACGCTTCCTAGCAGTGTGATGCTGGGCCAGTCACTTAACCCTGCTTACTTCAATTTCCTCATCTGTCAAAGGAGCTGGAAAAGAAATGGCAAAACATTCCAGTATCTTTGCCAAGGAAGCCTCAAATAGTCACAGATAGTCTGAAATGACTGAACAACAACAACGGACTTATTAAATTCTCCTTTTTTGGGGGGGGATTAAAAGAATTAATCAGGGTTACCCAGCAAGAACTTGAACTGGGTTCATTTCATTCCAAGATTATTGCTATTTCCACAAATGGAAATTTACTTCCTGCATCTTAAAAATTTGAAAATAAGGGAGTGATGTAGAAATCTTCCTAAAGGCAAACAGAACTTTCCACCTCTTCTCTTAGGGTAATTGGGAGCAAGAGAGGAGAGCAGGCAAGTTCTGTGTACTCTCTTCTCATCACTCAATTTCCTCTTCTAGAAAATGAGAGAGGAGAAAACAATTCTTATTCCCTTTCATGAATTATTTTGAATAGGCAGCTAAATAGCATCAACCCCATCTTGGAGAGAATTCGTGTTGCATTCAACGAAAATCTGGTGACTAGTGTAAAGATAGAGGCCTTTCTCTGAAAGAGCTTAAAGTCTAATAGGAAAGAATAAAAACCTAAATAAGAGGTCCATGACAAAGTGCTATGAGAAATCTGAAAAGAAATCACACAAAAATGTAAAAGAACTTCTAGTTGGAGGGAAGATAGCAATGGTGGACAACGAGAAAGCTACCGAAGATAGTTTCTTTGGAATTGTTAATAGGACCATGATCACCAACACCCACATCCCCCTATTTTACCTTCCTAGGTTGATTTTAAACAGGAGAATCACTGTCACTTTTTGTGATGGAAGGCTAAGCTCTGTGCATGGTGTAAGGGGATGGAGAGGCTAGATGTCACTGTCA
Organism: Sarcophilus harrisii; assembly: GCF_902635505.1. Taxonomy (NCBI): domain Eukaryota; kingdom Metazoa; phylum Chordata; class Mammalia; order Dasyuromorphia; family Dasyuridae; genus Sarcophilus; species Sarcophilus harrisii. Next base: position 180,775,558 of record NC_045430.1, on the reverse strand, counting down.
GAGATTTCCCTACAGGCTTGGTGGTCTAGAAGACTACCTGGAACCAATGATAAGCCAATAGTCTATCTATTGATCATTTCAATTATAACATTGGCAATTAGCCTCCAAGCAATAAATGTGACAAAGAAAGGAGAAAATAGGAAGGGAAGAGATGGATGAGGGGAGGGAAAGATTTAAGCACCTAGTATTTCATCTCTTACTGGGTTTCTGTCAGGCATTTAGGAAGAACTTTTTATGAAGGAGACTGGGTTAAGAGAGGCTAGTTCCACTTGGTGCTGGCTGGAGCATAAAAGCCTATGAGTCAGAATCTTAGGATTTCAACAATAAATTTAGATGTGGGAATGGGCCAGCTTTAATGATGTGCTGCCTGTACTGTTTAGATCAGAAGCTTGACAGACAGACAAACAGATAGATAAAAAATACACAGAAATGCTGTAATGCCCTTTCCCTGAGAAGTTTTCCTAGATGACTTTGAAAATGTTGGTTATGTTTATTTTAAGTCATTGTATTCTTTGCTTTATGAAGAGACAGAGGCAGAAATAAATAGTAATTTCCCAGGGACCCATAGAACCAATGGTACTGGCAACACTGGCTGAGGTTCATTGGCACTATATAGATAAAAGGGATTTGAAAAGTAACCATCACCCATGAGTCTTGAATAAATAAATGTAACTCCATCGCAATCTATTATGGAACCACTGAGGAAAATTGGGTGACTCAGTTGATAAAGTACTGGGCCTGGAACCAAGAAGACCTAAGTTCAAATGTGATCTCAGAAAGTTACTAGGCATGTGGCATTGGTTAAGTCATGTTACTTTCTTGGTCCCAATTTGAGATAGAGAAGGAAACCACTCCGCTATTTTTTGCCAAGAAAACCCCAAATGGGTTCATAAAGAATTGTTCATGATGAAAAAAACAAGTGAATGACAATATGAATTGAATTTGAATTTCCCCTTTTTACTAGACTCAACTACTTCTGCTGTGATATCTGTCATGTTTTGGAAGTAGGTGGCGAAGCAGTAAAAGGGAACTGACTAGAAGTCCAGGGGACTTAATATAGCAGATTCATATAGCAGAGCAAGGACCCAGAATGGACCAAGAATTATAGCTTCTGCTTCCACCCAATAAGGATGTCAGGAGAAAAGGGCTCATTGTCTTGGGAGGTTTTAGAATAGGAAATCTTGCAGAAAGAGAGAGAGAAAACTTTACCTAACCTGGTTTTGATAACAAGAGACTATAGCCACAATAGGTCTGATATATTATCTGTCCAACATACCTGTATTAGTAGAAAACTGCAAATTCAGTCACCCTTTTTGGATGTCATAGATCAAAATTTAGCAAAACAGGTTGAACCTGAGACATTGCATGATGCTTAATTCAGGAAACTGGGATGGGAGTTTGAATTTGCTTTGCTCCAGTGTTTTAGACAGGGCATTAATTAATTCATTTGTTCATTAAACACTTACTGAGAGGCTAATGTTTGAGGAGAATTGTACCAGGCATTGCAGGTGGGGGTGTGTGTGGGAATGGGAATATAAAGCTTAGATTAGAAATAATCCCTGCCCTTCTGAAGTTTACAGTCCAGCAAGGCGATAAAACATGTAAATATACTTAACAGTAATACACAATATTATAGGCCAGCTTCATTAAAGAACTTGAAAGGAGAATGCTATGTGAGATTTGAGGGGGAAAGCTGTCATGGAATGAGGGTGGAGGAGCCGTGAGGCATCTGAAAGATTTCCTGTAAAAGGGGGGTGTATTTGAATTGGGCTTTAAAAGATGAATAGGAATTTAATAAGTTAAGAGGAGCAGGGAGAGCATTCCAAGTAGAGGAAAAAGCACAAAGGGAGTAGAGTGAAATGCAAATGCAGGGAATTGAGAATTGACTAGTTGGACTAAAGCAGAAAAGTACATATGAGAGAGTAACATAGGACTGGAGAGGCAGACTGGTACCACACTGTAGAGGACCTGAGATTGTAGGCAAACTCCTTTGGATAGTATTTGAATGGCATAAGGAGGCAGTGAAAATTCTGGGGTAGAGGAGTAACACGATCTTTGTCTAAGATAAATTATTCTGGCAGCACTGTGAAGAATGTATTGGAGGAAGGAGAGAATGGAAGCGGGAGGATATTGTATTAATCCAAATAGATGGTAATGAGGATCTTACTAGAATAATGGCAGAAGCAACAGAGAGGATGACTTTGTTTAAAAGGACTGTGCTGGTTTCTTGTCAATCTACTTGAGTAAAGTTGGCGATCCTGACCCTGATACCTATGCTCTCGGCTAGATCGCTGCCCTTTTCTTTGTTTAGGTTTCTTGAGATGAGAAGAGAGAGAATGTTTCACTCTTAATGAAAAAAAAAAAAGAAAGACAAACATTCATATTTATGCAAAGAGCCAAAAGTCACAAATATCCTGGGGCCCAAGGACATCTAAATTCCCCTTCTTGACCTCCTAGATCAACTGAGCTAATGTAGAAATAACAAGAGATAGACAGAGATGGAGAGAGGGAGGGATAGAGACAGAAAGAGGATAGAGACACGCAGACTGACAGAGCCAAAGAGAGATCCAGAGAGACAGAGATAGAGTTCATGGGCTGGATGAGGAGAAGCAGTATCTAAGAGGGCTTTGTGTATACAAATATATTGCCAAAAGTGTCACGAATATAATTGAAAAACATCAATAGGGATCAATGGGAGCAAATCACTGGCCCTAGCCAGGGGGAAAAAATCATGTTGGGAGGAAGTGAAGGATAAGAATCTATAAAGAATAGAAACATTGTGATTTATTCTCTGAACTCTTCTCTCCCTCTCCTTCCCTTTCTCCTCCTTTTCTCTCTTCTTTGTCCTTGTCCCTTCACCTTCCATTCGTCCTCCCCCACCCCATCACTGCCGCTCTGCTTCTTTTCTCCTGCTAATGTTCAAGGGAAAATTAATAACTTGTACACAAAAACAAATTAGCCGTGGTCTTCGAGGCAGGAATAGAAGAAACAATGACACGTTCTCTTCTATTCTTTCACCATGGTGACCTGTATGTCCCTTGAATTTTCAATTATGAGCCCGGGGGCAAGGGACTGAGACAAACTCTGTTCCCTAAGACACCTACCGCATTGTTGACTTGGTAAATGCTGAGAATACCATGTTAGCAACAATAGTGACTGCAATGCTAATGTGAAATTCAGAGATTCTTTGAGGGAGCCTGACCATGACAGAACTCTAGATTTAACCTGGGTCAAATCCAGTTTGGATGAGAGATTTTAAGAAAGCTGGTATGGTGGATGCAGTCCAAGATGATCTTACTTCCAGGTCAATAATGAACTAGGGGTGTGGGGCTCCGTGGCATCCTCCTTCCTTCTGTTCCCATTTGAAAATTATTGTCATTCTTTGTCTGTTTTTTTTTCTGTTTTCTATAAGGCGGGGTTAACAAAAATGTAAATATGATGTTTGAAAATGTTAAAGTCATAAAGGAAAAGGACCTCTCGGAATCAGAAAGAGAACCTCAGGGACAGGTGATAGGAATCGTGGGAAGCAGAGATGAACAAGTGGGGGAAACAAATTAGAATGGCTGGTAAATGAGAGAATATGAAGAATAATCATATCTAAGAGAAATGGCCGCCAGTATCAGCAGAGGATCAAAGTCTCATTTAGAGCTAGAAGGGACCTTAGGGTCCAATACCCTCATTTTACAGATGGGGAAATTGAGAACAATAAAAGTAAATTGACTCACATGAATGATAAGTAACAGAGCCAGTATGAATTTTGATGCTGTATCAGAATTCAGATGGTTGGGTTCCGTATTTATTACCCTTTCTCTTACAACACACTGTAATTTGATATGTCATAGAGTGTAGAGTCTGTAATCATCTAGGACAGAGCAAATATCAGAGACAGCACTTGATGATTTTGTTCAGGTAGACAAAGAAAGAATTAGAGAAACAACCTAGTTTCAACATGGATATGAGAAGGTGGAGCCAGGATCCAGCCAAAAAGGACTGGGAGCTAGGCTAACATCTGAATGATACTGAAAAAGCTTGTTAGGAATCAAAATCCTGAATTAAGCTGGACTAAGCTGATGTTAGTAATGAGGCTTTTTCAGCAACTGAACTCCCTGAATGTTTGTATACCAAGATCTTGAGACTTGAAGTAAAGGAGTTATGTGCTACTAGTGTGTGTGAGAGGATTTGGGGAGCAGGAAGGAATGTAGACTGAAGAGATCCTGATTCCTGAAGGAACAGAAAGGAATCGAAAGCAAAGATTTGGTAGTAAAGACCGAAACATGTAGTCTCAAGTGGAAGAGACCTCTGAATCTTAGGAGAGAAGTCTTAAGCAAGAGAGGAGGTTGCCAAAGGCAGATTACAGCAATCAGGGTGAATGTGAAAGGCTAACAAAGATTGGAAATGAAAAAAATCTCTTTTTAGAGTGTCAGGAAAATGAGAAGCAGAAATATGAAAAGAGTAATAGGACCTGGATTCAAGAAACCACAACAGACAGCAGCATGATGGAGTGGTGGGAAGCCAAGCATGAGCAGGAACACCAAGGGAGAAACTTCTGTTTCAGGGTGCCCTGAGCCCATTTCATCATTGACTGTCAAGGGCTCCCCAGGGGTACTTTGCCCTAAGGGGGCTATCAGAAGGAGGATATATCATCGAGCATTGACTGTGAGATACCTGACAGGTTTTTATTAAAGCCAGTGGGAAAATGGCACCCTTTCTGAATGGGCTTGAATTTTCAAATAGAAATAGGTCTAATGATTCCTTAGGGTTTGGGGTAGAAGCAAGGGGGAATTCCAGCCACATTTCTTCAGGGAGACTTTGAGATCATGAAGCTCTCCCTTATTCCTGTAGCTTCAGCTAGTTGAGCCTCATTTCTTTTTCAAAGCTTAGGGCCAAACTGGACTTGTTTTGCATCCTGAGGATGTTTTTTCTTCAGTGGCAGGTGGAAAAATGCTGATGAGGGTATCTCTCCACATTTGGAGAGGGATGTCAAGGACAGGCATTCCTTAGCCTTAGAGGATGGTTAGGGTCTTTTATAGAGGGCTCCTGCTCTCTTGTTGTCCTAGAGCAGGAGTCCTTCACCATAGACCCCTTGGCAGTCTTGTGGAAGTCTGTGGATCTCTTCTTTGAGTCATGTTTTTAAATGTATGAGATCAAATATATAGGGTAATAAAGGAAGCCAATTATTTTGAAATCCAGTAATCAGTTTTTAAAAAGAAATTAACAAGAAGTTCATAAACCCCAAGTTAAAAACCCTTGTCCAAGCACCATGTTTATTATTGAGATTTCCAATGCTTATTTTTACAAGTGTTCCAAAACACATACTTGATTAGTTGTGACAAATGAAGGGGCCAATTGAAGTAGCCTGAGCTAATTCCCCATCAGAGTCATAACTAGGGATTTTTTATGCTAGAAATAAGTATCATGAACCGAGCCTAGGGTAATCAGTACAAATTACCCTCCTCATTTGGGGGAGGGGACACCACACCAAGAAAGGAGTAATGAACCCCAGGGCACTCAGCACCAAATCAGTGCTGGGGAGGCCACTGCATTATGAAGAAGGAAAGAGAGTTCACCCCAGCCCACCATCTGGTAGCTTCTTATTTTAGCGAATTATTGTTGCTAAGTAAGTATTAAACTCTGTTACTGCTGAGGACCTGCAAAGTTTGTCAGCATCCATGGAATTGGGTACCCTGGAGCAAAGCCGCTACCCTAGTTACAATACAGTTTAGTACAAAACCATAGAGTATACAAATAGTATTAAAAATACAAATACGAATAGAATTCAAAAATCTCTCTCTGTCTCTGCCTCTCTCTGACTCTGTCTCCTCTCCCTCTCTCTGTGTGTGTCTCTCTGTTTTTCTGTCCATCTCTCTTTGATTCTCTTTCTCTGTCTCTGTCTCTCTCTCCACCTTTCTGTCTCTGTCTCCTCTCCCTCTCTTACTCTTCAGTCTGTGTCTGTCCCTCTGTCTCCATCTCTCCCTTTTTTCTCTGTTTCTGTCTGTCTCTCCATTTCTCCCTCTGTTTTTCTCTGTCTCTCTCCATCTCTCCCTTTTTTCTCTGTCTCTCCATTTCTCTCTCTGTGTGTGACTCTGTCTCCTCTCCCTCTCTGTCTCTTCAATCTGTCTCTGTCTTTGTCTCCCCCACTTTTTCCCCCCCTTCCTGCCCTTGCTCACTTCCCTGTCATTTCAGTCCCAAGTCACAGCTGGTCCAATCAATTGCAGCCTCTATCTGGGCTTTCAAATCCTGACCTGAGCTGATGGAATTTCCCTTTCTCCTTGCCAAACAATCTGAGCTAAGGGTTGTTCCTCCTCCACATGTATCTTGTGTCTTCTTTACATTGTCCCTTTCCCTCCTCCCAACAGCTATAAGAGACAGGGGGCTGACCCCATTAATCCTTCCCAGGCTCTGGCTGCTTTGCACATCTCAAGCTGCCTTTGGGCTTCACCTCTAGCAGGCTTGAGCTCCCAAGCGGCATCTTTCAATCCAGCCTCAGTGATCAGGTGTCTAAATGGCAAATGAAAGATTAATGCTAGTGGCTGGAGTTGGGGTGTGAATAATTCAGAGGGCAGGGCAAGAGCCAACTCTGCTTACTGATAGGGGTGTCTGGACAGAGGTCAGGATAAGGGGAAGGGACGATTAAGGGTCAGGGGTAGAAGGTTAAGGAATGAATTTGGAATGGGTTGCTTTGAGCATCTCTTCCTGTGTCTCACACACAATTTTGGGGAAAATGATAACAAGGCAGGGAGATTGCACTGCTCTGTCACTCAGTATAATGACTGTGGAGTTTGGAAAGCCTGAATTTTTACAAAGAATTGAAATCTCTACTTCAGCAAAGGCACCTGTTGCTAAGGATACCTCAGCCTCTGTGGCAACATGTCTGTACAAAGATGGTGGTTCTGGAGTAAGATAGTAGCCAATGAGATCTCCCTCTCAGTAGTCACATCTTTACTTTTTCCACTTTAATTGTAGTCTATTTAAATCCCCTCATCTTACAGCCGAGGAATTTGAGTCTCAGAGAGATGAAGAGATCTGTTAGATGTCCCACAGCAAGTTTGTGGTAGAAATGGACTCCAGAACTCAGATCTCCTGATTTCAAGTGAAGGGTTCTTTGCATTATAAACAAGTCCTCCACAGATATAAAGATGGGTAAATCACTTCTCCCTACCTCTCTTCCTTGGAAGAAGCTAGATTTAAGGTGAATGAGATATATGAATGAGATATACTCTGTGGAGTTATGCAGTTGGAAAGCTATTTTAGGTTTAGTGTAGACTATGTCCCTACAAGGAATCTGTATTGGGTAATCTCCCATCCCCTTGCCTCTGGAAAGGTTTTACCACAGCATCAATACTGATCATTTTGGATTTGATAAATATTTTCCCCTCTGGAAATTTTTAGTAGTGGAGTGAGAAGGTTACATGATGGATTCCCCCAGTCACTTAATTGAAGCCATAAAAAATGAAAAGAGAATTTCCAATAAACCAAACCATTACTCATTTGAAGATGGAGAGGGATCCCAGATCTGGGCCCTAGTAGCCACAGCTGGGAGTTTCTCCAGCTCACTATCTATTATAATTATTAATCACAATGGCAACAGGGTTCATCTGTGCTGAACTACTTAATGAACTTCATCTCACATCTTTACAAGGTGTAACCATCATAGTTACTGGGCTTTGAATCCCTGAAGACCAAGTTGACTGCAATAGATAAGCAAGATAGATACTTTTGTCTACATGATTAAAATATGTGTGTATATGTATGTATGTGCGTATATATATACGCACATGCACACATATACACAATGTTTGTATATATATATATATATATGTATATACCCATTTGTGTATATACCCTACCCTTATATATACATACATACCTATGTACATATTTATATGTGTTTATATATATCTGTGTATATATAAATATGTATATATACATGTGTGTTTAATTTGTTATATCTGGGATGGCAGGATGACAGTGGACTTCTGGCTAGAGTATGTATATGTGTGTGTGTGTGTGTTTATGGGGCAGCTAGGTGGCTCAGTGGACAGAAAGCCTGACCTAGAGTCAGGAAGATTCATCTTTGTGAGTTCAAATGTGACCTCAGACATTTACTAGTTGTATGACTCTAGGCAAGTTAGAAAGCTCTATTTAACTTTATTTGCTTCAGTTTCCTAATCTATAAAATAAGCTGGAAAAGGAATTGGCAAAGCACTCCAATATCTTTGCTAAGAAATCCCCCAAATGGGTCATGAAGACTCAGATGTGCCTGAAAAGTGACTGAACAACAGTTATTGTGTATATGTGTATATACATATACACAATATACATATACATATACATGTACATGTACATATACATATGTACATACATATACACACATACATACATGCATACAGAGACAAAGAGACACAGAGTGAGAGACAGACAGACAGAGACAGAGACAAAGAGAGAGACAGAGAGAGAGAGAGAGAGAGAAAGACAGAGACAGAGACAGAGAGACAGAGTAAGTGTGTGTAAGTCATATCTGGAGTGGGATAGTAACAATGGTCTTCTGGCCATTCTAGAGAAGCATGTAAGATAGATTAGAGCAGGAAGTTACTCAGGTCTGATTGAACTTGGAATTCTGTAATAGTAGTTAGTATTGTGCTCCTGTATAGGCAAGGGATGTATGTAAAGAATATTAGTGATTCCATGATTATTGCTTTTGGGGAAAAAGGTAAGAATAGATAGCATTTATAAAAGATATATATGTATATGAGAGAGTTGGTGGTGATAGTGTAAATGATGTGTAATATGTAAATGGTGACCATGGGAAATGGTAATATACTATAATGATTGAATCAGGGTAGAAGACTATGTTAACTACTATAGATCCCAAATTGCCAAGAATTTCATATTTTTTTATTTTAGATTTCTAAAAAATAACTTTTTGTTTTTCCATATACATGCAAAGATAGTTTTCAACATTTACCTTTGCAAAACCTTGTGTTCCAAATTTTTCTCTCTTCTCCTCTCCACTTTCCTTCCCTGGAGAGCAAGCAATCCAGTATATAGTTAATTATGTACAATTCTCTTAAACATTTTTCCATATTCGTCATGCTATGCCAGAAAAATCAGATCAAAAAGAAAAAAAAACCACAAGAAAGAGAAAAAAACAAGCAACAACAATGACAACAATAATAAAAGGGTAAAAATACTATGCTTTGATCTACATTAGTTTCCATAGTTCTCTGGATGCAGATGGTTCTTTCCATCACAAGTCTATCAGAATTGCCTTTGCCAAGGGTTGTGTAAGGAAGACCTGGGGTGTCAATAAAAGCACAAAAGAGGTTAAATGACAGACTCAGCATCCTACAGCTACTTAGTTGAACAAACAGATGAACACAGGTCATTCAGACTCCAAGCCAAGAAAGTACTATAACCTCCATACCACTCTGCATCTAGTATATGTGAGCTTATCTATGGAAAATAGCATCACCTCTTAGGTTTGGATTACATTCTTTCTTCATTTCATCCTTCTTCATTCTCCATTCATCTCATCTTCATTCATCCACCCATTAAATATCAAGCTCCTCTTATATGCAATACACTGTGCTATTCAATGGGGGAGATAACGATGATATGAAAAATAAAACACGGTCCCTGACCTCATAGAAGTTAGTCAGTTGGAAAGAGATAAGACATGTAAACAGATTAATATAAAACAAATTAGAATATAAGTACAGAAGAGAAGAATGAAGTGCTTTAAGAACAGGTGAGATAGACATCACTTCCACCTGGAGAGATGATGTTTTATTTTAACAACTAGCAAAGTTTTTGGATGTGTTTATACCTGTGTTTGGTGAAAATACCAGAGAGCATGTTGATGCCAGGTGTACCTGGGAGTGTTAGCACATAGACATTAAGTAAATGTTTATAAGTTTTAACAGCACAAACTAATGACTGAGAACAGCTCTATCCCAGACCTCACACTGGGAAAAATGGGTTAATAAATCTTTTCCCATCTCCAGTGCTCTGGAGCAGGGATTTTTCACTTGAATATTGTAAAGTGTGTGTGTGTGTGTGTGTGTGTGTGTGTGTGTGTGTGTGTGTGTGTGTGTGAGAGAGAGAGAAATTGCTATATTTCAATGTAATTGATTCCCTTTGTAATCGCATATATTTTATATGTTCATTAAAAACCATGATTCCATAAACTCCACCAGACAACCTAAGGCATCTGTGACACACAAAAAAGTTAAGAACCTCTGGTTTATTGTCTGTGCAGGTGCAGGATATAGCTCTGTCCTTTGGAAACCAAGGACTTTCATTTAGGCTCCACAAACCTGCAAAAAATTGGGACCACATGTTCAGAGAGCTGTTTTTGGCTCTCTGGATCCATCCATCTATCCACAAGTTGGGAGACACTGTTCTGGAGAACCTACATCTTTGGTTTGGGAGAGGAATCCTTTGCTCTAAGTGTACAGAGTCTAGAAAGGTGGATCCCTGAGTTTTGTCCCTGGATCTAAAGCAGTTTGATTGGGGACCCGTGGCCTTTGTTTTCTCTAGTCCTTGGCCCTTTGTAAATCAGAAACACTAGAATTTGTCACCCAGAAGTACAAAGAGGGTTACTAGATTTTTAAAATTCTCTGAGGCAAAGATTTTTGTACTTTGGTTCATTCAATCTCGGTATCTTTTCCAGTGCCCAATACCATATTCTTTAATAAATACTTAATGAAAATGTATGTTGAATGGAAAGTGAAATCAATGTTTGTAGCAGATTCCCAGCTCTTTAGAGGGGAGAAAAACCTCTACTTACATGGTTACACTTTGCCCTTTGTATTCATATGCATTCTCACACAGACACATACCTGCATTCACTCAGCGCAATATAAACATACACTGTGCTCGTCCTGTAGATGCACAAACACACACATCGATATAGAAAAACTAAGTGACCTTATTTTTGAAGATCTCAAAGGCACAAGTTCAGGATTCAGTCCCCCTACCCTTCCGCAATTATGGTACAGCGAAAAGTTCAGTTTTCCTGATCCAGAGGCTTGAGAGGGAAGGAAAGGTGAAGGCTTCTGACAGCCGGGTCTCTCCCCAGGATTCCCCTGGGGCTGATTTTTGTCTGTTATCACCTTGGTGTGAACAGCAGGAAACAAGCTCCTTAGGATAATACCTGAAAGGATATTACCTAGGCTGCTCTCCCCAGCACACCTCTCCCCTATCTTGCTCCCTCCAACCCAGAACTCCCCCATGCTGTAAGCAACCTAATATAAACAGAAATTAATCCATCTGCTAAACCTCAACATGTCACCTGATAGTTATCGGTGCCATATAATCTCCTCCAAGGAAGATCTTATTATATTAAAAAGAAATTGCCCTGTGTGCTGGTAGCACTAATAGGCTGTGTATGCTATTTATATAGGATTTTGTATGTCTGAGCATGAGATAGATACTGCTCCCTCCCTGCCTCCCTTCCTCTCTGCCCGGTAATTTCAGATTTCTTTGCAGTTCCCGCAGGGAATGTCAGAGATGGTTCAGGATGGTGCCCACTGGATATTATTGGGGAAGAGAAACTACGGAAGCCCTTGCTGGGTACCCCGCCTCACCATCCCCACCCCACTGCTTTCCCAAGATGCATGTTCTTTTTTTCCTCTGGGCCTTATGCCAAACAGCTAGTCTGATGCTCAAGCTTGAGTTTGGTTCTCTCTGGGTAGGATGTGACCTTGGATGCCTCAGACTTGCAACAGAGGAACATGGGAGGTTCTGGAAGGCTGAGCCATCCGTAAGCCTTTGTTTCTGCACTACCCCATCCTGGAACGTCCTTCCTATCTCTCTCCCTTTGCCCTTTCCCTTGTTCCCCAAATCAAGCTAACAAGCATTTATTAAGAACCTACCATGTGCCAGGCACTGTGCCAAGTTCTGGGGATGTAAAATAAAATTAAAAAAACAAAACCCCAAACAAACAACAACCCAGGCCCTGTTCTCAAGGAGCTCAGTCTAATGGGGGAGACAACACGGAAACAATTATGAATAAACAGGTTTTAGGCAGGAAAAAATTGGAGATAATCAACAGTGGGAAGGCAGTAGCCAAGGAGGCTTAAAAAGGGATTTTTGAGTAAATTGGATATTACTTGGGACCTTAAAGAATCAAGGAAATTGGAGCTTAGAAGGAGGAGAAGGAAAATTCCAGGCCTTAGAGACGGTCAGTGAAAAGCCACGGCATCAGGAGATAGATTGTTATGTTTGGGGAACAGCAAGGGGGGCCCTTTTCACTGCATGTGTGGGGAATGTGAAGGGGTGGAAGGTGTAAGAAGATTGGAAAGGTAGGAAAGGGTCAGACTATGAAGGGTTTTAAAAGCCAAACAGAGGGTTTTACATTTGAGGCAATAGGGAGTCATTGGAGTTTACCGGATATGACGTTAGGAAAATCATTTTGACAGAGAGTAAAGGGAAGAGTGAAATGGAGACAGACTTGGGGCAGGCAGACCCCCTATCAGGCTATGGCAGTACTCTAGGATGTGGTGATGAGGACCCACAGCAGAGTGATGGCAGTGTCAGAGGAGAGAAAGGGATATTAGGAAGGTGAAAAAACACAGGACACATGGTTGAATATGAGGGGCCAAAGTGGAGAATCAAGGATGACACCGAAGATTATAAGCCAGAAGGCTGAGGACCTGGATGGTAATATCTTCTACAGTAAGAAGGAAGTGAGAGAGAGAAGAAATCCAATTCAAATATCCTGTCCTCCTTGCAGGTCTCTAGCTTCTCCCTGCCCCTCCACTCATTCACCCAGGAGAAAGAGCTTCTTCACATCTCATGTAATACTTTGTTAATTGTTATAGCACATTATGTATTGTTATCTTTTATTCTGTATCAGCATGATGTATGAACATGCCATAATCCTTCTCCTAGATCAGCTCCTTGTGGGTAGCATTTGTATCTTAGGCAGAGTAGAAATTTAATAAATATCTGCCAAAGCAAGTGATTTGAATGGGACTGCAGTTGGTCTGAAGGAAGCCTTGAGTTCGTTTTGGCTGCCTGCACCTTGAGGGTTGTGGGCGGATGTGTGTGTGTATGTGTGTGTGTGTGTGTGTGTGTGTGTGTGTGCTAAACAGAGATGAAAAGTGTCTTGGAGTCCTATGAGTTGCTGGCAGTGATCCCATGTATGCTTCCATATGTGCCACATGTATACATCATGTAGGCTGCAGATCAAACCTCTGTTTCCCAAACTTAAGCTGCTATTGACCCAGATTCACTTCTTCATTCTCAAAGGTTTAGGCTTAAAAAAATCTCATTTGCCCTCACTGGGACCCCGGGGGGGGTTTCAATAAAAAATGTATAAGGACTTAATCATAAGTACTAATGTCTGCTGTACTAAAACTTGCCACCTGGATACCGATGTATCTCTGGATCCTTCTGAGCAGGAGAGAAAGAGGGGGCTGCCCAGTTTCCACCTCTTTCTAGTATGGGTATGATGGCTTAGATGGTTCTGAGCTTCATAAATTGTGGGATGGTGAATGCTTGTGTGCAGGAGACAGAGGAGCACGGAATCTTTCCTGCTGGGAACAGCAGAGATAATGTGACTCAGAAAAAGAGTTTTCTGTAAAGTCTTTGGTGTGAGAAAGCAGAAGATGGCATCCTGAGAGTATAAGCTGAATAAGGTCTGGCATGAATTAGTTAGTTGACTGAATACTGGACCACAACCAAGATTTTAGAGTTTTGGCTTCAAAACCAACATCACTTTGACCTGGTTCTACTTGTTTCCTTTGTCCCTCCATTTTCTTTTGTCTAAAATGAAGCTATGGGCTAATTCACTGGTACATTAAGGTCATGAAATAATTCGGCTATTTTGGAAAGCAATTTGGAATTGTGCAAGAAAAGTTACTAAATTGTTTATACTCTTTGACCCAGAGATTCCACTGCTTGGTTTATTGGCAGCAACAATAAAGACCCTTATGTCCAGAAAGTTCATAGTTCAATGTTATCATTATTTATGATAACAAAAAGCTAGAAATAAAATACATACCCAACAGTTGTGAAATAGCTGAACAAATTGTGGTATATGAATTCCTTACAGTGTATAAGGAATGTCAAACATCAAGAATTCAGAGAAACGTGGAGAGACTTATATGAAGTGATACAAAGAAAAGAAAACAGAGCCAAAAGAACGATACACACAATAATTCTAACAATATAAACAAAGTCAACTTGGGAAACCACAAAATGATTATCAAATACAATGGTTAATGTTAGTTCCATTCTGGCAAAGATAAGACAGTCTTCTTTTTCATTATACATGTCTAACCAAAATTTTTGGAGGCTGTCTTTTGCAATAAGATGTTTGCAAAGAGGTACTTTTCTCTTTTGGTATTTGGAAGCATTTTGGGGGTTAAATTATTTATGAGTATATTTGAAAAATAATGAAATGAAAGTAATCTCATAAGATGTAAATGACATTATTAATGCCAAGAGCCATAAGGTGGTACAATTTTAACATGAAGCCTTAGTAAACCTCACAAACATTTGAAAGCATTAGCATCACTAATAACAAAAGCCCAATATACCCCTCTCTTTTCAGGGGAAAATGCTCAAATATTCATATGAGTATTTTTTGTGGTAGTACAGGCTATAAGAAATAATGAATATGAAGACTATAGGGAAGATATATAGTGAACTAAACAGAACTAACAAAACAATGCACAATTACTAAAACATTGTAAATAGAAAGAAGAATAACACTAATTGGAAGACTCTAATTATAATGATCAAACTAATCACTGGAGGGGAACTTCCTTTCCTTTGTTAAAGAAGTAAGGGAATTATGGGTATAGAATATTGTGTGTATTGCTAGGTAAATATGGCCATTGGTTTTGCTGAATAATAATAAAAAAGATCCGAAACTTGATTAGGGAGGATTCATTGGAATACTTGAAGGGAAAGAATATATTTGGCAATGAAAGTGATATAAAGAAAAGGACATCAGGAAAAAAATTGGGGAAAAAATTAAGTTCAGCTCATCATTGAGTCCTGTGATGTCTATCTCATGACTAGTTTTAATTTAAAACAATTATAGTGACAGTAATAATACTAGCCCATTAAGGTTTATAAAATATTTTTAGTAATTTTACCTATTTTTTTTTACCTATAACATTTTAAATCTGATCCCCATGATCAGGGTTGGTAAATGCTGGATAACTAGCTTTCTAAAGGAGAGAAACTGCACACATAACACATTCAAGTTTCATTTGCATTAATCAACATTTTTTTCCATCCCAGTTGTAGCATTTGATGATTTCCAAATTGTGAAAGCTCTCACTGAAAACTGGGCTAACCCAAAATTGTAGAAGCTATCCCCATCACTCTACTTCCTTTCACATGAAGAAACTGAGGTTGAGAGGGAAGTAAAATGCCTTACCTAAGTTGATGTGTTTAATAAGTGTTAAAAACCAATAAAAGAATTCAGATCTTCTGGTTCCCAACTCAGTATTCCTTCCCCTATACTTTGCTACCTCTGCAGGTTATTTAGGATAGGCTAGAGTGAGAACAGGATCCATAAAAATCTTCATTATCAAACAATCATTCAACTGGTGTTTATTAAGGAAGGGTTTACAAGTTGCTGTGATAGGTGTACCAAAAATAAAACAATGTTAGTCCAACACGTACATAAATGACTACATCTAGATAAAACCAGAATAAATACAAGGTAAAACCATTGTGGGGAGGAGGGATATTAATAGCTTGGGGGAATCCCCAAAGTCTCAGGGTAGAAGATATTGGTTGAGCAGAGATTTGAAGGAAAGAAGGGATTCTAAGAAGCCAAGGTGAGGTGGGGAGGGCATTTCAGGTACAGTCTATGCAAAGGTGTGATAATGAGAGATGAAATATTACACGTGAGAAATGACAAGGGTAGATTTTTTTTTTTTTTGGATTGCTTAATGCAAGAAGGGAAGTGGTGTCTAATTAGGTGGGAAAGGTAGGTTGGGGTCAAGACTGGAGGCATTTAAAAGATAAACAGAAGATCATATGTTTGACCTTAGACACAGTAGGGAGTCATTGGGGGATTTATTGCGTGGGCAACTAACATGTTTAGACTATACTTTAGGAAAATCATTTTGTCAGCTGCGTGGCAGATAGATTGAAAGGGGGAAAGACTCGGGGCAGGGAGATCAATTATGAGCTGTTGCAGTAGTCCGGGCAAGAAGTAATGATAGTCTGAAGTCAGGCTCTTTGAGTCTCTAAGAGTAAACATTGAAATCCCCTCCGGTGCCACTGCAAAGGTTCCCAAGTGGACCAGCAGACTATGGGCAGGTGGCAGCTGAAGCTTGTTCTCCATTTGGCCCTCGGGGGGTGATGCTGGGCCCGACAGAAAGAGGTAACGGGGTGGTTGGATCCCCGGGCTGGAGGAAAACGTGTATTTTCATTTGCAAGGAAAAGCTGGTGGAGCTGTTTGGACAAACAGAGAGATTTGTTAATTAGAAGTTAAACGTCCCCTTTTCTGAGCCAGATTTGAATATATTAAGCTTGCGCCCGGAGTGCAAGAGCTCTCTCTTTCTAATTCCGTGTTTCTAAACTCCTCATTGCATTAACACCCTTTGTGCGTCTTTAATCCACGACAGCGACACCGTACCGGGGACAAACACAAATGGGATGATAATAACGGAGGAGCCGCAATTGTTTCCGAGAGGCGCTGCGGGGGACAGGATTTGTCCCCAGCAATGGAACTGTCAGGGGGTTTGGGGCCTGATGCCTTGATGCTGGCGCGGAGGAGGCAGAAGGAGGAGGTTTCCAGTCCTCCAGTCTCCTGCTTAGACGTCTGGGGAAAGGAACGATTCCTGGTATCTCTGTTGGAGATGCTGGGGGTATGAGTTCATTGATGCTGTTGGTTCTCCTTTGGGGAAAGTAACAGGAGTAGGAAAGACTTTTCTAGGAAAAGCAAGCCCTTCTATCTGTTCCTCTTTCAAATTACCTTGGGCCTCTCAAAGATTATAGACCAGCTCTTACTGTCAAAGTTATTGGGTAATGGTTGGAATAAGAACGACAACCACAGCAATTATCCCTGTGAATGAAAAGGCTGATAGCCTGGGTGGGGGGAAGCACTAGTTTGGGGTCTTGTTCCCTACTGTGCTGGGAGTCAACTGGATGACCCAGAGCAAGTCACTTCATATTTCAAGACTTTGAGTCAGTGTTCAGTAGAGAGCAGACCAGGCTAGAGAAGGAACTCAGTCCAATGTGCCATCAGATAGGTGATTAATTTAACTTTTTTTTCTGGCTCACTAGGTTCACTTGTTTCCATTTCTCTGAAGGGATATAAGTGCTTGTAGGGTCACCCTGGGAAAAAGCCTCTGATGCTCCACCATAGTTATGGGACTGCATGCAAACACTAATACATGGTGACCTCTCATTGCTATATTTCCACAAAGAACGTAAATTCCTCAAAGATTGTACGATGAAGAGAGATATCAGAGGGATGTAGTAGAAAGAATTTTGGATTTGGAGGCAGGATATCTCATCTGGATCCTGGCTCTGACACCACTTGTGAGATTGATAACCTCTCTATGCCTCAGTTCCTTATCTGTAAAATGGTTATAATAATATCTTTTAGGGTTACTATAAAGAGAAGATTTTATAAGCCCTAAAATGTTACATAAATATGGGATCTTAAGAAAATATTCTTGGACAATTAAAAGGAGACTTTTAACCTGGATTTAAAACACTATTGGTATTTCCTAGAAACATGATTAACTAATTTTGTAGGTGAAGGTGAGTAGGGCTGGAGGGACCTTAACTGAGGTGTTGCTTTGAAGGAAAGAAAATATGTCCTGTGAGGTTTCCATGCTGCTAAAGGATTGATTGCAGTTGGGCAATTGGAGTTGGAGTGGGGAACTGCCTCTGCTTGGGAGAATAATCTTGGGAGAATAATCCTCAGCGTGTTTACATGTTTGTACTCCCATGACAAAGATCCTGTTGTCCCACTAAATGACCCATAATGTCTTTTCTAACAGTAATTAACAATGATAGGAAATGCAAAGGGAAAGAGGTAGTCAAGGAAGTTTTCATGAAATGATTAGGGCACATAATAATAGACCAATATAATTCAACTTGACCAATATTCATTTTGAATGTAGATACAAAGAATATAGATACAAAGAATGAAGATACAGACTGTAGATACAAAATTAACAATTAAATAGCACTTGCCTTCAAGATGTTTATATTTTAATAATGGTTAAGATATATAGGTAAATAAAAACTGGTTATGGATATATAAAATTTGGAGGGGTAGAAAGAATAGTAACAAAGTATGTCTATGTGAGGGTGATTGAGTAGTGGTAAGGGGAAGCAGTTGTGGGGTGAAGATTAAGAAAAGTGTAGAATGGAGGTAACCTTGGAGAAGCTAAGGCTTCTAAATAGAACTAAGGAAGGAATGCTTTTCAGTGATAGGGACAACTTATACAAAGATGAAAAGATGAGAGATACAGCTTCTAGTAGGCCAATTTGTTTGGAAGTGAGAGTTTCTAAATCAATTGATATGCGTGCATTTTTTTCATTTAAATTTTTTTGTTTTTAAATAATATTTTTTTTCCAAATAAGTGTAAAGATAGTTCTCAGCCTTCACCTTTGCATAACCTTGTGTTCCAAGTTTTTCTCCTTTTTCTTCCTCCTCTCCCCCTTCCCCAATACAGCAAGCAATCCAATATAAGTTAAACACCTGCAATTCTTCTAAACATATTTCCACATCTTTCATGATGCACAAGAAAAATCAGATCAATAGGGAAAAAACATAAGAAAGTAAAAACAAACAAGCAAACAAACAACAACAAAAAGGTGAAAATACTATGTTTTGATCCACATTCAGCCAAGTCCATTACAGCTGATCATCATGTAATCTTATTATTGCTATGTACAATGTTCTCTTGATTATGCTCACTTCACTTAGCATCAGTTCATACAAGTCTTTCTAGGCTTTTTTGAAAGTAGTTTGTTCATCATTTTTTATAGAACAATAATATTCCATTACATTCATGCACTGCGACTTATTCATCTATTCTCCAACTGATAGGCATCCACTGAATATCCAGTTCCTTGCCACTACAAAAAGAGCTACTATAAACATTTTTGTACGTGTGGGTTTTTTCTCCTTTTTTATGATTTCTTTGAGATGCAGACCCAGTAGAGACATTACTGGATCAAAAGGGATGCACAGTTTTATAGTCCTTTGGGCATAGTTCCAAATGAGCTCCAAAATGATTAGATCATTTCACAACTCCACCAACAATACGTTAGTGTCCCAGTGTTCCCACATTCCCTCCAATATTCATCATTACCTTTTCCTGTCATTTTCCATTTGAGAGGTCTGAAGTGGTACCTCAGAGTTCTCTTAATTTGCATTTCTCTAATCAATAGTGACTTAGAATACTTTTCACATGACTAGAAATGGCTTTAATTTTTCATCTGAAAATTATCTGTTCATGTCCTTTGACTATTTATCAATTGAGGAATGACTTGCATTCTTATAAATTTGAGTTAATTCTCTCTATATTTTAGAGACATTGAATGTAAAAATTTCCCCCAGCTTTCTGCTTTCCTTCTAATCTTAGCCTGCATTGGCTTTGTTTGCACAAAACCTTTTAATTTAATGTAACCAAAATTCTCCATTTTAAATTTCACAATGTTCTTTAGTTCCTCTTTGGCCATAAATTCCTCCTTTTTCCACAGATCTGAGAGAAAGACTATCCCTTGTTCTCCTAATGTGCTTATAGCATCACACTTTGTGTCTAAATCATGAGCCCATTTCAGTCTTATAGGGTGTTAGATGTTGGTCAATGCCTAATTTGTGCCATATTATTGTCCAGTTTTCCCAGAAATTTTAGTCAAATAGTGAGTTCTTGTCCCAAAAGCTGGAATCTTTGGGTTTATCAAACACCATATTACTATAGTCAACGATGATTGTGGTTTGTAAATCTAATCTATTACGTGGATGAACTACTCTGTTTCTTAGCTAGTATCAAATGGTTTTGACAATCACTGCTTTATAATATAGTTTTAGGTCTGTATGGCTAGACCACCTTCTGAAATGCATTTATTTTAAAGGAAGACAGTTTAGGTGGCATTGTAGATAGAGCACTGGACCTAAATTGAGAAGACTCATCTTCATGAGGTCAAATCTGGCCTCAGACACTTACTGTCTCTGTGACCATGGGCACTTAATCCTGTGTGCCTCAGTTTCCTCATCTGCAAAATGATCTAGAGAAGGAAATGGCAAACCACTTCATTATCTTTGCCAAGAAAACCCCAGATGGGGTCACAAAGTGTTAGGATTGAAAAATGACTCGACAACATTTTAAAAATACCTACTATATGCATGAACAATGCAAGTCTTCAGGCATATAAAGATAAAAATGATAAAAATGCCGTGACAAACATTAAATGAAACAGGAAAGCAATTTGAAATAATACAAGAAGTAGGATTTCAGATGCTGCCTTCTAAAAGGACATTCATTACTGCTGGAGATTTGTTTCTGACTTGATGAAATGACTGCCATAAGCAGAACTCTTTGAGAGAAGAACTCTGACATTCTTCTTCCACTTCCTGTCCTTTTAAAGTATTTCTCGTTTTATAGAGTGACTTAATTACTTAATTTGCTTATTCAACTGCAGCTGTCCAAATCCAAGGCCACCAGAAGCATATTTCAGCAGTGACCCTAGAGAACAGCTATACATTGCTAAGAAAAGCCTACAGAAGCCAGCATTTGTTAGGATGTTTAAAGCACTTACTTGTTTCATGTTTATGCTGTGTAAAGCTAGTTAGAATAAGATTTTCTCAAGAGCACGTGTAATGGCAAGTTGTACATCTCATGGAAAAACTCCAGGTTTCTGATCTTTGTCCCAGCATGGCTGTGATTCCATAGGGATCACAATGTTGCTAGTATTATCGTTACACGTTTGTGAAATGCTGATACTGATCCAGAAAGACAACTCTGGGAAAAACATGGGATTCACCTCCCCTTAGTTCTTCAGACTGATTCTGGCAGCCCAGACAAGGAGCTGTATATGGATAGATACATGCCCAGAAATACAAATAAAGCAAGATAGATTTGCTCCCGGAGGCACACAGGAATGCAGGACCTGTTCAGAGCTTGGATCTATGTGGATAACTCATTGCTTGCCCTGGAGGGAATGCACTGTGCTGGATCAATGGCCATATAAACACATGCTTTGCAACAGAAAATGGGATTGATGGGCCATCTTGCACTAATCACCATGGCGATACATGCAGTTGCCCTGACAATTCATGTCTATTCCATCTATGTCCCTACTGATCAGTGGATCACCCAGCCTGGGAAGTGCTTAGGAAGGACCAGGTCCCTCTAGCCCTGTGTTCTGGGAAGGGTCAGGGAGGGCAGAGGTAATGAGCTTCTCTCTCATCACAGGGGCACATTTGCAATGAGAGGACACAGGGGATAAACAAAATTGTCAATATATGTCTCTCTAGATCTGTCAATCCAGGCCTATTTGTGGCAGCATAGACGCAGTGGTCATCTGCTATCGGTGGTTAAAAAAGGCAGATCGGAACCCAGCCGTGTGATGAGCACTTAAAGAGCTCATGATTATTGTGCTCACCTGTTGGGAGATGACTTGAGGGAGGAAATACAGAGATGGGAGTGCCTCCCTATGCCCTATGATTGCTAATCTTATTATCCCCCTCAAATTATTTTTATTTACTTGTTTTATTTACTATTTTGGTGATATATTTATCCCCTACAGGGCACCTCCTTAAATTGGCACTTACTATTTTGCAATTTGAGTTCCCAGGGAGCACTTACCCTCAAGCTCAAGGGTACCCTGTGGGTCCAGGAACCTATTATTATGGTACATAAGCCCCCACTGTTGAACTTCTCTTTAATAACCAGCCAGGAGACTATTTAGTTAGCTCAGAGCAATAGCATTTATTTAAATGACATAGTAATAACAATAGCCAAAAGTATATTTGAAGTACTCTTTCCCACAAATACGCCCATGGAAAGAGTTTGATGATAAAATGAACCATAAAAATTCCAATGGATTCCTGATGAAAAATTATTTACACTTCCAGGCAGAAAACTGATGAACTCTTCAATGTAGTTGAAGAATTTTTTTCACTTTATATTTCTTTTGCAACATGGCTAATATGAAAATGTTTTGTACAACTTCTTGTGTATAATAGCTATTATATTACTTGTCCTCTTGGTGTGTGGGGAGGACCTAGAACGAGGGAGAGATTTTGGGACTAAAATGTTTAAAAAAATGAACGTTTGTTTAAAAAAAGAAAGAGTACTATGGCTGGAAGACATACATGAGAGGTCGCATGTAGCCAAGGCAACTCACATTTCCAATATTGAAAGGCCTCAACATTCTTTTTATCCCATCACACTTTATAAGGCCATAAAGGAAGCAAATGATTCTTTACAAGTACATAATTCTGTCTCTTACTTTCTATGTTTACACCCTGGGTTTTCTTGACCAACTGTCCTGATTCAAAATTGGTTGGAGTCCAACTCTCCCATATTTATGTCTCCAAGTAGAATGCACAGAGAGGATAGATTTCACGTTTTTGTCTTCATAACCCTAGTCTTTAGCAAAGTGCCTTGAATAAAGTAAGTATTTATTAAATATTTCTTAAATGGTTTTATTGAATTGAAGTGCCATCTACCACCCAAATCATTGTCTCTATTCTTTACTTCCCCAGAACATATTCCTTTTTCCATGATATTGCATAGTTCAGTAAATGAAGGTTTAATAGGACTGTGTTATCCACACATGGGCAAGAAGTAGACAGAAGGACTTTAAAGAATTCTGATCTCTGACCTTTTTGCCTTAAATATTAAGCTACCCTTTTTTCTCCCTCACTTTTGGAAAAGAGGCTAGGGTTCCCCAGAGATCTGGATGCTAATTAAGAATCTTAAGGTTTTCTTTACTATCAAATGGCAACCACAGCTGAAAAAATAAAATGAAAATTAAGTGAATACTAATAGTAATAGATAGTAGAATACTCTAAGATTTATAAAGAATTTTATATGAATTATCTCATTTGATCTTCACAAAATCACTGAGGGTAGAAGCAGGTTAACAGTAGGGGAGAGAGAGTCAAGCTCAAGTCAAGAAGCCCTGGATTCAGGTCCCATCTCTGACACATATTAGCTCTGTGACCCTGGGCAAATGCCCTGATTTCTCAGTGTCTCAGGAAACCCTCTAAGGCAAGGGTTTTGAATGTCTTCTGCATCATGGGCCCCTTTGACAGTCTGGTGAAACCTATGACCCTCTTCTCAGAATAATGTCTTTAGATGAATAAAATTAAACATACAAGATTAAAAGGAAGCCAATTATATTGAAATGCACTTGTCAAAATGTTTTTTTTTTAAGTTGCAAAGTAGGTACAAACACATTTTGCTAGAAGGAATTTCCTTATTCAAGGTTCCGGATACTAATAAAATCACTCTACTAATATATTCTGTATAAATAAAATTAGTGTATAAAATATACTAATAAAATAATAAGAAAAACTCCATGAGATAACTATTATGGATTTTATCATTTACATTTCGGTGATAAACTGAGACTTGCAATGGGTGGATGTTTTAGGTTTATACCTGGTCAGTGAAAGAAATAGTAATTGAGTCTAAGTCTTTCCTTATTCCAAACTTAGCATTCCACCTATTATATCCTGAAACATTTCAGGAATGATGAGAGAACCTAGATTGGTCGACTTTGTTTAATTGAATTGACTGAGCAGTTTCTTTCAATTCTAAAGAGTTCCAAAGTGTCTGGGGGAGAAGTAGCTGAGAGGCCCTTACAAATACCAATTACATCATAGTGTCAGCAAAGGAAATACCACTATTGGGAGAAATATACCAAAAAACTTTGTTAGGTGAGACACCCTACAAGAATGCTCACTCTGGGGGATCAACTTCTGTGGATGAGGAACTGTCTTAGATCAATGATATCAAACTCAAATAGAATCAAAGGCCACTAACGTGTACCTAAAGATCCCAGAGGGCCACATATTGACTTAGAAATCCACACATTATCACAATTTGTGTTCTGTTCTATTTTTATTTATTTTATTAAATATTTTCCAATTATATTTTAGGATGGTTCCTGCTCCTCTAAGGGGTGCTATAGGCAGCAAGGCAGACAAATCTCTGGCTCTCAAGATCAGAGCCTCTTCTAATTTGAAGAATGTAGCATCCAAGGAGAAATTATTATTCAGTTATCATTAGAGTTAAATAGTCTATCACGATCAAAGTATCAACACCCTCTCTTTTTTCTGCTTTGTAATTTAACTCTAGGGTTAGATAAGCTATTTCTGTGTCAATCTATTCAACTGCAAAATGAGAAGCATTCTATTCTAATATTGGAAAGTTTTGCCATTTTCTTGAACCATTAATCATTTCCCCAAAGTTCTATATTACCTTTATGTTTGAGGGAATTTGATGCAAAAAGAAGGGTTGGATTGTGGTACTTAGGACACTCTCAAAACATTCTTTTTAAAAATATTTTTTTAACAATTACACGTAAAGATCATTTTTAACATTCATTTTTAAAATTCAAGCTCCAATTTCTTTCCCTCCCTATATTCATTACTTTCTCCCTAAGATATGACCAACTTGATACAGGTTATATATGTGTAATCATGGAAAACATACTTTCATATCACTTATATTGTAAAATAAGAGGCAGACCCCCTAAAACATGAAAAAAATAAAGTCAAAAATAGCATTCTTCAATCTGTATTCAGATTTCATCAATTCTTTCTCTAGAGGTAGATAAAAATTTTTTTAGCATGTGTCCTTTGGGATTGTGTTAGATCATTGTATTGCTTAAAATAGTTAAGTCATTCAAAGTTCTTCATCATATAACATTGCTGTAACTGTGTATAATGTTCTTCTGGTTTTGCTCACTTCACTTTGCATCAGTTCATGTAAGTCTTCCCAGGTACTTTTGAATCTTTCTGCTCGTCATTTCTTATAGCACAATGATATTCCATTATAATCATATGCCACTACTTGTTCAGTCATTTCCCCATTGATGGGTATCCTTTTAGGACCTTCTTTATGCATGATAGCCTCAAAATTTGAGCCTGAATAGACTGATCAGTGTCAGCTACAGCATAGGGCAAATAATAACATATTTCTTTAGGGAACCTAGTTCCAAATGCTGACTTGATCCTTAATACACTCAGCTTGGGATCTGATGACTAAATCCAGGACTATTTCCATTGAGTTATAAATGATGTTTGATTCCACAGATATATAATGTCAGCCTTCTATAGAATTACATAAGATGAGAGCCCCAGAAGTAACTTGGGGTCAGAGCCTCCAGTAAGATTCCCGGTGGGAATTTCAACTATACTGCGTCACTGTGGTGCTAAGGGACCTGTGGAAACAAAAGGAGGGGGAGAAATGATGGAGGAAGAACAATGAATTAATTGGGAGAATAAGAAGGTCTGGGTTCTAATTTTAATTTTCCACTAACTTATTGTGTAACAAGTCAATCCTCTTCTCTGGACCTTCGTTTTTTTTGTTCTTCAAATGGTGTGTGTGTGTGTATAATAATTAACCTTTAAAGTTTCTTCCAGTTTCAACTCTCATTCCTTATGACTATAGATTCTCATGCTTTAGCTCTTTCATAGGATACTGATAATCAGGGATGTCTTGATAACTTTAACAATTGGCTCCCTGAAAATGTATGACATACTCTTAAGTTTTGCCTATGTTGTTAACATTTCTCCCATCACTTTATTAAGTTTAGAAATCAACAAAATAATAAACCAGGAACTGACTGGTAATCCTTTGTGGGTTTCAGAAGTATAAATGCTCACACAAAAAATTTAACAAGATCAGGAAAAGAGATATAGGCCTTTCTCTTTTTGGTAGAGAGGTAGGTGACTAATGGGAACAGAATGTTGGAAACATTGTCAACTTATTATTGGTTATTTTCACTTAACTGTTTTGTTTTGCTAAGAAGGATTCAGGCTTAGTAAGTGAAGGGCAGGAAAAGGGTATGTACAGAAAAATGTGATTTAAATGTAAAAACAAAAGATATCAATAAAAAAGTTTCAGAGAATCATAGGCTTGCATAGCTAATGACTCAATGGCAGAGCTGAGACTGGCATATAGGTCTCTTGATCTCCCACTCCAATGATCTCTTCAACCAAACCACAGCTGCCACTGATCAGTCCCTTTGGCAGCTGTCTCTTGCCCTGACACTCATCCTCACCCTATGTATGGCTCTAATTAATCCTCCCCAGATGGTCCTGCTTGATGAGTTGGTCCCCTCTGGGAGAAAAGTGAGGATCTGTGGCAGACTCCCGTGACTACTTCTGAAATAGGGAGGCAGTTTTCTGAGAATGGGAATGCCCAAAGGGGCCTTGCTTGGGATCTGACTGTTCCCTTTCCTCCTTTTGGTAAACCAGAAACCTAGCTCTTTCCCAACCTTCCCCCTCTACACACTCCCAACCCAACATACACAGACTTGGCTGGGTGCCTGGTTATCAAACAGTAAGCCAGCATCTCAGAGCCTGCTGGCCAGTGTTGAAGCCACAGTTTCCTTGAAGAGAAAGAGAAGGTCCTGAGAAGAGAGAGAGTAGATAAAGCCAGAGAAGAATAAAAGTAAGTCCCCATTTAAACTCAAGCCAATTCTGGAATTCAGCTGACATGGCAAGGAAAAAAAGAGATTAGTAATAAGTGAGAGGGAAGATGATTTATGTTTTGTGTCTGAAAAACCACATAAGATTTTAATGTGTCACCTGACCTGGATCATACTCCTAACTAGAAATTAAAGTTTGATGATACCCAAAAGCTACCATTCCAAAGCCCCTGTCCCCCATCTTCTCCCCTCCCCCAAATATTTCTTCAGCTTTAGTATAAGATTCTCCATGCCCCCTTTTTTCTTTATACCTCCCTTGCCCACTTTACTTTTCCTTTCCTACTTTGTTCTTTGGGGTGAAGATGATCTTGGCAGCTTGGAAAAGATATCATTAGTAGAGTTTAGTAGAAAGGTTATTTTTACTTTTTAAAAAGGATTTTTATTTTTTTATTCATTTCTAGATTGAATAAAAAAGCATAGGTTCCCAGAGGAGATAGGACCATTATTCAGTATAGATTGACTTTACAATGAAGAGGAAAAGAAAACAAAAATGATCAATGGTGTTGAAACCCAAGATAAGTTAAGAGAAAATGAAAATACTCCCTTCTAAAGGTGTAACCAGGATAGGGCCATAGAGCCTTTACTCAGAGCAAAAAATTTAGGTAATACGGACAGTACAATGGAGGGTCCATGCTCTTCTTCTTCCAAGCTCAACCTTTCCTGGTCAGGTTACTGTCCTTGACTTGGAACACATTTTCTCCCTTCTGTAATTGTGAAACACAGCACCCAAATTTCCAAATATTACCATATCCTAATTCCTCTCTCTTGCCTGGCTGCCACCCCCATCCTCAATATACAGATTCTGGGCTTCTCTGAGATGAAATTCTTCTCCCTAGTAGCTATCCTCACAGCCCACCTTCCTTATTTGTAGTAGCAGACACCCCTTCAGCGGCACAGAAACTTCAAGGCATCCTAGAATATTTTTAACAATAGGGAAGTGAAGGTTAAGAACAGTGGTAAAGACTTAGCCCTGTTGCCAAGTAGGATGATAATATGTATAGAAGGTTGCCCAGTGGAGGCTGTCTGGAGGCTGTCAGTGCAACTTCAGTTCATGCCTTTGCAGACATATAGTCAGGTATCAAGACCTTAGCAGCCAGGGTCCAAGTGAAAATGTAGCCAGCTTCAAGAGTGGGCTCAGGGCATTTCCAGTGGCATTCTGCCCCAGCTAAGGGTTACGTGTGTTTGTTTTTAGCTATGTTTATAGGCTATTCTATACCTGCATTTTCTCAAGGGATCACCAAAAAGATGGTATGAGCGAATCAAAAAACTAGTAGAGATGGGGTGAGATAAGAGACATACTTCCCCTCATTGCTTGCAAAGAGCCAGGACCAGCTGTGGGTTGGGTTGCTGGCAGTTAATATTAGGCTCAGCTGGTATTTTGTCACAGAAGCTGGTTGCTGCTAAGTAATCTATAACTATTTCTACACAGAGCCACTATTTTTTAGAAGTGTGAACATGTCAGTGCATAATAATTATTAGGGAGAAATATATAAAAACAAATTTATTTTGATGGCATTATTCATGTATTGAAATATTTAGATAAATGAAAACCATAAGGTAAGAATTGAGCAGGATGGGAAGTTGATACCTGTGGAGTGTTCACCTACACTGGTAAAATCTCAGAGGCATTAAAATATTGAAGGACAAAAGGTAGTGATCTCATTGAAAGCAGTAGGCATGGGATACACTAGATTTAGAGAGAAAGAAAGCTGGTTTATAATTCCAGTTCTACCACAGTGTGATAGTTAATTCACAACTTTCTGGATACCTTGGTTTCCTCATTTATAAAATTATGTGGTTAAACTAGATGGCTTTTAAAGTCCCTTCACTTCTAATTCAGTGATCCTGTTATTCTAAGTCACTAGTATATCATGCATGAATAAATGAAAAAATCCTCCTTCCTCCCTCCCTTCCTCCCTCCATTCCTTTCTTCTTTCCTTCATAACTCCTTCTCTCCCTCCCTCCCTCCATTCCTTTCTTTCTTTTTCCTTCATATCTCCTTCCCTCCCTCCCTCCTCCCTTCCTTCCTTCCTTCCTTCCTTCCTTCCTTCCTTCCTTCCTTCCTTCCTTCCTTCCTCTCTCTCTCTCTCTCTCTCTCTCTCTCTTTCTTTCCTTCCTTCCTTCCTTCCTTCCTTCCTTCCTTCCTTCCTTCCTTCCTTCCTTTCTTTCTTCCTTTCTTCCTTTCTTCCTTTCTTCCTTTTCTTCCTTTCTTCCTTTCTTCCTTTCTTCCTTTCTTCCTTTCTTCCTTTCTTCCTTTCTTCCTTTCTTCCTTTCTTCCTTTCTTCCTTTCTTCCTTTCTTCCTTTCTTTCTTTCTTCCTTCCTTTCTTTCTTTCTTCCTTCCTTCCTTCCTTCTTTCTTCTTTCTTTCTTTCTTTCTTTCTTTCTTTCTTTCTTTCTTTCTTTCTTTCTTTCTTTTCTTTCTTTCTTTCTTTCTTTCTTTCTTTCTTTCTTTCTTTCTTTCTTTCTTTCTTTCTTTCTTTCTTTCTTTCTTTCTTTCTTTCTTTCTTTCTTTCTTTCTTTCTTTCTTTCTTTCTTTCTTTCTTTCTTTCTTTCTTTCTTTCCGTAATAGTCAGCCATTCCGCACTCATTAGCCTCTGGATGTGCCAGGTGTTGCCCGCCATACTCTTTTGATTCAGCATGGCTAATAAATGCATTTAAGATACCACTTGGAATTTCCCATAGCAATTTAAGTGGTTTTAGCTTTTGAAGTGTGTTCTTGGACTATGGTCACACTGCATTGGGATTGTTGTTGCCACAGCGATAATGCTATAGGCATTTGCATGCTCATGCCTATGGTTGCTAATGTTCTTATCCCCTCAAATTATTTTAATTGCTTATCTGTTTTATTTATTTATTTTGTGATTTATTTATCCCCTATAGGATACCTCCCTAAATTGGCACTTACTATTTTGCAGATCAAATTTCCAGGGAGTACTTGCCCTCAATTTCAAGGTTACCCTGTGGGTCCAGGAACCTACTATTACAGTACATAAGTTCTTACTGTCAACGTTCTCTTGAACAGTCAAACTACATATTCACCAACCTGAGCTTTGCAGGGGCTTAAGGAGTAATCATGAGTGGATGATTAACCCAAGATAATTTTATGGGAAAGAACCCAAAGGAATTAGGAACCATATATGAACTGATTCTTTTTCTCCAATTGTTTGTGAGCTCTGGAGAGTCATTGAAATATTTTCCCTCACTGATCAGTTTTCTTAGTTTGTCATTAACCAGGCTGAAAGAGGTTTTATATATCCCATAATAGATACTGGAAAGTGTACAGGAAACCAGAAAAAGGTTTACATGATGCTAACAGTAAAATCTTTAAAATATTATGAAAGTCAAAAAATTCTATCCACTGACCTTCATCCTTGTATATTAGAACATGTGTTGTTACATATAAAGTACTTGTAATAATAATAATAATTAATAATAGCTAACATTTCTATAGCTCTTGCTATGCGCCAGCACCATGTAAAGCACTTTATAATTATTATCTTATTTGATTCTCACAAAAGCCCTGGGGGGTAGATGCTATTATTATGCTGATTTTATAGATGAGGAAACTGAGGCAGACAGGTTAAGTGACTTGCCCAGGGTTATACAGCTAGTGTCTAAGACTACATTTGAATTTAGGTCTTCTAGACTCTAGACCCAGAGTCTAGGACCTAAACACTGGGCCACCCAGCTGTTTGTAGTTTGCAAGTGAATTAGAGAGAAGGGAAAGGAGAAGAAATTCTTCACACTTTGAAAACTTGTAGATGAACATCTGAAAAATTTCCATTGAAGCCTCTCAGTCCCTCTAAAGATGCCCTCCTGGTGTTAGGTATATTTTCCAAGTTACTTTTTATAGTTTCTCTGTCTCCTTCCTTGCTGTCAGGTTGTCAGCTGTCACTTCTCACTGCTGTCAGCATGCCTGCTTCTAGCAGCCCCTCTCCCCAATTCTCATTTATTTTTTCTAATTTTTAATATGCACAGAATAATAACAATAGCTGACATTCACAGTGTTCTAAAATTGTGAAGTCTTTTACATGTTCTGTCATTTGACCCTTATGTTCTGTATTTATCCTGTATTGTTTTATATATATGTATATATATATATTTTTATATATGTGTATATATATATACACGCATATATATATAGTTTATATGTATGTATATATATACACACACACACATATATATAACATAACACATACATATATATATGTGTGTGTATGTGTGTATATATATATGTATATGTATATACATATATATATACAGAGAGAGAGAGAGAGAGAGTCTGAAATGGTAAAATGCTTAATCAAATTGCTAAATGATATGCCCCTCTCCCTTCCCCCAGCTATTTCTTAACTCTGACTTTGATTTGCTACTATAATACATGACTTTTAAACCAGGTGCAAAAGGTTGTTTGAATTGTGTGAAAATGAAGAGTAAATAGGCCTGAGTGAAGCTCAGCGAGTAAAATGTATTAATTTTAGTAAATGGAATTCATATCTACTTTGTTTGAAGACCATTTTTCTTATCTCCCAGTTTTTGACTGGAAGGAAGAATTTGCTTAATAGTTGAACTCAGGAAGGAAAGGGATTGCTATAAAGCTGTCGAGACACTATATTTTTCTAAACCTCATGGTGTAGTGGAAAGCCTACAGCAATCAAAGTTAGAAAAGTTGGGTTCCAACTTACTATATTGTGCTCTATGGTACATCATATAACATCCCTATTTTTTCATCTATAAAATGAGGAGTCGCAGAGTCTTTAAAGCTTTTTCTAGCTTTAAGTCCTTTGATCTGCTTATCACTGCAGTTGCCATCTTCTGGATCCTCTCAAGAATCTTAGTGTTTGGGGGACCTGAGAAAGTCTAAGGGTTCTAATAGAGCCACTCTGCTATTTGCTACTGTTCTTTAGTCTCTAAAGTGGAAACTTGAACTGAATAATGAGAGACAAACACTAAAAACTGTCTAAAGTTTTTTCAGAATGCAGGAACCCCAGTCAGCCTCTCTCTAGTAAGTTTTAGTACAAAGTTCTATCCAATCATATCTTTTGTATTTAATTTTTTTTCAATTATTAAACATGTATTTTATCTTTTATTTCCTCCCCCTCCTCCAATTGAAAAACATGGAAGAGGAGAAAGAGGAAGAAAAAGGAGGAGGAGGAAGAAGAGGAAGAAAAAGATAAAGATTCTACATTCTCTCTCTGTCAGGAAGTGAGCATCATGTTTCATATATGGTCTTCTGGAATCCTGGTTGGTCACAGCACTGCTCAGTGTTCCTAAGTCATTCAAAGTTGTTTGTCTTCACATTGTTGTTCTTATAGTCTACATTATTCTCCATATTCTCCTTACTTGCCTCTGCATCAGTTCATATAAGTCTTCCCAGGTTTCTCTGAAACTATCTCTTTCATCATTTCTCACGGCACAATAATATTATATTACATAATTTGCTCAGACATTTCCTAGTTGAAGGGAACCTTTTTGTTCCCAGTTTATTTCCAATTCTACTCTGTGCTGTCTACCCTTCTCTTCAATCTGTCTAATCTCCTTCTTCTCTTTGTGTTCTGTACATATTATCATTAATCCCAGTCCTGAATCTCTGCTCATTGTCTTCCCCCCACTCTAGAATTCCTATCTCTTTCCCATCTGAATCTTAACTGTT
Organism: Sarcophilus harrisii; assembly: GCF_902635505.1. Taxonomy (NCBI): domain Eukaryota; kingdom Metazoa; phylum Chordata; class Mammalia; order Dasyuromorphia; family Dasyuridae; genus Sarcophilus; species Sarcophilus harrisii. Next base: position 180,743,238 of record NC_045430.1, on the reverse strand, counting down.
CATTCATTAAGTTCCATTCCCCTGTGAACCTTCCCCTGACCACTCTAGATTTCTTTGAGCTCCCTAGCCTGTGACTATTCTATTCATTATGTAATCATTCAGTTCAATAAAAGAAGGATTTTCTAGCAATAAAATAGTACAGAAATGGAATATTCATGTGATGAATATTCATGCTCATTGACATGATAATAAGTTCCCTGTAATTGAAGGTCATAGGTTCATAGAAGAGAAAACTGAGTATAAAGAGTTTGAGACGTTTACCCAAGGTCATTGGGTATCACAATCAGTGTAATGTCCAGGCATAGATGAACACTTATCAGGGATGTTGTAGAAGAAATTATTATTGCATTCAGAGAGAGAGCATTGCTGCCAAACTCAAATAGAAAGCTGTCCACTTAAATGGACACACAGATCCCTGTGGCCCATTGTTGCCTTAGAAAACCAAGTGTTCGTATTATTTATGTTCTACTGTATATTTTTTTTTTTGTTACATATTCCCCAATTACATTTTATTCTAGTTCAGGAGCATTAGGGAGTGTTGTGAATGTATGTATGATTTCTTTGTACCAGATCATTTCTAAGATCTCTTAAAACTTGAGAATTCTACCATCCATCCATCCAAAAAAATAACATAGACTTAATCACAAATTTTATGTAGTTTCCCATGGGATTACAAATTCAAATCTAGGAAGGACTTTAAAAATCATTTAGTCAAATGTTCTAATTTTTACAGATTGAGGGAACTGAGACCCAGAGAGGACCTGTCCAAAGGTCAATTAAGTAGTTAGTAGAGAAGTTGAGATCTGAATCTAAGTTCTTTGTACAAATTCAGTACATGTTTTGCTGCTTCGCTTTTGTATATATAACTCATCTACCAAATTAACATGGAAAATTTTTGAAGGAACCATTTAATTTGCAAGAGGGGCTATAAAATATGCTTCTTGACTTCAGATTATAATCTGTCTGGAGAGATTCTCTCTGTCCCTCTCTGTCTCCTTCCGTCTCTCAATCTCTTTCTCTCTCTTTTTGTCTTTCTCTCTCTCTTCTGCAGATATATATATGTATGTGTGTATACATGACACATTTAGGTATATATAGTTACATATAATATATAATATAATTTTACACATAATATATAGTCTCCCCAATCATATGTAGAAATATAGATACATATTTGAGCTATATTTCTATATATAGTGCATAAATATCCACTATTGTATATTAGTCATAATATCATATTATTTTTATTATAATAATATTATAAGGGTAGCTAGGTGGCCCAATAGATAGAGCACCAGTCCTGAAGTCAGAAGGAACTGAATTCAAATCTAACCTCAGACATAGTAGGATATCAAATCAATATCTGTTGATATTCCTTTTCCATCTCTATGAGCATGCAGTGCTTTTGTAGCATGATACAGTATCAGAGCTGGGGAACCCATTTGGTGCTCTAACCATTAAGCTATCCTTTGTCTTTCTATAAGTGAACTCAGGGAATGGTACCCCTCCCTTATGCCAGCACTAAGAAACTTGGTACCCAGCTGATCCGTCAGGAACCAGAATCCTCCCCTGGCCTGCCTGTGCAGACATATTTCCAGGGCTCGAGAATGAAATTGAAAATAGACTAAACAATGTGACAGTTTTCTGCTGCTATTTTTTCTTCCATGAACAGAATGTTCAGCATTATTTTTTCCCCTTTGTGCAATACTGCAAGTGAGAAATAATCCGATCCAATGTTGGCTGATGCTGTTTGCAAGCTTGATATTCTGTAAAGTGGTATAGGGGGCTGGCTTCCCTAAGAAGTGTAACAACTTTGAGGGGGAAAGTAGTATTGGGGAGCTGCTCCCCAGATCCGGGCAGGAGCTTAATGACTTAACAGCTGACTTCATTGTTCTGTTCTTTGCCCCAAAAGCTTTTCTGTGACCTCTGGCTAGTAAAGTTCTGAATTGGCCCATGTACAAATGATTAGGCTATGTGGTCAAGGGATTCTGTCACTTATTTCTTTGAGCAAGCCACTGTATAGTCCTCATTTATAAATTTCCTCACATAAAATGTACATGGTAAGTCTATAATATCTCCAAGGTTTTTTTTTTCCAGCACTCAATCTTATGAAATAAAACTACCTTTTTTCCAAAAGAAAAGGGCTTTTGAAAGATCTCATGTAACTAGGATAAAGGAGGCACATTTTGTTTGAGACTTTGTCCCTTCTACATCTTGTAGTTAAGAAAAGCATGCCCTGAGACATCAGAGTGATTCCTTAAGGTGCCCTGGGGCAGACCTCGAGGGTGTCCATGGGGACCCTGATGGGCTGGCTGCAGAAAGAGTCGTAAAGTCCAGTGTGGAAGCAAGAGGTATTTTGTGTTTATGTTGCTAGGAGGACTCTAATCTCGGGAGAGAAAAGAGACAGTATCCTTTAGTAGAGAGAAAGAGATCAATGGACTTGAATACCAGGGAAATGAAGTTTGCTTCATGGGCTCATATAAATCATTGAATATAGAAAGATGCCTAAAGACCATCTTGTCCAACACTTAGTTTACAGATGAGGAAACTGAGGACCAGGGAGAATATATGACAAATCCATAGTAACATAGGTATTAAGCATTAGAAGCAGGATGTGAACTAAATCCCAACCTCTCTGAAGCTTCTACATCAATAAAGTAATAAAACCGAATTAGGCAGTTTCTAAGTCCCTTTCCAGTTTAAGTTCCCTACAAGTCCCTTCCAGCTGTAAATCTATGACCTTTGGATTGTGAACTACTTGACCACAGAGATTGTGTCAGCTGCTTCTTTTTGTTTATCTACTATTGGCTTTAGAGAGGATGGTTGGACCAGCTCTTAGATTTAGACCGGTAGGGACCTCACAGGAATATCTTGTCCCCCTTCTCATTTTATAGATGAATAAACTAAAAGTATAAGAAACTTGTCTAAGGTCTCAGGGGTAGTAGCAGACAGGGGTCTGACCCTCGGTCCACTGCCTCCAAAACCAGATCTTTTCCCTCAGTACCCCCATATTGTTTCCAGTGACATCTAGGCACAGGATTGAACCAAGGACCATGGAGACATAGTAGTCTACAACAAACCACACACCATTATATTCTTCCTCCTAGAAACATTCTTTAGGGTAATCATAGCTGGGAAGATTGGTTGTGATGAAGTACTGTTTGGGAAACAGGGTGATGTATACAGCCTGTGGCTGGAATTCTATTATCAGTTCTTAAAGAGGTGTTTGTGTGGGTGATGGACCCTGTTGGCAGTCCAGCAAAGCCTAATGACCCTTTCTTAGGAATCAGGTTTTTAAATGCAAAAATTAAAATATTTAGGATTACAAAAAAGGAATTGGATGAACTGCAATAAAAACTAGAAATAATTGAAGGCAACATTAAAAAAATACAAAGGAAACCAATTATACTGAAGTACAATTATCAAAGTATTTAAAACAACAACAAATAAGTTCAAGGCCCCCAGGTTATGAAACTATGAAACAGAACTTTGATATCAAACCAGGTACCACTAAGCACTAGGAAAGATTCCCTGCCTGCAGCGTATTAACTTAGAAAACCACATAGAAACACTATTATATTTTTATTTATTTTGTTGAATACTTCTAAATTATGTTTTAATCTGCTTCCCTTGCCTCTCAGTAACTGTGGTGTGATACTTTGGGTAGAGAGAATCTCAGTTAGTGCTAGTTTGAAGGACTTGGAGAAAACTGTGGCCTGGGGCCTAACTAGGGAGAAGATCTCAAATTTGTTCACTTTGATCCCATAAAGGAGTCTCTTGGAGGCTGCAGTTCTTTACCTGGTATTGTGATGAATGGCATGGAAAACTCCTTACCATTCCTTCCTGACTCCTGCTCTTGTGGGCCTGGCCATCCGTGTTCATTAGGTTTGCATTTGTCTTTAGCATCTTCCTAGCACCTGCTGCTAGTTACTGCTTTCAAGCCCTGACTCTGGCAGCGTGTAAGAAGGTGGCATCTGGAGGCCAATGATAATGATGGTGATGATAATGATCCCCTTTTATGGTGCTAAAGTGAATTATAATTGAGTTAAGGGTCTCTCCTCCTTCCCTGGGGTCCTAACTATAAAATCAATGCTTAGCCTAGGAAAAATGTCTTTGACTCACAGTTGCCCTAGAATGAACAAAACGGAGAGCATGAGCTTCCTGCCAATGAAGGCTGCGTTTGGAGTTGGATTGAACTGATTAATTGCGGTGTGGATGCTCATTTGCAAAAGATTTCCTATTAAAGCCTCTTTGACTCAATGGATCCTAAGAGAAAATGAGAAGAAGACTGAAGAAGACCTCGGTTTAAATTCCAGCCCTTACTCATACTGATTGTGTGACAATGGACAAATAACGTAACTTGTCTGAATCTCAGCGTCCTTGGTCATAAAACAAGGGAGCTAATACTTGCATTTATTTCACAAGAATTTTAGGAGAACAATTTGAAACAGTCTTGTCATAGCCTTTCCTGCTTCTGGTCACTTCTTTTTTCTCTTCTTTATTTTCAAAGAGATTAAAGATTGCTCTTGGTTATGCTTCCTGGCTGCTGTCCAGCCAGGACTCTCCCTACTTTGCAAAGGAGATAGTCTAGCAGCAGAGGAAATGGCAAATGTCTTTTCCCTTTATTGGCTGAATTTGGGGTCAGAAATGATGCCCGAAGTGACCTAATTCAGGGTGTGTGATCTCTTCATTAATAATGTCAGCAACAGTTTTGCTGCTAGATCAAAGGATCTCAAAGCACCAAGGAGGAGAGGGAATATACTTCAGTTTCCTACAAAATGGAGAGATTGGACTCCATGACTCCAGATGTCTTTCCAGTTCCGAGTGTGACTCTGTGAAGCATGATCTGCAGAAAAGTGTGGGGTCAGGAGTCAGACCTGCCTTTGACTCCCAACTCTGCCATTTACCAGCAATTTGTGCTGATAGATTATTCCCTCAGTTGTTCAGTTCTCTCATCTGTGAAAATGTGCATGAAAGACATATGCCTGCTTGTGTTTGGCATGAAGAAAATTAGTTGTTAAATATGAAATGGCTTTTGAAATCTTAAATATCAGTTGTTGTTAACTATGTGACACTGGACAAGTCATTTAACCTCTCTGTAACAAAGTTTTCTTATGTGAAAAATGGGGATAATAATAGTACTTACTTTGCAATGTTGTAAGGATTGAATGAGACAATATATAAAAAACACTTTTCAATTCTTAATGCACTATATAATTTATGGTTAGTGAATATTATTAGTAGTAATAATTATCATCAGTAATGTCAATAATAGTAATAAGCATAAATAGTAGTAATAATTTTAATAATAACTAGTGATGATACTTGTATTAATAATTATTACTAACACAAATTAGCATTAATAATCAATAGTAATGGTAATTAATATTAGCAATAATTAGTTGTAATTATTGATGGTAATAATTATTATCAATAAAATCAATTACAGTAATAATTATTACTGGTGGTGATGATTATAATTATATTTATATCATATATAATATTGTTTATTATATTACAAATAATTAGGAATATGTTTATATTCCTAATTTTATATTACTAGCAATAAGTATTAATATATTACATATATATTATATATAAATATAGATAATATATCTATATACATAGATATATAAATATAGATAATATATTATATATTATTAGAAATAATTATTAATCAGAATAATTATTGTTATTAATAATTGTTATCAGTAATATCTTTAGTAGCAATAATTATTGTCACTGCTAATAATTATATTGGTAATAGTAAATATTATTACTAGTAGTAATTAGTAGTAATTATGATCTTATTGTTTTAGAGCTGGGATTTCCAAATCTGTTATTTCATCAGAATCTTAACCTCCCAGTGAAGTTACTACCTCTCTCAATGGAGATTGTCAACCATTATTCAATTTACAGTTTTAGAGGGTTGCCTGGGGTCATTGAGAGATTGAGTGACATATATACCTGGTCTGAGTCTCAGTTAAGACTTGAACTCAGGTCCTCATGACTCCGGGGCCAGATTCCTACTCCCTATACCCTGGGGTTTCACATTGAATTATTAGTCAGTGGCAATGAAATAATAGGGGATGACACAGGGTCTAGGTGTGTTTGGGTGTGCTTGAAATAGAGGAAATAGGTTGGGTAAATACTACTTTATAATTCTTCATTATGTGTTCTTGAAATTTGTAATATTTCCTTTTCATTCCTAGCATCCCAGGATTCTGAGCAGAGTGTTAAATGCATAAGTACTGTGTAAGTGTCCATGTGGTTAGACCCTGGGCTCAATGCTGAAAGATATGTTAGAACTCTCAGGGTTGAGGAAGGGACAAAAGATCTAGAGAGCTGAGCAGACCTCAGAAGCCATCCAAACTCTCTTTCCACATGAAGAAACAAAGCAATTTATATTTTCACCCCTTGCTAGTGTTTCCTCTTTCTAGACACAGTTGCTTTTGTGTGCATTGAGCAAAGAGGGCAACCTGACTTTCTCTCTCCTGTGCTTCCCACTTTCCCTTTCTCCCCACTACCCCAAGCTTTCTTCTTCCTTTTTGTCTGGTTCACTGTCATCAAAGACAAATCTCAGTTTCCAAACTGTGAACCCAACTGTCTCTGTTCCTGCAGGTTTCCCATCAGTCCTCATTGATAGTGGCTGCTTTTTGCAGCAACAGAAGCTGCTAATGCATAATTCAACAAACAATCCAGAAATGCATCAGAATCCAAATTACTCACATCAGAGGGATCTTGATATTAAACACTGTCTCTTAAAAACCTCCTCCATTCATCTAGGCTCCAGCACTTTTATCTTCCAGCATTTGTAAAATTTAAGGTGGGATCCATGGGGAGGGAAGCTTAATGCAGAAAAAAAAATGATTGGTTATTCCCCAGGGGAGTGCCCAGATGTCCAGTCCAGATGTTGGACCAGAAGGTGTCTATAGAAGCAGGCCCCAATCGAGGGATGCCTTTTTCCTACTTTCCATATTCTTGGTAAAAGCCCAAGGGCTACAAATCTACCCCAAACCTTTGGGGAAACTGGACATCATCATAGAAGGCCCATTCTTGGTCTAAGTTGTCTCTTGCTCAAGGCAGACTACTGGTTCTGGGACTGTCACAAGAGAAATTTACAATTCAACTAAGACCTTCCAGTGGCAACACAATTCTTAAAGGCTATAGATTGTAGAGAAGGTGCAGATCTGTTGAGATCAAGGAACTTTCCTCAAGAAGTGTTCCCTAGGCCAATGAAATCATAGGTCTTATTCTAGTAATTAATTATTAATTAATAATTACATTATTACCACTAATAATAACAATTCTTTTAGTCAATGGGTTTCAGATAAAAGCTTTCCTGAGACAGTTCATTATCCTACTCTTGCTTTTTATGTTTAATATTAGGTAGACTATTGCACAGGTCATTGAAATGAGTGCTTTTAGTAAATGAATAAAAGTATTAGGCTATAAAGTCATTTTCCCTAGGCTAGCATCTTAGAAACAATTAAAGGATCAGAAAGGACAATTCTTTTCTTATGAGAATTCTTTTCCTCTTTCCCTTCCTCCTCCTCTTCCTTCTCTTTTTCCTCCTCTTTCAACATCATCATCATCATCATCATCTTCTTCTTTCCCCCTTCTTCCTCCTCTTTTCTTCTTTTCCTTCTCTTCTTCCTTTCCTCTTTCTCCCCCTCCTCCTCTTTTCCCCTTTTCTCCTTCTCCATTCTTCCTCTTCCTTTTCACTTTCTTCCCCTCTTCCCTTTCTCTTACTCTTCTTATTTCTTGCAAATTTAGATTTCTACTCTTCAGCTTCAGTTCAGGTGGTAGTATGTTCTATGACTTTCTTCTCTATGTGATTGATCTGGTTTTGCCATCTTAAAGCACCTATCCCAGTAATTTTGTTTATTTTTCTCACTTTTGAGATTATATGATCATAAATTTAGAACTGGAAGGAATATCAGAAGTTCAACCCTTTCCCCCTAAAGCCTAGAGGCAGTGAATTCCAGCAGTGGGTTTGAATGCAGTTTTTCTGATTCCAAATCCAGTGTTTTCCCTCTGGACCACTGGGCAGAAAGAAACCTGGCATTTTTGTTTGTCTTGTCAACATTTCTTTCTCTTTGGATAAAACATTCTCTCTTACCTCCCCTTTTCCTTAGTCCTTCTGGCTTAAGCCTCTGCAAATCTCCCTGCCATGTAATCCAGTTTGGGGCAAAGATCATTCCTGTTTCAAAGAACCAAGGGAACAGCTGCTGAAGCCAAATGTTCTTCAAGTCTTGATCAGTGTTTTTATTTGTAAGTGTGAAAAATGGGGTGGTTATCTGATCAATAGCCCTAGTGACTGATAATCACCTGTAGTGGTTGTTACCTATTTATTGTGGAGATGGAGAAAAGGCAGGTTATAAATACCGTAGCTTGAGCCTAACTTAGCTTCCAGCCCAACTGCTGACAAAAAAACCCCCAGTGTTTATGTGATGAGGAATGTTGGTGACCTTGGCTGCATGGACTTTGCAAGCTGACTATCTGAGGTCCTAGGCTATTGGTTCTCTGGAAACCAATTGGTATAGAATGAGATGGGGGAAACTTGTAGAGGAGATGGGACAGGAGGTTTAAATCTATCTACAAGTCATTTTATAACTTTAACATGCAGAATTTGAGATATTTATTAGGGGAGTACCAGGCAATAAAAATACAATTGAATTTGGACTCAAAAGACTGGGTTCAAGTTCTGGCTCTGCTACTTGGGTATGCCTCAGGATTTCTCTGTGAGCCTCAGTTTCCCTATCTATAAAATAAAGAATTTGAACCAGATGACCTCGAAGGTCCCATCCAGTTCCAGATTTATGATATATATTTCAAGTAAAAGTTGCTGCTTTATTAAGTAGTGCAGGAGATAAAGGACAAATGTAGAAGATCTTACGTGACATCCTCAGTATTTTAAATTTTGGAGTGAGCATTTTGGGGTTCTCTTACTGATTTTTCTGTCTCCCTTTCATATCTGCTTTCAGTAATCTTCCAATAGTCAATAGTTTTTGCTCAAAAATGACTGCCGCTTTTGTAACTTTTCACTTCTCCATAATTTTCTCATCTGTAAAATGAGGGAGGTGGGATAGACAGGACTTGAATATTAGGCCTCTATCCATGATCTAAGACAGAAAACTCAGTAAGTGACTTACCACTCTGTCCAAATCTGATTAAAATGTAATTGGGACATACTTAACAAAATAAATATACAATAAAACATAGATAATGTGAATTTGTGGTTTTCTAAGTCAACATATATCCCAGAAATCCTTAAATATGATTTATTGACCCTATTTTTATTTGAGTTTGGCAACATTGATCTAAGGTAGCTCAGGTTCCTCAAAGCACTCCAGTGATGGAGTGCGCCTGGAAATTCTAGTTTTTTTCTTTCCAGATCAATGCATTTTCACTTTCTCTGTCTCTTTTACCTATTCCCCAATTTCTCTGGGGAGGAAGTGGTCTTCCTAATGACTGCATTTCTTGGTACCATCTATACAGAGCTCAGACTGGGTGTCTCTAGGGGATTGGCAAGCCAGTTTCATCGGGACAGACCAGGCTTCATGGAACAAAGAGGCTTCAAGTAAGCCTGAGCTATTCTTCCATAGATCCAAGTGCTCTCCTCTCTGCGCCCTTGGCATTTTGAGGGGCTTGACCAGATCTTGGAGGGAAAAATGTCTGGATTGCTGCTAGACAAGTTGCCAGAGGACTGGGAGAAGTCAGACAGGGCTGGCTGAATATATGAAAGAAAGACTTCATGTATGTATGTGTATATGTATATGTATGTATGTATGTATATGTGTATATGTGTGTATGTGTGTTTGTATGTGTATGGTCCTTGGATACAAAGGGGAGTTAAAGAGAAATTGTGGGGGATCAAATCTGAATAGTTCTGTTCCTAGAATTCAAAAGGTCCCACTATAAGTCAGAGAAAGAGTCTAATTTATGACAAAGATAACAACAGCAGCCCATATTTGCATACATTTTTAAAGCCTTACAAAAAACTTCCTCCCCAAGAACCCATAAAAATAATTAGGATAAGGATTTTTATTCTCTTTTTCTCATTTTGTACATGAGCAAACTGAGGGAAAATGATTTATTGGTGGATATACAGTGAGAAAACAGAGCCAGGATTCAAATCCAGGCTTTCTACAACTTGTCAACCAGAGCAGATGAACTGAGAGTCAGGGAAACCTATGTTTATATACTGTACCAAATATTTACTAACTGTGTGATCTCTGAGCATCTTCATCTATTAAATGGACCTGGAGAATGGAAAGTGTGAGTTGGAAGCTCTGAGGATCTCTTCAGGCTTTGTCTATAATCCAGTGATTTTCATTTGTTTTCCCAACCCATATTTTGAGTAACTATCTTAAAGAGCAGTCACTTGTAGGTCAAAAGAGCTGCTTGGTGTTCCATCTCTTAGCATGAAGAAACTTTTGAGTTGATCTTCCAGGGGTCCTCAAACTACGGCTTGCGGGTCAGATGCAGCAGCTAAGGACGATTATCCCCCTCACCCAGGGCTATGAAGTTTCTTTATTTAAAGGCCCACAAAACAAAGTTTTTGTTTTTACTATAGTCCAGCCCTCCAACATTCCAAGGGACAGTGAACTGGCCCCCTATTTAAAAAGTTTGAGGACCCCTTATTCTTATCCAACACGCCCATATCTTTTTAATGGGATTTTCTTTGTTTCTATTTTTATAATAATAGCTTATTATTTTTCAAAATACATGTAGATACTTTTCAACATTTACCCTTGCAAAAGCTTGTGTTCCAAATTTTCTCCCTCCCCGCTCACCTCCCCCTTCCCCAAAACAGTAAGTATATTTAAACATGTGCAATTCTTCTAAGCATATTTATCATGCTGCGAAGAAAAATCACATCAAAAGGAGAAAAATAAGAAAGGAAAAAAAGCAAATAAACAATAACAAAGGCAAAAATATCATGCTGTGATCCACATTTAGTATCCATAGTCCTCTCTCTGGATGCAGATGGCTCTTTCCATGACAAGTTTATTTGAATAGCCTTGAATTTCCTCATTGTAGAAAAGAGCCAAGTCCATCACAATTGATCATCACATAATCTTGTTGCTGCATCAGTTCATGTAAGTCTTTCCAGACTTTTCTGAAATAAGCCTGCTCATAATTTCTTATAGAACACATATTATTCTATTACTTTCATATACTAGTTTCCAGTTCTTTGCCACTATAAAAAAGGCTGTTGCAAACATTTTGCACATGTGGTTTTCCCTTTTTATGATTTCTTTGGAATACAGACCTAGACCAGAGAGTGTTGGATCAAAGGGTATGCATAGTTTGATAGCCTTTTGGGCATAGTCCCCAAATGAACTCCAGAATAGTTGGATTATTTCACGACTCCACCAACAATGTATTAGTGTACACATCTCCAATATTCATCATTATTTTTTCCTGTTATTTTAACCAGTCTGAGAGATGTTGAGTGATACCTCAGAGTTTTTAAAATGTAAATTTCTCTAATCAATAATGATTTAGAGCAATTTTTTCATATGAATAAAAGTGGTTTTAATTTCTTCATCTGAAAATTGTCTGTTCATATCCTTTAACCAATTGTCAATTGGGGAACGGTTTGCATTCTTATAAATTTGAGTCAATTATTTATATATTTCAGAAATGATGCCATCATCAGAAACATTGAATGTAAAAATCTCCCTTCCCTCAGTTTTCTGCTTCCCTTTTAATCTTGGCTGCACTGATTTTGTTTGTACAAATCCTTTTTAATTTAATATAATCAAAATTATTTACTTTGCATTTCATAATATTCCCTAGTTCTTTAGTCACAAATTTCTTCCTTCTCCACAAATCTGAAAGGTAGACTATCCCTTGTTCTCCTAATGTGCTTATAATATCACCCTTTATGTCTCAATCATGAACCCATTTTGACCTTATCTTGGTATAGGGTGTTAGGTATTACTGAATGCCTAGTGTTTTGTTTTATTTTTTGACTAGGGGAAAGACCAGATTCTTTGCCTCAATTGCTATTTAGTCTTAAACACATAATGAGTGTAACCTCAGTCAAACTGAGACCTCCTAGCTGAGAATGAGAGAGAGAGAGAGAGAGAAGTAGAGAGAAATAAAGAGAGAGAGAGAGAGAGAGAGAGAGAGAGAGAGAGAGAGAGAGAGAGAAAGAGAATGAGAATGTGTATGTGTTTTAATGATGAGGCAGATCGTTTAAGTCTCTTGTCTTTGAGATGGGATGGATAAACCTCAGCTCCCACAGTCTACAGCCTAGAGCCCCAAGAAATCCCATCCTCAATGTGGGAAGTCTTTGATCTTAGTACTCTGGAACTCTTCCTTGGGGTTTGGGAGCCCAGTTAACTTCTATCTCCAGCCAGATGCTTTGAAAGAGGATTTGAGTGGTACAAAGTTAAGATTTCTTAGCCATGTACATGAAAAGAGTATGACTGGGACCAGAAGGGATATGTGACTGAATAAGATCATCTTTTTTTAATTGCATCTTAGATATGTTGGAATGAGGAAGCCTTAATCTCATTTCAAAGCAGAGTTATTGACATTAGATTTTGGGGAATGAGATTATGTTGATAGCAGCAGGAAGGCTACTGGACATGTTTTATCTATCCATAATTAGGTCAGAGTGGCATCTAGATTGATGAACCAGTCCATCCCTAAGGATTTCTGAAGGACCCACTGTGTGAAAGACATCGTGATGAGCACCAAGAATATGAAGCTTTATTTCTTACTGACATGAATGGCATTGTACAATGGGCACTGGGTCCAAAGATGTTTTGAGTTCTGTCTCTCAGACTCATTAGTTGTATGACTTTGAGCAAGTCATTTAGAGCAGTGCATAGAACTGAAATCAGGAAAATCTGAGTCTGAACCTTGCTGCTGATGGACTTCCTGGTACCCAGACTCTGGGTGAGTAAATCATTTAGCTTCTTCCTCAATTTCCTTTTTTTTTTTTTTTTTTTTTTTTTTGCAAAATGAATATCATAATAATAGCACCTACCTTGCAGGAGTTTTATGAGTTTCAAATAAGATAATGCTTGCAAAAAAGCACTTAGTACAGTGCCTTGCACATAGTAGGTACTATGGAAAAGCTTATTCCTTTCCCCTACTACCTTTTTTTTTGTCCCTAAAAGATGAGCATCATGCTGTTAACAATGCTTATTTCATAACTTGCAATATGAACCAAACAAAGTAATATGTGTTTTTGCAAACATTGTGCAAAATTTAAAAGAACTGTCCAAATATGGCCAATTGTTTTTAGAAGCCCTGGATGTTTTCTATAAGTGAACCCAAGAATTGTCTGCTAGTCAGCTCATAGAGATTAAAAGTTGATTTTAACTTTATGTTAAGGGCAAAATAAAGGGGCTATTATATCCTTCTAGTATTCTCTTCCTCTATGACTTAAACTCTCTGAGTCTTAATTTCTTCATCTGTAAAATGGGAATGATAATGATTCATACATATATCAGACTTTGAGATTTGCAGAATACTTTACAGGCATTTCCTCATTTGATCTTTAAGATGATGCACATAAAGAGAAGATATACATTCATGAAGAAAGTTTTGTTGTACCCATTTTGCACATGATAAAGTTAAGGTTCAGAGAAATTAAATGATTTATTCAAGGTCTGATTGCAAATAAGTATTAAAAACAAGGTCTTTTAATTCTGTGTTTAGTCAGTAACTTTTTTTTTTTAATGGATCTATGATTTCATCTGGATAGGGAAAGTCAGATAAAAAAATGCCCTTCATCTATGCAATTGTCTTTTGTTGTGTAATTTATAGTATTAAAGAGTTTCTTGAGGCATTGAGATGTTAACTGATCCAGGGTCACCCAACCAGATTGTATCCCAACAAGGACTTAAAGCCAAGTTTTCCTGACTCCCACAATTCACAGAATTGCTGCGAGGATCAGATAGGTTAAAAACTAATGAACAAAAACCATAAAGAACTTTGCCAACCTTAAATAATTGTATATAAATCTATGTGCATCAATAGATATTTATATATACACACACATATACATACTTATATCCATGTATATATTTTATGCATACATATATGTAAGTAAATATATATGCATATATATATATATATATATATATACAACTACACATGCACAGATTGTATATGTGATATGTGGGTATATATACATATATATGTATATATATAAATTAATGCCATATATATATGTGTGTGTATATATATATATATATTATGTGTGTATATATATTTTGTGTATATATATATATATATATATTTATATATATATATATATATATATATATATATATATATATATATATATATATATAAATTCTTCATCATCCCTCATTAGCCTACAGATGCAACATTTTAACTAAGGAGTTTTGCTGATTTTGAATACCTCCATGGAAAATGATTAAAGCTGATTAAAGCTGCCTTACCCTGTGAAACCCAAACTAAAGTTCAAAATAGACCAGTGTTGAGAAATGGAAGAAAGCCGACTCAGAAGAGGGTTCAGGCTCTCTGATAGTATGGCAGAGACAAAGCTGAGCCAGCGCCTAATGGCCTAGGTTAAGCAGATTAGGAACATGGTTCCGGCTGAGTGGCGTCAAGCTTTGGTGAATGATAATCAAATGCCGAGCAGCCAGTCGACCAGTTAAGCAGACATGATCTAAATAAACAGTCTACCTGTCTCCCATATGGCTGGATTCTCTCACTACTATTGGCTTAACTGGACTTCTCCATTCTTTTTTGATTTTAATCTCAAGGCAAAGAGGTCGCAACAGGGTTGCTTCTTAAAATGACTAGGATGTTGTAACTCTGGTTGGCTATTCCTCCTCAGGGCACTATTTATAATGATGATGATGATGATGATGATGATGACAAATACCATTTATATAATGCTTTAAGATTTTTAAAGCATGATATATACATACATACATATATATATATATATATAAAATCTGAATTGATCCACACAATAATCCTATGAAGTAGGTATTATGATTATCCCCATTTTACAAATGAGGAAACTGAAGCTCAGAGAGTTTTTTAAAAGCTAGGTACCTAGTTTAAACTATCTAGATTTGAACTCTGATGAATGAATACTCTGGAAGCTGAGCCACCTGATCCCAAGCTACAGAACTTCCTAGACCCAAAGAGTCAATCTGATTGTAATAACAAAACATGGTAAAGGAGATGGTTCATTTTCTCTTCTCCTTTCCTTCAGATAACCAGTTACCTGAATTTCATGGAATATCTTTATATTGAGCCTTGGGATATACTTTCTCTCTTCTCTCCCTCATTCTCCAAGTTACATCCACTCTCAGTATTTCTTTTTTACGTTGATATAGGAATAAAATATGTGCTATAGATCCAGAACCCTACTGGTTCTGTAGAGCAGGATTGTTAAATTTTCATTGTGAGTATTTTTGTCAGAAATTGGTAAGCAAACATTATAACTCAAGACTCGATTATTTTGTTGATTGCCTAGATTTAAGAAAGTGATGTTGAAAAAATTTCCAATCAGAGTAAACAGAAATATATCTTATATTTTTAGAGATTCTGTGGTTAAGCATTTGCCAGCATACCCTTGAACGGGATTATAGAGAAAATATCTGAGTTTTGAAAAGTGCTGTGGTAACCTACCTTGTAAAGGCTATGTTACTAATTATATGTGTAACCTTAGGCAGCTGGTTGGTGTAACTGATAGACCACTAGGCTGGGAATCAGAAAGACTTATTTTCATGAGTTCAAATCTGGATTCAGATATTTATTTACTAGCTGTATCATTCTGGTTAAGTCATTTAATTCTATTTGTCTCAGTTTTGTCATCTGTAAAATGAGCTGGAAATGGTAAAATTTCATTGCCAAGAAAAAATAAAAATGGGGTCACGGAGAGTTGGACTAAAATGATTCAACAATAACAATAACAAAAACCTAAAGCAAGGAATTTACCTCAATTTCTTTTCTGTAAAATGGAGGAAATTAGACTAGAGTTCTATTTCTAAATGTATAATTTTGTGATCCTTTGGTCTGATAAGACCAATTTTCCTTTAAATTGGCCAAGGTATTGGTGATGTAAACACAGAAACAGTCCCTGCCTTCAAAGACTTTAGATTTGATTGATATAATAGAGCTTGCACTTGTAGAAGGTATTGTGGTTGCAAAATGTTTTTGCATATATTATTGATGTTTTTGACCATCACAACTATTTTGGGAGGAAGATGGTTAAAGTATTTAGCCCTATTTTACAGATGAGAAAAATGAGATTTAGGTTAACTGACTTGCCCAAGATCGCATAGTTAGTGAATATCAGAACCAGATGCAAAGTTCATCTCTTATAAAACATCATCTTCCTATTCCAAGGACCACAGGTAAACACAAAATATTGAAGTTGTAGCTATGATGGCAAAATCTCAGATCTATCTGATTAAGAGCTCTGTTAATCCTATTAAGAGCTCAGAACAAATCTACCGTAGTTCTCCTCCTTACAGAATCCCTCCAGATCATCCATATCTTTATAAATAATGGGCATAGGGCAGCTACTTGGTACAGTGGATAAAGACTCAGGAGTGAAGAGAACCTGAGTTCAAATCTGGCTTTAGACACTTGACCTTTCCTAGCTTTGTGACTCTGGGAAAATCACAAGCCCAGATGCCTCTCAAAGAAAAATAATGGGCAGAATTGAGGCATTAGGTGACATGTTTAGTCATCTAGAAATTCAGAGTCCTGCCTCTGTTTTGAACTTGTGTTTTCTAGGACTCCAATAATTTACCTTTTGTTTTAAAATGGAATGGCCAGTTCCCAAGGTACCTAAGATGATCCCTGTTGTTCTGTCTAGCATATATCCATATATCCATACATTATATATAATATAATTGATAGGTGATTGATATATTTATCATATACACACATATATGTATATAGACATGATATATATATAATATACACACATACATATATTATATATATCATATATTTTGTCAAGTATATATATGATATATATGTGTATATATTATATATACCATGTGTCTATATGCATATGTGTGCGTATATGATAAATATATCAATCATTTACATATATATGATTCTTGTCAAGAATCATAGACTCTTTCTTCAGATAATTTCTTACCTCAGTAAAATTTGTTAGAGATAATGAGATAACGATAGTAATAACAAGCAGAATACTTCAAGTTAACAAAATACATTCCCTGAAATGACCTTTTTTCAGATAGGGAAATTGAAACTTAAAAGAGTAACCTCTTTTTTTGTTTTGTTTTGTTTTGTAATGTTTTTCTATGTCATGTTTGTGTAAATGACTTACCAAATTAAAAAACCTAGTAATTTTCAGAGTTAGAATTTGACTCCAGACCTTCTGAATCCAGATATATTCTGTCTCATGTATAGGACAAAGCTTGGCTCTGAGGGATATTTTATGGCTCTGCTTAAAAGTCAACCAGATCAAATTATTTTTCTAAATTCAACTGACTTTTTAGGCTAAAAAGTTTTTGCTTTGATTAGATTAAAACTATTGCTTTATTTCTCCTTCAGAATTGTAGCTATTTTAGGGGTGGGATTGAATAAATGAGATTCTTTCCCTCTCTGGAGTCATGAAATGTCCATTTAGCAAACAAGGGAGAGAGAGCAGTTGTGATCACAGAGCCCAAAGTATTGGAGACAGTGGCCAAAGACACATACTGTGTTTGTACACAGACATAATTTTTTTCATAGATAATATTCACTTGTATATTAACCATTTTCTGAAAAGAACTAAGACTAAAATTTTGAAAATAGTATAATGTGACTAGATACTCCCTTGGCGTGCACATGAGGATTTTGTGTTAGTGAGACCTTGCACAGTCATAACAGGAAAGGGGCCAGCTTCAGTCAACATGGCGTTTGACCTGCCGTCACTTGGCCAGATCCCAGATGTCTATGGGAGTGGTCAGACAGGAAAGGGCAATCCAGTTTTCTCAGTAGTGAAATCTCAACTTGCCTTTCAGCTTCTTGCCTCTCTTGGTGTTCCATTCCACCTTAGGAATGGTCTGAGAGAAATAGCTTAGTCTAAAATGTTACCAGGGAGATGGTGCTTTATTCTAAATCCTTAAGTCACAATCTTTGCTCAGCAAATACTTTCTGATAATAAATAGATTAATTCTACATGTTCTTCAATCTAAACTTAGAGGTTTCTCTTTTCTGGGTTCCCATCTGTATAGTGAATATGTTTAACATCTTAGTATAAAGGAAAGCTCACCAATCCCAGAATCAGTTTTGGATTCAAATTCTGGCTCTAATATTTACTATCTACATAACAAATCATTTAACCACTCTAAGTTCAAGTATCCTAATTCATAAAGTAGTGATGATAATATTCTCAATGCCTCTCTCATAGATCTGTTATAGGCAAGGCGCCCATAATTTGCCAAATAAATGTACAACTATAAGTTTCACAGCAGGTGCCAACTTGCTTTAGTCAGGAAAGTGAAGGAGTTTGTTCACTGCTAGATACTTACATAAATGAAATCATAACTCTCCTCCTTCCTCTCCCTCCCTCCCTCCCTAACATAAATTGGTATCATCTTATCAGCTATAACAAAATTTAGTTTAGAGTGAGAAATACTGAACAAAGACCTCATGAATCTTAGCAAAATCTGTTAGAAGCTGTTCTCTCAATGATCATCTTGAATCTTTTTTTGGGGGGGTAAAGCATATATTTATTTTTATTTATTTTATTCTGAGCCTAAGAAATAAAAGTCATTTTCATAACATAGTAGAACAGGGAAAAATGATTATACACGAAACTGCAAATTTATTATATACTACATTCTGTTCTTTGAAAATATATGATAGAAACTAGTCCTTGAATAGATATGGGGATCTTGCCTATTGATCTGAAATTTAACTCTGGGTTGCTGGATGACTTTGAACAAGTTACTTCCCTCTTCCATTTATGAAAATAAAGATAGTCTAGGATTCTGTGAATAGATCTGGATTAAGCATGTCTCAAGGTCTTCATGGGGGGGAAGAGGCATAGATAAGTTTGAGATTTTGTAATCACTGCAGCATTCTCATTACTAGAGTCAGTGAAAGCTCTAGAATTGTGTGTGTGTGTGTGCATGTTCACTTTTGCATATAAGGGTGATGCCTTTATAAAATATGACTTTTGATTGCATTTTTTATCAGTAAGGATAGCTTATGAGGCATTATAATACAATGGATAGAATACTGGGATCAGAATCAGGAATATATAAATGTGAATCCTGCCTATAGTTATAAGACACTGGTTTTGTTTTTGTTATGTTTTATTTGTCTGCTTGTAGGCAATAGGGTGAAGTGACTTGTCCAGTGTCACATAACTGGTGTTTGAGGTCACATTTGAACTCAGGTCCTCTTGACTCAAAGGCTAGTGTTCAGTGCCACCTCGCTGCCCTGATCCTGGCTTTTTAAAGCCCTATATAACTTGGTTTTATCTTCCCTTTTCAGTCTTCTTAAGCCTTATCCCCTTCCTCAAACTCTTGGATCCAATGATATTGGTTTCCTTGGTATTCCTCACATGAGATGCTCTGTTTCCTGACTCAAGGCAATTTTCTGTCTTTCCCTCATGCCTGGAACTCTTTTCTTCATTACTGTCTCCTGGCTCTCTTTAAGTTCCACTTAAAATCTCCCACCCTACAAGAAGTCTTTCTCAAGTGCCCTTAATGCTAGTAACTTCCCTCTGTTATTTCCAATTTTCCCATCTATCTTTTGTTGCTTTTGTTGTCTCTTCTATTAAATGATGAATTATTTGAAGACAGGGTATGGTCTTTACATTCCCAGGACTTAGCACAATACCTTGAATGTAGCACATGATTAATACATGCTTGTTGACTTGACTTGAATTGAATTGACTCAACAGTGAGCAAGTTCCTTAGCCTCTGGGTGCTTCCCCAAGGACTTCCTCTTTAGGTGTGAGTTGGGTAGCAATTTGAGCTTTAAATAGAGGGAGTTTCCCCAGTTGGAGTTTCCCATGATGACAAAATCATGGATCCTTTTTGAATTTTTAGGAGTGATTGTACTAAATCATGTGTGTCCTCTTGCTGCCATTCCCCTGGTGAACTATCAAAAGAAATTTTTTATCTTCTATTGTTTTGGAAAAGTCTTATGATATGTTAGAAAGACCATTAGATTTGAAGTCAGAAAAGCAAGTTTGAACCTGGTTCTGCCAGGTAGCAGAATTTCAGTTTCCTTAATTAGGAAAGATGATTTCTAAGGTCTGTTAAAACTCCAAATCCTGTGAGTTGAGATGTATGCAGGCAGCATATGGTCAGGGAACATAGAAGAAGTTTTGGGATGATATCGATTATTGAGCATGTCTCTGTGGATCAGAGATCTGGAGCTGGAAAAAGCTTCAGAGGCCATCCAATATAACTTGTTCATTTTACAGATGAGAAAACTGAGGCACATGGGGATTCAGTGACTTGAGCAAAGTCACAGAGGTAGCACCAGAGGCAGGAATTTTAACCCAATGAGTCATCATTCTTTCTACTCTACAGAATACAAGACACATCCTCATCAGTGCCATATTGTCCTTACTTAATCAATTTGGTTATTATTTACATTTTTCCTGTCAATAACTTGTTTGTACTTGCTTGTCTATATGTTGTCTCCTCCATTAGACCATAATCTCCTTGAGGATAGGGGACTAGTTTTTGCCTTTTCTTGTATACTCAAGGCTTAGAACAATGCCTTGAACACAGCAGATGATTAATAAATACTCATTGACTACATAACCAACTTAAAATGTTTGGAAAATGAAAATTTCTTGTCTTGTGTTTGCTGAGAATATCAGGGCAAAACTGAAGGAGATTGTAGTCTGTCGACAAAATTGTGGGTATTGTGGCCCAGCTCTGTTAAAATGCTACAAAGTGCTGCTGATTGACCTCATTTAACCCGCCATCTTTCTTACCAACTCCTTCCTCATTGAAGGCTGTGTTCAGTATGTTAGGACCATATGGGTCCCTAGATTCCATCCAAAATGACAATAAATCTGGCAGGCCTGCTCCCTAGCTATGAACTAAACTGTGAAAACCTTGTGAATAATGCAGACTTGTAAAAGTGTATTAAGATAACAGTTACCAATATTCATCCAGAATTTGACCCCAACAGTATCTCTAACCCCTTAAGCTTTCACTTTGTGGACAAAAGACTACTATTGGATACTTCATTTCAATCAGCAAACTGGCCTTTTTATCACCATTCTTCTATCACAGGTTTAGAACCAGAGTAGACATTCAGATCAATTGTTTTTTAGTCATGACTGATTCATGACTCATGATGACCCCATTTGGAGTTTTCTGGGCAAAATTAGTGGACTGCTTTGCCATTTCCTTCTTCAGCTCGTTTTACAGATTAGGAAACTGAGAAAAACAGCATAAAGTGACTTACCCAGGGTCACATAGCCAGAAAATATCTAAGACCAGATGTGAATATAAGAGAGTGATGAATCTTCCAGACTCTAGTCCCAGCACTCTATCCCCTGAATCACCTAATCCACCCTAAGTGGACTTTAGAGATCTTCTATCTCAATTTACTTATCTTATAAGTAATGATAGAGAAAGGGTGTTAGAGAAAGCCTTGGGCTTGGGGGTTTAAATTCTCACTAGTTTTGTGATTTAGGCTGTTATGTCTTTATGTTTCAAGCAGCTCCATAAGGCAATCTACTGAATTATAGTTGGGTTCTACTATGTGTACAGGGACTTGCCTATACTGGAGACATCAGAGGGCCTTCCTATAGTTTCATATTTTACATTTTATGAAACTGAATCCTTCCAAAATTAAGTGAATTGTGGAAAGTTACCCAAGTACCATCAGCCAGGTTTCCAAAGTGGGTTCTTTTACTCTAAATCTATTGTTTTTTTTCCCTCTACTTTTATCAAACCATTTTTGGTTACCTTAATTTCCTTTCAGACACTAGAAGGTAGAAAACTTGCCTTGAGAAAACTTGATAAAGTCATGAGGACATAGATTTCACTGGCTACTAAAGATTTGTCTATGGCCTTAACTAGTTTGGATGAGCTAGTTTTATAATGGTTTACCTATCCATCATCCCCTCATGTCATTGGTCCTTTAAAAAGGAAGGACAAACAAACAAACAAACAAACAAAAACAAAACAGAAACCCATTCATACCTTTAAAAATCCCACAGATATATGGACTCTGGGAGTGAGTGAGTGTGTGTGTGTATGTGTGTGTGTGTGTGTGTGTGTATGTGTGTTTGCATGGATATATGGACAGAATGGTGAAATCACGTCTCACCACTGGCATCAAACTGATGTTTTCCATTCACTTCTGCTTCCTTAGAACTGTGTCAAATTTCAATTCAGAAGACAGGGAAGAAGCAGTTATTACAAGTTTAAAAAATACTATTGTATTCATTGATTCTTAGAGGTGGAAGGCACCTTAGAGACCATCAAAACTACACTCATAATAGAGATGAGAAAGAACCACTTGCAATTGATATTTATAAAGATTCTAGGCAGAAATTATTATAAGGATTAAAGGAGGGAAAGATGGGGAAGCAAAATAGTTGGACTTGGAGCCAGGAAGACCTTGGATTCAAATGGTGATTCTAATACTTAAGAGCTGAGTGAGTACACAAGCCACCTACCCTAACTGAGCCTTAGTTTTCTCTTCTAATGAATGTCATGATACTTGTGATGTCTCCTTCAGGGGGCTGTTTGGGGTTTCCAATGAGCTAATGCAGAAAAAGTCCATTAAATCACTACATAAATGCAGTCATTATTATTAGCTATGTTTATTATTACTGCTATTATTGTTATAACTATTATTACTTATTCACTGCTTTTTTTGAGGCTCAAGTGTTTTGAAAGCATTAAAGTACCATATAAATGTCAGTTATCATAAAAGCTCAGTCTGGGATGGCTGGTCTTGTCTCCCAGAATGTGAACTTCTAAAGGGCAAGGACAGTGTCTCCTATCAGCTATAGACTCAGCCCTGTTTTCCATTCATCAATAGCAATAGTTAGTGGGGAGGAGGGAGAAGAAAGTAAGAGGTTAAGAGGGTCACTGAACCTTTCCAAAAAGACTTGGACAACCCTGCTTCCCACTGTTCCTCCTATGCCCCTTGGTTCCTTTCACTGTTGCTAAAGTGGACCTGGCTCAATAGGACATGAAATATAATAAAAGATGAATGAGGGTGAGGAGACAAGTTAGCTATGGAATACAGTAATCTGGTGGCTATAATAGAGGCGAATGTGCTCTGGGTTCATCCTCTACTCTTAAAAGCTCTCCACTCTGAACTCTGAGGAACACCCACTGGACGCATTGAATAGCACCTGTTATTATTATTATTTTTTATGATTACACATCAGTGTTTACTAGTCTTCTGTCATGAGGGACTAAGGGGTGAGTTTACAGAGCTACTTGTTTGGTTTGTTTGCTTTGGTTAGATTAAATCTATTTCAGAGTTAGGGAAAAATGAGGATATAATACTTTTCCCATCCCCTTTCCCTGAGAAAATACAATCATCCTTCCTGTCCATTACTGCTCTAACAGTGAATATTGTTAGCTGGCCTAAGGCCAATGCACCTCCCAGGTCATTTTATGAACTTATGCCTAGAGTAGCATCTTAGTATCTAAAATATGGCAGTCTCACTATACATATCAAACTCATACCATAGGAATACTCCCCTACCATGCCAAACTGCCCTACAGAGTTTGGATCATGGAAGCAATAAAATGTCACTCTGTCTAGATTTTGATTTAAAAAATAAGGAAATAAAAAAAGTCATCCTTGTCACCCAAACTTATCATCAACCCTTGAGGAAGATTCCAATAAATATTTGTATATTCCTTTCTGAAAAGAACTTGGATTTCAGCCTTGCTTTGATCCTAGAAAGTGTACTGAGATTGTCCTCCTTATTTCAAAGAGGAATGATTTTATACTGAGGTAGCCTCAGGGTAGCTAAGTGGCACAGTAGATGGGGTGCCCAGCCTAAATCAAGGAAGAACTGAATTGAGATCCAGCTTTAGATGCATACTAAGCTGTGTGATCCTTGACAAGTGAAAACCCTCAATTTCCTCATGAGCTGGGGGAGAAAATGGCAAGCCATTCTGGTATTTTTGCCAAGAAAACCCCCAAAAGGGTCAAAAAGGTTCAGGTATGACTGAAAGCAACTGAAAAACAACAGTAACAGCAAAACCCTCAGGTGAAGAATGTGTATGTGTATGTATATGTGAAAGAAACACCTTTTCAGTTGGTGAGACTGAGAAACTAGGACACTACTCATGCTAGAAAGGGCTCTTTTGGAGGAGGGATAGGGCCCTTCGATTATAGTTGATTATTCATGCTAAATCAGTGGTAAGCTTTGCTGTTTATACATTGTTGAAACATTGCAAGTGTTGTCAACACCTTGTAAATTTGTCACCCTCTGGTCAAAATCCCATTCACCTTATCCTAGTTACATCTTTAGAACTAAGGCAGAGAGAATACTGGAGGATCAAAATCATAGATTGAGCTCATGGCAGAGCTAGGATTAGAACTGACATTCCTTCCATCCTCATTGCATTCTAGTCAGTGTTGTCAGTTACTTTTCTATCTAGGGCAAAATTTCTAAGGCAGTGGATAGGCCTGGGTTGGAGGGTGCTAATGCTTGTGATTAAGCCTCTATTTGTTTCTTGCCTCCATAGTATTCTTTGTAAGGCTTCTGGTTGAGAAGGAAATCTTTTCTTGCCTCTTTCTTTGTCTAAGTGGACAAACTCAGGGGACTTATTTGAAAGCATCTGTAGCACTAATCTTAAATACAGAAGCGAGGCAAAGTCTTCTTGTTCTTGTTTTTTTTTTTCTCCTCTCTCCCATTTATGTCTCCTGTGAATAAACCTATTGCACTCTCTTTTTCTTTCCCTTCCTCCTTCCATCTTTCTCCCTCCCTCCCCTCTCCTCTTTCCCTTTCCCTCCCTTCTCCCTCTTTCCCTCTTTCTTTTTCTTTCTTTCTCTCTCTGTTTTCTCTCCCTCCCTCTCTTTCTCTCTTTTTTCTCTCCCTTTCTCTCCCTCTCTCCCTCTTTCTCTCTCTTTTTTCTCTCTCTCCCCTTTTCCCTAATCCCTTCCTCCCTCCCTTTCTCTTTTCTGTTTCTCTTTCCCCCATGTCCATCTTCCTCCCCCTTTCCACCCTTTCCCCTTCTTTCTCCTCCCTCCAAGCAAGCCAACAGATATAATGTGAATAACTGATTAAGAACAACTCCATTTAAAATCAGTGGGATGCATCAGGCAGCTTGGGAAGGCAGCAGGGGGGAGGTGATCAGAATTCTGACCAGCATCCCACAGCTCCTACAGCTCCTTCACTAGGATGGGATATTGCGGGAGGTAGCCCAAAGCCCGAGGAGGATATGCTCACGTGGTCATCTCTGGCTGCTGCCCATTTTAGCTCTCAGTTAAAATTCTAGTCTCCCCCAAGAGAAGCTGGCCTCTGCTGTGAGCAGGTGGTGTCATGAGTTGGAAAAATCTTTTTTTTTTTTTGCTCCAGTTTAGTTTGGATCTCATTAAACTTGGCTTAACTTTTTTGCCCCAAAGGGTGAAAAATTCTGGTGTATGGAAGTATTTGTTGTAATTCCTGGGTTTACTCATATCTACTCTATTATTATTTTTTGACCCTGCTGTAAAAGGACATGTGGAGCTCATGAGATCCTGGAATAGGATAAGTAATCTCTTCTCAGTTTACAATTAGATGACACTCTTTCCAGTCCAGGCCTGATGTGTGATCCTTTATGATTCTGTGTGATCCTACCATTTGTGATCTCTGGTCAAGGAAGTCCCTCCAACTTAATCTGATCCATGTTGCTCATATATGATTTTTCTACTCAGAAGAAACTAAAGTGAGCAAAGTATTTTACAAAGTTACAACCTACAGCAATGTGTGAGCTATTATTATAAACAAGTTATTCTCTCTGAAGTCTAACCAAGATCTTTTCCTTTAGGGTTTAAACTCTTTATTTCTACAGGGTTGTTTGCTGTGAAGAACTAGACCATGGCATTTTAATGATATTTTAAATCTGCAATCTATACTCTCCCTTCTTGTGCTTTTCATCCTCACCCCAAAATAACAAAGATGGAAGTGGTAATGAAGAATGGGGAGAAAAATTTGGATTTGAATCCTGGCCCTGGAACTTTTCAGAGGTATGGCCTCAGAATAAGTATTTTGCAAGAGTTGCAAGTAGATTAATATATTTAAACTTCTGTTTCATTGTTAAGGTGCTAAATAAGTTAGCAGTTTTTTTTATGAGAACATGTCAATTCAGTACTTTGAGACACCTTCAGAGAACACAAATCTCATGGCTGGGCAGCCATGTTTGATAGCCCTCACTTGCTCACTTTTTCCTGAAAAATCACTTGAGTTTCTTATCATAAGAACCTTAGAATTTTAGGACTGAAAGAAGCCTGGAAATTGATTTAGTTCAGGAGTTACTAATTTTCTTTCTTTCTTTCTTTTTTTTGCATGGAGCCCCTTGGAAGTCCCATGAATCCTCTGCATCTGTTCTCAGAATAAAGTCTTTAAATGCATAAAATAAAATACATAGAATTACAAAGCAGACTATATTGAATTACAGTTTTAAAAAATAATCCATGGACACTAGGTTAAGAATCCCTAAATGCTAGAACTATCCCTTCATTTCACAGATAAGGTCATGGGAATGAAATGTTTTGCCCAAGATTTCCTATTCTCACTAATAATAATGGCAGAATCAAGGTTTGAACCCAGATATTTTTACTTCCAACATATGGTTCATCTTAAATACCGTGTTCATTTCAATGCATGGCACTAGCTCCCAATGCTTGGCCAGGGACACCTGAGTATTGATCAGAATCGTAACAAAAGCATAATAACCTCTTGAGACATGAAGCTTAGGATAAATATGCCATGTTGTTAGCACTGTGGGACCTGGTACTGCCCTTTGCACAAGACCAAAGTGGAGCAAATTCCAGAGGCTTGTCCTTGGGGGACAGATTGGGCAAGAGATAATAACTGTCCAAGGGGAGGGGAAGGAAGAGGGACTATTTCTTTAGCATATTGGTTCATTAAAAAGTTGTCAGCAGTCCATGGAAGCCTCGAGGGAAGGGCCAGTGTCTACTCTTGGAATCCCCACATGGGGCTAAATTCACTCTAACTTTTAGCTTACTTGCCAGTTAGTAAGTCAATACAATTGTGTGTGTGTATGTGTGTGCGTGTGTGTGCGTGTGTGTGTGTGTGTAGCTGAATACCTGATAAATGCATTAAACTGCTCATAACCAGTGATTGTGACTAGAAAACAATCAGAGATGCTATTAGAAAGAGCACTGATAGCCCATGTATTCTTGTAAAAATCACTTTATTTTCTAGGGAGTTGAAGTAGAAATCATTTTTAAGTTCCCTTTCCTCTATAATTCCAATGACGTATTGAGAGAAGGGTTTAGTTGAATATTATATACTTTTTCAACTTCATTTATTATATACTATATTATAATATTTATTATATATGCTATATATATTATATTATATTATGTACTTTTCTAACTTCATTTATAGGATGATTAAGATTCTTGGTTAAGGGTCAGGAAACTTTTTACTCTTGACTCTCATTATGTGACCTTGGGCAGTGTTTAACCTCTTCTCAACTGATAGGCTCCATCTGTTATTCTTTCTGGGAATGTCAGATATTATTCAATTCAATAATGTTAGCCTAAAGCTTCTACTCAGATACTAACTATCTTTGAAATTTGCCATAAGTTACAGAAGTTAAATCATTTCAAAACTTTAGATATCTACAATTAACATTTTGTTTCAACATTATGGGCTGAACATAGAGCTCTATTTTTTTTGTATTATATTTTTTAAAAAAATCCCTAACTTTTTAAAATTTTGTCACAAGCATTATTTTTTTATTCTCTCCCACCTCTTCTATCCCCAAAAGAAGAAAAACAACCCTTAAAATACACACACACACACACACACACACACACACACACACACACATATATATATATATATATATATATATATATATATATATATATATATATACATACACACACACACAGGCAAACAAAATAGTTTCCCCTGTGGCCATATCTGAAAATGCATGTCTCATTCTAAATATCATTTTTCAGAGAATCCAACCTGTCTTGGGCCTTGGATATCATCAAACCAACACTTTATTTTACACATGAAAGAACTGACACCCAGAGAGCTGAAGTCAGTTTGCCCAAGGTCACGCAGGCAATTAACTGTTCTATTCCTGACTTTTCAATAGCTGGCTGCAGCACCCAGAAATGTCTCCTGATGACTTTTGCAAGGAGTGGGCAAGTGGTGGGAACAATTCTTTTGTCATCCTGAATCACTCTCCACTAATTCCAAGTCATCAGGAAGGTAAATCAAACAGT
Source organism: Sarcophilus harrisii (assembly GCF_902635505.1). Lineage (NCBI taxonomy): Eukaryota > Metazoa > Chordata > Mammalia > Dasyuromorphia > Dasyuridae > Sarcophilus > Sarcophilus harrisii. Next base: position 180,714,831 of record NC_045430.1, on the reverse strand, counting down.
CATCTGGGTAAAAGGGACAAGCTACTATGCAGAAATCTGTCCTGGGAGGAATTCTCCACTATAACCCCTTCTTATTCCTTTTAGTAGAGCATGGACAGGGCATTTCCAAGCTCAACTTTTAAAAATTATCCCTTGTCAGTTATTGGAAGCAGCAGCTTTGAACCCTCACTGTAATACATGTCACTTGACATTGTAAAATAAATACAGAAAGACTTAACTGTGATCATCACTATGATAAATTGTAATTCCAGAGGATCAGTGATAAAGAATATTGTCCACCTCATGATGGAGAGGTGCTGGACTAATATCCAGAATGAGACACATTTTAGGATATGGCTATGAGAATTTGTTTTTTTAGTTATGTTTATTTATTAGAAGTGTTTTTTTTCTTTTTTTTTCTCAGTAAGAAGATGAAGGTGAAGGAGTAGTTATTGTAGGTGTTCCTGAGGAGCCGTTATACCTGGAAGAGTACTTGGAGATTGCTAGTCTAGTATTCCTAGAGAGGTAGGTTCCATGACTAGCCTAGGAATCATAGATAGTAAATAGATGAGTTGGGATTTGAACATGTAGCCTCTGAGTTCAAATTCAGGTACCTTGCCACCACATTAGGAAGAAAGCTAGTGTTCTACCAAATAAAAGAAGGATGAATCATCTTGTGTTGAAACTACTACTCTGGACACATGGGAGAAAATTCAAAGTAAGGTAGAAGGAGGTCTAGACTTGGACTTAGAGACCTGTCTAGAAGACAGAAGATATAATATCGATTCCTAGGGCTGCCACACACTAAAATGCATTAAATGATAGTGCAGAGGGAGCATGTTTGCTTCAATTTTCCCTTTGGAAAAGTAAAGATAAATTGTTCCCTTCTGATTTAGTGGGGATAATGTAAACACAACTAAAATTATGCTTGCTTGGAAATCTTTGCACTTATCAAATAATGACATTCCATGAATGACACCCTTCAAGATTCTATGAAAATTAGCTAGAGTGCATTTAGGTTAAAAAAATTAGCTTGTCATCCTTTGAGAGAATTTTGTTGGAAAGAGAAAGAAACTTGGTTTCTAGCTTCTGGTTCTCTGCCAGCTGGGTCCCTATAGAGAAGCCGTACTGTGCTGAAAAATTTCAAAACATGGTATGGTGAAGAGCTTTGGATTTGGAGTCAAAAATCTTGCAGTTGAAAGGCTCTGCTTCATACTCTCTGTGTGACCTTGGACAGGTCGTTTTTTTTCTGAGCTTCACTTTTCTTATCAGTTAAATTAGGAATGGGTTTAGATGCTCCCATGTACACTTTTCCAGCTGTAATTACTCTGATATTCTAAAAATAAGATAATCCTTTATCCTTTATTATTTCTCAAGAAATTCTAAAGTATAACTACTTTACCGGCTCTATCTGAAAAAAAATTCTCTCCAGAAAAAACCCACAACAAAACTAAAAAAAAATTTTTCTCTAATGTTTCCTTCTTTTCTCTCTCTCTTTCTCTCTTCTTTCTCCCTCTTTTCTCTCTCTCTGTGTCTCTGACTCTCTTTCTCTCTGTGTCTCTTTGTCTTTTTGTCTTTCTCTTTTTCTGTCTCTGTCTTTCTGTTTCTGTCTCTCTGTCTCTGTCTCTCTCTCTTTCTCCCTCCTTCTTCTTCTCTCTCTTTTCCTCCCCCCTCTCTCCCTCTCCCTCTATTTCTCTGTTTCTCTCTTTGGGAGAAAGAGTTTTTTGCTTGCATTCATGTTTGATGAAGGAGAGCAATGCAGGCGAGAAAAGTTACTCCATAAGCAAACATTGCCCAAGGCAGGATTCTGCACTTCACACTGAAAGCAAGCTAAGTGATTAACTCTCTACCTCTCCTACTAGAGTGTGAGGCTGGCCAGGAAAGCAGGAGCAAAACAACAGAGACAGGGGTCTGGGTAGATTGGAAAGCTAGAGGCAAGGAAAAGTGGGGAGAGGCAGTGGAGGGTCTGTTACCCTGGGCTCTCTCTCCAGATAGTTGCCTTCCCTTATAAGGATAGTTGGGAATGAATGTTTTCAAATTTGGATCCAAGTGGGTAGGTGTGTCCCAAGACTTAACAACTTGTAAAGGATATTAGCCCACACTAGAGATTAGGTTGTCCCAAGAGACCTTCCCTTCCTGCCTTAGTTCCCTGGCATCAGAGTTCCTGGGGAAATAGTTATCAGAGAAGAAATCCCTTCCTGATAGCTGGAACCAGGAAGTCCTGGGTTCAAATTTTGCCTCAGATATTTATCAGTTTAGTTGCCCTAAACAAGTCCTGTCACCTCTCTCAGCCTCAGTTTTATCATCAGTGAAATGAGGGGATTGGACTCCAAAGCTTACAAGGACTCTTCCAGCCCCCAATAGGGGATCCTATGACTGGCCAACTGCAATTCTGTCACCAGCAATTGCAATGTATGCTTACACAGTATCTTAAAAACAATATTTTGTGTGTGTGTGTGTGTGTGTGTGTGTGTGTAGCCACCCTTTAAAAGACAGACACACAGAGAGAGAACTGGAACTAAGTGAAAATGGGGATAAAGAAAGAATCCCCTTCATTGGAATGGTACATGTATGGAGGACTCCCTACTCTTGTGTTTGCTAAAGATTCATCTCCCCCCACCCTTTATTCTTTCTTGGCTTTGCCTTAGCTTCCTTATTGTTTCCTTTCCTAAGTCTTAGAGCTGGGAAGGAACTTTAAAACCACCTCGGACCACCCCCTCATTTTACAGATGAGAAAACCAAGGCTTTCCATTGGTGTCATGGGAGAGAGAATGCTCAGCCTTGCACTGTGAGATGCAGATGGGAGGATTCCCACTTTTGGTCAGATATTGCTCTTGACTCCTGTACTCTTCATTCAGAGCAGGTAGATCTTCTCTATCTTCAAAGAAAGATCTATAGGGTTTCATGAGCTGATCTTTCGAAAATCTTATAAGAATTGTCTTTGCTATCTCAGAATGGGAAGTGAGGCACAAAATGAAAACAGGCAGGAAGTACCAGGAGAAGGTTTAACTCTACAGAGAGTTCTGTCTCCTCAAATGAGATAGCATAGGTAGGTGCATTATGGGTAGTTTGGTGGTACAGAGAAGGTGGGCCAGAAGTCAGGAAGACCTGACTTCAAATCTAATCTCAGATACTTACTTGCTGTGTGACCCTGGGTATTTAACCTCTATTTGCCTCAGTTTCTTTATCTGCAAAATGGGGATAATAATAGCACTTACTTCCTAGGGCTGTTGTGAAGAGAAAATGGGATATTAATTATAAAGTGCTCAGCACAGTTGCTAACACGTGGTATTTATATATCCAGATAGTGAGTGCTATAGAAATGTTAGCTATTATTATTATTATTATGTCTTAAAGACCACTGGTTTCCAGAAGTAATGGCACAGTAGAAACTCATTGGCTCCTAATTCTTACAATGACTTTCTGAAAGTCACAACCTCAGAAGGCTTCACTTTTAAGCTCTGCAAAATGGGAATATTTGTGCTGTCAACCTGATTTTTTTTGTTTGTTTTGTGGTTTCATAATGGGCTGGGATATATAATATCCTATAATATAAAGGGACATAAAATATTCTATTATACATAGGGTGTGAGGAAACAGGTTGGCAATTATAATACAATGCTTTTTGAGAGTTCCTATTAGAGAAGTGAAGTGACTGACATAAGATCATTCAATATCTATTCTTTGTCAGGCATAAAACGTTGTTTATAAGCTCAAATAAAATAATGGGTATGAAGAATGTTATTTAAAACCATAAGAGAAATATGAGCTGTTATTATTCTTAAAATAAATCCATATTTGCTGGGACATAAGATAAAGTCCTAAAACTTAGTGTAGGTGTAATTTCTATAACCCCTTCATAATTACACAGATTCAATGTCACAGGAAGTCTTGCCCATAGTTGGGAATCAGTCATTAACAAATGGGTGCATGGGGTGACATGAATTACCATCTGAAGCCTTAACTCTCCTCCACCCAAATGTGAAGGGATTTTGTATGGGGGTTACATATCTTTAAATTATTGACAAATTTTTATTTGTTAGGTCATTCTGGCACAGGTTCCTGGATTCAATGAACTCTGAGCTCTCACTTAGTTTTAAGATTCTGTTGTTTGAGCATCCTTGCCTAATTAATTGTATCCTCTATGGGTACTTTTCATGTAGGTTTGTTGAGAAATGAAAACCAGAGAAATTACTACTAAAGGAAAAAAGTGCTGTTCTTTGTATTGTTAAGGTCACCGAAATCAGGGGTGAAGAAAGATTAGAGAGAGGGTTAATGTCAAAAATCTGTATTTTAAGCTGGTGCTTGAGGAATGGAAGTCTAGAAGTTCACTCAAGTCCTTGAAACTCTGGATTTGGGGGGGCTTAATGCAGAAACCCTATTTCTGTGGGTTTCTGATGGATGCATCTTAATACCCACCAGTGACTTTTAATTAAAAAAACCCTCCCTGAAAAGGAGGCCATCCCAGTTTTGGGCTTGATATCTCATATCTCTGCATTTAACATTCAGATTATTTATTTGTTTGCTTATTTTTATGAAGCAGTGTGCCATCCGATATTAACCAGACCATCCTCTCGGAACTATGAGTGAGACCCCCATGCAGAATTGCATGTGACAAAAGAGATGAATTCATCAGGATCCGTGTTTCCTAATGAACACAATCTCCCAGTGCTAATCAGAACCTTAAGGAAGTTCTGCATGGATTCCAGCCACAGAGGCTTTCAAATGCAGATGCCCCCTAAATAAACCACATGTTGTGAAGCTTGGGGGATATACTCTACTTCTCTGGTCCATGTTGAACCAAGGCCAGAGTGAATTGGTTTTCCCTGAAAGTGGTGAATGGGAGGCTTGGCCACCATTTTGGGGGGGACAAGGTTTGAATTAAGTAGCTTACACTCATTTTCATTCTCTCCTTTCTTGTTCCTGGAGAAGTTGGGGAGTATCCCCAATATTTGCTTGGTCGGGAGGGTAGGAAAATGCCTTAAACCACCTGAGTCTAAGGTTTGAATCATCTCCTCCCCCCTCCATTAAACTCTGGCTTTTACCACATGGGAGAGTTTAAGGGAAAATGAAATTTTATTAAAGCCAGGGGACCTCCCTGCCTGAGCTGAAACTCTAATGGGAGCCGCAAGGGTTTCTTATCTCAGATGAAAGTTTGCCATTTTCCCAGTTTCCTCTCTTTTGTTGCCACTGTATTTCCCCCTCTCCACCCCTCCATTTCCGTGGGCGGCCTCATTATTTAAAACCACTGAAAAAAAAAAAAAGCCAAAAAGCAATTAATAGCCCCAACCATCCAACAGCTTTTCTTTGTTAATGAAGACCCGGCAGTTTTTGTGTGCCTGTTTTTAAAGTGAAAGCACACAATGACTTCAAAAGGTTTCCAGGCTTCTGAGGGCTAATATGATCTGGGTTTCAATAGGAAAAAAAAGAAAGAAAGAAAAAAGGAGTATGCGTGTGTTTCTGCTGCTCCAGAAGGTTTTGATGACCATTGCATGCTGGATCTGCCCTCTGCAGCTGCCTATGTGATTTCTCGAACCTCTGCCCTGAGCAGCCTTCTGTTCCACAAAAGGGGAACATCTGGAATGACCATGACTTGGTCCTGCTCATAAGAGCCTGGAGTGGAAGCCCAACAGTCCCAATAGTGGAAGCCCCTGCCTCCATCCAGCCAGTCACTCAACAAACATTTGTTAAGTGCTTACTGTGTGCCAGGCGCTGAGCCAAGGGGGGACACAAAGAAAGAAATCCATCCCCTGCACCAACTATCTCTGCATTCAAGTAACATATATTTTAATGGAGGAAAAAGACATATATACAGAGTAAGTGGAAAATAACCTGAAAGGGGAGAAATCTGAGGGTCCTGGAAAGGGCCTAAGTCTAAAGTTGAAAGAAAACTCAAAGATCCTATAGTCTAACTCCTTCATTTTACCTATAAGGAAATAGGTGTCAATTAGGGGAAGTGACTAACCCAAGGTCATCATTAATATTAGTATCTATTCAAATATGACTCTTTCCCAAGAGAGTAAAGAAATGTCCTAGATATCCCAAGACAGTCTTTTTTTCTTTTGTTGCTATTACCCATCAATTTGCATTCCTCAAAATACAGACTCTTTCTGCAGAGAAAGAAAGGGGCTTGAGTGTGTATTGACTAGTGATGGAGAAGCTAACTCCCCCCACCCACCCACCCCACCCCCGCCAAAAAAAAGAAAAAACCCAAACCAAAAACAACCATAATGCAACAACTTAAAAGTATTTGAATATTGACCCTGGATAATCCACAACCTAATCAGAGAATCTCAGAATTGTAAGAGACCTCAGAGACCATCTATTCTAGTTCAGTTCTGACAAATGGGTGTCCAATTGCTTCTTGAAGACCTCTAATGATGGGAAGGACCTCTAGGTGGCACAATGGATAAAGTGCCTGGTCTAGAATTGGAAATACCTAAGTTCAAATCCAATTTAAGACATTTACTAGCTGTGTGATCCTGGGCAAGACAGTTCATCCTGTCTGCCTCAGTTTCCTTATCCACAAAATGAGCTGAAAAAGGAAATAGGAAATCATTCCAGTATCTTTGCCAAGAAAATGCCACATGGGCATTCAGTCAGACATGACTGAAATGACTGAATAACAACAATGATTGAAAATTTCCAAAGTGACTCATTCCACTTCTAGAAAACTCTGCTTGTTAGATAATTCACCTTGAAGTTACTGTAGAATTTAAATTTTTCTGATAATACCAATTGCTATAACCTTCATGGAATCAAATGGGTAGAATCCTGGAAGGGCATTGGAAAAATCACTTTGTATCCTAACCGTGATCCTGTTCCTTTCAGGTGGATGATCCTTTGGGCAGAGAAAGTGTGGTGTGGAAATAAATGCTACTTTATTTTCATACTCACTTTTTACTAGAGTGAAATTTCAGTTTAGATTCTTTTTTAGAGAAACTGATTTTAAAAGGATATTAAATATGGACAACATTAAAAAGACCTTTTCTTGAGTTTTTTTTTTCTGTTTCTAATAGTATCCAGGTCAGAGTCTAATATAGGATGACTATCAAACAAATTTGTTCTTATGTAATAGACCCCTCCAGAAATCTGCCAGTATCCCACAATGCTTTGGAATGAAAGATTGGCAAGAGTCTAATAGACTTAATAAGGGTATGCAGCATGATCTGTCCCAGCCTAAAAATGAGGGCATTGAACGCCATTGTCTCCAACAGCCCTTCAAGTCTCTAAATCTCTGATCCCAAAACCTCTAAGGGGAAAGAAGGATGTAGAAGAATCAAAAAAAAATGGCGGGGGCGGGGGAGCTGCTTGTTCTTGGGGATTTCTTTCATTGCCATGCATTATCACATCCTATGAAATGATAGACATTGATGATTTCACCTTTTCTCACCCCCTCCTCAAATTCCATGGCCAGGGCAAAGGTCATGTCCAAAAACATGAGTCTCATTGTGTGCCCTGAGCTCATCACCTCTCCCTCAGGAGGTGGTTAGCTTGCTTCCTTGGCAGTCCCCTCAAAATGTGTCTGGCTGGTCACAGCATTGATCAAATTTCTTAAGCCTTTTGCAAACAATCATTTTCCAGAGACTCAGAAACTTAAGAAGGTAAAATAGAATACAAGGCCTGGCCTGACCTTTATCTAGGCCTTTGAAATAATGGTTGGTATAAGTAGGAAGAAAAGTCACATTGTGTAAGTTTAAAAGCTGAAAATGGTAAAAGGGAACTGTTTGAAGAAAAGAAACTCATCCATTCAGGTTCAAGCTTATTGTCTCTGTTCCTCTGCACTTGTGGAAAGTGCCTGTTTTAGTGAACTGGAAGGGAACTGTGAATTAATTGGGATTATGGCATTATGCAGGTTAGGGGGCATAGTGCCAGGTCTAGAGTCAGGAAGATTTATCCTGCCTCAGACATTGTTTGTGTGACTCTGGCCAACTTACATCATCCTGTTTGCCTCAGTTTCCTCATCTGTAAAATGAGCTGGAGAAGGACATGGCAAACCACTTCACTACTGAGTCCAACATGAATAAACATTACCATGTTTCACTAAACAGTTTTCCTTTGAGACAAAATTAACAATTATTCCCCACACCCTTTGAAAAAGTCACACAGTTTCCCTCTCCCTTAACTGTTGATTCAAGATTTGAACAGGAAGCTCAAAGTCTCTCTTCGGGTTTCTACTTTCCTTTCGATCTACAGTGGCCCTTGGATGACTTATTGTTCCTTTCTCTAATGCCTCAGTTTCCTCTTCCCAGAATAGGACTAACCATTCATTCTAAAACACTATTAGCAAACTAAATCTCATGTTACAGTGGACTTTGCATCAATTCCATTCAGCCTGACAAATGTGAAATGCCTACTTCATACAAGATGCCTTAGATTCTTGAAAATATAGCCTTAGAATAAAAAGGAGGACATCAGGAAAGATTTTAGATTTGGCAGTTTTTTTTACCAGGTTTATACCTTTGGGATTATTCCCTTTTCTAGACTGACTGACCTTATTCTGTAGACATGCCAGAGGTTAGTAACTATGGCTTTGGGGTGGTCACTGATGGGCAGTAATTCCCCACATTCCCCAGCCATACCTTCTGCTCCCCAGCCAGCATTATCATCTCCCTCCCACTGGAGCCCTGGATTCCATCCCTCAGTTCCCTAGCTCCAATAAGCCATTTTCTGCCTTATCTTGCCTGATCTCCAAGACATTGGCATTAAACATTTCCGCTCCATGCTGCTGGTGATCACTTTATATGCTGTTTTCTCCCAATAGAATTTAAATTCTCTGAGGGTAGGGCCTGCCTTTCTTGCCAGTATTTGTATACCCAGCAACTGCCAGATAATCATGTTTGGGGACTGGAGTCTAGAAGACCTGAATTCAAATTTGGCCTCAAGTATTGACCAGTTATGGTTCAATTTTTTTTTTTTTTTTTTTTTTTTGCCTCAGCTTCCTCATCTATAAAATGAAGATAAAATTAGCATTTACCTCTTTGGGTACTATAGGGAACAAATGAGATAATTGCAAACATAGTGTTATCTATTTAACTATATATATTATATATAGATACACACATATATATCTATGTATACAGAGAGAGGGAGGGAGGGAGAGAGAGAGAGAGAGAGAGAGAGAGAGAGAGAGAGAGAGAGAGAGAGAGAGAGAAGATTAAAGGGATGTTGGCCAGGAAGACTGCTAACCAGGAGGTTGATCAGGAGGGACAATGCATTTTATGTTGATTAATTATTATTTCTACAATCTGAAGATTTTTGAAAGCTATTTGCAAACAAAGCTTTGATGCTCCTTTCTCCCACATATTCATATGTTAACCTATAAAGTTGAGATTATATTATGTTGTCTTAGAATAGAATATAGGAAGATAAGGCAGAAATCTCTTGGGCAGGAATAAAGAAATTCCAAAAACTGTGCCATAGAAAACTAATAAGTTCGCTAGTAAATCCCTTCCAGGCTACTGTGTCCTTTACTTTTCTCTTTTTTCCTTTTATTTCTCCTATATTTTATATCTTTGGTGAAATAATGATGGGCACTTTCCTTGCATGGACTCACTATCAGATAGTTACTCTGAGAGAAATGTTAACTCACCTACCATATAATACAAAGGATTTGGGATCTACAAAGCAGGAAGTTGCTCTTTTTATATTTAGTATAAGATACAGTAATTCAGGTAGAGAAGTCACACCCTCTTATTATTATTATGGTGCCATGACATATGTCACCCTTGTGTGCATACTTCTTAGGAGGCCATAATGGGCAGATTGGGCATCAAAATAATTCCTTTATGTAGAGCCTATGAAACATTCCATTGCTTTGATGAATGTTTCTTTCAAAGTTATGGTTTCAGGGCAGAAATGACATGCCTGCTCCCCAGCTGATGCTAGAGTGGAATTTTTTTCCTCTTGTCAATACTAATAATAGGTTCGTTCTCTCTCTCTCTCTCTCTCTCTCTCTCTCTCTCTCTCTCTCTCTCTTTTTCTCTCTTTTTCTCTCTTTCTCCCCACTCTTCTTTGCCCCCCTGCTCATTTTTCAGTTCAGCCTCTAGCTTCTTTGATGAATTGAATCTCCAGAGCAATTAACCAGATTACCCCTTGGAAATGTCCTTATGATCATGGGCCTAATACTAGAGACATTGACCCATACTGTCCTCCCTTCCTACTCTGCTCAAGGGAAGTTCTCTGTTCAATTCCTCTCTGGGGTGCCATGTTCTGGCAAGTCTGTGGAGCGGAGGAAAGCTTGCTTACGATATCAGCATAGTCTAATGCTGCATCTTAGCAGGTTGCTGGACCCTTAGTGATTTATAGGGACTAAAAATCAAACAGGAGACTTAGGATGCTCAGCTTAGAGATGCCTCTGCAGTTGATTTTGCCTGGGGGGAAGATGAGAGTTGAAAGGAGCTGCACTGGTCAAACGAAAGAGGCTCCTCACAATCCCTCATCTCTTTATAAGGAAGGAGTCTGGTCTTGGGTCTGCAGGCCTTATCAGGCTGGACAGAACCTAGAACTCCAAGTCCAAATGAAAAACAGGCAGAGACTTTAGGAGTGCAGGCAGCAGCCAGGACTGATGCTGCTGTTGCTACATAAAGTTGAGGGTAGGGAGAGAGAAGGGAGAGAAAGCCCACCTGGTATATGCCAATAGGTAGAAGTAGTTCAGAAACAGCATCTGTAACAGGAATGAAAATGAAAACCTGACAAAGAGCCGGATTTTCCCAAGGTCAAAATCTAGAATTTGAAGGTCCTCCCTGGTCTTTGGCTATTACAGATCCCATGCTCGCCACTATACTGTTTAGAATAAGGTTGTTTTTTTTTGTTTTTGTTTTTTTAACATAAGGCCCCTGCATAGATTTCAGGGGGTCCATGAATTAGTTTTGTTCTTTAAAGATATTTTGTAAATTACACAGAGCATTCCAAAATTATTGCAGTTTTAAGATAGTTTAAAACTCTGTTAAGACTTTGGGGACACTGAATTTCAAAACATAGGAATTCTAAAGATTTTATTTGATGCAATTTATAAATATTATTCTGATGATGGTTTATAGGTTTTAGCAAGGCACCCAAGGAATCCATGACTCAAAAAAAGGTCAAGAGCTTCTGATTTTGAGAGTTAAGTCCCATTCCTTGACAGTTGTGCCAGACATCCCAGCAGATGCTTGCATGCAAATTCCCTTCAGTTCAGTCTTCAAGCCTGTCAGCAGTTGCTGACTGATGTGGGCACTGTGCCCAGAACAGGAGCCTGGTGTCCTTGAGCATGTTAGGACAGCTTTCACCTGTCTGTCAGGTGGTTCAGGGCCCAGGTGAGGTATGGGAATTCGGGGTGGCTGTTTATTGACATGTCTCACTCACCCTCTTGGAAGGCTAGCTCACATCCCATCCTGGTCCAGATGTCAGGGAAAGGAGGGTAAGACATGACGGGGCTCCAGAGTCTGCCTCAGTAACAGCAGCTGCATGATGGTGATCCCAGGATAGGTGGGGGAAGTAGCCATGACTGTAACCTAAATATGAGTCTGGTTCAGTGTGGTTTAGACATCTGCTCCACTTGTCACCTGAAAGGCAGAGCTGAGTGAGAACTGCTGGGATGGGAGAGCAGGGCTGGGGGGTGAAAGTGAGAGATGTGGTCAGGATGCACAGGACCGGTCTTTTGCTTCTTCATTGCATCTTCCTAGCTCCTTCCTCATTCCTTCCCATATTATCAGTTTATTAACTGTTTTCTTTTTTTCCTCTATTATTGCAATTATTCTTTGTTTCTTGTTTACTTTTATTATCGTTAAAATAAAAGGGGATTTGGAAAGACTTATGCTGCTGCTGCTGCTGCCTTTTCTTGGCTATCTTGATCCCCCCTTCATAATGATGTTAATCTGGATCACCCCTACTCTCAATTGTCCTTTTCACATTATTTAACACCCTCCATCCTCCAATTACATCCTTTTCTATTCTGTTATATCTCTGTGTCTTCTACTTTTTCCTTTGGTCTCATAATTCAGAGGAAATTCCTGGTCAATCCCATGATGTTTATCTCCAGAGTCTTTCTTCTAGCCTTCTCTCCTGCCTCTATCCTTTGACAAACCAGCCTTTGCCAGCTTGGGCCTTCATCTGGACAGGCTTTTGCTGCTGCTGTGCCTTTCACAGACAGAGGGTCAGTCTTGCTGATTTTCATTCAATGGTTTCTGATTCTCTGTCTTCTTTATGTTTCTTTTCCCTCCCCTTCCCCCACATCGTCCCTCTTCCACCTCCTGTGGTTCCCTCTATTCACCTATCCATTCTTTGCTGATCACCTCCTTTCTCCCCTTATCTGTGGGCCTTTGGGCTCTCTTCACCCGTGCCCCAGTGAGGTTCATGATTTTTGCACCTGCTGCCTCCCCTTTCTTCCTGGTTTGTGTGTTCTTTTTTAACAGTAGGCAGTTGGAGCCAATATGTCTCCTTTTGCCACACACATTATATAGTGTATCTATCATTGGTACATGGCATTCTCTTTTGCGCCTGTTCTCCACACCTGAAGCAGCGGAGCATGAGACACCCCACACCGAGATGCTCCCCTGATCCACATTTCTAACAAGTGCATAGGGGTTCAATGCATCTGAGCTGGCTTTCTCTGCTCCCAAACAAAAGATTTCATGCAGGGTCCCTAATCCAATTGCTCCCACTTCCAATTGCTCATGTCAAATCCCCCCTTACACATATACCCCCAGTCCATCCAGTCTTTTAGTTGCTTTGAAGACTCGTGCTCTCGCACAATCTCACTAAACATAACTGTGCTGTCTCTAACGAACATTTCATTTACAAATAATATAAATTTTACCTTCATCCTCAGCTTGTTTAACATTATTACTAGTGTCCAACCAGGAGATGTCAATTCTTTCTCCAAACAAATCTTCCAGAATAAATCATAAACGGCCCCTGCAGTTTTTGTTGTTGCCCTCTTATCGTGTGCCTTTCCTTTTTCTCACAGTTGTAGTCTATTTCTTTTTTTTCCCCTTAAGAGCCTCCCCCTTTGAGGTAGATTGTGTCTGTATCTGTGTGGCTCTGTGTGTGCGATTATAAAAAAGATGAGAAAGGAAGAAAGAAAACAAGAAGGGAAGGAAGGAAAAATTTATCAAGAAGTTAATGCATGCTAATCATTGGGTTCGACATTGATGATACAAATACAAATAGCAAGATATTTCCTGCTCTCAAGAGCTAACCCTCTAATTGAAGGTGACAACAACTAAAAGACTATTCAATTGCAAGGTACTTAGAAAAGCCCGTGTGTGATCCTAAACAAGTCACCTAACCTTAGTCTTTAAGACTAATTAGAAACTTGCTTATCTGCATTACTAGGAAGCAAATATTTTGCTTTTCCAGATCAACTAAACAATCTTCCTCACAAAACACCTACCTCTTCTAAATTCCATCTTTGCAATCTTGTTTACTCTAATAACTTCAGTAGGGACAATCTACATTTGAGACATGAGAATTCCTAAATGCTTATGAATTTCAAGTGACCAAGATCAAAATTATCAACCTACTGAAGACAAAGTTCTCTCAACCAATATAATTTCTCAGTTAAAAACTGTTAAGAGTATCATGCCATTAGCAGTATCCTGAGACATTCTTTTACCAACAGAACAACTCAACCACATTAAATATGAGGATTCCTAAAAAAAAAAAAAAAAAGCCCAGAAGTATTCATGGCTTATTATTAAAGCAATGTCAAGATCTGGGACGCCTTCAATTCCTTCATTAGGTTAGCTGGCAGTTAGGGGTGGTGGTAGAGAGAGTCATAAAGGCAGGATAGATGAAGCCCTGGCAAATGGCAAAGCTTGGTAGCTTTCTGTTGCACTGGAAGAAATGAAACTGGTAATTCTCATTTTATTCAAGCCCTGTAGGCAAACGGCCCAGATGGGTTTTGGTATCCCCAGCTGCAAAGATGTGAGCTTCTGCAGCAGCAAGTGTGTCCAAAAGGCATTACCCTGATGCAGTATTGCTGTCTAGTAATAAGAAACTCCAGGTTGGTAAAGGAAACACATTAAGAAACATGTTTTTGTCACCCCCCCTTCCTATTCTTTTTATACTCTCTTCATCATCCATGTTGTCCCTTTATTGACTTGTAGAATTTCCTCTATCTGCTCTCTACCACATACACACCTTACTCCTCACTAATTCCTTTGTCATCTTCTCTGGAAGCCGCCTATTTCTCCAGGAAAGGAAAAATTCCAGCACTAGGGAGGAAACAAACTTTTAAACTAGCTGAAATAACAAATTTGTATTAACTCTCATAGATTCTACCTGATGACAGATCCAGGTTTGTTTGTGTTTTTTCCAGCATCATTAACCCTGTTTCTTGCTCTGCATCAGTCGACTCACCCTTATAATCAGAAGAATTATTATTATAGCTAGCAGTCAGAGAGAGAGTTTGGAGGCCAACTAATCCAATCTATTCATTTTACACATAAGGAACTGAGAGCCAGGGAGGTGATTTGTCTAAGGTCATATAGGAAAAAGGTAGCTTTTTTAGTTCAGGTTTTAAAGAATTGAGTTTCTAACGTTTCTTGAGTGCTAAGATTGTTCTGAGACTGGAACTATAAAAATGTATCATATATACATATATATACCTAAATGTATATATATATATATATATATATATATATATATATATATATATTTTCCCCTTATGTCCAACCTAAATTCCCACTCTTTGTGTTTCTATTCATTCCTTTGTGGAACTGGAAATTAGAGCATAGAAACTTTATTCACCAATGTTCTTTTATCAGCCACCTGCTTTCCTATCTCACTCCCCCCTCACTAAACTATATATTTACCATATCTTTTACCACCTTCCTTTGGCTTTCTGAGGGAACAATATCAGTAAAACTTACATTTACAAAACACTCAAGTTTGCAAATTGCTTTACATACATTATCCTCTTTGATCACAAAGGTATTATGGTTAAGATTGCATCTATTTTATAGAAGAGGAAAACTAGATTTGAGAGTTTGTGACTCACCCATGTTGTCACACAGTAGGCATCAGAGGCAGGAATCTGTCCAAGGTCTTTTCTATTTTAAAATCTAATGTTCTTTCCTCATGATACCATATTTACTCTCATAGTTCAGTGTATATATATATATATATATATGTATAAAGACATTTAGAGAAAGAACTGCCATACAGATTCAAAGGCTTATTATTAGCCAGTGTTTTTCATTAACTCCCTATTAAGTTTCTCTGCCACATTATTGATGGAGCTGTTAAATGACTCCAGACTCATCTTTCCATGAGGCAAGTCATCTGGGCTGAATTTCTGTACCATCAAACTTGAAGGAAAGACATTGTCACCTTGAGATTGCCCATCTCCAAAAACCATGGGATAGGTTAGCAGCAGATGAGGGAGGCCAGATGTTCAGAAATATCATCTTTGAATCTTCAATGTAATCATCCTGGGTAAGAGTCTGAGTCCCTTCTCCCCCAACATTATCCCCAGGTTCAGTCAATATTCATAACAACAAACATGATTCTTATGAAGATGATAAACAATGGGATGATGGTGGTGGAAAGCTGGATCAAAACTTCTGGGCTTTATTCCCAGCTCAATCACTCAAATATTCCCAGCAAATCTGTGAAATGGATATTTATTATCAAAAGATAAATGTTCATTTGTCCGGGTTGTTTTAGGTGCCATCCCACTGGGAATCATCAGAATGGGCTAGGAACAGCTACTTGTCCATTTTGGTGCAAAGATTCCTATCCTGTTTCAATGAGAAATAAGAAAACGATACCTTAGATGAGTGTCCACCAAGCTGGGATTAAGGAGGTTGTATAATAGTGTATAGTGGGAAATCTCTAAACTGAGAATCAGAAGACTTACTGATCTAATTGCCTCCACTACTATGTTAGGTGATTTGGAGAAAGTCATAACGTGGTCCCTGGTTTCACCTTGGTTTCCATATTCCAATATAAAGGAATCAGACTAAATGAACTCCCACTTCTCTTCTAGTCCTGCCATTTTCTGTGGCTCCCTTTTCTCTGACCTTCAGGAAAAATGGGGACTTTCGATATTGGACTCTCAACAGTAGAGCTTGATCTCACGAGCAGCTTACCTGTAATGGACCAAGAAAGCTAGTTGTGTGCCTTTGAGCGGTGGTGTATTTGTGTATGTGTGTTTGTGTATGTTTGGGAACAGGAGGCATTTCTATGTAGTATTTGCAAGCCTAATGTCCCTGAAGATATCTTTTGTTTGTCCTGGGTATAAATACATGACAACTCCCATGCTAATGGATTCTTCCCTCTGCCGCCTTCCTAGGCCCTCGTCCTTCTCTCCCCTCCCACACACAGATATCCAGTCCAAGCAGCATCAGAACAGATTCCCCCACTGCCAAGGGAAATATAGCTGCCAATAAGTGGGTATGTTCTTTCAAGCCAGTGCTCTTGGGTCCTGGCCCAGGGAACACATGCTCCATCAACACAAGGCAGGCGGCGGGCTTGCTGTTCACAAGCTGTAGGGCCTTTAGTCTGCCATGCATGATGCAAGGGCAAGATTAGGCCAAGGAAGACCAGGTCCTGAGCAAAAGTAAGGCAAAAAGAAGGGGAAAACCATGGCTCATTGGTTTCCCAAAGGAGGTCTCCATGCGTTCCCTGGTATCCCTAAATCAGCCCAAGATGGCTCGCTCTTGCTGAACATTTTTAGCTTCTCACAGGGATAACAACAACAACAATAACAACAACAAACCAACAACAGCCTCACATTTATGTAGCACTTTTAGTTTGGTGGAGTGTTTTACATAAATTAGCTCCTTTGAGCCTTCCAACAATCTTGTGAGGTCAAGTTATTTTTATCCTCACTTTATAGGAAGCAAGACTGGCAGAGTGAATCAATGGACAATGTATTTAGTTTGAGAGTGAATACCCATTTCTGGGTCCTCTGGTAGCTTTCTGTGTGACCTTAGACATATGTCTGTCTTCTTTTCTCTGCATTATGATGAAAACAGACCTTGTTCCCTTATTATCTTCTATTTTAAGGCTCTAGTATTATACTCTGGCTTCAGTGCAGGGGTCATTTAGTCTAACCCATGTCTGATCAACAATCTTTTCTTATCTAGCCTGTACCAGAAGACTTCCAGTGAGGGGAATCTGGAGAGACATAAGTGTTTAATAAGTGCTTTTTGGTTGATGGATAGATCATGACGTAGTCAAGGGTTTACAGTCATAAAATTTAGGTCCACTTCTCAGTTACTACCTATGTGACTTTGGTTAAGTCATTTCATTTCTTTGAGCCTTGATATTCTCATCTGTAACATGAGGGAGTCTTGATGAATTCCAGGATCTCTTCCAGCTCTAGAACATATGAGCTCAGTGCTGCCTATTTATCTTTGGAACAGCTCCATTTATTAGGAAGCCTTTTCTTATATTTGATCCAATATCACCTCACTGCAACTTCCACCCATTGAGCCTAGGTCTACTTTCTTAAGCCAAGGAAAACTAATCAAATTCACTTTTTTCATTAATTAGAGTGTGTGTTTGTGTGTGTGTGTGTGTGTGTGTGTGTGTGTGTGTGTGTGTGTGTGACAGAGAGAAAGAGAGACAGAGAGAGGGAGAAAGAGAGAAAGAAACTCCTTTGGCAGTTTAATAAAGTCTGTGGACTCCTTCCCAGAATAATGGTTAATGGATTGTGGACTACATTTATAATTGAAGAAAATGCTAAATTTCAATTATATGTTAGTCAGGACGGGGGAAGGAAGGACGAATTCCATTCACTCAAGTTTAAGGACCTCCTGAAATATATACACAGGATCCCAGGTTAAGAAATCCTCCTATTAACACCTGAAGAAGACAGGTGCTCTGTCCCTCCCCTTCCCAAAGACTCACTCCAGACTAAATAGATATAATTCTTTCAACTCATCCTTATATGGCAGGATTTCAAGTTCATTTATCATCCTGTTCATTCACTTCCAGATGAGCTTCTGAGCTCCTACTTATTGACTTCCTTCCTAAAATGTGGTGCCCGCTTAGTCAACAAGCATTTATTAAGCATTCACTTTACCAGATACTATTCTAGACACTAGAAATATGAAGGGGAAAAAACCCTACCCAGTCTTTTCCCTCAGGAACCTACATCCTAATGAGGGAAACAACATGTATATAACTATGCACATAGAAGATATGTGTATAATAATATTTACATATATAACAATATCTTATGTATATAATTATTTACAGGTATACACATAGACATCTACCTTTTCTAACAGGAAGAGGAAGGAATGGAAAAGGAGAGGTCAAGAGGAAGGGAGAAAGAGAAGGGCAGATAGAAGGGAAAGGGGAGGGAAGGAGAGAAACAAAAACAGAGACAGAAAGAATAAATGGAAGGCAGTCTAAGAAAGGAAAGCATTAATGACTAAGGGTACTGGGGAAGTCTTCCTTCAGAAAGGAAGATTTGAGCCGAGTCTTGGAGGCAGCCAGGGGGAACTAAAACAGAAGGAGGAAGAGCATTCCAGGCATAGGGAATGCTGTTTGTCAAGAGCAGTAAATAGACCAAGGTAGCAGACTCATTGAGTGCATCCAGTTGTGTTCTGAGGTGAATGAACTCAACAGAACTATCTTGTTCTAAACACTAGCTTCATTTCCATAGGATCTTTTCAGTGGGGAAAGCATTATCCTCAATGGAAAAAAAAGAGAGAGAAAGAAGACAAATAGTTTTGTGTGGTTCTTTCTACCTTCATTTGAATTCAATTGAATTCAATAAACATTTATTGAGAAGAGCTTGCCCATGTGACTCTAGCTCTTTGAACTCTGGAACAAAGGAAGTATAAAAATACTCGTTTTAGTGACTGATCACCTGTGTGCTGCATAGACTGCCTAAAGTTTTGATGCCCCATCGCTTTCTTATTTTTTTTAAATTAAGCCTTTTTTTTTTTTTTTTTAAAATTAAGCATCATAACTTTGTAATGCAAAGAGAGGGATGACACTGGTTTTTGGGCTCCATGGCTAGTTCATCAGGTCACCATGTAAAACCTTGACATCTGACCAGCTTTGTCTTGTTTGGTCACGTGAACAAAAGTCTCTTGCCTCAAAAGGTAAATGAGTAGAGACGTATAATCAGGTGGCCCTATGGGTTTTCCACGTTCCTTATAAAACTTCTTTTTAGCAGGCTCAGCTCCTACTTTCCATTTTTCAGCTTCCCTGGCTCCACTGCTGCTCATGCTTCATTTCAAATCTAGTTGAGTTATTGATGCAAGTGAAGAAAAGAAAGGAAACAAGATTGGTGTCAATTTCTCTTCTCTCTCTCTTTTTAATTCTTTACTTTGAAAGATCAAAAGGAGGGCCAAAGAGAACTCTTTCTTCCTCTTCTCCCTCCTCCTTCCCTCTCCTTCCCATAATAGAATGCAGGAGGAAAAATTCCAGCAAACGAAATTGTTCTCAGAAGTCTTTTTATTTCTCCTTTCAGTGGCTTTGATTTAGGTCCCATGGCTTTAATCAAAGTGTTCGAGGAGGCACAGAAATGATTCTGTTAAGCAAATTCCTTTCCTTGCTCACTCTCTTCCCACCCTAACCCTTCTTTCTTTCCTCCTCCCTCCACATTTTTTTATTATTTTTTCTTATTAATGTGGGTTGGAAAAAAGTATTCTCTGAATTATGGGATAAGGGAAGACTTGTAAGTTAAGTTTGCTTTCTGAACAAATAGCTGGATACTGGCTCTGCTACTATAGTTCTGACAAATCCCCAGAATAGATTGTGCCCTTCTTCCCCTCCCATCTTATGAAATTCACCCTTCATTCTTAGTGAGATCCCCAAATGGATAAAGAAATAAACCCATCCTTTCCATGAGCTGATGAGATATGGCTCTCAGTAGTGATAGGAGCTGATTTCTGTTCTCATCACCATCAGGAAGGTGAGCTTCTCTTAGCTCCCAGAAATATGCTTTGAATCACTGGAACCCTGTCACCAGATAGGCAAAGGTTTACTGAATCCATATGTAAAGAGCTTCATGCTGGGTGCAAACCAGCACCTGGGGAAGCTTCTGTCTCTGCTAGTTCCTTTCCATCTCTCCTCAAAGATGCCTAAGGAATTCACATCTGGAGTGCAGCAGCAGCAGCAGCAACTCTCATGCTGATGCTAATTGTGGTCTGGGTGTCTGGGGGAGAAGGGGAGTAGCCAGGCCTTTGTAGATTAAAATCAGCACCTTGGAACAAGCAGTCATCCTTAAAGTACACCGAGGACCTCTGTAAGCAGACGGAGACCCTGTTGGGAGATTGGGATCATATGATTCCTCCAGAGAGGGGAGAATTTTCTGAAACAACCAGTGAAGGAATTTGAATTTTTAATTCCAACTGAATTCATTTCTATTCTTTGCCTTTTGGAGGAAGATGCAATGTCATGTAGTGGAGAGAAGCCAGGAGCGTCTGAGTTCAAGATCCACATCCCACATCCTGAGTAGGGTCACACAGTGACCAGTGGGGTCAAACTCAGATAACAAAGGATCCATAAATATTGACTTGTTTGGTCATTTCAATCAAGTCCAACTCTTCGTGTCCCCATTTGGGGTTTTATTGGGAGAGATACTGGAGTGATTTGCCACTTCCTTCTCCAACTCATTTGTCAGATGAGAAAACTGAGGCAAATAGAATTAAGTGATTTGCTCAGTTTCACACAGCTAGTAAATGTGTGAGGCCAAATTTGAATTCAGGTCTTCTTGACTTTAGTCCTAGAACTCTACTAGCACACCTAATTGCCCTGAATATTGACTTAGAGAATCACAAATTAAGATTAAGTAATATTGTATTTTCCTTTATTTTGTTAAACATTGTTCAATTATATTTTAATTTAGTTTGGTCATATTTAGGAGTTTTACAGGCTTCACTGCACACTAGCAGTCTGATCCCTCTGTTAACTCTCTAAGTTAATAAATCTCTAAGACTAAATTTCAGGGAAGTTGCTAACATCATTCATGGGAAAGTAGGATTACCAGGAGTTCTTTTTCTAGAACAATGACATTACAAGTCTAGCCCCTATCTTTGTCACTTTTCTATGTGGGGCAATAGCTTTGGACATCATCACTAGTGAGTACTTCTGCCTGATACGCTCCTAGGTCATTTAGGCTCTGGAGAATGAAATAATTGACTTCATTTTGGATGTAACCTGGATGACCACAGCTCTCAAATTACTCTGAGGCAACTATAGGTGGAGAGTTTATGGTACAATGGAGAGAATGCTGAATCTGAATCAGGGGTTCAATCCTAGCTCTGCCATGGAACTTGGGGAAATAATTTCACTTCTTTGAGCTTATCTTTAAATTAAGGGCATGGAACTAGATCCACAAGGCCCCTTCCTATGCCCTCTTTGCTTAGAACTTCCTCATTTGTCTTTTTCTTGATTTTGAAGGCCATATTCTTGGCAATGCTGAGAGGCCTGAGAAGTGGTAGTAATGACTAGAAACTGGCAAGAATTATTGAACTTCTATGGTAGACAGATCTGATAATTATACATAATGCATATGTAATAATGAATTCATTGCTTGGGTCTTTGAGTCAGTCAACATGATTGTATGAGATGGATTAGGAACAGCCCAGCCTAGAGGTCCTCTTGACTTCAGAATGATTTTCCTAACTTTACCTGCATTAGGTTTAAAAGCAACCATCTCTGGATGATCTGGGGAATAACTGAATTGCCTTAAGAAGCTCCATCCTATCAATAATTGTGTTGGGCAAGTGGGAAGGGGGCAGACAGAAAAGGTAAAGCTTTTTCCCTGTTGGTCTTGCAAACTATGTAATTTGGTGGGATGAGAAAAAGGGATGTCAGATCTTTAACAGCAGGTCCCTAAAGGGAATATATTTGTTAAACATTATAATTACCCTTCAGTGGCTGAACTCTATAGCAATTGAAAACTCCATAGCAATTGAAAACTCTATAGCAATTGAATCCACGGTGAGAACCATTACCATTTCTCAAATGATGCTTTCATTTAGATAAGGCAGGCAATTATACATCTTGATTAGGTCACCCTTCCCAGGGGAGGATAAGTTATTTATCTGAGTAGCCCCCTCCTTGTAAATGATGTTATAGACTTGCAGCTAGAGTACCAAATCCCTCTCCATTTCTCTAAAAATCTGTTTGTTTCTCTTTTGTCTGGTTCTTTTTTTCTATAAAAATACATGTAGTCAAGGTTGATAGGGATTGCTTAAAATATGAATTATTCACCAGATAAATATAACCATGAGAAGAGCAATGTTGGTCTGAGAGTCTGAAGACCCAGAAGACAGTACCAATCCTACTTCTAGATTAAGTCCCTTAACTTCATCTATTAAATTGGAGGAAGGAGGTGGACTGGATGACTGGTAGGGAAAAGCCCTTTCTTTGGAGTTAAAGGATCTGAGTACAGGCTCTATCTTTGATGCTTCCTATCTGTATAACCTTGGGAAAGCCATTTAACTCACTTGGACTTCAGTTTCCTCATCTGAAAAATGAGGAGATAAATTGTTCTAATTGGCCTTTGAAATTTCTTCTAATTAGAGGTCTAATAGAGGTCTTCTAATAAGAGGTCTAAATTCTTATGGTTGCATCTGTAAGGACTTTTCTAGCTCCAACATTCTGTGACTGTGATTCTTTTGGAATTCAGTTGTTCAGACTGTGATTCTTTTGGAATTCAGTTGTTCAGTTATTTTAGTACGTCTGACTCTTCATGAACCCATTTGGGATTCTCTTGGCAAAAGATACTGGAGTGGCTTGCCATTTCCTTCTACAGGTCATTTAGAGTCAAGTGACTTTCCCAGGGTTACACAGTGAACAAGAGTCGGAAGCCAGATTTGAACTTGGGAAAATGAGTCCTCCTGTTGCCAAATTCAGGGCTCTATCCACAACTCCATGTAACTGCCCCTTCAAGATCATACAATACAAATAAAAATGCAATTGTGTGAGGTTTTGTTTGTGGCATTCTTTCCACATGCACAAACAATCTGACTTTTTCTTTAAGACAATCCTGCTGAGCAGATAAGGCAATCATCATTAGCTCCATTTTTCAGATAAGGAGATTGTAAATCCAAAATCTGGAGCTGGGAGGGAACTGATAAGATGATCCAATCTAACTTTCTCTCTTATAAGGAGAAAACTAAGGCATAGAGGCACTTGAGTGACTCGTGAGGTCCCAGAGGTACTAAGTGACAGAGTTTAGATTCATGTCCAAATCCTCTGGCTTCCAAACCTAGTGTTCTTTCCACTGAAATGACCTATCCAAGCCAAACTTAACAAAGTAGCAAATAAAAGAGATTGCTAAGTCATACAGTGGATAGAACATTGACCCTGGAGCCAGTAAAATGTGGTGACAAATCTATCTTCAGACATTTAACAGCTGTGTGATCTGGGCAAGTCACTTTACTCTGTTTGCCTCCTCTCTAAAATGAAGGAGTTGGACAAGATGATCTCTTAGATATATAGCAATGGCCTCTATCCCTTGGGACCTAGGTTCAAATTTCCATTGTACTATTGATGTAACTTTGTATTCTTCCTATTGCCTCAAAAGTGGTTTGGTTCTAAAGTGAGCACTACCTAGAGAAGAGGAGGCAAGTCCCTTGTTATATACCAGGAACTGTGCTAAACATTGTAAATAAAAACACAAGCAAAAAGAAAAGAAAAAGAACAAAAAAAGAAAACACTTGTCCAAAAAGAATGTTTTTTTTCTTTTTTTTTTAAGTCCAAATCCTTTATTGTCTAGGATTGTGTCTTTTAATGGGGAAAGGTAACATACAAAAAAAGAACTGAAACATGAGCTGGGGAGGGAGACACTCATACAAGAGCATTGGGGTGAAATCTAGAGAGTCAAAAGCAGACCTGAAAGGGTAATGAGGAGTGGCTGGTTCCATTTCCTCAAGATGGGGGGTGGGGAGGTGATCAAAGAGGGACTCACCAATGAGGAGAAGGGAACCACCGGGTACAGAAATATTCCTGAGTGACAAGGCAGCTAAGATAGAGGTCAAAAAAGGCTAGGTACCTACTATTTTAGTAGAACAAAATGATTCCTTCTTACAGAAACCTGTTTACTCAGGCTTCTGTTCCTGCTATGTCCAAAGATCTTGCTACAATCTGCTTATACCAATGATCCTGGGCCTTGAATGTTTGCTTTAAGATAAAGGTGAAAGATATAACAGTCTCTTGTTAATCTATACGGGTTCCCTTTGAGGTAGCTGAGTTTTAATTTTCCAGTTTTTCACATGTTAGATCTGAGTCACAGACTCTGTTAACAGATGTCAAACATCTGGCTGAAAACTAGAGGGAGATGGAGAGCATTTATGCATTTGGAAATATCCAGATAATTGCTTCATTTTCAGTTATGATCCAGAACCTTGATATCATAAAGATTCAGTCACAAAAAGGTGAAGTTTTAAGCCCAGGGAACTAGTTAGCAGTGGAAGCTTCCAAAACCTTTTTTTCACTGCAACGCCTTGTCTAGGAGAAAATGCTATTTTCTCCTAATGGAGTACTTTGTATCCAGGAGTCTCCTTCCTTCTAGTGTGGATATCCTCTATAAATTCCTTTCTCTGACTTTAGCCTAACAAAATCCTTTGCCGTAACTCAGGCTCAACCCAATGCTGTTATTTATTTATTAGATTTGCCTGCAGAGTTCTGAGACCACTGGGCATACGCACAGACCTATAAAAAAATACACAATGCAATTTCCAAACACAACTGAGAAGTCCCCAGGAAGAGTCAGCTGTCAGCAAGGCTGTGTGTAGTTGGGGGAGAGCAGACAGAAAAGAAGTCTCACACTGAGCTCCAAAGAGGAGTAAGCTAGCAGCCTGTGAGCAGGAGGAGATGGAACCAGAAGGTGCCATTCTCCTTGGAAAATATTCTGAGTACTCTGCCTGTGATGTCATGTACGAGAGCTCTGGCTGACCGAAACTACGGAGTCTACCGAGTAGGAGACAGGATACTCAGTTTCCAGTTTTCTTGTAGGTTACCTGTCAGTACAAAATTATTTCATTTAAGGAAGCTGATGGCAATCATGTTCCCTGATTTTGCTTTCTTTCTATATTTTTTATCTTTCGAAAAAAGTAATTTATTCACACATTCATTAAACAAATGTTTATTAGGAATGAATCTAACATGCTGTGTAAATTATAAGTTCAGCTTTGAAAATAAAAATTCACCTCCTTCCTTTCCTCCAGAGGTGGAGAACTTGGAATTTAGAACATTATGTATACTAACAGATACTGTTTATATGTTTCTGGTTAGTCTTCTAAAGGTTTTTTTTTTAGGTTTTAAAAAATCTTTCTTTTAAATTTTTTGTTACAAAGGAAAGTTTACTGGTTAGGGACCAGATACCAGATATGCTTGGAAATAAAAGTGGTTTAAAAAAGTGTCAATAAAATTTAAAAAGCATTTATTAAGAGTCTACTATATGTAAAGCATTGTATTAGGTTCTTGGGAAAAATAAAATGTTTTCCTTTCCTGTCTTGGAATTTTATGGGAATATGACACAAACACAGGAGCTATCATATATAATGTTACTGACATGCATCACAGAGATATAAAACAAAGTGTTATAAGAGACCTGAGAGGAAGCCAATAACGTTAATAACAACAACAGCTCAAATTTCTATAGTGATTTCAGGTAAATAATTTCTTTCCACACAACAACCCTATAGAGTAGGATGAGAATTCTCTCCTGTTAACATACGGACAAATTGAGATTCAGAGAGGTTGTGACTGATCAATCCATTTACACAACTAGGAAGCCACAGAATTGGAAATCAACCATTGGGTAGGCAGAGACAGCAGGCTAGTGAGATGGATTGAGTGCTGGACTTGGAGTTAAGAATATTTGAATTCAAATCCAGCCTCAATCACTTAAATAGCTTTGTTACTGGGCAAGTCACTTAACTTCTATTTGTTTCAATATCCTTATCTATTAGTTCCAAGGATTGATTGGATAAAATGAAATAATATTATAATATATAACATAATATCATATATATTATAGGATATCCTATAATATATATGATATTATGTTATAATATTAAATAATTAAATAATAAGTGCTTTGTGAACCAAAAAATATTATATAAATGCTAGTGATGATGATGATGATGATACATTTATTAAGTACCTAAAATGTACCAAGCACTGACCAAGGCACTGAGGATACAAATGCAAAGAATGGAACAATTCCTTCAAGTAAGAAGCTTCCATTTAAATGGAGATCAAGGATATAAATAAACATTTACTAGATAAATATAAAAAGAATGCATAGCAATGCAAATACATAGTGGCTAAATAGAGAGTGTTCTTTATATAAGGTGCAAAAGGGCAGGCACTAGCAGTTAGAGAACCCCCAAAAGTATTCATGTATAATAAGATGATTGAGCTACATCTTGAAAGAAGGGGTATTCTGGGAGGCAGAGTTGAGGAGGGGAGTACATTTTAGCCACAACACAAAAGCACCCAGATAGAAGTTGGAGATTATTGTGTGTGAAGAACAGAGAAAAAGCCAGTTTATCTAGATCACATCTTGCAAGAGGAGGAGAATATCCCATAAATCTGGAATGGTAAGTTGGGACCAATATTAAAAGCTGAACCAAAGAGTACATTTTATCCTAAAGTCAAGGGAACCAGCTACTGGACTTGATTAAATAGGGGTGTAACGTGGTCAGTTCCTTAAAAAATCACTTTGGTAGTACTGTGTAGGATAACCTGGAGCTGTGAGATCCTTAAGGCAAAAGGGCCTTTGCAATATAGCTAGGCAAGGGATGATTTCTCTTCCTTATGTGAGGGAAAGGAAGGATGGAGATAGAAAAATGATTCGACAACTAACTGAATATGCAGGATGAGGTCAAGCAAAAGACCTAGCAGATTACAAAGGAACCTATAAACTTAGGGAGCTGGTATCTAAGGACTATTTGACACGATAAATGAAACTGAAATACGGAAAGAGAGACAAGAAGAGAAGAGGAAGCATAATGATTTAGGAGATTGGGTTGCCTCAGAATTTAAGTTCATTTTCATAGAATGTTCATGCTGAAAACTATTTTTACAGCCCACTTAGTATACTCTTCTGCCATTGAGCTGGAGCATATCACTAATAAAGGTATATCTACCTTTATTAGGTAGGTACCTTTAAAGGTATATAACTTTAAACACCTCCACAAATAGTGGTTCCAAGACCTCCCTTAGGAATTCTTTCACATGTTTTACTGCCTCCATTCTGTCTAGCTTGAAAAATTTCTGGGCCAATTGCCACTTGGTCAGCTTTCACTGAAGATGAAGAAGAGAGAGTTAGTCGCCTCCTTACCAAAATCCCCTTGAGATTCAGTCATTTGTCATATTCTTTCTCAGTTTTCTTCCTCTGAGGTTGAATGGGTCCCATTTGGATTTGTGAAGGCCCAAAGACTTAAATCTGAGTGGTTTTATGAATTAAAACTTATGTGACTTTGGGTAAGTATTTCATATGTTTGGACTTGAATTTTCTTCTCTTTAATAGGAAGAAAGAATGGTGAATGAGGTAATCTCCAAGATTCCTCTAACCTCTGAGTTAAAGAATCACTGCTTTACTGATAGGGGAGACCCCAGAAGACATCCAGACTAGGGATCCTAAACATTTTTGGGTCCTAGATACCAATGGATAGTTTGGTAAAACGTATGGATCCATTCTTAGAATAATTTTTAAGTTAAAATGGAAGAAAATGCTAAATTTCCTTAGTGCAGGACTTCTTAAACTTTTTTCACTTACAACCCCTTTTTGCCCCAGAAATTTTTACATGATGCCAGAATACAGAGAAATTAAACATTTATTAATAATGAATCATAATTTTGTGACTCCCACATTCAGTTAAGTGACCCTATATGGGGTTGTAACTCACAGTTTAAGAAGCTGAGTCTTAGAGGTTAATGCATGTAAATAAATATAGTGGTAAAATACAGGGTATTCCTTTAGAGGTTAGCAAATTATAGATTCTTAGAAATTAGTGAAAATAAAGGTGCATTTTTGCAATTAAAGTTCATAGATCTCCTGAAATTCATGGGGTCCAAGAACTTAGTGGACCATAGATTATGAACCTCTAATCTAGACCAAGCCCCTCAAAATATACATGGGGAAATGGAGGCCCAGGGAAGTTATGTACCTAACCCAAGAGGTAGCTTGTAAGCATCAAATTTGGATGCAGATTCTCTTTCTCTGGGATCAGGACTCTTTTCACTTCAAAACAGTAATATTTGAACATCCCATTACTTTTTCTGAATACAGTGGACTCTGCTTCTGCCTTTATTTAGATATTTTGAAAGATCCATAATTCATCAGTGTGAGTTCTTCCCCTCCCCCTTTGCCTTTTTTTTCTGGACAGTTTGGGTCTATGTTTTTCCATAAAAGGCCTCTCATTCTTTTGGTATCTCTGCTATGTCAATGTGCTACTTGAGTTATTAATATCTTGAGTCTTATTCTTATATAAATTGAGCTTATTTCTTTTTCTTTTCATTCATATCCTCCAGGATCTTTGCTAAATTACTTAAGTGGTACTTTCAATAATTTCAAACAATTTGCCAAACGTTTACCTCTTTTGCCTAAATATTCTCTCAGTGATGCTAGATGGCTAGAACATCATGGTCTCATATGCATTAAAATGACAGACAACACAAAAAACAATGGAAAGATGCATGGTGAATATCAGTAGACTGTATTAAGTTATCACTGAGGAATTGTGTGAGAAGAATTGCTTAGGTTAAAGTCTAAATTGCTGACCTGAATGCCTCCCTTCCTGGATCCCTGTGTTGCCAGAGCCATTTGGGAATCACTAGATTTTCCCTCCTTTCTATGCCTCCTATGCTTCTGGATATATATCTAGCCGCTAGAAAAACTAAGTGCAGTTCTCCGTGACAAGGAGGAGAAAGAGACCCAGTCTCAGCAACTATGTACCCTTTTAAAGGATTCTCCCCCTCAGAGCAGGATTGAGACTATGAGCTCGTTCAAAACATGAACCTATCTATTTTTGTTTTTTAAAAACATCATTGACCGCACGCAAGAAGTTCAGCTCAAATACTGCTGTTTGTAAGCTGCTCAGCAATGTTTGCCATGGTTATAATTGGTATCATTAAGCTTTGGTGACATTATTAATGCTGATGATTAAATTGCTATCAACCCCACTTTACCATTTACACAAACAGCCACGACATTTAGGCATCATCAGGCCCACAGCTCAGGCTCTGGGAATAGTGAGTGGAATTGGAAAAGATCAGTGGAAATCCACCTACTCGAACACCCTTTGGAGATCAAGATCGAAATATCTTTGCTTGCCCTAAGTAAGATGTTTCTTCCTAAAGCAGCTGCTTTAGGAAAGCCCAATTTTGAGTCAAGTTTCAGTGCATCTGAATTCATTTATATTTTGCACCCTCCCTAAACATAAAAGAAGCAATGTAAACCAGCATTACCTGAGGTTTATTTTACAGTTGAGGAAATTGAGGCAGACAGGGCTTTAAATGGTTTGCCCGATATCACACAGCTACTAAAAGTCTGAGACTAGATTTGAAATCGACTTCTTGACTTTAGACCTAACCACCACTATTCTCCCTGTCACCTAAATTCAAATCTAAATGTGGAAAAAACACAAATAAGGCAGGTTCCCTTATTTTCTTCTGTTTTTGTTAATGGTAGGGAATGGGAGAGGAAAGGGAATATGAATTTAAATAGTACCTACTATGTACTAGGTATCATGCTAAGCACTTTATGAATATTACCTTATTGAATCCCACAACTCTTGCAAAGTAGGTGTTATTATTCTAGCACCTACTTTGGAAAGGAAACTGAGGCAGACCGAGGTTGAAATGATTTGTCCAGGATCACATAGCTAGTAAATGTCTCAGACTGGCTTTGAATTCATGACTTATTGACTTTAGGGTCAGTGGTCTATCCTATGTGCCACTTCTACTCTTTCTCTCATCTAGGTTTAAATGTTTCTAGTCATCTAGGATTCTTCCATTTCATTTCTACCCAAATTCATTCAGTTTGCCTTCTATATAATAACTCCATAGTGTCACAGTTCTCTTCCTCTCTCTTCACTCACATAGCCACTATCCTAATTGAGGTTTTTACCATATCTTCTCAGGACTTTGTCATAGCCATCTAATTATTTAATCCCCCTGCTTCCAACATCACCTCTTTTCCAACCCATTTTTTCTTTCATATACTGCAATATGACCTACCAAAATCCCTTTATGTTTATTTTGTATCCTATATTTACTTACCTGGGAACTTACTCCATCCTTAAGCCCTCTGATGGTTGAGACTATTTATTTTTTATGTGAATCCTCAGCTTCTAGCATACTACTTGATTCATAAGAGATCCTTGGGTTTTTTGGGTTTTATTATGAATGGACTGATCTTTGATGCCTGGGTCATACTAGTCACTTTCTTGTTCCAAATCTTCAGTCATTCACTATTGTCTGTAGGGAAATGAAGCAAATGAAGAAAGAGGTTCTTGAGTCAGAGAAATTTTGGTTAAAATTCCAGTTCTTACAATTACTACTTTTGTGGTCTTAGGCAAGTGATTTAACGTTCCTTGATTTCAATTTCCTAACACATGAAATGATGGGATTGAATTAGATAACTTCTGATATCCCTTCTAGGTCTAAATCTTTGATCTTATTGTCAAGAGGGTATAAATGGAATAAATCCATTATCGCCTTCTCTTAAAGTTGGGAATAACAGAGTGATTCAAGTCCATTGGATGAAAGAAAATGAAACCATACAGGAAATGCATTGGGGTTGTCAAAAGATATTCAATCACACCCTCAGGGTCTTATATAAATTGGCAAGCCAATGTGGACCTCAAAACTCCAGTGGTTGTCCAGGGCAATTCTGGAAGCTATTCCAGTCAATCCCAAAGAAGGAATTATTTGGTTGAGATGAGATGGGAGCAGGGAATAAGAAAAAGAATCTCTATCCCCTATCTTTCTTGAACAGAAGAAAACCTTATATACTTCAAAAGGTCAGAAGATTTGGACTTCCCACCGGCAGCCTAGCAGTGTCCACAGGACAGCTCCATTGACTTTGGGAAATGAGAACAAATTAGATCAACTGAGAAAAGGGAGCCTTTGCAGAACCCAGCAGAAAGCTATTCTCTACCTAAAGGAAACTGCATAATGATTCCACAAAAGGAGAAACAAACTTTCAGCAACACCTTTGCAGTTTAAGTTTAACACCTTACTTTAAGTTTGAGACCACTTTCTCTTGGACTCTAAATGTGCTTGTGGGAAAATATGACCTACATTTGGGTTGGGAATGAGTGGGGCAGCAATGCTTTCATAGCAACTGTTCTTTCTATACTACCTTAGTAAATAATAACTTCTAAAAGCTAATTAAGTCAGACTGGATAATTGATATCAATTGATAATCTTTGGAGATAGAATACTGGTGGGGGCTTATGAGCCCTAGTATTATGTTTAAAAAAAAAAACTAGCCTTCTACATCATCAGTACAATGTCAAAATGGATGAGTGAGTCCCGGCACATTATGATAAAATATGAACTCCTAAACTAGACATTTAAGGACCTTTATAACCTTGCTCTAGTCTCCCATTTTTGTTTCATTTGATAACTGAACTGTTAGCACATCCACCAACTCAACATGCCAATTTCTGTCTCTATATCTGTTGTACACTCCCTCTATATATCTGTCTTTAAAATCTTTCTCTTCCTTCAAAGCTCGGCAGATGCAAACTCTTCCATGAAAACCTTTCATGATCTCTCCAGGCAAAAACACTGTCTTCCTACACAAGATTTACTAGTGAATTTTGTTAGGGTTTTGCTTTTGTTTCCATTACTTCCTATCTTGTGTTATGCTTACCAGTTTACATATTATGTTCTTTCTGACAGTAGAACGAATGTAAAGTCCTTGAGGACAGAGAATTTTTTTTTTAATATTTCTGTCCTCAGTGCCCAGCTGAATACTTTATGTTCAGCTTCTTAAATTCCAGTTGAATGTAATTACACTGGAAAATTTTACATTTTACAGGAAACACATTAACCAAGAAAAAAGCAGGGAAAAAGAATGCATCTACTTTAGAGATAAAAAATGACCTTCTACTAAATAGCTAACACCTGACATTTGTGATTTGTGTGTGTATGTGTATGTATAATATATATGCATATGTAATTACATATAATACAGATATTTACATATATATTCAATCCATTAAAAAAGATTTATAACATGCCTATTGTGTGCATAGTACTAGGCTAAAGAGCAAGGGCTACAGAAAAGGGAGGAACTAAAACATGGTCCCTGTTTTCTAAGAATTACGAACTGAATTGAAAGAAGCAAAACATGCTTTTGAAAAAGAAAAAACTTCTTTGAAATGAATTAAGAACACTAAAGGCATTCAGCAGAAAATGTGTCAGCATATATGTTTGCTCACAAATATATGTTGTACATACATGTATATGCATGAATATTATCTGTACTAAATTCATGGGTACCCCTTTGATTTTCCCACAGGAGAACATCCTGTGAGGTCTCTCTTCCTACTTTGACACGCAATGGGAGTGAACTATCCTAGGAGACATGTGCTGGGCATAGAAGAGATAGAATCCTGGACCTGGTCTCTGGAAGAAAAATTTAAAAGGGGCCCAGGTTTCCATAGAGGTTTCAAAACCCTTCAGATAGCAAAGCATTCTCTGTTCCACCATTTCTTCACTTGTCATATTGGGAGAAGGAGTCTTGCTCCTTCATCTCTTCCAGACAGATTATCCAGTCTGAGTCTGAGTGACAAAGGGAATTCTGAAGTAAGGAATGACCCTTCTTTCTCCGTCTCTTGTAGCCCCCTCATGCCAGAGTACTGGGCGTGGATGGTTGTAGCTATTTTCCCATTTACTTACAATGTAGATGCTGTCTCCATATACGCGGTGTATAAAAACTTAGGCTTTCTACATGGATATGTGTGAAGAATCATAATTCACTTTACTAATAGGAACTCTGTATTTAAATGGGATCTGATTTACATAAAACTGGATTACACATAACTTTTCAGGAATAGATATATTGTTTAAAAGTGAGGTACAAGGGGACAGAGATAAGATGACATAGTAAAGACAGGAACTTGCCCAACCTCTCCCTGAAATTGATCCAAATTTCTTTAAATAATGACTCTAAACAAATTTTAGAGCATCAGAACATTAAAAAATATGGGGTAGAACATTTTCCAAAGGCAATTTAGAAGCTCAGCAGAAAAGTTCTGTGACACCAGGGTGAGAATCCAGCATTTAATCCCAGTTCAGGGTGCCCCAGCACAGCATCCTACCCAGCCCCAGAGATCCTGGTGGCTTTCAGATCCCTCAACTCCCAAGAAGAACCTGGAAGGTCAGCAGAAAAGGTCTGTGGAACCAGAGTGGAAGCCCAGTGCCCAATCCGGCTGAGAAGTGCAGGCCCATTCCAGCCTCAGTGTTAGCCAGATGGGATCTCTGAATCAGCTGCAGTATTGGAGACCTCTCTGTCTAGAAACACAAGGGAGGACTCAGAAGGTCAATGGAGGGGGTCTGTGGCTATGGGATGGGAGTCTGGTGTGAAATCCCAGTGTAGGTTAATGCAGCCTCAACCCCAGTCAGCACACTAGATCTTACAGCCACTGTGGGATGAAGTCACGCCTAAACAGCTCCAGGGCAGAAAAGAGTGCTTGTGGTCAGATTCCTAGAAGGATTTCTGAAAACAGGCTGTATAAAACCCCTGGAGCTTGGGACAGTGCATCCTTTATCCTGGAAACAGAGCCCTACTCTAACAAAGAGTTAAAGGCAGATTAATAGGCTAGGAAAATGAGCAGAAAACAAAAACAAAATTTCAGATCATTGCAAGTTATTATGGTGAAAAGGAAGATCAAAACACATGGTCACAAAGTGATAACAAAATCAGAGCTCCTACACCCAAAGTTTCCAAGATAAAATAAGAATTGGGCTCAAGCCATGGATGAACTCAAAAGGCATTTTGAAAATCAAATAGAGAGATAGAGGAAAAAATAGAAAAAGAATTGAGAGAGATGCCAAAGGAACTACAAACAGCTAATGAGGAGAAGAATGCCTTAAAAAAGCAAAATAGGCCAATTGGGAAAGGAGGTACAAAAGCTCACTGAGGAAAATAATTCCTTAAAAAAAATAGAATTGAGTAAACGGAAGCTTAATGACTATGAAAAAACAAGATGCAATAAAGCAAAACCAAAAAATATGAAAAAAATAAAATTGAGGTAAAGCTACATGTATCAGGGATACATGTTAACTATATGATTCACTCCAAGAAGTATAATAGCATTAATAAATTAACCAGGAGCTAGATAGGGGGACTAGATAGCTCTCAAATGGGACATTTAAGACAAATAGTGTGGTACCATGAGAACTGGGACTGCAAACTGGGGCAAAATAACATGAATCAGCTTAACCCAAGGGACCCTGAAGATCCCAACACTGTCATCTGGCCTACTGAAGTAGTCTAAGCACCCCTGGGCCTCGCCATCTGCTCCTCATCTGCAGCCTTGGAGTTCTGGTACTTTTCATGTCTTACAGCCAAACTTTCTTTTATGTGTTGTCCAATTAGAGTATGACCTTTTGGAGACTCCATAGTCATGGGACTGCCTCAGTTTTACTGTTTGTATCCACAGCTCTTTACCCAGTGCTTGGCACATAGTTGAAGCTTAATAAAAGCTCTTTCATTCAATCAATTTATTGAATATATAAAATATATGAAATACATGTAAAATATATAAAATACATATAACGTATATATAAAAATATATGTGAATAAAAATAATTGAAAAAATCAGTCATAGGTCATGAGTGAACACAGTTTCTCTTCTCTAAAAACTATTTGCCCTTCCTGTGTACCCCAAAAGTATGTGTCTGGAGAGAAAATAGGGAATTAAAGAGAAGTACTATGGATGTAGGGCTAAACAGAAGAAAAGATGTTTCAATTCCTTGTACGGGATGATAAATCCCATGACACTGGAGCCGGAGACTGGAGTATCTTTTGGGGAGACCTTTACCTTCCTTTCTTATTCCTTTCAAATCCAACTATCTGCTATAAAAATCCTGAACTCATCCCGCAGGGAATAGTATTCTGGATCTGACAAAAGGAAGACCTGACTTCTAATTCTACTTCTGATATTTCCTTTATGATCACCGGTAGAACTTACTTAAATTTTCTGAGCTTCAGTTTCTTTTTATCTGTAACATGAGGACAATCGCATCTGTAGCAACTCACAAGGTAATTGAAAGGTTCTAATTGGATAATGTAAAGTGATTTTAAAGCCAAAAAGTGCTATAAAATTGTCATTTGTTGGGATGATGATGATGATATGGATCAGGTGCCAAATTTAATCTAACAAGTAGTTATTGCTCATACACCATGTGGAAAGCAGTGAAATAGGACTATAGAGGATACAAAGAAGGACACAAGGTGTCTCAAACATCTTAGTATATTCTTAATCCACCGAATTCTAAATTAAAGCATAAATGATTTTTATGCTATTAAAGCTTAAATGACATGGAGACTTTTGGGACATCTTGTATTATTTGGTCCCTACCTTCTGTGGTTAATAGCCTATGTACTTGCTTCTATAAATCTTTTCTGAGTGTTCAAGAACTGGCCATTGGGATAGTAAGAACGGAGATAGAGTATGATTCTTTTTTTTTTTTTTTTTTTGCTGAGGCAATTGGGGTTAAGTGACTTGCCCAGGGTCACACAGCCAGGAGGTGTTAAGTGTCTGAGGCCAGATTTAAACTCAGGTCCTCCTGACTTCAGGGCTGGTTTTCTACCCACTGCACCATCTAGCTGCCCAATATTGGACAATTCTAATGATCCGAGACAAACATACCCCTGCTCTGGTACAGAGTTCCAGCATCTTCCTTTGTCATTGGCCTACTTCTAACTCACGAGTGTGAGAAAGGTGAGACTAGCTTCTATCCTCTGGTATCCTGAACAAAAAATCCGGAAATCGACCATCCCCACTCAAAGGCTGCACAGAGCCCTTGTGTCCCAGTGTCCCTGTGTGTCTCTAAGGAGCTGTCTGGACACAGAAAGTCTGGCTGATCTGTGGGGCGCCACACTTGCTAATAAGCCATGATAGACACGCGTGTGTGTGTGAGCACGCTTGGGAGCTAGCTTCCTTTGGAGGCAAGGCAGTTTATCAATAGAGGAGGAAGAGGAGGAAGAGGGCAGCTGTGTCTTGGATTTGAATGGGTTACAGGGTCCGCTCTACCGCTCAGGATGGATGCCAGCAGGGGAAGTGTCGGAGCTGTGAGGAGAATACCAAGTTTCTCCCTGCAAGGGCCGATTCTAGCTGAATACAGCCTCCTCGCCCTTAAATCCAATTAAAGGCCCATATTATGTCAGTGGAAATGTATGCCAATCCTAATATAGTCTAATAAGCCTTAAAATAGCACTCTGCAAGTGGAAAGCCCTGTGGTTTAATTTGATTCTCAGCCTAATAACAGGCTTAATAAGAGGGAATTGGCCCCCTTTTATTTTCCAACTGGTCTCTGCATGCTCTTTTCTTTCTGTCTGTCTTTCTTTTTCTCGCCCCTTTCTTTCTCTCCTTAGTGGAGTTGAGTGGACACAACGTGAAGCTGGAGTAGGAGGGAGGCGGGCTTTCCTTTGCCTTCCAAGCTCCCAGCTGAGCTCCCATTGGCTCTTTTTCAGCCTAAGGCAATGTAACTGGCAGAGAATGAGGATTCCTGGATAATCTGCTCAGCCCGACAGTGGGTTCACATTAGAACTGTGGACAACCTTCTGTATGCCATCACTTCCATACTAAGACAAGTAGAAATATCGATCCCTGATTCTGGAGATGCAAAGCACCCATTACTGCCTCCTTTTTGTGCCTCATCCTCCTTATTCTCTCTCTCTCTCTCTCTCTCTCTCTCTCTCTCTCTCTCTCTCTCTCAACAGATCTCCTCAAGTTAAAGGCTGGTAGGGATCATTTAGTCCAGAAGTTCTGAGGATGAATTTCAGGGTATTTGTGAAGTTGGATGGGAAAAGATTCCTTATTTTCAATAACCTCAAACTGAAATTTAGAATTTCCTTTAATCATTTAAAAATGTTATTCTGAGAAAGTATCCACAGACTTCACCAGCTTGCCAAAAAAAGACACTCAAAATGCTTAAAAACTCCTAATCTGATCCAACTCCATGTTTACAGATGAAGAAACTAAGGCTCAGAAAATCACTTTATCTAAGGCTACAGAACAAATTAGGAGCAGAGGAACATTAGAATCCAGTGCTGAACAAATTAGGAGCAGAGGAACATTAGAATCCAGTGCTGTTACTTCTATCCTAACTAACCTCCCTAAACCTTAAACGTATTTGATATTTGACATCTACCTCCTCTTCAGATTTTGTGGAGAGATCAAAAGACATTGGGAAGTGAGAACTGCTGGGGTGCATAAACTCTTATCGTATGTTTAAGTGTCATATGAAGCTCCATATTATAAAATGCTTGGTGGCATGTTGTGAGAATGTAAAGATTCTTAGATTTTTAAGAGAAAAGATTGGGGATTAAGATACTCTAGGGAAAACAATAGTAGGTCAATAAAGAGTAAACCTGGTACTCACTTCCTGAGTAAGTGATGTAGGAAAAGTCTTTCTCATATTCCCCAAGTACATATTTGTGTCAATAGGATTGAGATGATAGAAATACTTAAAATTTGCTGATCTCATTGAATCCATGTTAAAGGAATTAGAGATAATTAATACAAAAAGGAAAAGGATGAGGACTTACATAATAAGCATCTTCAAAAACAAGAGGAGTTATTATATAGAAGATGGTGACCAGCTGTTTTCTATCTCTGTTAAGGACATCACAAGAAGAAATGCATTTAAAATACAGGAGAAAGGAAATTAAATTCCTTATTAAAGTACTTTGATTTTTTTCTATAAGGCCTGAAAGACATTGGTTAGAGTATGTAGAGATATTTCCATCTCTGGATACTTTTTTTTTCCAAATAGTTTAGGTTGCACACAGAGGGATGAATGAGACTACCTGAAACAGAGATCCTCCTGTTGAAAAAAAAATGCAACCTTCTATGTGTTAATACTTTGTAGAATACTAACTATTCCCCAGGAATATACCTAACATGCTGCATATGATATCTCATTCTTAGATAACTCCATGATTATGTAATACATCCCAGTGGCCTCTCACTGCCCTCCACCCTGGCCCCCTCACCCCACCTTGCTGTTTTGGCTGATTGCAGTACCTCTCACTTCTCACCCTCATCATGTGGGGGTGTTTTTTACTGCTCTATTTTAATAGTGAATGATGTGGTTGCTATAGATAGCCTCAGTTTATAAGTTCTTTGGCCGTTCCTGGGTTGAAAGAGGGATGAGAGAGAGGAGGAGAGAAAAGGGGAGAAAGAAGGAGAGAGAGAGAAGAAAAAAAGAGAGGGGGGAAGGGAGAGGGAGAGAGAGAAGAGCAAAACAGGACAAATCACAACTAAATGATGTTTTCTTCAAAAACAAATCAAAATAAAACCTTCCTTTGAGAATAATGCTGATGCTTGATTCTTTTATCTCATAGTACCATATTACTGCTATTTGCCTTTAGCAGATCTCTTGGCACTGAACAGAAACAATAATAACAAGCATTTACATAGTGCCATAAGATTTGCAAAGTGCTTTGCAACTTCTCTTTTTATTTTCACGACCATTCTGGGAGTCAGGTGCTATTATTGTTAGCCCCATTTTGGAGATGAAGAAACACCAGTGTCTGAGGCAGGATTTGAATTCTCACTTTTGCCTAAGGACAAGAGAGGTTCTAATTTATATCAAGCAATGTTCTGACTTTCATTTTATGCTCACTTTGATCTATGGTCCCATGAGCCCCCAAACCATCTTTTATTTTTCCCCTTACAGCCCCTGTGGGATGGGGCCAGGACTATATCATCAACTAAAAAAAGTTGAAGTTATCTATGGAACAAGTGGTTCATTCCCCATCCCCAGCTTACCTCCACCTGTCTCAGTACTAGGAGCTAGACAATGGTGAAAGAAGAGGGACCTTTGCTTAGGTCTTCACTCTCTAGTTCACTTTCCTATCTCAATATGATTCCCATAATCTATCTCTTAGGATATGAAGCTAATAAACTAATCTATACTAATATGTTAAGGCACTTAAAGATTTAAGTGTTTGTCCCTCAGAAGGGAAAATAATTTTTTAAAAAATATGTAAGGATGGATATTCAGCTAGTAGGGGATTTCCCATGACATTCCAAGTAATAAGATGGAGATCACTGGATAAGGCTGATTCAGTGTTTGGGTCAGGTCTTATTTTCTCTCACTTTGGAAATGGGGCTGAACCAGAACAGAGACATTCTCTTGTTACCCTGCCTGGCCTAGATCTGAGGAGAATTTGTTCAGTCACACAGAGGGCATCCTTCCCAGAGAACAGTCATTTCTCAGGCAGTGTCTCCTAGTCACTCCCCTTCCCTGGTTCTACCTCCTCCACAGCCTTTTCTTGGTCCACAGCACTCTGAGAGATTTAAGGATGCTTAGTTGGAGGCTCTAATCCCATCATGTGCTGGAGATGGATGAGGTGGATGCTGCCTTTCTCCCTCAGCCATGGCTACTAATGTCCTGAATCTGATTGATTTACCTGCTTTTTACACTGTATCTTAGGAGAAGATTCTGGAACCAGAGGACAATCGGCGAAGGTTATTTGCTAACAGTGGATGGAGGAGTAAATAGGAATGGAACTACAAGTTAGACTGGGAGATAGGAAAGGGAGTTGTCTTGCCCCCATTGACTTTAGGAATGCAAAGTGCCCAAGTATGATCCAAGAAATTGTGTCTAGTGAGAGATGGCCTGTCTCTTCCCCTGGCAAGCTTGAAGAGCCCCAAGTATTACGTTATGTGTCCCACATACGGGACCCCTTGACTTCCTGGGTTATTCTAGATTTCCTTGTAACAAGTGGTTAACAAGAAGGATCCTGGGATGCTGGGGGTGGGGGGAAGACAATCGAGTGTAGTGAAAATTTCTGGATTATCCTTCTTGGCTAGCTCAAGGCAAGAACTGTAGATGTTGGACTAGGGGAGGTGGGGATGGGATTGGTAAAGCATCTTTTCTGTGACAACTAAGTTGGCTCCCATCTCTGTTAGCATCTCTCACCCTCCAGCTTTGTCAAATAATGAGGACTATCTCTTTTTTTGGATTAAAGCCTTTTATTTTCAAGGCATACATAGGTAATTTTCAACATTCATTCTTGTAAAACCCTGTGTTCCAATTTTTTTCTTCCTCTCTTCCCCCCAACCCTTCCTCTAGACTTCAAATAATTCAATGTTTTAAACATGTTCAATTCCTCTGTATATATTTCCACAATCATCATGCTGTACAAGAAAAATTAGATTCAAAAAGGAAAAAAATAAGAAAACAAAAAGCAAACAAACAACAACAAAAAGGTAAAAAATACAATGTTGTGATCCACACTCTGTCCCCACTGTCCTCTCTCTGGGTACAGATGGCCCTCATCACAAGACCATTGGAAATGGCCAGAATCACTTTGCTGCTGAAAAGAGCCACATCCATCAGAATTGATTATTGTATAAATTTATTGTTGTTGTGTATAATGTTCTCTTGGATCTACTCATTTCACTTAGCATCAGTTCCTGTAAGTCTCTCCAAGCATCTATGAAATCATCCTGTTGATAGAACAATAATATTCCATAACCTTCATGCACCATAACTTATTCAGCCATTCTCCAGCTGATGGGCATCTACTCAGTTTCCAGTTCTTTGGCATTACAAAAAGGGCCATCACAAACATTTTTGCACACAAAGGTCCTTTTCAGTTTTTTAATGATCTCTTTGAGATACAGGCTAAGTAGAGACATATTTGGATCAAAGGGTACACACAGTTTGATAGCCCTTTGGACATAATTCCAAATTGCTCTACAGAATAGTTGGATCAGTTCACAACCAACAATATATTAGTGTCTCAGTTTTCCCACATCTCCTCTAATATTTATCATTATCTTTTCCTGTCATTTTAGCCAATCTGAGAGGTGTGTTGTGGTACCTCAGAGTTTTCTTAGTTTTCATTTCTCTGATCAGTAATGATTTAGAGCATTTTTCATATGACTATAAATGCTTTTAATTTCTTCATCTGAAAATTGTTTGTATCCTTTGGCTGTTTATCAATTGGACAATGGTTTGAATTCTTATGAATTTGAATCAATTCTCTATATATTTTAGAAATGAGGCCTTTATCAGACCCTTAGATGTAAAAATTTCCCCCAGTTTATTGCTTCCCTTATAATCTTGTATGCAGTGGTTTTATTTGTATAAAAACTTTTTAACTTAGCATAATCAAAATTATCCATTTTGCATTACATAATGTATTCTTGTACTTCTTTGGCCACAAATTCCTTCCTTCTCCATAGATCTGAGAAGTAGACTATTCTCTATTCTTCTGATTTGCTTATGATATCACTCTTTATGTCTAAATCATGAACCCACTTTGACTTTATCTTAGGGTATTAGGTGGATCAATGTCTCATTTCTGGCACACTAATTTCCAATTTTCCCAACAATTTTTATCAAATAATTAGTTCTTATACCAGAAGCTAGATCTTTGGGTTTATCAAACATTAGATTATTATAGTACAAAATGCATTGCTATCTTTGCTCTTTGATCCACATAGCAATCACAGGAGATAGGCATTATTTTTTCTACTTTACAAATGAAAAAACTGAGGCAGACAGTTTAAATGACTTATCCAAGAACTAGTAAATGTCTGAGGCTGATTTTGAACTCAAGTCTTCCAGTTTCCTAGCTCAACACTCCACTGAATCATCTAGCTGTTTTACTTTGGGTAAAAACATACTTAACTTCTCTAGGCTTCAGTTTCTTCATTTGGAAAGTGAAGGAGTTAAACTATGTGGCCCCTAAGATCCCTTTTATCTCCAAGCCTGTGATCTTATAAAGGAATCAAACATTCAAGAATCATTTATCTTAAAATATCATATAGAAGCCAAAGCTGATGGCTACTACTACATTTCTTCCTTGGTTTCCCAGAACATGTCATTCTTAGGAACTGGCTTGTTTTCTTTATTTTTTTCTTGTTTTTCGTATTATGAACTTAACAGTTATTAACAATCATGAACACTTCGTATACAAAAGATAGGAAAAGAGGCTTGCGCATGAAATTGTGAAACTACCATGTACAGCTTTTTAACAAAGTATATATCAGGTTTAACCTGGTAACAATAACAATAACACTGTGCTCATGATTCCCTTTTGATTCTTTCTGTTCTCTTCTTTGTGTTTGGCAGGTTTCATTGTAATTTTTTTCTTCGTTTTTTGTATCACTATCACTGCCCCTCACTTCCTCCACAACACACCCTCTCCTCCAATAAAAAATCTTCCTTGTAACATAGTAAACATAATAATAATAAACAAAAACAAACAAAACAAATATGTGTTATATTGGGTGTATGTTCAAGTGTGTACTTTATTCTAATTCTGGAGCATTATTTTTTTTGTCATGAATAAACTGGAAAGCATATTTCATCATTTTTCTGAATGATCAGAGTTCTTAAGTTTTTCTGCATTTTCTTTTACAATGCTACAATCAGCATCAAATTGTTCTTCTGGTTTTGCTCCCTCTGCTTTACATCAATTCACCCAAATCTTCTCAGCTTTCTCCAAATCTATGCCCTTTGTCACTTTGTGCAGTGTAATAATATTCTATTATATTTCTAATGACAGAGTGGTTTTGAAGTAAGCTTGAGAGAGCTGGGGGCAAGGAATAGAAAAGAAGAAATGATGGACACATTATGAGGAATAAGATACCTCCCTTCTAAAGCACCCTGCAGAAATCCTTTCCTGTGCCAGCCAGAGACCTTGCCTAGAAAAATAGTAAGGGCTAAGGGCTTATCTTTTTCCTCTTCCACTGTCTTCTTCTGTCTTCTATCTGTGTGCCCATGTGTCTGTCTGCTGTCTGCCTATCTTATTCTCTCTCTCTCTCTCTCTCTCTCTCTCTCTCTCTCTCTCACACACACACACACACACGAGCTAAACCAAACTTCCTAATGCACATTACCCCTCCCTTGTATCTTGCTTAGTTTCCAGGTGATGAAGCTGGCCTTGGGCCTGGGTGGTTACCATGGCAACATATCCCAGCCTCACTCCACACAGGCTCTTGAGCTACTCTGCAGCAACCTCTCTGGACTAGAAAGGAAAGAAAGGTTTAGATTTGTCCTCAGCCTCTTATTTAGCTCTTACCCTCCCCCACCCCCCCCATACACCCTTTCTATCACCTGTAAGTAGCTCAATATTACCAATGCAAGTTGTTTTGCTGAGGGGAGAGTGGGGAATGAGGAAGAAGGTAACAAGTATACCCAGCCCATTTTTCTCTCTAACCTGTTGTATTGGTTAATTTTCCCAAGGGGGGACAAGAGAAGAATGAATTAAAGAGAAAGGGGTAATGTCAATATTATTTATCTTTTATAACCTTTGCTTAGCCCAGCAAAGGAAACATCATCCTCCCTCCTTCTTTAACCATTTCTTTCTTCCCCTCTTATTCCTCCCCTACACAAACCCTTTTTATTACCTCAATGACAAAATTTCTCATCTTTTATGACTGTTCTTGGAGTAGACATCTCATCCATAATATTTACTTAAGAGTTCACAGTGATGATCTCTCTAGGACTCTTAGAATCTGTTAATATTTCAGGTATCTATACAATATTGAACTCCAAGGAACTTGGGGGGCTTCAGACAATGCTTTTCCCTTTTTTATTCTCACTATGTTCAATAAGAATATGGAGGAAGTTGGCAATATTCCTATAGTCTGTAAGTGGGGAAGAAGTAACTGAGGCATTTTAAAAAAGGTAAGAAAATTTGCCCTGAGGCCTATGAGCTGAAAGTTCTTGGACAATGAAAACCAAGTAAAAAAAGAAATCTTAGTTAGAGAAAACAAGATTTGCAGAAATCCATAAAAACTGTGAAAAAAAAAAAAGATTCACCACCAAATGGCCAGTCTCCTGGTGATGAATCTTTCCATACATGAGGAATCAGGTTCTCAGGAAGCTACCTCGGTTTGTTAGGATTTTATTTGAATATTGTCTAGAATAGTCAAACAACAAAGAGCTTGGAATAACTTTGAAAAAGCCAGGATCAACTCCATGCCTCAGTGAGGCATTGGAGTAAGACTGGGTGGGTATTATTGAAAATTACCCATCATATTTTATAATACAACTTATAATTGCAAATTGCAAAATCCATATTTATATGGTGTCATTAAATCATTCGCCTATAAGATAAAAAAATCCAAGATTTGAAACTGTAAAAGGAATTTTGAAGATACTTTATTTCATCTCCCTCATTTTGCAAAAATGATGATCTCTTTCAAACCCACCATTTACATACAAGGAACTCAGAGAGGTTATAAACTGTCCAAGATTATATATAGGAATGGACAGAAATGGGATTTGAATCCAGGCCCTCCAACAAATTCAATGCTCTTTTGACTCTATTGCCTTTCCTCCCTCTTAGTCCCAAGCTTTTTCTGGTGGTTTAACAAGAGTGTCCCCAAACTATGCATGTCATTCCATGCAGAAACAAGAAATGAAGCCATCAAGGAGAATATTCAAATTAAGGCCAAATGTTTGCTGTGTCTCTGTCCTAAAACGAGGGTGACCTCTGGTTCATCCCAACAGATGGTATGCTGTGTGTTTCTGGAGTGATATGTGGCTCCAGTGACCATATATTATAGAAACCCTTATAGATCATATAGCAGATGGGTTGAAATAAAGCTGACTAAGAGAGACAGAGAGAGAAGGAAAAAAAGGGGGGGGTGTGTGGGAGAGAGGAGAAGCTATCTGAAGTTCTGTGCTGGCCTGGGAGAGGATAGAGTAATCTACTATGCCTATGTTCTTTGAGCCAAAAGGAAATGTGTGTCTTTATCTGTGGACAATTTATGGTCCAGCTGGGTCCTTTTAAGAAGCAAAGGTTGTTCTAATGGCACTGTTCAGTTACTCTTGGGTGAGAGGCTGGGGCCCTGCCAGG
Organism: Sarcophilus harrisii; assembly: GCF_902635505.1. Classification (NCBI taxonomy): domain Eukaryota; kingdom Metazoa; phylum Chordata; class Mammalia; order Dasyuromorphia; family Dasyuridae; genus Sarcophilus; species Sarcophilus harrisii. The sequence continues at coordinate 180,669,866 of NC_045430.1, read as the reverse complement.
AAAAGAATTTAGTTGTGGTTGTTTGAGGGAAGTTCCCTCTTTGTGTTGGCTGGCAGGGGCCAGAAGGTTGTATGGGGTTCAACTCTTTGGAGTTCCCTGAGTAACCAAATGACATGAACTTTTAGTGAAGTGGTAGTGGCCATGAATCGTTAATTACCTCCCTTCTGCTTTCCTGAAACTTTGGATATTTTACCCAGGCTTTTTGCAATGTACATTCCTAGAAAAACTTTTGGTGTGTAAAGATCATCCCTTTTCTCCCCAGTGGTAAAATATTCTGGAAAAATATGTCCATCAGAAGTAAATGATCAACAGCAATACATATGTGTATGTGTGTATATATACATACATACATATATATATTACAAAATAATATGCCTACATATTAAAATTCCTAATTTGGGCATTATTTGTATAATCTTTCAAGGAAAAAAATATCTTTTTCCATTGAATAGATTTGAAGTCTTACATTTTGAAATAATAAGATGTGGTGACTTTTAAATATTTAGTATGCAGTCTTTTTGGAAGGGGAGTGAGGAATATTTAACAGTAGCTGGCATTGAGAAAGGCAATGTCTTGTAATAGGAAAAGTGATGAATTTGGAGCCTAAGGAATTGATTACTGGACCTAGCTCTTTCATACATTATCTGTATGATCTTGGACAAGTTACTTCACATCTCCATTTCCTCATCTCTAAAATGAGGATAATAATACTTCTATTATCCACCTCACAGGGTGTTTGTGAGGAAAAAATGACATCATTCTTATGAAAAATTTATAAAACGTAAGCTCTAAGTAGTAGTATTAAGATGATTGAGATTAAGTGGTTGACCTTTACATGAGCCATTTTGGATTTCACTGTTAAAATTTTTTTTTCATCTTTTAATTCCTATTTATTAGGTGCCATTTTTCAGATTGTACTAAATTTAATATTTAAATAGTGGAAATGTATTTTCATGTATATGTTGTTGAGAAAAATGAGTCCAAGACATATAAGGTTACAAAAGAAGGCATCAATAGATCTTGGTTCCTCCTTAAAGGCTTTATAGTGTGCTTTTAGCTCAGATTACCTCAGTGTTTTGCAGATGTAGTTGTCCCATCAGAATTTTAGAACTCTCTTCTCCTCCCAAGTGCCTAGTGCTATGCTCTTTTGGAAAGGTATGCCTTTCCCAATAGTGCTCTATTAGGTGGCAGACATTAGTATGAATCATATAGAAATTAACTAACAATTTGCCAAAAGATAGGATGACTTAACTTTGGCCTATGTATTGTCCTTAGCAATAATGTCTTGCAATTATTTATTACTTTGAAGATATCTTGCTCTGTATTATAAGACCTGGAAGGTTTTTGAGAGGCCATTTGATTCTTTCCCCTACTTCTAAATTGTTGTTAAGTAATTCATTTTTTGGTTGTGTCCAACCTCTCAGTGTTCCATTTGGGAGCATTTTCTTGACAAAGATGCTGTTTTCATCTCCAAATCATATAGGTGAGAAAACTGAGGCAATCAGAATTAAGTGACTTGCCCACGGTCACACAGCTAAGTGTCTGAGGTTGAGTCCGAACTCATGAAGATCCTGATTCCAAAGCCAGTTGCTGTGTTCATTGCGCTATTTAGCCAGCAATGAAATTATCCTATAAAGAGAGGAAGGTAGTTGAAGTTGCTAATGAATGTTGTACAGTGAAAGTAACAGATAAGGGTGAGATGATATTCTGAGCCTACTCCTTATGGGATTCAAGGCAAATCTCTTTCTCTCCCTTTCTGGGCCTTGCATTCCAGCTGGAGAAAAGGGAGGAGCTGTACTTAGGAGCTCCTTTATCTTAAGGGAGTATTGTGAGAAAAAACAAGATTAAAAATATATATATAGAGAAAAATATTTTCAGTCTCAGGAGGAACAGCATGTAACAAAAACACAAACTGTTCCATCAAAGGCATTATTTCCTTAGGATGAATGTTGGCTATACTCTATGTTAAAACTTTACCTAAGCCTTCTGTCCTTTTTGTAATGGGCCATTGTGTCTGTGTTTTTTTCTGTCTTTAAAAACAAATAGGGGGCAGCTAGCTGATGCAGTGGATAAAGTACCAGTCCTGAAGTCAGGAGGACTTGAGTTCAAATCTGATCTCAGACACTTAACACTTTCTAGCTTTTATGATCCTGGGCAAGTCACTTAACCCTAATTGTTTTAGCAAAAAACAAGACAAAACAACCCACCCAAAAGAACAAACAACCCTCCCCAAAAAAAACAAACAAACAAATAAATCTGGTTCTCATCCATTCTGAACTTCCAAGTATCACTTTTTGCCATTTCTTTCTAGGACCTCTCACTCAGAAGTGGACCTTCCTGTTAACATATCACATTCCTTCCTTTAGTATATCACATGGAAATTTTTTAGGAGGGGAAATGTTTATTCTGCTAATCAATCCTGGCAAGCCAAGAAACCAGAAGGTTACTTTTTATTTAGTTGTTTTACCCCAAGTTGACAGGCAGGGTATCCAAGTTCACCCAAAGATGGTATTGTGTTTCATCCTGTAAAAGAGCCTGCAATCTCTTAGCTGGCAAAAAGTGCTGACCAGTTTTCCCTCACATACCACTGAGTATAACTTAGCTGAAGAAATGCAGTCCTTGAGCTAGGAGCTGTGTGTGTCCATACTTGACTGTAGCTTGATTTCTTTTGAGCCAACCTAATTTGTAGGAGCAACAATAATAACTTGTGTTTATAGCCCAGAGAAATCTGCTCTTAACTCATTATAATAGTAGAGTCTTTATTGGCCAAGGACAGTGTTATTATTAATAATTATTGTTGCTATTATTGTCGCTGTTCTTAACTTTGTCAAATGTTATTATCATTATCTACTGGCTTTCCTTTTCAGAATTTTTAGTGCCTTCTTAAAAGTATTCGTTAATTTTAGCTCACAAATCTCCTAAGTGGGAGAGAAGTCTTAGAGTAAGTTTTCCAATGCTAAAGATGGGAAAAACAAGAGTGGCTGTGGGGGAATAGACCAGGAAAAAACCCTTGAAAGCAGGATGGGGGGTGGGAGAAGGAATGTTGGACCACTGCTGCTCTCTCATCATCCCAGAAAAAGAATACAACAGCAACAAAAAAGCAAGTCATATAATAATGAATATAGAGCTGTAAGTTCAAGTGTATTCTACTCTAAGTCCTTCAGTTTACAGATGGGAAAACTGAGGCCCAGAGCCATCCAGTAATTTGTACATGGTCATAAAACTAATAGAGTTAGAACTAGACCCAAGGCCCTCTGGTTCCAAATAGTCTTTCTTCCACAGTACCACAGAGATAAATTCTTATTTATGTCCTGATATGGTTAAACTCTGGAAACTGAACCACACTCAGATTTCAGGATAGTTTTCATGCTCCCAGCATGCTACCCTTGCTATCCCACTGCCTCTTTATTTAGGAGACCACACCTGGGTAATGAAGCAGCTAAGCCAAGGAGCAAAGGTGATCAAAGAAGGTACAGATAGGGACAAGGAAAATTCCCCAACTGAAGCCTCAAATGCAATCTCTGCTTCCTTCCTCAAGGACTCTGCAGGCCCCTGAACTGCTCTGCAATTTATTGGAAATTGTGTTTCCTTTGCAAAAGCTCCCTTGGTACATTCATTGTCTCCTTTCTCATTCATATTTTTATTCTTTCCCTTTTTACTGTTGAGTGGTTTCTATCTTCTCCAATCACCTCCCTTATGTTTCCACTTCCTTTTCTTTGTCTCTTTCCACTAGACAAAACTGAACTTGCAATATGACAAATCTGGATTGTTGCTCTCAGAATTGAGCTTTGGGGGTAGCTATCAGGTGGCTATCAAAGCCTGGTGATCAAAGACAGCCTGGGACTCCCATGCACACAGTTAGGACAGAATTCCTACCTATCTTTCCAAAAACTTTCCTATGATGCCTTAAGAATTATAAAGGAAAATAGTACAGGTATTTCTATTCCCATTTTGCATATGAGATTTTAAGAAATTAAGTGATTATTACTCATTATCTCTGTTGTTTGTGATTAAATGCCCAAGGTCACATGGATAGGTCAGTATCAGGACAAAGAGAAAGGAATAACAAACTTGCAGTCAGAAAAGACATGAGTTCAAGTCCTGCCCTTCACTCACTAGTAAGATGACCTTCAGACAAGTTATTTTAACTCTCTGTAATTTGGTTTCCTCGGTTATAAAATGAGAAAGTTGGAATTGCCTCTGAGGTCCCTTCCAGTTCTATATGAGCCCATATCTTGAATGCAGATCTTTTGACTCAATGTTCTACATTCTTTTCACTGAGCCATGCTGATTCTCTTGCAGATTGAAGAATGATTGAATGATTGCCTAGGAACAAAGTCTTCCTCCTCTCCTACCCTGCTCCCTGACTAGCTACATCATGCAGCTTTGCTACTTCACCTTCCCTTTTGGTTCCTTTCAAAGTTACATCAATGGTTATTTGATTCAGAATTTTTATTTTTATTTTTTGACTAGGGACTTCATTGGTAGAGAGAACTGCTACTGAGGAAACCCCCTACTAGTGCAGATCAGTAGCATATCAGGAGCTCATCAGGAGCCACCAGCAGCTCATAGTTTTAGAGAGTTGTCTGGTTGGATGAAGGGATGAGTGATTTGTCTGGAGTTACACAGCCACAGCTTCAGAGAGAGGACTGGAATCCAAGGCTTTCTGACTCTGATGCCTGTTCTCTCTGTTGACAGTACCAAATTGTATCTCATCTAATCAGAAGTGCCTCCCCCCCTTTACTTTATTTTATTCAAAAAAGTTTAAGGCAGTCAGGGTTAAGTGACTAGATCAGGATAACACAGCTAGTTTCTGTGATCAGATTTGATTCCAAGCCCAGTGCTCTACCCACTGTGCCACCTAGCTATCTCCCCTTAAATTCCCCTTAAACAAAGGAGCTAGGGAAAAATGAGCATGCAGTGTATTTTGGATAGTTCTGATTGTAAGGGCTACAGAGATAGAATGCACTTCAAACTTATTCTCAGCAGGGACTCTTTGTATGGCCAAAGGCAAGGAAGGATTTAAATCAAGGACTAGTGAGTATAATAAACCATAGGTTTGTTCTGCCCAAAATTCTATTGATTGCTATTTGACTATATAGGGGATTATGCCAGTAACATAGGGATTTTATTGGTGTATGGGGCTCCTATTAATTATATAAATAACAATTACAATTTGATATATAAAACAGGTCTTCTTAAGCTTTTTTGTATCATGGAATCCTTTGGTAGCCTGAGGAAGCCCATGATCTTCTTCTCTGAAGAACATTTTTAAATACATAAAGTAAAATACCTAAGATTAAAAAGAAAACCAATTATGTTGAAATACAGTTATCAAAATATTTGTTTTTAAAAATCCATAGGAACCACCCCACACACACGTAGTTAACAATCATTGGTTTAAAGACTTGTTATGGCTCAAAGCAGTTAGTATCTGAGGGATAAGTCTCTAGTCCTGAACCTCTCTAATGTTAGCTAACCAAGTCTTTGGATGACAGATGTACTGCCCATCATTAGGCCCATATTCAGAGTTTTCCCAATTGGGTAGAAGTTGCCAGAGCTTTACTGCCATAGTCTTTGAGAACTTGAAATCACCTCTGTGACCCAAAGAGGCATGGATGTGGGACTTTGACAGTTGATGCTGTTGATAAATGATTTCATCCTTGACTCTGGCCATCATTAACTAGGATGTCTATTAAATGTGTTATATTATAATACCTTAAGATGATTTGAAGTATTAAAAGATTTTTCTTCTGATTATATTGCTCAGCCTCTGTTTTCTTAATCAAAAATCATTAGAGAGTTTCTCAGGTACACTACTAGGCAAATCCAAACTGAATCAATCCATGAGTTTTTATTAAGCACTGACTATGGATCAGGCATTGGGAGACAAGGATAAAGAATAAAACAATCCCTGTTCACAGTGAATTATAATTTATTTATTTTACAATTGTGAGATAGAGAAGGCAAGCCGAGATGTTCCATTTGCCTGAAAAAAAATCTGAGGATCTTAGTCAACTTCAAGCAAAATATGAATCAAGGGTGATAGATGGGATAAGCGAAAACTCAAATGCAATCTTGAGTTGTATTTAAAGGCTTACAGTCCAGAAATAAGGAGGTGATACTTTCATTGCTCTACTCAGCTCCAGTAACACAATATCTTTCTGGAGCCTTCTTTAGTTTTAGGTTTCATGTTAAATGATGATCAAGCAGAAAATTATCTGGGGAGCTATCTGGATGGTGAAGTGCTTTATGGTCACAACATGTGGGGATCAGCAAATGAGGATATTTAGATACCAAGAGAAGAGATTTGGGGGCAACCGTGAAAGCTATCTTTAAATGTTAGAAGACTTGTCATGTAGAAAAGGGTTTGAGTTGTCTGTTTGGCCTTAAAAATTAAAAACTAAATGATGGATTGAAGTTTCAAAGAGCAAAAATTTGGGTTTAATGGTAAGGGAAAACTTTCTAATGATTAGAACTGTCCAAGAGTAGGATGGACTATCTTGGGAGTTACTGAAAAAAATCAGAGGCCTGCCATCTTTTTAGCTCTTCCTGTGTGTGTCTCCCCCCCCCCCCCAATTAGTGCTCTCCCTCTTCTGAAATTAATCAGTATTTATTTTGAATATTATTTGTATCTACTTATTTATGCATATGGTTCATCCCTTCAATTGAATTTTTTCTTGATTTCCTTAGTGACTAGCACTATGCCTTGGGTATAGTGAGTATTTAATAAATGTTTGTTGATTTAAATGGTCTTTTCAAATTCCTTCCCATTCTCTACAGAAAGGTTTTTCTGGTGTTTCTATATTGAGTAACTTAAGAAATGCTCTTGAATAAAGAAATTAAGGTGACCTTAGTTTGACGAGTACATGCTTAATTTTTAATTTATTTTAAAAATGACTTGGGCTCTTGATGACTCGAAAATGAAATTGAAATACTAGTTGAAGGATTATTGTCATGAGTAGCAACATGATAATGTCCCTCTTGGTAAGTTGCATTTGAAAAATGATTGGATAGAAAAATATATATATTGGATGGGGAATTTAAAGGCCTGGGTTCTAAGCTCAGCTCTGCCACTCTCTTGCTGTGTAATTGTCCTCAAGTCACTTCTCGGGTGCTTAGGCGTCTCATCTCTAAAATGAGGGAATCAAGCTAAGGCCAGATTTCCCAAATTGTCCTTCATAGAATCCTGAAACACCTGAGGTTTGTTAGAAACTATAAGCTAGCACAGTGAATAGAGCACAGGACTTGGAATCAGAGAAACCCAAATTCAAATCCAGTCTCAGACACTTAACTAGCTGTATGACCTCGGGCAAGACATTTAACCTCTATCTGCCTCAGTTTGCCCCTCTGTAAAAAGGGAGAATAATAATAGCACCTTCCTCTCAGAATTATTTTGAGGATCAATTGAGCTATTATTTGTAGAGTGCTTTCAACTTTAAGAAACTATATAAATGCTAATTGTTTTTTAATGAGTCTTATGTTGTTGGTGGGAATTAAAAATAATAATCATGGAGGGTTTTTACTACTACTGGAGTTACGCTAACATTTTGTTTAAACTGAAGGGTTCTTGTTAATCAGTCATTTCCGTCATGTCTGACTATTTGTGACCCGTTTGGGGGTTTTCTTGGCAAAGATATTGGAGGGATTTGTCATTTTCTTCTCCAGTTCATTTTACAGCTGAGGAAACTGAGGCAAACAGGATCACAGAGCTAATTACTGTCTGAGGTCATATTTGAGCTCAGGAAGATGAGTTTTTCTGACTTTAAGCTTGGCTATCTATCCATTATAACACTGAGGAAAACTTTAGAATCACTGAAAGGGAACAAACATTTATTAAGCACCTACAGTTGCACTGTGCTAAGCACTTTACAAATCTTATCTCATTTGATCCTTAAAACAATATGGGAGATAGATGCTATTATATTCTCTATTTTACAGTGGAGGAAACTGAGGCAAACGTAGGTGAAGCTCTGAGGCTAGATTTGAAACCAGATTTTCCTGAGTGTTCTATCCCAAAGCTTCTTATATTGTGGGTCGCAACCACATATGGGGTCACATAACTGAATGTGGGGGTCATGAAAAACTTGGCAACAATAAAAAGTATCAAATATTCTGCCAAGATTTAATTCTTTATGTAAAAACAAACAAATACATCCATCTCATTAGTATGTAAATTTGCTTTCATCTTTAAATGGTAAAATTATATATATAAATATATATATATGTATATATCAAAGAATTCTTCTAAAATAAATTTCTTTATGATTTATTATCAGTAAATGTTTTCTTTATATATCTATTTTATATACCTGTGTACCCAAGATCATATAAAAATTTCTGAGGTGAAAAGAGGTCACTAGTGGAAAAAGTTTAAGAAGCCCTGCTTTATCCATACTAGCACTTACCTGCCTAGCTAGGCTTATTTATATTTTAGCTGGACTAGATCATTTCTTAAGGGTTAAGGATCATTACTGTGCCTCAGTTTCCCCATCTATGTAAAGACAAAAAGTACTACTTTCCTTAAATCCAGTAATTGAGTAATCAATACAACTTGAGCCAGAACAAAGCTTGTGTTTTCTCTCTCTCTTTCTTGGGCTTCTCAGTATTCTGGAAGATGCCTCATATAATTAGGGGATCCATGGACTTCCCTTCTTCCTCGCCAGCTATATCAGCCTCCTGAAAAGGGACCATCTTCTGGGCCTCCTTCCATGGCATGGAAGACAGTTGTAAGTTTACAGTGCCGTCTTTTTGGCAGTGACTTGGGCCATCTTGCTTCTTGCTTCTCCCTATTGGCAAAGGGACAATCAAAGCTGCTGATGACACTCTTGGAAGCTGTTGGGGCCCAGAAATTTATCTCCTCCCTGAAGAAAAAGGATATTTCCTACTAGTAAGAAGAAAAAGTCAAGTACCAAGGAGGTATAAAGTCAGTGGCAAGTCACTGTAGTTTCCATACTTAGTAATACATCTTTCTCCTAAGAAGTCTCAAGTCTATCAGGAAGAACATATCTAACCAATATTCTCATGGTGTTTAGACAGGAATTTCAGTAAGAAGGACCAAGATTTCTGAGGTGATTCTGTTGGAAGTATTAGACAAATCCCATTCTAGGTCCAAGTCTCATTTCAACCATTCTAGCTTTTTTCAAGTGTAGCATGAATATGGTACCATCATGTTGCCTTTCATGAAAGTCATCCTTCAAATTTTAATTTCATTCTCCAATCACCAAGAGCCTAAATCATTTTTATTATAAATTAAAAGATTTAACATGCCCTAGATCATCTAAAACTTATTGAATTAAGGCAGCTTTCATTCATTCAAGAGCATTTATGGAGCTACTCAATACAGAAATACAAGCAACCAGCTTTGACAGCACCATAGCAGTATCTCTTCTGCCTTTTCTTTTGTTGTTGTTGTTGCAAAACTAAGAATGACAATTTCTCTTGTCCAGATATCCTCAAAAAACTCCTTCAATCTTTCCATGATTTTATAATTTTAAGTGCCACCCAAACTCTTGTCGAAAGAAATACCAGGTGCTCAGAGCAAGAAGGCTGTGGTAAATTCAAGATGGAGCTGTATAATTTGAAAAGTAACTTAACACGCTTTTAGAATATTTTCATAAAGAGAATGATAGACAGCTATTCTCCAGTTCCACTGTGGACAAAATAAGATGAAAAGATTTTTGTCTGTGGGAAGATTTAAGTCAGACCTCAAAGGGAGCTTACTGATTTGGAGGAATAAAAGGATTCTGGGTCTTAGCATCCTAAACTCATTCCCTGAAAGTGACTTCTTTATTTCTCCTACTCCATGTCTTTCAACACTAATAGAGGAAATGCTTTCCAAAGGACAGGATAACACGTGCTCAGCCTGGACACGGGCTAGGACAAGCATCTTCTCCCATCCCGAGTGCCCATTCTTTTCTTCTTGGTTGACCAATTGCATCCTTCTGGCAAAAGCCAAGTCCATAACAGCGTACCGGAGCTTCCTTGGCTGTTTTCTCTGAGCAACGGCCAGGAGTTGAGCCGCTTTCTCTTTTTTGTTAGATAATTCCTGCTCAGCACCGAGTGAGAGCAATTAAGGTACAGTGGAATGAGTGGCCCTGCTAAGAGTATGCTGGTGGGGGTTCGGTTTTTCCAGTGATGAGGCAGATTGCTGGAAGCCCTCATGGTGGTTACCTAGTGATGCTGATTTAAAACAGAGATGAAAATTGCATTCATCTCTGTGCGAATGCACACAAGAGAACATGTGTGTATGTCTGTGTGCATATTGGGTGTGTCTAAGCATAGAAATACAGCAGATGAGTATATTGCATCATGTGCATGGATTTATACACACAGGTGCATATCTGTATATGGAGACTTTATGTGGGCTTCTGCAAACCAAGAAATACATGAAGGTATGGCTCCTAGGGATATACATGTATGTTTTTCACATGAGAGCACATATATTTTTGAGCATGCACAGCACATTGGTCTTCACAGAGGTCCCTTCTATTCGTATACTGCTCCTATCTTCCCTTGCCCCAATGTGGAGAGTGGGAATTAAGGGTTGGCAATATAATAAAGAGACACTGATTTCAGCAGTAATGCTCCTCACCCTGCAGACACATTGCTACTGCTTTTATGCTGCACATTACACTGTGGTAAAATTTAGTTAATTTTATGGTTTGTTATTACAACAGCAGAGTGGATAAGGGGAGGCAGCTTTTGTTGGCTGAAAGGTAGTGCTTTCTGGGAGTGGCGGGAACAGGCAAGAGTAGGAAGCTGCCAGGGGTTAGAAGCAAAGTCCTTTCAGAGATAACTTGGTTGGTCCAATTTTTAAAAGATCTATTCAAGTACAAGAATCATCAGTTAATCAGCAAAATTTTATTGAGTCTCTCCTGGAGCCCAGGCTCTAAGAAGAATGCAAAAGATATATTCATTCTCTACCTTCAAAGAACCTGCAATCCACTTGGGGAATAAAGACTAATCTTGTTATCCACATAGTAGAATCCAGGCTAAGGGGTATTTGTGGGCAGCTAGGTGGCACCATCGTGCACAGAGCTCCAGGTCTTGAGTCAGAAAGTCTCATCAAATTTGAGTTAACTATGTGATTTTGAGCAAATCACTTAGCCCTGTTTGCCTCAGTTTCCATATCTGTAAAATAAGCTGGAAAAGAAAATGGCAATCCGCTCCAGTATCTCTGCCACAACAACCTCAAACTGAGTCCTAGAAGGGTTCGACAAAACTGCAATGACTAAAAATCAACAAGGTTATTTGTATAAGTGGCCCCTTTAATATATTTGTCCTGGGATCTAGGGAAACTTGAAACATTTGAGGTATTAGACTGATGTCAGATGCCAAGAAGGGAAGGTGGTTAAGGGAGTGGGATGAATACAAGACGGGCAATGTTGGTCAGCTTAGATTTTCAGCACCTTGAATCTGGAAGTGAGAACAAACCTATTAGCACATCAGGAGGCAGCCCATCACTGCCTCTGAACAAAGCAAAGCGATTAGCATTCTTATTTATACTACTAATGAAGCTAATTAAATCTTATAACCAGAAACATCTCTCTGTCTGGACTAGAATATTCAAGAAGGAGAAATGTAGCTCCAGCAGAATGTCTTTCTGTTTTCTTTTTAATTTCTCCAACTAAGTTCTTTATGCCATGTACAGACATTAAGGAGTAAACATATAGAGATACTGCAGAATACCTTGATGCTTCTGGAATCACACTGCAGTTACGATGCTCTTTAATAGTGGAGATACCAACCCATCCATAACTTTTATTCTAACTTCTTCAACCTCATGACTACTAGTCAATCCTTCCCATGAGGACGGGCCAATGTGCTGGGGACAGTCATCTAGATCTTTTGACATTTTCATGAACACCAGTAGAGTAAATGCGTGATCCCTTATCCTTGCTATCTGACATACCTATTTTATCCTTATATAAATACAGATATAGATAAATATACATACTTACAGATAGATATAGATATAGCTACAAACATACACTAAGATAGTTATAGATAGGTTATATAGATATAGAGAGGTAGATATATTATACTTTATATTCCCACTATTTTGTAATTCTTTACTGGTAATACAGCTATTGAACATTTGTGACAGTGTCAAGAAGGGAGTAAAGCATGTACAGAACAGTGGAGCACAGTGGTTAGAGTTTGGGCTTTGATCACAATATTCTCATTAAAATAATTATAGTTAACATTTTTTGTGGTTAACTTGCAAAGCCCGTTCCATATATCTTCTCATTGATCCTCATAACAGTCCTGTGAAGTAATTATTATTATCTCCTCTTCACAAATGGGGAAATTGAAAGTGATAGAGGGTAATTGTTGGACCAGCAAAAGTCCAGTGGATACAATGCTAAGGTTGAAGTCAGGAACTCTTTATGAGTTCAAATCTGATCTCAGACACTTAGTAGCTGTGAAACCTTGCGCAAGGCACTTAACCCTAGATAAAACAACATGTATTTATTAAGCATTTATTGTGTGCCAAGGATTATGTTAAGCTCTGGGGATGTAAATAGAAGCCAAAAAAAGATATTCCTGCCCTTAAGGAGCTTACAGTCTAATGAAAGAATAAAACAACACAAAGAAAGCCAAAAAGCAGAGGACTTGAAGTTTCCTACAAGTGGAAAGAATAGGATACTTTTATTTCTCTGGGATCTGATTCTGAGCTGCATGCTAAGATACCTGGGTTGTTTGCTAATGGTACTCTTCTCTCCCCTCATCCAACGGAGACTTTGTGAGATTTAAATCCTCTAAGGATTTGTGAGAAGCAAGTAAAAAAGTTTAGCATCTTCTCAGTTTTTCATGTCATTTAAGAATTTAATCTAATTATTCTAAGTATAACATTTGAGAGAATACTAGATTCAGATTCAGGGAACCCAAGACTTTCTTCATGTTCTTCACTTACTACATATGGGACTTTGGGCAAGCTTTCTGGGTATCAGTTTTTTTATCTCTAAAATGGAGATAATAAATAGATGATAAGCAGCACTAGTCAAGTCAATTTGTAATTTTTTTTCTTTTTCCTCCTCTTCCTCTTTTTTTTTTTTTTCTGAGGAAACTGGGGTTAAGTGACTTGCCCAGAGTCACACAGAGGTAGGAAGTATTAAGTGTCTGATGTGAGATTTGAACTCAGGTCCTCCTGACTTCAGGGCTGGTTCTCTATTCACTGCACCACCTAGCTGCTCTTGTTTTTCTTCCTATAAAATGGGGAGGATATTCACATACATTTTGTAAGGTTTTTTTGTGAATTTGAACACTTTGAAACACTATAAATGTCAACTGTTGATATGCCATCACTGGAAGAAGCATTATCTATCTGTTAAGGAGGTTGATCTGAACAAGCTTTAAAGTCCATTTCAGCTCTGAAAGTCTGGGAATCTATAAAAGTCAAAATCTGACTCAGACTCTAGTGTATTGTGTTCATTTTAAGTCTTTTATCTCTGTCCTCCCCCGCCAAAAAAGGTGTAGGGGATAGAAAATGGGGGCAATAGTGGAAGGGAAGGCTAAAAAAAGATTAGTGCTGTTTGGATAAGTCAGATGTCATCAGTCTCCTTAGAAAGATAATCATAGAAGAGTCTACAACTTTTCTTTACATATGCCTTCTACTACTCTATTCATTGGGTGAAAAGTATCTATTCTTCATCCTTCTCTCCCCATAGCCCAGGAAGGGTTGAAAACTGGGCCACAGAAATGCTAATGAGATTGAGAATTTAATCACAATGTTTTTTTTTATTGCAATAAAAAGTTCAATTATTAAATAAATGTAATTGGTACAACAGAAGTACTTTAACGTGTCTTGCTAAGTGTTGTAGTATTTGAAGTATCTTATAAACATGGAGAAATTAGTCTTTGAAATACCCCCCAGAGAGGAAGTTAAATTCTGGACATGTAGAAGAAAAGAAGGGAAAGCAGGGAGAGACTGACATGGTGGAAGCTAGAATTGGAAGAATAGGATTTCCCTCTATACTAATCACTAGCCTTGTCTTAAAGTGCCTTCATGGATATTGATAGGACAAGACACTGACAAAGCCTTTTGACAGCTTCTCACCAGCTTTCCCTGACTGGATCTTTGGGAAGTGGGGCATCAGGATGATTCATCATGTCACTGAAGAGACTGTGATCTCAGAGGGAACATCACATTGTTGAAGGGTGCTAAGGGGCTTTTCTACAAGATGCCGCCTTCTACTTTGATTACTATTTTCCCTTATCTGCAAGTTGACCCAAGTTCCATTTCCTGTCTCCCTAAACTACCCCCAATGTCTCTCTTGCAAAGAGCCCCTAGTGGTAACGTCCTCCTAACAGCTGTGCACCAGACACAATTAAAAGGTATACTGCTGTTCTATACGGCAGCCGCCTGCTCTCTCAAGTGAGCCCCTTAACAGCTTCAGAAACCAGCAGGGGAAGCTCAGCAGTTCCCCCATTCAGAAACTGTGGCAGCAATTTCCCCAGGTATTTTTCCATGCTTAAGTTACCCCTGGTTGCCTGGTGCTTGTTGTCACCTTGTTCCCGTCCCTATTTCCCTCTTCTTTCTGTTCCTCCTGGTACCAGTTTAAGGCTGGGAGCAGGTGCAGGACTTGGGAAGAGATAGGGAGAGCCCATTATCAACCTACATGTTAATTGTCAAATTAATGTCACAGTGAATGAAGCCCAGAGAAACAAGGTATAGTTCTGAGAATCCCTTTTTATGCCCTACCCTACCCTCCACTTACAAGTGACCAATTGTTGAGGGAAATGTATATTTAGATGATAATAAGTAACAATCCTGGTTTTGAATTCTAGGGTGGCTATGGCAAGAAGTGAACATTTATGTGTCTATCCTTCTGTCTGTCCTCATTTAGCTTTCAGGCAAGACTAAATCTAAGCCAATGAGAAATAAATTTTAAAAAAGACTTCTAGAAGAGATTCCACACCACTCTTAATTGACTCCCTAAGTATTTAACAACTATCATTGTTCAGGAGTTCTACCCACTCGCCTGAAACTGAAGATATCTTGATATATTTTCTTACATTTATGTTCTTTGTAGACATGGAAAAAATTCATCTTTACTTCCTATCTTCCAATAAGCAATTTAGAAATCTTGACCTTGAGTTGAAATTATCAGAATTTTGTGATGATGTGACTAAGAGTAAATATTAGAAGTAGACTGAATCCCACTTTGATAGGGCTTGTAGTCTCTCAATGAAACATACCTTCCATGATTTCAATGAAGGTTGATGGGATTTTCTATGGATAACCCCTTTGGATGAATGAGTTCATTCATACACTTTGAAGAAGGACCAAAAATAGAAAATTATCTGAGTTCAGAATTCAATAGGGGAGTAAGCTGATTTGCCTTTGGACAATTATCCAGTCTTTTCAATGATTCCAAGCTATTCTGTCTCAATAAAGCAAATGCATACATACATATATACATACAGACACTCACAGGCACATTACTGTCACCGTTCACCTGGTGATCCTATATCCATTGCATTTTAAGGTCTTTGAGGGCAGGGACCCTCCAGCACTTAGCACAGTACATGGCACAGTAGGTGCATAATAAGTGTTTGTGGATTGATTGATTATGTGGAAGTGACATGTGGAATACAAGGAGAAGCAGTAGAAAGAAAATGTGGAGCCAGAGGATCTGTATTCAAAATCCCTGCCACATAGTACCTCAATTTTTCCAGAGTGTGGCTTCTTGGATCCATAGGTGAGAACTGGACAAGAGCTGAGTACCAAAGGTGGATGAGCAGCCCTGAAAAAGGCTCAGCAAGCCCTTGTACCAGATGTGCTAGTCCTCCTAGAATACCCCATGCTCCCTAGGAGGAAGGCTAATAGAAGGAGCAGATGAATGAATGATATACCAGCACTGACAAGAAACTATTAAAATATCTAGAAAAGAGATTCCAGCATACAGTGTAGATCTTCTGTATAAATACTCTGTGGGGTGTTTATGGAAAGATCCAAATGAGAACTACTCAGGATGAGCCAACACGAATGGGTTTTCATCTGTACCAGCAGAGGGGATGCTCACGTTGATGAGATGAACTACCCATTGAAAGATTACAGTATAATATCTAAAGCACTCTGTTGGTCTCTGCCATGCAGCTGTTATTTCTAGACCAGAAATGGACAAAGTGACAGCCTAGGAAGTCTCCAGAGGAGTTCTTGGAAGAGCTAGGTTAAAAAGATAGAGAAGAGGGACTCTCCCTGTACTTTTCTTTATTCACCTATGGAAAGAGTGGAGGAAAGAACTCATGCTTTATGTGTCCCATCTGCCCAATCCCCACGTTCCTGCACTTGAGCTGGTGAGACCCATAGCTTGAGGAGCATGCTATTATACATCCTGGCACCTACTCCACTAACAGAATCAGAGCAGGGGAAATGTGATCAAATCAGTGCTTTGAGATCCCTAAATGAGAAGCCTGGAGGGGAAGAGGAGGTGGGGGGGATGCAAAGGGAGAAGAATTGTCACAAATTATTACTATGTGAAGAGTTCTGTAAACGTGAGGTTATTACTTTTATTATTGTTATTATTAGCTGTAATGGCTGAGTGAGCAGTTCACTTGGCCCTAATAGAAAATTGCTCCTGACAACTCGCCGTAACCACAGGATCCCAGGCAAAGCAATTGAGAGAAATGTTTTTTAACTTCACCAGGGAATGACACATGGAGAGACTTATACTAGTCTGGTTCCCAAAGCAGCAGAGCGATGCAGCTTGTTCCCTCTCTCCAGCCCTTGGCTCAGAGCAAGTGGGGCCGAGGGCAAGAGAGCAAGGGAACCTTGTAAGGGTCCAAGTTACCCTTGGCAAAGGTAAGCACTCTCTTCGTGGCCCAATTGGCAGGGTGCAGGGGCCAGGGTGGGGGAGATGGTCCCAATATCCATCTTCTTTCTGCTCACCAGTAAGCCCATTAGGAATGTATCTCTCTCTTTGCACTGATTGCTCTTCTACGCTATTAATTTGTGGTCGTATTAATTCCTGCTGCTATTATACAGCTAGGTGATGCAGAACAAAGCTTCTCATTAACATGGCAAAGGAGTTATTGCTACTGCCTGGGTTGATTTTTTTTAACCCTCCTCCCTTCCCCATCCCCCCCTCACATCCCTACAACCTCTACCCTTTCCTGACATGAATTGCTCCTTGATCCTTTGAATATGACCAATGGGCCATGAAACAGAGACAAATTTGGAGCTACCAAAGGTGGTCAGGATGTTTCCAGGGACATAAAAAACTCTTTTGTCTATCTTTTCTCCTCTTTATTGGCCTTTTCCTTTATTTGGTCTATGTTGTCTTCGAAATTGTAAATTAGAAAATTTCTCATCCTTCAGAAAGGTGTGTGAGACAGCCTAGCCTGATAGGGCAGGTACTGGATTTAAAGTCAAAAGAGGTGAGTTTGAATTTTATAAAAAAGCCAGTGCAGTACAGGCTTCATAATATAATATATGTATACACACATACACACACACACACACATACACACAGAGACAGAGATTTAGGAGAGAGGGAAAGACAGAGGGAATAATTAGGATACTTTTGAAACAGTTTGGTGAAAGGTGAGAAGAGCCTCACTAGAGTGGTGGCTATGTGAATAGAGAGAAGGAGGCATGCATGAGACATGCAGTGGAATTAGAAGCAAACCAAAAAACAAAACCTTTGATAAGTAATTGACTGTGTGGAGAGAGTAAGAGGTGAACTTTAGGACAACAGTGAGTTTTTGACCCTTGGTGATTGGAAGGGTGGTGGTGCTGTCACTAGTAATGGGAAAGCTGGGGAAAGAAGTGAGCTTGAGAAGCAAGAGATAATGAGTTCAATTTCAAATATGCTGAGTTTGAAATGCCTATAGGTCATCTAATCTGAAGTGTCCAGTGAGCAGTTTGAGAGATAGCACCAGAGCTCAAGAGAGAGTTTACAGCTGGATAATCTGGAAGTATTGTATGGGAGTACTGTATGGAGATAATAACTGAACCTATGGAAACTGATGAGATCCTTAGGTGAGAGAATATAGAGGAAAAAGAGTTAAGGGTTCAGGGCAAAGTCCTGGAAGCACACCCACAATTAGTGGGCATGATATGAATGAAAAAGGAAACTGTTTCATAGGAAGAAGAACAAGAAGAGATAGCAGTGTCACAAAAACCCAGAGAAGAGAAAGTATCCTGGAGGAGAATGATTCATGTGGCTGCTGGAATATTATAGTGAATAGGATACTTGACTTACTGTCAGGAAGACTTCAAAATCTTCTCCCCCCAGCATTTATTAGGTATGGAACCTTGACAAGTCACTTAAATTCTTTGCACATCAGTTTCCTTATGAAAAATGAAGAGGGTAAACATATCAGCAGTACAGTACAGGCTTCATAATATAATGTGTTGGTTCATCATGATCATCATAATCATCTTCATCATCAATCATGATGTTTTGTTAGACTCAAAGTCAACAGCTTTGGATTCAGTTCCAGCTCTACTTGTCACTTGGGTCAATCTTCACATCTCACTTTTCTAATCTATAAAATGGGAATAAAAATGCCTTTCTTGTGTACTTCAAAAGGTCGTGATGATCAGAAAAAATAATGACACAAGAAAGCATTTTAACTAACCATAAAGTTCTGTATAGATATGTTTTCATGACTTTGAGGCTGCGTTTTATTCATGGGGACACTCTAGGATTAGCCATGGCACACACCTGAGAACTGACCTTATGAGGTTAGCGATTCTGTCTAGACACCATGTAACTTTTTCCTCTGTGTGATACTAAAAAGCATATACAGGAAAGAAACCCATGATCCAGCATCACTAGGATTCAGAAGCATAACAGGGAATTTTTGCAAGCGGTAGAGGAGAGAGAAATACAGAGGGCAGGCAGTCCAACTGCATGAAAGGTGCAGATTGTCCCCTCTCTTGTCTGTCTTCTTCTAGTTTCCAGTGGTCTCCTTCTTCTGGGGACTCATCTCCTTGACATCCCCTAATTCTCCAGTGACCTTGGAGATGTTTGTGAGGGAAAGGCTATTATGTATGGGGATAGCAGTTTTTATTCTACTGTTGTTATTCAACTGTATCCATTATGTCAGTATGTGAGGAAAAACCTCAGCCACCCTACCCTAGTTCTAGATCTATTAGTACTGTGCTCACAACAGATACCTGCTTTAAAGGTTTTTATATTGAAATCTTTAACAGCAATTTTTTATCAAATGAAAGTAACAGGATTCAGGTCATAACTGGGTATCTTGGGAGCATGACATAGTAGTCTAAAAGTTTAAAGGTTCACTTTCTCTCGCTTTTCCCCTTCCTCTTCCTCTCCCTCCCTCCTTTCCTCCTTCTCTTCCCCCCTTCTCTTCTCTTCTTCTCTTCTTTCCCTCAATTTCCCTTCCTTTCTCCCTTTCCAGTCCCCTTTTTTTCTTTTTCTCTGGTTTTGTCTATCTGTTTCTCTTTTTCGTTCTATCTCTCTTTCTATCTCCCCTACTCTTTTGTCCCCTGATGCTTCTTTTCTCCTAGTTATAATCACATTTTTCTTTCTCACTACTCACAACTCATCTACTGATCCATATATTTCTCCACCATCATTCTCATCCTGTTTTATAAAAAGCACAGTTAAAAAATGGATGTGGCACTCAAAACAGCTACAGGATAGAGAGGGTTAGCTTTCCCCCCATCTAAGAGCATAATGAATGACATTTCACCTTCTCTGAGTTGTACAAAAAGTCTGCAGGTTCAGGCAAGGGAACTGAAGAAGAGATAGAAAGTAAGGAGTATATGTTGGGTAGAGTTTTTGTTCTGGACATAAAATTCACAGGCAACCTGTATTGCCATTCAATCCAACAAACATTCATTAATTGTCTACCATATGCAAAGCATTTTGGTAGCCATTGGACCATAAAGAACCTCATAGCAGTCTTGTAGTGGCCAGATACCCAGAGCCAAAATCACTACTAAAAAGCAAGGGGAACCAGTCACCGTTAAAATTGGCCAGTGTGCTAAGGCTAGACAATAGAAAACCAAGGAAGACTTAATGATCCACTCCCAGGTAACCCTGTCATATACCAAAGTTCCTTTTAATCTCCTGCAAGGTAAGGGAACCTATTTTATCCTTGCCACTGAGAAATCAAGGGTCATTGGACCGGAGCCAATGTGATTAGGGTTTCATAGACTACCATGAATTTTAAAATAGAATAGAAAGCAACATTCAAACTCATTTATAGCAGGAACATGTCTCTTTAAAAGGGCAGAGGTGAAGCTACAAACATTTGTAAAGGCTCTGTTCCCCTTCCAGATGTCTAAGAGCTACTTTAAATTCCTGAATGGTTCTTTTATCTTCAGAGATATTTGATGGTAAATGTTTTATTCTTAAGTGATGATTTCTTAAAAGCAGAATTGCTTACTCTTACGGGTTATATTCTCATTGCTGATGAGTATGTCTAACTTAATCATAGCTGATTATTACCAGGTAACCATGGCAGAATTGAACCAGAAGAACTGGGGATATGGGAAACACTTTCGACTATGATTGGTTGATCCTAGAATCAATCAATGAATGAACAAGCACTTATTAAACACTTTCTTCATAGCAAGTCCTGTGCTAGAAGCTGAGCTTACCAAGACAAAACCCAAACAGTTCTTCTTCTCCACAGACAACCTGATAGAATAGTATGCTGGACTTGACATCTGAAAAACCTATTTTTAATTCTGCATCAGACATTTACTAATAATTGTATTACCCCAAGCAAGACATTTAATTTCTCCTCACCTCAATTTCATCATTTACAAAATGAGACAATGATAGCAGTTGGCTCATAAGGTAATTTTGAATTCAACCAACATAATATATATATATATATATATATATATATATATATATATATATATATGCATGGGCAATTTTTCAGCATTAACCCTTGCAAAACTTTGTGTTCCAATTTTCACCCTCCTCCTCACTCTCTCCCCTAGATGTCTTACTTACCTAGATGGTAAGCAATCTAATATATGTTAAACATGGTAAAAATATACAACATAATACATTACAAGTGCTTTGCAAACCTAAAAGTGCTATATAGATTATTAGCCACTATTATTATTTTCATTTTGTTCTACCTTTGTTTTTATTAAAGCTTTTTATTTACAAAACATATACATGGGTAATTTTTCAACATTGACCCTTGCAAAGCCTTCTGTTTAAATTATTCCCTCCTTCCCCCTACTCCCTCCCCTAGATGGCAGGTAGTCCAATACATGTTAAATATATGTTAAATCCTATATATATATATATATATATATATATATATATATATATATACATACATACACATACATATTTATATAGTTATCTTGCTGCACAACAAAAATCAGATCAAGAAGGGAAAAAAACTGGAAAAGAAAACAAAAATACAAGCTAATATCAACAGAAAGATTGAAAATGCTATGTTGTGGTCCATACTCAGCTCTCATGATTCTCTCTCTGAGTGTAGATAGCTCTCTTCATCACTAAACAATTGGAATTGGTTTGAATCATCTCATTGTTGAAGAGAGCTGCGTCCATTAGAATTGATTGTCATATAATAGTCTTGTTGCTGTGTATAATGATCTCCTGGTTCTGCTTATTTCACTTAGCATCAGTTCATGTAAATCTCTCCAGGACTGTCTGAAATTATCCTGCTGGTCATTTCTTACTGTTTTTCATGATTAGATCCCAAGACTCTCTGTCCTGGATTCTTTTTTCTCCTGCTTCCCTCCCTCTAGCTTAATTTTCTCATTAGTTTGCATCAGCTCAATTATCATCTCTATATAGATGATTAGAAGATCTATTGATCCATCCCTTTTTGACCACATTCATGAACTCCAATACCATATAATGAATTACCTATTAGACACCTTTACCTCCATTTGGCCATCTGGGTGTTTTGTCGAATAATATCAAACCCGACATTTCTAAGACAAAATGATCACTTTCCTTTCTCCTCTGTCTCCCAAATCCCTCCTTTCTACCTAACTTCTTGCTCTGGGCATAAAATTCATTGGTAATATGTGTTATTTAATTCAACAAGCATTCATTAATTGTCTATTACATGTTTCTCTTTGGATCATAGTCATTCTAATCATTCAGATTTACAACCTTGGAATCATATTCCACATTCCTTCTCTTTCACCCTTTTTATCTAATCAAATACAAAATCTTACTGATTCAACTCCTCTAATATCTCTTGTATCTATCCCTTTTTTCCTATTAATAACATCATCATGCTGGTTCAAGAATTCATCACTTCTTGCCTGAACCATGGCCTTAGCTTTCAAATTGATCTCCTTGTACTTAGTTTTATCCTCCACCCAATTATCAAATCATATTCTTGAAACACATGTATAACTCCCCTGCTCCAGATGCTCTAATAGCTCCCCATTTTCTCTAGGATCAAATACAAACTCTTTTTTGGCACTGAAAGCCCTTTACAATCTGATTCTACTCTACTTTTTCAGGCTTATTGCTTATTATTCCCCTTTACACATTCTCTGTTTCAGTTAAATATGTATAATTTTTTTATTCCCCATACATACATTATATCTCATTTTCATACTTATATAAGCTCTTCCCCATGCCAGGAATCTACTTTCTTCTTACTGCCCTCTTGTAGAATTCCTGACTTCTTTAAAGACCCAGATCTTTACAGGATGTCTATCCTGATCTTGGTCCTCTTCCATTCCAACCCCAGTGGACAGTACTTCTCAAAATTATTTTGAATTTACGTTGCATGCATTTTGTTTGTGTATCTCTCCATATGTGAGATTTTTCTTCTCGGTCAGGGCCAGGTCTCTGTCATTTGTTGTCCTTGTCTGGCACAGGATAGGTACCTAAAATACCCATTTAATTGAATTTCTAAATTGATCAAGGTAAAGAAAATGGGAGAAGTTGTTTCTGGAGAGAATATACGTTACTATTAGTTTGGGGTGAACCTAGGAAGAACAAGAGTCAGAGTGGAGAGACTGAATGTTCAATTTACCTCATAGCCTAGCATACTTGAATTTTATGACAGTTTACTAGCTCTGACTTTCTCTATATTTTTATTTATTCACTTGTCCCTGATCATTATTTTCCAAGATGAAACATCCAGATTAGGCAATTTTAATACCCTTTCCAATTCTAAAAAGTGATTGATCTTATTTTTAATTATTTGAGCCCCTGTTCAAAGTCATTCAGCAGTGCAGCCAACTTTTAAAAGAATGCTGCTGCTGCTGATGGAATAAAAAGTAGATGGTGGCTCAATTCAGTTCATCCCTATTGCTGAGAAACTAAGTCTATATGAAAATACTTTGGACAAAGCATTAGAAGCTTATTTCCTGACTTCAGGGTGGAATGAGGAAGGAACTTCTGAAATCCTCCTAAATTCCCCTCCAAACAATTAGAAAACTACCTGAGAATTGATTTAGGAGCAGAGAAGCAACCTAACAGGAAAGATCTGTCTCACTGGAGTGAGAAGGGAGCAAGGTACAAGAGCAGCAGCAACAGCCAGCTTCATAGCAAGGGGACTTCAGCAGGGCTCCAAGCCTGGGGATAATCTACCAGTGAGGCTCCACCCTTCCGCAAGCTAGTAGCTCCCCCAGCAAGTAGCATCCTATGGATCTCAGCAGGGACTCACCCCAGCACCAGCCACAAGCAAAGCCTTGACCCCCATGGGCTATAAAACTGTGTATTCTTTGATCTAGGTCTGTATTCCAAAGACATCCTCCTCAAAAGGGAAAATGACATATTTGTACAAAAATATTTATAGCAGGTCTTTTTGTAGGGGCTAAGAATTGGCATTTGAGGGGATGCCCATCTATTGGAGAATGGCTAAGCAAGTTGTGATATATGATTGTTATTGAATATTACTCTGCTATTTGAAGTAACAAACAAGATGATTTCAGAAAAACCTGGAAAGATAGTCAAAAGAACAGAACCAGGAGAATGTTGTACATAGTAACAGCAATAATGTACGGTGAAGAATTGTGAAAGACTTAGCTATTACCATCAATACAATGATCTAAGACCATCCTAAAAGACTAATGATGAAGCATGCTCTTTGCTTCCAGAGGAAAAAAATGATATTGATTGAATATAGGCTGAAGCATGTTATTTTCCATTTTCTTTCTTTCTTCCTTTCTTCCTTCCTCTTCCCCTTCTTTCTCTTTCCCTTCTCTTCCTTCCTTCCTTCTTTCCTTCCTTCCTCCCTTCTTTCTTTCCTTCATCCCTCCCTCTCTCTCCCTCTTTCTTTCCTACTTGAAGACTACTTCTCCCTGTCAGATGAATACAACAAAGTGTTGGGTTTTATTAGCTTGAACAGTAAAATGAGGCTATCAGTCCCGTACAGTATATTAAGTGCTGCCAGTAAGAGTCAGGAAGTGCAATTGCTTTATTTATGTCACGTGTCAGGCAAAGAAGCCTGACACCCAGAGTGTGGCTGAAGCACAGTGACAGTGTCCTTGCAGTTCGGTAACCAGCAATCCCTTTTTAACATCTCTGTGTTTGAGATTTCTCTTCCCTTCCCTGCCTCTCTTTCATGCAGCCTGCTCCCCATTCCATATGTTCCCAACTCCACATTAGCATAGCCCCCATTTCATAGAAATACTATTAGAGGGTCACAGAGGGAATGTAAGGGTCAGTTCTTCTAGGAGAGCTAGATAGGGTCTCAGTAGGAAAGGCATAGCTCTTCTGAAAGGGGGATTGGAGGAAGGAGATTGGAGGAAGAAAGAAGCCATTAACCCAACTTCCTCACTTACAGATGAGAACTGAGACCCAGAAATTCTTCAGACACTTTTTAGTTGGTCAGATTACTTA
Organism: Sarcophilus harrisii; assembly: GCF_902635505.1. Lineage (NCBI taxonomy): Eukaryota > Metazoa > Chordata > Mammalia > Dasyuromorphia > Dasyuridae > Sarcophilus > Sarcophilus harrisii. The sequence continues at coordinate 180,645,075 of NC_045430.1, read as the reverse complement.
ATCTCTCTGGGCCTCAGTTTCCCCATTTTTAAAAATAAAGCAGAGTGGACTCAGTGCCCTCCAAGCTCCTTCTTATCCCTAAATATTGAATCTATGGTTCTTTTTTCATTGAACCAGTCTTTATTATGTCTATGAGGGAACAAGCTGTATAGGATAAACTGAGTGAAGATACTCTCATGGGAATATAGTCTTAAAACTATACCTTAATTGTTACTTGAGACTTTATAATAACAAGTAGAGCTATAGCTAAAAAGACCTACTTCCCAACACCTCTTAATTAGCACTTAAGTACCTCTTTTAATGACAATTTGTTCTTTTATTTCTGGTATAGATTCCCATGATTAGAATGGAAGCCTGGACTCCCCCAAACAATGGGAGAAAAGACAAGGCTGAGGAGTGGAGGCTTCTGGTTCAGGCTATTTAATCTTGTGTTTTGCAGTTTTTACTTTTCATTCCTTTTACTGACAAACATCTTGTCAGATGGTAGATGCCCTTTCTTCTAAGATTGTAATAAACCCCTTTTTGCTTTTTCTTACTCTGAAAGTTTCTGATTGTTTTTGTGGTTGCTACTGTTCCACGCAAAGCTATAGAAATATGTTTTCATAGAAGAAAATAATTCAAAAATCTCAAATAGAGTCAGGTCAATACTTCATCCGCTTCACTGTCCCATCCTCTGTACTGAGGAACATTTAGAAGACCCTCAGTTTTATTTCCATTCTCTTCCTCCTTTGAGTTCATTTAAATGAGCTTTTCTACAGTCACTTGGAAGTGTTTCTCTGCTCTTCTTAAGATTTACCAACGGTAGCAGGTTTTCTTGGGTTCTCTAATAACCAGTGAAGCCGGTATATACCAAGTGGGAGCCATCAGCTGTGTGTGTCTGGTGGTCCCAATGGATATTGTTATTAAGCTTAGCCTTCCTCACCCTGAGCACTATGGGCTGAGAAAACCAAGGGCTTTTGTTAAGTCCTCTCTATCACTGAAACATCCATCAAGGGAATGATACAATGTTAATCCCCACTAGGAAAATGCATGGTGGTCTACAAAGCAGGACCAGAAGGCATATGATGGTCTTCCTGGATGCAGATGGGAGGGGTTCTAAACCACTCCCTGACTAAACTGGATTAGAGATGGGATACACTCGGCAGATTGCCCTCAGGCAGCTCTCTGAAAGCCCCAGTCTTGTTCAAGCCCTCCCTAAGTGGAGAAAGAATGGGACTTGTGACGCAGACCACGAAGACCATAAAGGCCGTTCAGAAGGTGCCCCAAAATAGCCCTTGGTTTGAATGTTGGAGAACAGTCCTCTGCTTGACACATTGACGAGGATGTGCCTAGAGCAAAATTCTCTTCTTTGAATGCTCTGTCTTCTTCTAATGGAAAATCTGTGTGAAGGAACCAGAGCTAGGACCTGCTTCACCCTAGTGACCCTCTGATTAACACTGCATCAGGAAAGGGAAACCCCAATGTACAGCCAGACCAGATGCTGAAAAGGAAAGGCTTCTGGAGTCGGGATTTCAGCATATGAGGCAGCATTTACCCTTCCCTTCATAAGAGACCTGGAGGCTGTAAGTTAAGAAAGGACCCAATTAGGGGATGCAAAGAGAGCCGACCTGTCTCCTTATACAGAACCAGAAGGATGGGGGCTCTCTTTCCAATTTCTCCCTCTGCGGGGTATGATGGCTGAACCACAGTCTGGTGAAGAGAAGATGAAGCTGGACCTCAGGAAATCTGACATTGGTGAGAACTCTACTACCATTCTCTGACCCCATATTTCTTGGAATAGCCACTTTTAGGGCAGGAGCTCCCATGGTGGTTGTGAGGAAGGAGCTTTGTAAATCCGTGTCAACCAGAGTTATTAATATTTTTTATTTTTATGCTTTAAAGATCTGTGAATTTTCAGGGATGATATTTCTGCTACCAATGGCAAATCACAACCTCTTTATGCTGAAGTAGATGGTCCTCAAGAGTTATTGTCCCTGAAGAAGTCATCAATCACTTTGTGGCCAACATGGTCCTGAGGCTTTCCAGACGTGGTTAGGATTGGTCTTCAAATAGAAAATATACATGACATGTATGGCGTACATGGGCACTAGGTTCATACTTTTAAGTATTAAAAATATTTTTGGAAACCATTTTTTTAAAAACATTAAATATTTTCCCTCTCTAACTCCCTAGAAGTTTGGTAAAAATTGCTGGAGCTTATTCTTCACTGACACAGCCTTGGGGAACCCTGGAGGACTTCTACACATTATAGAAGGCATTATAAATGAAATTAAGGGAAGTCGGCATCTTCTTACTTCTTTTTAGCTTTTTAGCTTTTAGCTTTTTAGCTTTTTAGCTGGCCTGGTGGATAGAATATTGGGGCTAGGAAAACCGAATTGAACCCTGCCCAAGATTCTTATTAGCTGCATCTTTTTATCATTTACTATCTCTGGGTCTCAGTTTCTGAATATGTACAATGGGAATAATAAGAATGACATTATTTGGTAGTCATGAGGATCAATATGATTCCACACACCTATACATATATATGTAGTGCTTTGCAAGCCTTTAAGTGGCATATACATATTAGCTGTTATTATTATTTTGTTTCTTTCTCTACTACTTTTACAATGGACTAATAGATACTGTTTTCTAGGTTGTATTATATGCCTCCATCCACTGTTTCAATCAAGATACTTTTGTAAAGCATCCTGTTACTTATCCAATACCTCTAAAATTTAATGTCCTAGGATACCTGAAGGTTTAGTCACATAGTAAGGCTTCCAGGTAACAGTAATAATAATAATAATAATAATAATAGTAGATATTTATAATGTGCTTACAATGTGCCAATCACTTTACAATTATCTCATTTAAAACTCATCACAACCCTGGGAGGTAGGTGCTATTATTATTTCCATTTTATAAATAATATAATGGAAATTATAATTTCCATTTTATAAATTAAGGCAAACAGGGTTTAAATGACTAGCTTAAAGGGAAACAGCTAGTAAATGTCTGGGGTTGGATTTGGACTCTGATCTTCTGAATCCAAACCTGTTGTTCTATCCACTATGGTATCTAGCTGCCTTCCATGTGCCAGTTACACTGAATATTACAAGAATTCCTGATCTTCTATCCCAAAAGGACATCCTATATGCTACCTCCGTCAGTTCATCCTTTTTCTCCTTCTTCATATCCTTATCCTACGTGTTCACTTCTGCTGCCTTCCTGTCTTCTCTTATCTATCAGATAGTCAATAAACATTTATTAAATGCCAGGTGCTGTACTAAATAAATACTGTTCCCCTCTTCATTCTTATAGATTGAAGAATTATTATCTATTGTCTACCCTTTTTTCAAATAGAAGTATTAAAAAGATAAGGGATCAGGGTGGGGAGAGAATCAGCAGACACACAATAGCACTGGCACTTTAAACAAACAGAACACAAGGAGATTGTTTTAGAGGAGCATTTGGCCCTCAAAGCAAGAGTTGGGAGGCCATAGAGCACAGAGAAGAGACAGTAGCTTTTCCCACACTAAGCAGAGTCCTCAGCTGAAAATGTATTTTCTTTCTCAAAGACGGACCTCTTCTCATTTGTGCATATGTCATTTCTTAACATGTCCTTGATGTTTCTGGCAATATTAGCCCACGAATCTATGGCTGTGATTGAACTAGACAAAGGAAAACATGAAGTCCTTTTGTCAATATCAGTGAAAGATCTGATAGATGGAGGGAATGAGAATATTGAACAATGCTGAAGTCAGCAGGTAACAACACTTACCAGCAATCATGGCTTATGCAAATGGGTTGGTAAGAAATGATGTTGTGTTTTTTTTTTTTTAGAGTGACTACAGATACTTTTTCAGCCAAGTCTAATCTTATAAAGAATATTGAACTCTGTCCAATATCCATAAATATTCATGTTCACATCTACCCTGACGTTGAGTCATGTCTTATATATAAGGTTCCCAGAAGAGGTATGCAGGAATTATTACATGAACTTCCCGGTCCAGGGTCCCATAGGGATTCATCAAAATTTGGATTCTGTTATTATACACCTTCTTGCCTTAGAACTTCACACTACACCTATGGAAGCCTTTGATAAAAGTATTTTGAGGTTGTTTTATTAAATTATCTGAAATCAGACAGAAAAAGAAATAGCATGTTTTATATTTCCTATTCATTGTTAACTCTTTGTGACCCCATTTAGAGTATTCTTGGCAAAGAACTGGAGTGGTTTTTCCGTTTCCTTCTCCAGATCATTTTACCGATGAGGGAACTGAGGCCAACAGGATTAAGTGAATTGCCCAGGACAAACTGCTAGTAAGTGTCTCAGGCCAGATTTGAACTCAGGGAGATAAGTCTTCCAGACTTCAAGATAGGTGCTCTATCCACTGTGTTTACCTACCTGTCCTTTATATTTCTTACTAAGATAAATATTCTTAGACAAAGGCAGTATTTTAGAGCACAATCTATCATCCTAAATTCATTTATTCTCTCAATTCATTCATTCCACATACACTTATTAAGCATTTATTGAATATGAGGCATCATGCTAGGCGCCATAGCTTCAAAAGCAGAAGAAGACAATAGCCTTCTGTTCTGGAAGAGCCCCCACATTCTACTCTAGGGATCCATCATTTAGGAGATAGATATTTGGATCAGCATTTGCAACTTCTAGTCTTCAAGAGTTGCCTAGAGCACAGAAAGGTCTTTAAAGTAACTTGCTCAGAATTATATAGCTAGTCTGTGTCAAAAGCTAGACATTAATCCAGATCTTCCTGGTTCTGAAGCCAGTTCTAGGCATTATGTTGCAATGCTTTTTGATAAACAAATTAATACAATACCAGAATTGAATCGTAAGAAACCATAAATAATCAAGGGAAACAGCCCCACAGGGACACCCGAGTTATGCCTTAAAAGAAGCTAATCTTTCTGACAAAATCCCACTGAACACAACCAAGAATGAAAACTAATGTTTTGGGAGAGTACAGATAAAACTTACAGACTCAGATCCATAGAGAGAAGAGATGAAAAAGATCCCAGACATTACAGCCTGAACCTCTTATTCTACAAGTGAGGAATCTGAAATACAGATAATTTAGGCTAACTATCCAACATGGTACAGCTAGGATTGGAATCTCTGGTGCTCTTTCCATGATAGCCAAGATTCTTGGTCTTCATTGTAGCGTGGAACCTCTAAGCAATCTGGTCAAACTCTTCTCAAAGTCATGTTTTTAACGTATGGAATAAAATACAGAGAAAACAAATTAAATTGAAATACAGTTATCAAAATGTAAAAAATAAATAAAAAATCTTCTTTCCCATTCAAAGTATTGCTTTTAAACCCTTGTGTCCCTTATCCATACCTTAAATCCAAGAAAAGTTTCCACTCCCTCAGGGAGTTAGTTTTAAATCAATGTCCCCAGTCCATCCCTCATATCCAAGGGAAGTTTTTGAGGTCTCTGGAACTATTGTTGGAGTTTCTTCTACCACAGAATACAGAAAAGTCAGAAGAGGACTGGACTTTCCTATTAAGACAAAGGATTTCGTTCTAGGCCCAGGTCAATCCTTAAAGACAAAAAGCCTGTTCTTAGGATGTTGGTTTGAAAATCTCTGGATATTTCTGGCAAGTATCTCAGCTATTCTTATATTTAAAAGAAAGAAAAATCCCATTATCTTTAATTTGAAGGTAGAAAGATTTTTCTCAGATTCATGGTTTGCTGTGCTATAGTTATTTGAATAATTAGTTTAACTTAATTTTGTGGTCTGAAGTTGAGAGGCATGTAAAGGCTACTCAGCATTTGGCTATCACTAAAACCCTTCCTAGGCAGACAGATGTTGGAACAAATGAACTTTGGTTAAATTCTGTTTCCTCTAAGGTGCCTGTCCGTGGAAAATGGAAGGCAATGAAAAGCGAACACAAATCCTTGCAAAAAGGGCCCTTCACTCAGCTATCTCCCTATTAGTTTTCAAGAACAGCAGTTTAATCTCCAACATGACTTGTAGACTATCTTGAGGGACTCTCTATCTTTTTAAAAGGCATTTTTATTGGGCAGTTCTCATCTTTTTCTTGCTGTAAAGAGGAGAATGATTTTTTTTGGAGGCTGGTTTATCATAAGTAAATCGTGTATGTCTGGGTTTTACATCTTAACGAGAAACAAGCACTTTATAATAACTGTTCAGATTAAACTCCAGCATACTCTCAAACCATTAACCTGAAGAAATTGTAACGATAAATTAAACATATTAATGAAGCTGTACTACAAGCCTGAAATTTGTTAGGTAAATTGTAATGTTATTAACAACCAAGTTGACTTATCACCATCTATCATTGGGGGGAAATGAACTAAAACCGTGATTACATGACATAGAAACCCTGCCAGAATAAATAAAAATAGAAATGATTGTTACTAGGAAACGCAAATCTGCTAGGACATTTTCATGGGAGCCTCAGTCCCACAGTCCTTTCTGCTTCCTCTTTCTCTTTCTGCACTTCTCCACCATCTGCTTCAGGTCTTCCCATTATCTGCTTTCTCTTTCTGATTGTTTCAATAAGGACTTTGGAAATTGCAGGTTTATGGTAAAGAGCACTGGATTTAGAAATGAAAACGCCTGGTTTAAATGCTATGTTACTAATGAGCCATGTGATTTTGGGCAAGTTACTTCCCACTTTCTGAGTGGGAATTTAAAATATTTAAATTTTATTTATTTATTTAATTTAATTTTTTAAAATTTAAAATAAGTATTTTTGGTTCAATTTTAAAAATTTAAATATTTATTTATTTAAAATAAAGTAATTGAACAAATAAATTATAAAGTCCCTTCCAATGCTAAAATGTTAGAGTTCTCTGTGGATTCTTTGACTATAGAACAGGGTATTAGCTGCTTCTCCTTCCTAAACATTGGTCTCCTAATCTACGTATCTATCCTTTGTTCAGACTCCTGTGACTTTGCCATCTTAGTCAATCATTTCAGTATTCTCTCCAAACTCAAGGCAAAAAAAATTTACTACAGTAATAATAACAAATACAACCACTGATGCAGTATTTTAAAGTTGGCAAAGGGTTTAATACATTATATCACAGAAGCCTCAAAATAATCTTGAAATATAGGAATTCCAAGTGTTATTTCAAAAAATAGCTTGAGAGTTTATGTGACTTGCCTAGGTCATACACAAAAGAGAAAAGTGGGATCTGAACGCAGTTCTTCTTGACTATAAGCAGGTCATTCTTCTGAGAATGCAGTTCCATGTATGGAAAGAATCTCAATTAGAATCACATCTCTAACACTTAATAATTAGACTTAAACTTAGGAAACCTCAATTTTCCTCCTGTGTAAAATGGAAATAGTAATATTAGCACTGCTAGATTCACAGAGTTTGCTTGAAGAAAGTGCTTTGCAAACCTCAAAGTATTATTATATAAATGTGAGTTATTATTTTTCTGTATGTTTTAAAATCTTTTTTCATCTATGGCTGCTCTGTTCTACTCATTTGCTGTCTCATCATCATCACTAACCCTTTAAATTATAAATCTATCGATGGAAATGATCTGGTCTTCTAAGTCAAAATGAAAATTAAAGCAGAGCTATTTTAGTTCTTTTGAATGCCCCCATAGACCTAGTAATATGCAATCATTGGGCATCCAACCAGTGATCATTTAATGTGTAGTGTTCTTATCTTATGGCATCAAAATTGTGGCCCAAATACCATTGTACTGATCACATCTTTTGGGTGATTCTGTAAACTTTTAATTAGGTATGAGGAGGAGGATTTGGTCTGCAGACAGGGTGATATGGAGAAATCTCAGCAGGCATTTAACTTAAGCCCAAATGTTGCACACCTGAGCTAGGATTTTTCCAGTTCAAGATTTTTCTCTTGTCATTACCTTAACATAAATTCCTATCTGCACTCCAAAGGAAGGACCAAGTAGGGGAAATTGGCAGATATTATTAATTGTTGCCTTTTGTGTAGTACTTTTCAATTATGAATTAGATTTGTTTGAACCCAAATGGCAAAACCAGATTAAAGGATCATAAATTTAGAGGGTAAAAGTAGCAAAAAGGCAAATTTAGGCTTGATGTCAGAAAGATTTCCTAATAATAAATGTCCTGCCTTGGAAAAATGTCATTAGACACTGTCATTTGAGGGTACCAAGAAAAGGCTGGATGCCAACTTGTTACTTATGTTCTAGTAGGAAAGAGTTGGACTGGATAGCCACTGTGGTCTCTTCCAACTCTGAACACTCTGTGATTGTGTAATTAAAAAGTGCTTTTACATATATCACCTCATTTGATCCTCACCACAACATCCTGAGGTGGGCAGTGGAAATGTTACTTCCCTTATGTTTGGAAGCTGAGGCTGCAACTTTTCTCAGGTGTCCTAGTTATCAAATGGTAAATGCTATGGAAGTCTTCTGACCACAGGGTTCAGTGCTTCTCCTAACTATACTTCTGTTTTTCTTCAGATGATTAAACCATGGTGGCAACCAAAGAGAGCTTAGGATACCAGATGAGAGGTAGAGGATTATAAGTAAAATGTGAGGAAGAAAAAGGCACTTCTATCATTCATTTATGATCATAAGCTCATAGATATAAAGCTGAGACTCTAGAGATCATCTTACTCAACTTTTTAATTTTAAATTAAAGCCAAGAAGGTTTAGGCAACGTGCTCAAGATTACACAACTAAGGAAGGATCAGAGTCGGGACTTTGAACTCAGGGCTTCATGTTCTGTTTTCTTGGCACTATATTCTGCCATCTTCCATGCCTTTCTAGGTAATTTTCTAATCTCAGTCTACTTCAGTGTCATTATAGAGAATTGGCAGTTTATGGTCAGTGGAAATCAGGACCACAGGATAAAAAGTTTAGGATTTGGGAAATTAAGAGAACATGGGAGCAGTACAAATTTCAAGTCTTGAAACTAATGCCAGGATTAGTGGTGTAGGAATCCTGGGACAACTCACCACACATGGTCACCATTTGGTATCACATTTCTCCCAGAGGCATTTGTCATATTTTATGAAACATCCGCCACCGGCTCCCAGCAGCAAACACGAGGAGGCATTTACAGTGAAGCGGGGAGGGAAGGGATAGACAAGGTGAACTCCTGGGATCACAGCTCAGTGGCTACCTGAGTTATGAGGTGCTCCTTCCATTCATCTCCTACCTCCATGAATTTTCATTATGCCCCCTGGTGTATTTCATTAATGCCATAGGAGAACGTACCAATATAAATGTGTTCTGTCCCCTTTCCCCAATTTGTGCTTCTTGTGTAACAATTTTCCAGGTTCATACTGTCCAGAGATATGTTGAGAGAGAGGAACTGACCTTTTGATAGCATAGTTAAGGATCCTATCTTTGCATCCCTCATCCCTGATGTCTGCTACCCAAGGGATCTTTAATTATCTCAAAACTTTCACAAAAGGAAATGGCTGAAATTAACTATGGCCTATGAATATAGTGAACAATTGAAAATAAGAATAATTCATAAAAGGTGGGAAGATTTGTATTAACTGATACAAAATGAAATAAGCAGGATCAAGAAAACAATATGCAAAATGACTTCACCAACATGTCATAAATCACTTACAAGAGTCACTAAAAGCAAGTTGGACTCTAAATAATGGAATTACTAACAAATATCAGAGAAGAGAAACGACAAATATTGACTCATAGCAGGGAAGTGAGAAACTACTAGTGTGTTATACTATATTGTCAGAGAGTCTTCATTAGGTATATTTGATTACATATTTTTCTCCTTTGTCACAAAGGAGTTCAGTCTGGAGATGGGGTAGAAAGTGACTGTGATATCAAGACATAATACATTAATAAAATATAATTTCAAATGTCACACAATTCATTCCAGAGGACCCAAATCAACATTATAGAGATACTAATTTTTCAAATGACTATTTACATTGACCTACAATTTTATTTTATTTTATTTATTTATTTTTTTGCTGGGGGAAGAGGGACTAGTCTGGACCTGTGATTTCATTGATATAGGGGAACTTCTGTTGAGGAAACACTTTGTACCATTGTAGATTTAAACCTATTCTGCACTTTATGGTTTAAGAGCATTGCCTGGGGACAGTAAAAGCTTGAATTAGAGACTTATGTAGTCAAGGTCTGTCAGAATCTGGAGTTCTTTACAATTAGAAATTCAAGTCAACAAGTTGTTGAGTATCTTTGCTAGTTATTAGTTTACTATTATGCATATCTAATCTGAAATTCTCACGTTTCACTTGCTTTAAGTAAAAATAAAAAGCACAGCACACACAGTATTTTTAGAAGTAGGTAGGTATCATGCAATTAAAAATATTAATATACATACACAACAGTGACAGGGAAGACCAACTCCCAAAAGCCTGGGAATCCCCAGCTTGGGATTTGAGCCTGGGGAGAGAGGGCTGCAGGTTCATGCTTTACGATTAGACTTACAGAGGAAGAAGAACATCTGGACTATTGTAAGGTTTGGGACTCTTGGGGATGTTGCTGACTTCCCAGGTGATCCCAAGAAATCATTTTGTGACACATATTATGTGCTCCCTGCTCTCTTTCACTCTCTAAGCTCTAGGCTTTGTGGGCATGCACGCTCCTTCCCCCTGTATACCCAAGGAGATCCCTTTTCCTGTACAGAGATTATTGGGGGCTCAGTATGCCTGCAGTTATATCCTGTATTAGAATGCTTCCTTTACCACTTCCCAAATGTTGATGTCAGTAATTGCAACACTAATGGGGCCTGCTGCACATTGTCTCAAGCATCAATCCAGTGTTTAAACTTCCACTTAGTCCTCGAAAGCAGTCTCTTCACATTCTCATAAATTAAAGCTCCTCCTAGGGACAAAGCCAAGCTTTCAGTCACCCCCTGGCTCACACCATAGACTACTTTCTGAATCAGCTCAATCACTCTGACCACAGTGGGAGTAGCAGTTAGATAGCATAATGGATAGAGCACTGAGCCTGGGGTCAAGAAGACTTGACTGAGTCACTTCCTATCCCTGAGATGCTGACCAAATCACCCTTGTTGTTGTTGTTTAGTCATTTTCAGTCATGTCCAATTTTCCATGATCCCATTTGGAGTTTTCTTGGTAAAGATACTAGAATGGCCATTTCCTTCTCTGGCTCCTTTTACAAATGAGGAAACTGAGGCAGATAGGGTTAAGTTTCTTGCCCAGAGTCACACAGCTAAGTAAGTGTCTGAGACTAGATTTGAACCCAGGAAGATGAATCTTTCTGACTTCAGGCATAGCACTTTATCCATTGCACCTTAACTGGTCCCCAAATTATGCTCTATAACTCTCAATTTCCTCATATATAAAGTGGAGATAATAATAGCATCTACCTCACAAGGCTGCTAAAAGGATCAATGAGATAATATATGGAAAGTTAACCATCATATAAATGTTAGCTACAATTATTATAATGACTACAGATCAAACTTCCAACTCCAATCACTGTGCTCCATTTTCTGCACATGTTATACTCCCTTCTTGACACACAGTCACAAACACACGGTGTCTACCTTTCCTCCCTCCCTGTCAAACAGTGATCGTCAGGGTCAAAAGAACATCTCAATTCCTTTGTGTAGCCTTGGGACTAGTGAACACTTTGGGCCATCATGTACTACTGTGCGTCTCTTTAGCCTTCCGTATATAACTATCTGCCTTGCCCTTTTAGTCAAGCATCCCCTGAGTCAAACACACTGTCTCTCACAGTCCTTGATTCAAAGGGAAACTAACGTTAAAGATTCTGGCTCTTATATGTAGTTTAATGAGAATTTCAAGTTAAAGTTGAGACATCTCTAATTTTGTATTCAGTGGGTATCTGATCTAATCTACTATGTCAAGGTACCCTGCATTCAGTTCAATAATCCAACAAACATTTATTAGATTTCCATCAGCAAATCTTTCTCTAACACTTTCCCCTAACAAAACCTTTCATTACTACAATCACTTTGATTAATTCAAAGAATCACCAAATCCTGTAGTTGGAAGGAACCTCGGTGGACATCAGGTTCAACCTGTACCTGAATAAGGATGCTCTTTATGACATACCCCAATAAACAGTTCATTCATTATTTGCTTCCAGAATTGACAAGGGGGAAATTACAACCTCAAGTTTACTCCTCTTCTGGATAGTTTTAATTGTGATAAAGGTTTTTCCATATATATGTGTATTATATATAGATATAAATAGATATAAATGTATATATAGATATGTATGTATGTATATATACATATACATATACATACACGGGGGTTAACAACTTGCCCAGGGTCACATAGTAAGTATCTGAAATCTGGTTTGAATGTAGGAAGATGAATCTTCCTAATTCTAAGGTTGGTTCTCTGTCCACGGAACTAATTCAAGCTCCCAGCCCCTACCCTAAGTACTCTTTAGTTTATCAATGCCTTTCCTAAATGTGGCACCTGGAACTGAACACAAAATTCTAGACCTGAATAGGGCAGGACTATCAATTTCTGCATTCTGGGCACTATTCTAATTCTACTGTAGCCTAAGATTAGATTGACCTTTTTGCCTGCCATACTATATTGATTCATATTAAACCTGTAGCTCATTATGACCCTCAGATCTTATGCAAATAGATTTGTATCTCCTGCCTTAATAACTGATTTTTTTGAACCCAAATAACAGGCTTATATTTAAACATAAAATTTCATCTTGTCAGATTTATTCCTATGTTTTAGTTTGTCAGTCTTTTTGAATTCTGATTCTAGAGTAATAATACCTAACATTTAGATAGTGCTTTAAAGTCTGCAAAGGGATTTGCATATATTATCTCATTTAAACTTCTGAACAGCACTGGAAGGTAGATGCACTTATTATTCCCCTTTTACGGATGAGAAAACTAAGACAGATAGTGCTTAAGTGAACTACCTAGAATCATACAGCTAATAGATATTGGAGACAAGATTCAAACATGGGTTTTTAGGAAGTAAAGTCCAGCACTCCATCTGATATGGTAACTATCCTTCCCAACTCAAATCAACTTCAATAAATATTTATTAAGCCAAGCATGGTGATGGATGCATGCTTGTGATCCCTGCTAGTGGAGTGCCTGAGGCTGGGGATATCTCAAGATCATGAGTACTAAGTTGTAGTGGGCTAAGCCAAAAGAGTATACCTGTTGTTTGTCAGCAGTATGGTGAATCCACAGAGTAGAGAGGGAGGGTTCCAGTTTGATTGATGAGGAGCAAACTACCCCAAGTTGAAAACCTTAGATCAAAACTCTGGGCTAAACAGAGTAGGATCAAGCTGAGAGTGGTTCCTTTACTTCTGGTTTGGGCAAGACAGGGAGACCTAAGGTTTAAGATATATAGATAAGTAGACAGATACACACAGGTAGACATATAAAAGGAAGACAGATGGACAGAAAAGAGATGGAAGCATGGATACAGAAAAAAATAGGTAGGTAGAAAGATAGTAGATGGATGGATAGAGAGAAAGAGAGATTATATAGCTGGACAGATAGAAGATGAATGGATAGAGAGATGAAAGATGGATATACAGGTAGATAGTAGATAGATAGAAAGAAAGAAGATGGATGGATGAATGGATAAATAGAAAGATAGAATTGTTATCAAGTGCCTCTTACTTGAAAAGCACCAAGCCAGACCCTAAAGAGATAAAGACAAAGGAAAGCAATTCTTATTCTCAAGGACCTTCAGTTTTTCTATGGGGATAAAACATATAGAGCAAAAAGCAGGCATGAAGTTAAATTCAGGAGATAGTGAGCCTTAATAATTGAGAAGAATCAAGGAAGTGTTAATGGAGGAAAGATAAAGATTTAGGAAAATGGACTTTACCCTTAGGGAAAGGTTCAGTTTCAGAAGATGGAAGGTAAGGTTTATAGAATAATACAATGTATAGAACAATTGTACAGTTTGGCTGGAACATAGAATCCATGTAGGGCAGTGGTGCACACAACATTAGGCAAGTAGGTTAGAAAAAAATTGTGTGTGGGGGGGAGGGTTTCTAACTGCTAGGCTAAGAGATCCATATTTTGCATTTTATCTTAAAGGCAATAAGGAGTCATGAAAAGTTTTTTGAATAGGAGAGTGACATGATCAGACCTGTTCCATAGGAAGAAAGTTTTGTTTTTGGTGGAAGTGGCAAGGTTTGGCAGTTTATTCTAACTGTTATCCTATTGCTTTTTCATATTTACTCACATTTGAGAAAACAGGCACAAAAACTGGATAACTGGCTCAAATTCACCCAGCTTATTGGTTAGATAAAATTAACTGTTGAAAAAGCAGGAGATTGTTGCATAATTTTCTCACTGTACACTGATTTGTTTTTACTAATGTAGTTCAGGCTTAAAATTAATCAGTGAACAAGGACCTATTAAAAGCTTACTATGTGCTGGTTACCATGCTAAGCCCTTGGGATAAAAAGAGAGATGAAAATAGTTCCTGCCCTCAAAAAATTTACATTCTAATAAAAGTGTCAATCTAGGCAGATTTAAGATACATACAGTATAGATGGGAAATAATCTGAGGGGAAGCAGCTATATAATCCTGCCTCTTCTTCCCCCCTCCCAATTTTCAAATTATTCTTCCTAACCCTTCTAGCTTTTAAATTTAAAACAAATTTTTGTGATTTCTATGTTTGGTGGATCTACATAAACCTGGAGGGAGACCTCTAGTGGAATGCCCCAGGTATCCCTGTCTGGCCCTGTTCGGTTCCCTATTTCTATCAGTGACTAGGATGAAAGCATAATGGCACTCACATAAAATTTATGGATGACAGAATCAGATTCCAACGAGTTCTCAACAGGCTACAATGGTGGGCCGACTCTACTAAGATGAAACTTAATAGAAATAAGTCTCAAGTCCTACCCTGGGGTTCAAAGAAATATTTTGCATAAATGGATGACTGAGTCTGGTTTATTTTTTAAAAGGATAGAATTCTTTGTGGGGTAGAATCAGTTAGTTGTAATAAGTGTGTCATGATACCAAAAGGCTAATTTGATCTTAATGACACTTTACAGAAACTATAGTATTAAAAAAAAAAAGTATAATAGCAAAGAGACATGGTCAGAAATGCTCTATTGGAAGATTTATGAAGGGGAAAACAATCCCATTCCATTTTTGCTTTATCTTGGCTAGATCATACAGAATATGGTGTTCAGTTTTAGGTAACATTTTAGGGTGTATGATAATTTAGAAGATGTTGAGAGGAAGGTTATCTCTTCTGAAAAGCTAGCAAAAGGATAGGAGGCCATAAAATGTAAGGACCTAAAGTTATAAGGACTTTAGCTACGAAAAAAAACCCTTACTAATAATTAGAATCATCCTCAAATAAAATAAGCTATCTTATAAGATAGTTGAGTTTTCCATTACTGAAGATGTTTAGACAATTAACTGTATTATTGCTTTGTCCAAGGGGCTATAATGCCACTAGATGGTGCAGTGGGTAGAATGTCAGGCCTGAAATCAGAAAGCCTTGCATTCAAATTCAGCCATAGATTTTTAGTTGTTGTGTGACCTTGGGTAAATCACTTAACCCTATTTGCCTCAGTTTCCTCATCTATAAAATGAGCTCGAGAAAGAAATGGCCAACCACTCTAGTACCTTGGCCAAAAACCCCCAAATGTGGTCATGACTGAAATGATTGAACAATAAAAAAGATGATATGGAGGGAGCAGAATAGCAAAATAGAAAGAGAGCTAGATTTGGGATCGTCTGCTACTGCGTGACTTAGGACAAGTCTTATGACCTCTCCCTCCTATGCACCCCAGGCAACAATTTCCTCATATTTAAAGTGAAGGGAAGGGTCCAGATACCCTCTGAGGTTTCTTCTGCCTTAGGAGGTATGATTCTATAATCCAACAATCTAGGTGTCTGAGAGATGAACTTTAGCAGGTATAAGGATGAACTGTCTTAGTTTTTAGCTGTTCAAAAGCAGAATGAACTGTTCAGGGAAGGAGTTATAGATCCACCTATTGGGATATTATAGAGCAATGTCCTTTTCAAGTACGGCTTGATCCAATTGACCTCTCTGATTTCTTCCAGTTCATGATCTATGATTCTTTAATCCAGCATTCTAAATAATGGGTACTAAGAGCTAGTCATAGATCACCACAGAATATATAGCCAATATCTTAGTATCCATCCAAGGACCTCCAGAAATGAATTTCTTTTCCTTCCTATCTGGAACATTCAAGAGGGATTCAGACTTAGTATTCTCCTTTCCCCTTCCAAACATGTACCCTATCCCCCGCCCCATTCCCACATCAATCAGCCTGGTAACATGGACTGACTTAGAACACAAACATGATGTACCATCTTCCCAGTTCAGGGCTTCTTTGAACAGCCCCTTCCAGGGGACTGGAAATGTGCAGAGCAGATGTCAGGAGGTAACCCACTGTCTGGTGTTTATGGTGTCTGCTTTCTATGCCTTAGAATGAGTAAAGGGGTCCTGTCATGACCAAGGGCAGCCACAATCCAAATGTCAACGGCTCCCCCTTGGCAATTTGACCACAGTAAGACAAACCAACAAACAACTATCAACAAATTCCCTAAGCACATGAATGTACCAGGAGCTACAGTGCTTCTATTACTCAGGCCCTAGGTTTGACAACCTTCCCTTCAGCAGCTCAGCAGGTAGAAAAATAACAGTTTGTCTAGTGTGTGAGCAGATTAAACTTAACCACCCCCTACCAAATCCTTCTCTTTGTCAAAATGTATGGTTGCAGGGGTTAGACAAATGTAAGTTATGGAAAAGGGGAGTGGGTAGGGAAAGAGGAGAAGAGTTTAGAGAAATAATGGTGGTTGGGGGTGGGGAGGAAGGATGTGGCAGCTGCCTCCAGGCATCCAAAGCATAGGAATGATGAAGGGTAGTATGTTCTGGGATAGCCTCTGCCCTTGTACCAGCTCACTAGATTGTCTCCTGGGGAGATTTTTAGACACAAAAAGTGTAATATAGAATACTCTGCCCCACCATCACTTCTTTAAGGGAAACAGTCATTCATTTACTTGGTTGAACTACTTTAAACCAGGCAACCCATGAAAGCCATTTTCCTGGATTTGACCCCTGTGCCCATCAGGAGAAGTGAATTAACTCAACTGAATTATAGTTCAATCTGTCAAGTCACAGTATTATAGAATGCTGTAACTGAAAGGGACCTAGAGATCAGTGAACCTAATATTCTCTTTTAACAGAGATGGCTATTAATAAGTGAAGTAACTTACTTAAAGACTCATAGCAGATTCTAGAAGCTCATCCAGAAGTGGGAAACTTTTGTTTCTACAGCTACAACAGTCTAATGCTATTGCTGACATCCTGTCAGTCTAATCCCATGGAAAGGTATAGTACCATTGACCTTGTTTTCTAGGCTAGGACAAAGAAAAGGGACCAGATCTAATGAATCGCATAGCAAATCAGTGCTATGTTTCCTAAATGCCAGAGGCTGAGACAATTCTGAGCAATCATTCCCTTCCAGCTCCTATAACTAGCAATTCTAGGATCTGATGGCTTCATGAAGCAATTTCATTCAAGTAAGGAGGAAGGAAATTGAATGGAGACGACTTTTAGGAGAGAGATCCAGGACAAGGAGAATGTGCCAACTATTTTGAGGGTTTGTCAGGAGGGGAGAATGATTGAGGGAGAATGGCAGCTAGAGGCTAAGAAAATAATGTTTCTTAGAGGGAAAAAAAATCAGAAATACTTGAAAGAAGTTGAAAAGTATGTTGGAGTAAGGGAGAGATAAGCTTTTTTTCGGGGGAGGATGAAGATAGAATGAATTCTCCCCTGAATGAGAAGGGGTAAGATTTGATCAACTAATGGAGATGCTGAAATTTCAAACCAGAAAGGGGAGAAAGCCTATGGTCAAAGACTTGGGAGCAAATGGAAAAAATGGGGAGAGAGAGGACAATGGATGGAGGTTCTGTAGTCTAAAAAAATCAGATTCAGAATCCCCCAGGAGTTCAGGCTAAAGATGCATTCAGGTACCAGCTTCCCTTCGAATACCACTGGGCTCCGGGAGTTGCCAGCATCCTTCTGAGGTGGGTTAGACTGGAATCAGTGGCCTATTGCTGCCCTGCCACCTGCTGGATAGCCAAAGAGATGCAGGTATCACCGAATGAACCATTACAGAAATGATTTAGAAAAATAAACCAGCCCTGAAATAATCTTCTCCATATCCTAAAAGCTCCCTGCGTTGGCTAGCCCTTCCCAGCCTCTCATGTTAGAGCAGGTTCAGATGCATTCTCATAGGGTAAATCTAAATGTCTGAGAGAAATAACCAGGATGTGTGATGGAAACCAGAGTATCTGAAAAGACTTCCTCTTCCTTCCTGTCTTCTGGTGGGGAATGCAGAAGGGACAGATGTGTGGGTCAGGGTTGTGCAAACACTCACATTACGGAAGGGAAGGCAACTAGAGCAGATGAGATTTTCATAGATTTAGGACTGGAAGGGAGCTCCAGGTCACCTAGTGCAATCTTCTTGTTTTTAAACAGATGAGAAAGGAGGAATTAAATGACTTACAAAGGGCACATAAATCCTAAGCAGGAGAGCCAAGCATTGAACTCAGATGCATTGAATTAAAACCCAGGGATCTTTCCATAGGACCATACTGCCCCCTTGGCTCACAACTCCAAAGGAAAGCCTTGGATTAAAACTCAGGGATCTTTCAATAGGACCACACTGCCCCCTTGGTTCATGATCCCAAAGGAAAAAAGGAAGAAAGAAAAGAAAGATAAAGGAAAAAAAAACCTGCTTGTCATGAATCTTATACCCACAATGTGAACGTTGTTATGGGACATCCTGCCCCTTCCTTCTGTTTTGGATGAGGAGTCTAGAACTTGGATGGGCGTCACACACCTGAGAGTCCCTGATTCCATTACTGAGTGACAGCATTGTCTTTCACTCATGAGCTGAGAAATAGTGGTGTGAATCTACTAATGGACCAGTGAAGACTTTTCCCAGCCATTACAAAAGCTCCAGAGACAGGAGAAAAGATCATCTGAGGCACCTTTAGAATATAAGAGAGGGGAGAGGAGGGGCTGATGAGTGGGGATGGCAGGAAACAGCCCTGGGAGTCACCAGTCTGGCTTGCGCCAGGCAGCCACTTGTATAGGTAATGAACTGCTCACCTTGCCTTGTCTCTGACTGTGACCTTATGTCAAAACCACTTTGGATTGAGTTTCATTGACCCAGTTACCTCAGGAAAATGATAGCAGCATTTCCCAGGAGTGGCAGGTTCCTGGGTCTTACTGGGACAGCTCTTACTCTGCTTGTTTTCCCTACCCTCACCTTCCTCTTGTTCTCCTCCCACTCTGCTCATTCTCTCCCATTCTCCTCTCTGTCCTTAGCTAAGAGTCTCAGCCTGGAGGAGAAGCACCAGTTCAGTTAGCTTTGTTCAACATCTGCCAGCTTGAAATGGGAACCTCAAATTACTGAGGGAGTGATGGAGGCAAATGTTTCCTTAAAGATTTTGAATTTTTTGTTCATTATTATTATTATTTTATTTGTTGCTATTTTATAGGGATAGAGAGTGAAGCTAGAATTTTATCAGCATGAGGAACTCCCAGATGTAGAAATTCCCTTAACTAATGTATATTGACACCTTCAGTCACCTAGAATCCAACTTCTTAAACTGTGGCTCACAACCTTATATGGGGTTTCAAAACTGAATGTTGGAATCATGAAATTATGATTTATCATTAGTAAATGTTTGATTTGTATACCTATTTTATATGTCTAGGGTCACATAAAAATTTCTTGGGCAAAAAAAGGGAGTCTCAAATTAAAAAATTTAAGAACTCCTGGCTTAGAACACTGAAAAGGTCACCCAGATGTCTTTAACTTTAATCTTGGTCTTCTGGAGTCCAAGACTAGTTATCTGGCCCCCATATAAAACTATCTTTCATTATTAATTTATATTTTAAAATGTGTTTTAGTAGTTATAAGGAATATGAGGTTTGAAAATTCTCTTTACTGATGCAAATTAGCATCTATTCCCCAACTTATAGTCTTGAGATTTCCCTGTGGAGCATTATTACCTGTCCATTATCCAGGTCAGCTCTCCATCCATTATATCACATTGCTTCTTTATTATTTTTTTGGAGGCAATCAGGATTAAGTTACTTGCCCAGGGTCATACAACTAATAAGTGTCAAGTATCTCAGTCTAATTTGAACTCAGGTCCTCTTGTCTCTAGGGATCATGCTCTAATTACTGTGCTGCTACCCTAGCTCCAACTATGTGATTTTTCAAATGATTTCAGTTAGGCGTCCAGACTTAATTAACTTTTAAAAATGGGTGTTTACTAATGGTAGGGGAAGGTGGTATAAAAAAACATCTCCTTGGCCAAAAAACCTGGGGTACATTTTCCCACAAGCAAAATCCAAGAGAAAATGGATGTACCTCTGGCCAAAGGAACAAGTTCTTTTCTCACCTTTGTAGGTGAGAAATTTCCCTTAGGTATGATGTAGCATTGAAGGATCTTTCTAGGGTCCTGATACCACCTTTTCTCAATGTGTTTCCATGCAGTCTGCGGAGATGAAAAGAAATAGCAGGTTCCATAGAAAGCTTCCTTCATGCTAGCAAGATACTGTATATTTCTCTTATTCAAGGAAATTGGGAAAACATAGATGGCACAGTACAGTCCATCTCTGCCCCTTGAAAAACAGATCTGAATGATGTTAAGCCTTTAGGATCATCCTTATAAACAAAGGAGAATCACATATTAAGAATAATGCTAAATATTAGAGGTATCTCAAAGTAATGTTTCCAGTAAAATCTGAAAACTGAAATGGATATTGGAGATGATTAGGTTGTAAAAAAATTAGTTGGAAGGGACTTGTGATAATTTGACTAATATAATCCATATCTGGATAAAAATGGTATGGGAAGGTAGGAGGTAGTATTATTGAGTGATATACTAGGTCAAGCATTTGTCTAACATCCTTTTGAAGATTTCTCTCATGAAGAGCCCACTACTTGTTTGGATAGTCCATTCTAGACAAACCAAATTATCAAAAAAAATTTTTATCTAGCCAAAATATGCCTGTGCAATTTCCATCCCATTATCCTAAGTCCAGACTTCTGGAGTCAAGGAGAATAAGACTGATTCCTCTTCCACATGACAGCCCTTTAAAAATGTGAAATGCTGATTATCCCCCTCTTCCTGAAAAACAAAATAAAACCAACAAAAAACCTTAAATCTTCTCCTTTCCAAAGTAAACATCCCCAGTTCCTTTATCAGACCTCTCTTATGATATGGTATCCTATGCTCTACCATCCTGCTTTGAGTGAACTCCATTTTTATCAAATGTCTGTGAGACTCTAGGGATGTACAACTTGAAAGAGAGACAGCTATATACCAAAGTGAAGCGGGATTATACCTGCTCATGGTAGTGAATCCCTCCCTGGGCTGTAAGAGAGAACCAGGACATTTTCCTGATGCTGGTAATTGGTGGAGTAGATATGGAAGTTGGTCCCTAGGTGTTTGTAATGAAGTATATTGTGAGTGGAGTTTGAGTGCTCAGAGAATGGAAAGAGTATGTTAACAGAAAGAGTGATTAGGAAGTTAATCCAAATAAGCAGAATTGTGAATAAATGGATTTTCAGTATGAATATGTCAGTGGAAATCTGAGTCTCTCTCTTTCACTCCTCCCACCCCTCTCAGAATTCCAAGCCTGCATATACTGTATTTTTAGAACTTTATCCCTAATGAATTTTATTTTATTTTTAAGACTTTATTCCTACTGACTTCTATCACTAATGTTAAATTTGTTGCATAATTCTACCTTGTTAAGACCTCCTTAGTTTTCAGTTCTGTTATCCAACATATTGAACATCCCTTCCATCTTGCTTTGTGTTGTCTGAAAATTTAATTTCTGCCGCCTATGCCTTTATATAAATCATTGATAAATATATTGAATAGTTTGGGCAAAGATAGTTTCCTGGGATATTCCACTAGAGACTTCCTTCCACAGTAAAGAAATTGTCAATCTATTAGTCAATAAGCATTTATTAAGTGCTTACTATGTTCTAGGCACTGCTAAATACTGGAGATACAAAAAATGGCAAATATAGTTCTTGCCTTCAAGGAGCTCACAATCTAATGATTGTTAAGGCCTATTTTTTGAGTCTAATCATTTAACCAGTTTTTCTGCCTTCTCTATTCTTGCTTGTTTTACAATTATTATTCCTGTCTACAAGGTGATAAGAGAGACCTTGTTAAACACTTTGCTAAAATTCAAGGATATAGCAATTATGCCATTTCCATGACCTATGAGTTTAATAATCTGGTCAAAAAAGAAAATAGAGTTAATATGAGATAGTTTATTCTTTTTTTATTTTCAGTAGTATTGTATTTTTTCTAAATATAGATAAAGATAGTTTTCAACATTCATTTTGTACAATTTTGTGTTGCAGATTTTTCTCCCTTACCTTCCCCCCACTCATCAGAGCAAACAATCTGATATAGGTTAACTATGTGAAATTCTTTTAAATGTGTTTCCATATTTGTCATGTGCAAGAAAAATCAGACCAAAAGGGAAAAACTATGAGAAAAAAGAAAGAGGGCAATAAAGAAAGAAAAAGAAGGAAAGAAAAAAAAAAGAACTATAAAAAAATAGGTGAAACTCCTATGCTTTAATCTATGTTCAATCTCTGTAGCTCTCTCTATGTGGATGGCATTTTTCATCCTAAGTCTGTTGGAATTGTCTTGAATTAACACATTGTTGAGAAGAGCAGAGTCCATCACAGTTAAATATCACATGATCTTGTTGTTTCTATGTACAATGTTCTCTTGGTTCTGCTCACTTCACTCAGCACCAGTTCATGTAAGTTTCTCCAGGCCTTTCTGAAATCATTTTGCTGATTGTTTCTTATAGAATAATAATATTCCAGAACATTCATATACCATAACTTATTCAGCCATTCCTCATGATGG
Organism: Sarcophilus harrisii; assembly: GCF_902635505.1. Classification (NCBI taxonomy): domain Eukaryota; kingdom Metazoa; phylum Chordata; class Mammalia; order Dasyuromorphia; family Dasyuridae; genus Sarcophilus; species Sarcophilus harrisii. Next base: position 180,622,163 of record NC_045430.1, on the reverse strand, counting down.
ACATCCATTCACTTTCCAGTTGCTTGCCACTACAAGAAGGGTTGCCACAAACATTTTTGTTCATGTTGGCCTTTTCCCTCTTATGAAGATGGTTTATTTTTGATCAAACCATGCTTGCTTCTGTTGATAGTATGATTTCTCATTCTAACCAAGTGCTTCTAGACTGGCCCTTTAATAATGTATTTTAGAAATTTGCCAAAAATAAAATTTTCACTAGTATATAGTTTGGAGAATCATCCTTTCCTGTCTTTATTTCTGGGGTAACTCTAATTCTTCATGATCTTCCAAAGATACTTGATGTCTGTATGATAATTATATGTCAGGTCTTTTAGTAATTCACTAGGTAATTTGGATTTAGTGACTTGAATTCATTTAGGATAACTCCATACTCTTTAACCATCATTTTGTAATTTCAAAATTGATAAACATTTTGTCTTTTTCCTTTCCAATCTGATGATCATTTTCCTTGTTAGAGAAAGCAGAGGCAAAATAAAAGTTGCAAGTTTCTGCCTTCTTTTTAGTTGCCTTTTTAACATTATCTCATGTACCCTTAGCATCAACTCTTTATCTCTTCTGTGATCTTCCTTCTATTTACATCATAATTTTAAAGATCCTTTTTTGGCTTTTATCATAACCACCAGCCTCAACTCACTCTGAATTTTAGTACTTTTTTTTTTACTTAATAGTATTTTTTTTTCCAATTACATATCAAGATAGTATTCAACATTCATCTTTGTAAGATTTTGAGCTCCAAAATTTTCTCCCTCCTTCCCTTCCCTTCCCTTCTATCTACCAAAGATAGCAAGAAATCTGAGGTAGGTTATAAATGTACAATCATGTTAAATATATTTCCACATTACTCATATTTTAAAAGAAGATTTAGAACAAAAGGGAAAAACTACAAGTAAGAAAAAACAAAAAAATGGAAATACTATGCTTTGATCTTCATTCAGTTTCCATTGTTCTTTCTCTAGATATGGTCAGCATTTTCAGGTCCTTTTGACTCCAGGGCTGGTGCTCTATCCACTGAGCCACCTAGCTGTTCCTTAAAGTTCTCCTTTTGAGAGTTAAATTTGGGGAAAATGCTGTAGTTTTTTGCTTTGTTTTGTTTCAGAAGCAATTTTCATACAATGGCAAAAGGCATAAATAATATACACATGCGGAGCTCTCCCTTTTCTTCCTCATTGGAGTTATCTTCAGAATTTCATTTCTTAGAGGTTCCTATCTCTCATCTTCTTAGAATGTTAATTTAAGCTAATATTCTTACCTATTCTTTCTTAGAAATGTACATGCTCCAAGTCTAATGTAATCTTCAGACTACAGTTTATTTTCCATCTCCTCTATTCTGAAATCTAAAACTGAGTGGTCACTTCCTCCCATAGTTCCCATAATTCCTGTCAGGAATCACTGCCTCATTAGTCAGGTTATGGTCTGGAATGGAAGTTCCTCTTGCTGGCTCTTCCACTTTGTCATGAATCCTGTTCCTATTCCCATTTTACAAAGAGGGAACAAAAGGCAAACAAAGGCCAAGTAATTTGCCATAAGCCCAGAATGTGTTGGTATCAGCTCCATCTGGTTCCTAAGAGCTGGGAAATCAGCAAATGCTACAGATCAGGGTGTGATTTAGTGATTTGTTGATTTCTAGACTAAAGAAAGTGATGAGGAAAATATTAAATATACTAATGAAACTTAAAAGTGAAGGGTGAGTACATTTTTTTCTAGAGAACTAGTTGTTAAACAATTATCGGAACACTCCCTATATAAGTCACATAATGAGACAAAGTCTCAAAAAAATTCAAAGCTCTCTTGTTTGAACTGTTGTAGGCAAAGTGTGACCAGAACCATTAGGACAATTTTCACCATGATTACATGAAAATAAGGAAAATGACATTGTAAAACATTCAACTCGGAGTAATGTTGCTATTAGATATTTGCAATTGATTGACAATGAACATACCCCAATTTCCTTATGGAAAGGTGATGGACTATAGGTACAGAATGAGGCATTCAGTGTTTCAGTTTGCCAGTGTGTCAATTTATTTTGTTTAATTATATGTCTCTTGTTATTTTCCTTTCCTCTATCCTGAAATCTAAATTGAGTAGTTACTTCCTCCCATGGTTCCCATAATTCTATTCAGAGAATTCTTTTGAGGAAGGGGGAAGAGGTAGAAATTGAGAATTAACAGCAATGTAAAAAAAAAGGAGCATCAATAAAATGTTCTTTTAATTGTGTAGATCTTCTGATACTCTCCCACAACTCCATTTTCCTGATCCCAATAGGAGCGACTCCTCTCAGAGCCTCACACAAGTTTTGGTTTCAGTGCCAAGGGAAAGAGTATATAAAAGGAAGAAGAAACAATGTTTTCTAGTGAATGGAAAAAATGCTTAGGAGAGTGAAGGACAAGATTATTCCTAATTATCCAACGTCTTTATTTATGTACTGTCTGTAATAAAAATGCTCCAAAGTCTTTGCTATCCATTGGAGGCTACAGAAATAATTACTTCCTTAGAAACCTAGGAGGAAATTAAGTGATACAAGACAATTCTGTTCCAGGATTTTCTCTCTTTCTCTTCCTTTCTTTGGTTAAATACAACCAACATATATATATATATATATATATATATATATATATATATATATATATATATATATATATATATGTTCGGTGTCCTGCTGGGCAAGGCTGGAACAAAGAGTTGTTTTCCTTTAACAGTTTTCTGTGGCCCACCTTGAAAGCTTTGGAAATAAGCAGTTCTGTCTCGTAGGCAGAGCTTGAATTCTATGATTTTTCAGTAGCTCAGGGACAGAGCAGATTGTAAACAGATTATGTTGTCATCTAGAGCAAGGCTTCTTAAACTTTTTCTACTTGCAACCCCTTTTCACCAGAGAAATTTTATGTGACCTCAGTTATATGAGTATATATACATATATACATACATATATATATATACATATATAATTTATATATCTATGTATAAAAATCAAATATTTACTGATAATAAATCAATTTCAAGACCTTCATATTCAGTTATAAGACTCCATATGGGGTGATGATCCATAGTTTAAGAAACTAGGATCTCAAGGCTCTGAGGTAGGGATAGTTCATCTTTTTGCGTGTGTTATGGACTGGTGGTCTGGGAGAGTCTATGGACCCCTTCTCAGAATCATGTACAATGCCTAAAATTACAAAGGAAAAAATCGTTATCTTGAAATTCTGTTAGCAAAAAAACGTTCAGGGAGCCCAGGTTAAGGACCCTTGATGTAGAGGGATATTTCCTAGAATAATGAAATATTAGAGTTTGAAGGAATTCACAAAATCTTTTTTCTTTTTAAAGTCATGAGGGTCATGGATTAGAACTCATTTAAATTTTAGAATACCTTTAGCTTAATTCCATAACCTGCCTTTTACAGATGAGAAAACTGGAATAGTGAGAGCCAGGATACAAATCCATGTCATTTTGCTATTATAAAATATTCTCCTGGTCAGATCCCATTTTATTGGTAAGGAAACCAAATCCTATAAGTTTTGATTTAAGAATGATGGGAGGAAAGTTGAATTGTAGATATATATATATATATATATATATATATATATATATATATATACATTTTAAAAAAGACAAATTTTGGAGAGCATTTTCATTTAAAAGCAACATAGAATCAAGGTTATTCTTGGGCAAAAGTGTCAAATAGGCAAAGCTTATTCAACAATCTTCACCACCTCTTTCTTCAGTCTTTGTTTCCTTTCAATATATTTTTTGCTATCCTCACCCTCCTTTGCACACTTTTCCTCAATAATTTCAATTAACATTATGTGCATAGTAAAGTGTTTAGAGTGAGGAACATCTGGTTTTAGATGAATTCTGGCCCCTGACATTGACTGTCTCTTCACTTATTAAAGTGTATGTATATATATATATATATATATATATATATATATATATAAAACACACACACCACACACACACACACACACACACACACACACACACACATATATCACCTATCACATGTTAAATCTCTTATTAAATCTTCATGTTTTGGGCACTATCCACTATTTTTTTTTATTATAACTTTTTTATTGACAGAACCCATGCCTGGGTAATTATTTTTACAACATTATCCCTTGCACTCACTTCTGTTCCGATTTCTCCTCTCCCTCCCTTCACCCCCTCCCCCAGATGGCAAGCAGTACTATTCATGTTGAATATGTCACCATATAGCCTTGATACAATATATGTGTGCAGAACCGAACAGTTCTCTTGTTGCACAGAAAGAATTGGACTCAGAAGGTAAAAAATAACCTGGGAAGAAAAACAAAAATGCCAACAGTTTACATTCATTTCCCAGTGTTCTTTCTTTGGGTGTAGCTGCTTCTGTCCATCCTTGATCAATTGAAACTGAGTTAGATCTCTTTGTCGAAGAAATCCACTTCCATCAGAATACATCCTCATACAGTATCATTGTTGAGGTATATAATGATCTCCTGGTTCTGCTCATTTCACTTAGCATCAGTTCATGTAAGTCTCGCCAATTTTCTCTGTATTCATCCTGCTGGTCATTTCTTACAGAACAATAATATTTCATAACATTCATATACCACAGTTTACCCAACCATTCTCCAATTGATGGGCATCCATCCATTTTCCAGTTTCTAGCCACTACAAACAGGGCTGCCACAAACATTTTGGGACATATAGGTCCCTTTCCCTTCTTTAGTATCTCTTTGGGATATAAGCCCAGTAGAAACACTGCTGAATCAAAGGGTACACTATCCACTATTAATGTTATTAACATTGGGTCCACAAACTTAAAAAAAACACCCAAAACACCTATTTTATAACTATACTTCATTGTAATTGGTTTCCTTTGAAACATATAATGGGCATATTTTTTTGGTGGGCAAGCCTCTTGGCAAGAAAGAATTATGATAATTCACACTTAAATTTTAATATCAATGTATCATTTCTAGAAGTAGCAAGAGGAGAGGTATCTTAATCCCTTGCTTATCTGTATCAAGCAGAGCATTATCACCTATTCACCTAGACTACACAAAGCCCTCTAATAGGCCTTCCTATCTCTACAGTCCCTCAGCTCTATATGACTATTTAGTCTTCAATCTTTTTGATGCAAAGTCTGTTTGCTCCAATTGTTCAAAAACCTTCTACCCCAGAAATCATACTGAACTTTGTTTTGAAACAGGTGATTTATCTTGAAATATTGTATTATCATGATTTGTATTTGTATCCTATCCTCCTAGACACTACTGTCTATATAGACAAGGACAATCAAGATGTTATCTAAACTTTGCATCTTTCTTAGCAGTTATTCTATATATGGAAAGTATTTAAATATTGAACAAACATTGAACAAAAAAGAATGAATGAATGAACACAAAAGGAATGGTTGAATTTCTCCTACTGCCCAAAAATCATTTTAATTCACAAAGGCATCTGGTTGGGAAGAACATTTGGGTGGTAGACGAGTCTTCCTATAACCCTTCAAACTACACAATGAAGGCAACTCTACTCTGCCTCTATGCAAAAACATTGCTTGTTGTTTTATTTTGCTTGTTGTTTTGGCTGCTTGGTGTATCAGTGGGAGAACTGTCCTATACTTGAAATTGAGTGAGCCCTTTGGGGGCCTTTAGGAACAAGGAGAGGAATAGCTGAAGAAGCTATATCACTTTCTTTCATTTCTCTCATGTCTGTCTAGCTTCCACCTAAACAGTCTGTCAAATTGGGTCTTTTGAGAGTAAATTGAGGTGGCAGCCTAGTTTAGTGACTTGAATTGGGCACTGAGAATTGGAACATCTGGCTTCTACCCCCACAACTCCACCTAAACTACAATTGATGGTCTCCAGTGATCTCTTACCTGCCAAATTCAATGTTTTTTTTTTTTCCTTAGTCCTTATTTTCCTGTCAAAAACTCTAAAGCATTTGACATTATTAGGCAACTCCCTCCTTAAAAAAATCACCTCAGCTATCATGATTCTGTAATTTCCTGGTTTTCTTCCTATTTTTCAAATTGTTCTTTTCCCTGTCCCCTTTCTTATTGTTATTACCTAAATTCAGGTATTTTCCAAGACTAAATTCTTGGCCCTTTTTATAAACCCTTTTTTTTTGTATATCTTGTCTCATCACTTCAATTATGTCTCCTCTTAGGTTGATGACACCTATAGCTATATTATATATTTTCAGCTTAGCTTCAGTTTCATACCTACAAACAGAATATCTTCAATTGGAAGTCATGTATGAAATTCAAACATGGCTCCCTTTGCCAATCTTATTTTTTGTATTAGTGGAAACTTTACTCTCGAACTCACCCAAGTTCAAAGTCTCACCATCATGTTTTAATCTTGACCCAACAGAATCACAAGTTTTTATTAAGTCATCTTTGGTAACATTTCTTGAATTGTTCCTCTTCTCTCCATTTCTGTAATTACTGCCCTCGTTCCATTTAGCAAAACTTAACACACATTTATTAATAATGTACTAAACATTGTCAACATCAATCAAGCATTTATTAAGTGCCTGCTGTGTTCTGGGCACAAAGTTTAATTCCTACTTTTATAGAATTTCCAATTTAGTAGATGGAAAAACACAAAAACATAATAAATAATAATATGAAAATGTGTGGAAGGAATAGAAAACAAAATACTATGTGAGGTTTGGAGGGAAAAAGAGAGGAGAGGCTGCTATAACTGGCAGTTAAAATTATGTAAAACTTTATGGAGGGTATAAAATTTGAATTTAACTTTAAAAGATGAGGAGGCACAGGAGATAACTTGAACAAAGATCCAAAGTCAGAAAAGCAAAAGGGATGTTTCAAGGAGAGAAAATAGTCCAGGTTAGTTGAAACAAAGACAGATATAGATAGATAAGAACATTTGTCAAATGCCAACTTGGTGCCAAGCACTGTGCTAAGCTCGGAGAATACACATGGTGAGTATCTCAGAGGTCTTCCTGAAGGTTTAAGCTTTAATAAAACTGCACTAAGATTTTTGAGACATCTTGTAGAAAGAAGCATAGATAGTCCTTTTCCTTGAGGAATTTATTTATTATTAGACAACTCATGAAGGGGAACTAGAAAAATGGGGAAGAGAAAACACATGGGCAGAAAAAGTACCTTGGAGACTTGGTGTAGAATATAAGATAAAGCAAATGCTTATCTAACAGAGCCAAGATAGAGGTAGGGATAAGGATCTGGGACAAGGTAAAGAAGATGATGGCTGGAGTGCAGGAGGCATGAAGTAGAGAGATGACTGGTAAGAGAGTATGTTGCAGGAATCTGCAATCTGAGACCAGATTGCAGAGGAATTTGAATGACAGGTAAATGACTCTGAACTCTACTCTCATAAGCACTAGTAAGCCAATGGAAAATTTTAGGCATTAAAAAAAACATGGCAGATCTATGGATAAGAAATAAAAATATGGAAGAGATCTGAAGGATGACTTGGATGGGGAGAGATTAAAGATGATAAATTCTATTAGAAAGCCTTCCCATCACCCAGATGGATCATAATGAGGATTTTGGTACCAGGATTTTGGTGGTAGAAACAGAAAGAAGAGAATGGAGGTGAGCCATATTGCAAAGAATTAACTGGACTTGGGTAAGTGATTGGATGTGAAAGATGAAAGCAACACAAGAGTCAGAGTTAATAGTGGGTTTTCAAATATGAGAGATTGGGTGAATGGTGATAGTTTTATTTTCAAATATAAGAGGAGATTGGGGGAATGGTGATAGTTTTGCTGCTGACAAATAATGCAACCAAAAGGGAAATCAGGCTCGGGGCGAAGATAAGCCCAATGTGGGATGATACTGAATTTGAGATAATGCCAAGGCATTAAGGTGGAGATACCATATAGGAAATTGGAAATGCAGATGTATCTGAAACTCAAAACAAAGGAAAAGATTGGAAATAAAGGATTAGAAATCATCCAATCATCTATTTAGAGGTGATGGAAGTGAATGAGATTTGCAAAGAACAGAAAAGAAAAGAATAGAAATCAAAACTTTGAGGAACACTTTCCTTAAGGAGTTAGGAAAAAGATAGAAAAGGAATGGTCAAAAAGGAAGGAGAACTGAGAGTTTGCTGTCATAGAAACAAAGGAAAAGGTCACATACAGCTCAAAAATCTTCAGATCCCCACTGCCTACAAGATGAAATCCAGCTGTCCAGGAATTCTGTCTCCTGGAGTGGGTCTTCAACAACCACTACAATGATTTAACCCCTCCATTCATTCTGAAATTGCATCCCATATTTCCTGGTATTATTTCTTAATTGTTTCACATGTAGGCTTTCTCAGTAAAATCATGAACTGTTTGTGTGCAGGAACCATGCACTTCTTTGCACCCTTCTCCGAGAGCTATACAATGTATATATTTGATATACAATGTATATACAAAGGCTGAAGGAATATATTGATGAATATTTCAGTCTTTTTCTTGTCTTCCTCTGCCACATCTTCATCATGTCACTTCCTCATTTTCTAGCCATCCATCCGGTACCTGGCACATAGTACAAGAAGAATACATGCTTATTGATTGACTTGTAGCCTCAGTTTCGCTATCTAAAACTTGGGGAGATAAAAGTTGCAGAAGGGCAGGGAATGACCATGCACTCCATTGCTCAGAGCCCCAGTGATACCGAGATCAATAGTTTAATTGCTGTGAAACACTGTGAGCCTCAGTGGTGCCATATAAATAATCGTAATAACTGTGGTCAGTGACGGAGAAGATGGTTTTCCAATATCTTATTTTAAAATGCATTTCTCTACAATTAACTCCACGTGCTTCTGGCAGAATGAGTGTTCTATATAGGCTCTTGCTAAATTTTTTTTCCTCTTTATAGCACTTCAGTTCTGGTGCCTCTCCTTCTTTTCCAAGCTGTCTCTCTTTGGGATCAAAGGTCACCTGTCTGCATTCGGAGGGAGCATCGTCTTCAGGCATGCACACAACGGGGGCGGCTTAAAGCCCAGTCTGTGTGGTTTTCCTGGGGACTGTAGGGTGGTCAAAAGGCCCTTTGTGATGTCACAGCCAAACTCCCTCCTTGGCTTGGGGGCCCCTTAGCTTTCTGCATCTCTGCATTCCACCCTGGGCCAATGATGTCATCCCAGCACAGGAGCTCTCTTCTCCCTTCTATCTGGAGAGAGTGGCTTTCCCATGGCCCTTGGGAGCAGGCTCTCTAGCCGTCCCTTTTACACTCCTCACCCTGTGGTTTTTGAACTCCAAGATTCTAATTCTTCTGTGTTGGCTGGGCAGTGCTGGCCAAAATTACTTCTCTTTTCTAAAGCTCTTCTATGAAACATACTGTCTGTAAAGAGTAGAAAAAGGGGATAGGAGGAAGTTTTTCATTTAATTTCACTACAAGCATATGTACTTGAAACTGTGAGGCTTACTGTTGTCTGAAACTTTATTTTATACTTCTATTAGATAATTGTCAATATTATCATTTCTGATTCAATCCATCCTTCAAATTCAATCTAAAATTCCATTGCCTACTTGATTCCTTCCTTAATGATGATTTCTAAGCTCTAATAGCACTTTGTCATTCTCTTATTAACATTTATACATTCTACTTTCCATTGTAATCATGTGTGTATCTTATCTTTCCTATCTAAACTGTAAGCTCTGTCAAAGTAAGGAACATGCATTTCCATTTTTTCCAGATTTCTTAGTGCATCTAATACAATGCTTTCCTTGTCATTATTGATCAATAAATGTTTGTTAAATTGAAGTGATTTATTACTAATAATATCTGGAGTCAAAAAACCTGTGTCCAAAGTTTTATTCATGTGTAAATTAATTAATAATCTATGGGACCTTGATCTAACTCCCTTTACCTCCCTGAGCCATTGTTTCCTCATGTATACAAGGAGGAAATTGGATTGTATGGTCTTTCAGGTCTCTTCCAGCTGCATACTTACCTCCTAGCCCTCCCCTCCCCTGCATCCCTACCACTCCTGTATATTATCTCTTCTTCCATACATTGTAAGCTCTTAGAGGTCAGGGACTGTCTTGCTTGCTTATTTTTGTACCCCCAGCACTTGGCACACTGTCTGGCAAATAGTAAACACTTAAAACTGTTATTTCTGTCTATCTGTCTGTCTGTCTCTGTCAGTATGTAAGGAAAAGCCTCAGCTACCCTACCCTAGTCATAGCTCTGTTAGTATTGTGCTCACAATAACTAACTGCTTTAAAGGCTTCTTGATTGAAGTCTTTAATCACAACTTCCTATCAAATGAAAGTAACAGGATTTAGGTCATAATTGGGTGTCTTGAGAGCATGATGTAGTAGTTTAAAAGATTAAATGTGTTCTCTCTCTCTCTCTCTTTCTCTCTTTCTCTCTCCCTCCCTCCCCCTTTCCCTACCTATCTATAATCTTTATTTAAGATCCTAAGACTCCTGTGACTCTCTATATGAGCTGTTCTTTGGACACTGACACAGAGGTAGCTTCCTTTGTTCTACTTGATGAAGCCTAAATGACTCATTATGTCAAAGTGGGAGATGCTTACTGTATTGTTCTGGTTATGTCAGGTATGATTAAAGTTGCTACCCTTGTTCCACCCTCATTTTTTGATTTTAGTTTATTGAGGATCATAGTTTCCAAAATAAATAAATACCGGTGATCTAGAATATTTAAAAACTCTAACTGAGCCTGCTCTGTCAAGAAGCAAAGACTAGGCTGAAATCCTGACTGTGGCATTCACACTTCGATGACCTTGAATAAATCATTCATCTCTCTGGACCTCAGCTTTCTCATCAGTAGAATGGATACAGGGTGACTAAATGATTCTCTAAAATGCCATAATCCTATGCCCATATGAGCAGCATGGTGGCTTACTGGGAGAATTTGATTCTTAGTGTGACCTAAAGATAACCATCAGTTTAGCTCTAAACATTACTACCTTTTCTAATGACCATCTGAAGAAGAAAGCAATATGAGCAAACCTGAGATCGTGCAGAAGACCATAAGGATAAGAGAACGCTCTCCTCCCTAATTTTGGAGCCTCAATTTTTCCCCTTCTTTGAAGCCCATTCCAGAGTTCTTTAAGTAAATATAGGCTTTTCTTTTACACACACACTCACAGTTGCTCTAGATACTGCTTCCCACCCTCCATTAAAGGGCTGATGCATGAGCAGTTTGATTGGGGCTGCAGGAGACCAGAACACAGCTCATCAGGAGCAGATGTCAATATAATGTACACTTGCCTTATGCTCCCTGGTTTATTTACTCATCAGAAAAATTGTCCAAGCAGTGCCAAGGGGGTGAACGGCTGCTCTGAAATTCTATGGAGCTGAGCCGGGTACTGAGTAGAGTGCCTGGAGAAGTATCCTGGGAGAAGGCATCTGATTAGGAACCCTACTGCTCTGGCTAATGTCAGTACCTGCAGTGGTTAAAGAAAGAAAGTAGGAAATCATAGTCCTGTGCAGAACAGGTGTGAAGCTAAAACACATGGAAACTCAAGAGAAATCCAAAGTATTAAGATTAAAGGGTAGTTAGCTAAGTTGAAAGTAGGGTTGGAAAAAGTTATTTACAACCAAGCTATCTACAGCCAACAGGTATTTTTGGCTGTGTATCTCTAAAGACAAGGGATTCATTCCATTGTGGTTTATCTGTTCTATTTTTTGGTGTTTCCAAAGGCTAATCTGGCTATTGGAATCCAGAGTTGATGGGTTCCTTTTTCTATTGACATCCAGATGTCCATTCATTATCTTATCATGCATTTATTAATCATATCTGATATGAATAATATGTTTCAAGACACTGTGGAGGATGCAAAAGATCCCTCTTCCCTCCAGGTCTTGGTTGTGAAGAAAAAGCATGCTTGAAACACAGAAAAGAAAAATCACAGGTCTATATATATATATTAGAAAATAGCTGCATGGTTAAAGAGTGTACAAAATATTGAGTGGATGCGAAATAAGGGGGTGGCTAGAGTAGTAATAATAAAAATGTAACATTTATATAATGCTTTGAGCTTTGTGAAATATTTCACATATTTTAATTCATTTGATTCTTATAACAAAACCGGGAGCTAAGTGCTATTATTATCCCCATTTCACAGTTAAGGAAACAGAGACAAACAGGGGTTCACTGACTTGATCAAGGTCACATTGCTAAGTTTGTGAGTCCCTCACTGTAAGTCCAGCACTCTATCCACTATATCATCTAGTCATACGGTACTTTAATAGGAAAATACTTTTTGGAAGAGGTATCTTAAAGCAAGAGAGAAAATGGTGGTCATGGATTGGTTGAAAGGAAGCAGTGGACAGGGAGATTTTCAGACAGAGGAAACGGCATGAGCAAAGACTAACAGATATAAGTCAACAAGACTATGTTGTGCAGTGACAGTAAGAAGCATTGCTGCATAAGAAAGGAAAGAGCCATGTTGAGGATTGTCAGTGAAGTAGAAGAGGGACAGATAATGGACGCCCTTAAACACCATCTGAGCAGAAGACTCGATGAATGAGGCAGTAGAAAGCCACTACATGAAAATAGTGTCTGAAAACAAACTGGAGACAGTGAAGATCACTGAGAAATGGAAGAGTCATGCAGCTATTATAGAAAATAAAAAGGGAGACAAATATAAAACATCCCAGAAAGAATTGTCAAGCATTGGAAGCTGATGGACAAGAAAGGGGAATAACACTTACTCTCAGTCTCCTGGCTCCAAGAACATTTGAGCTTAATGTCTGGGACAGCTTTGTTGGTGAAGGTTTCTGGTTTTAAGTCAACACTGATCATCCACCTAAATCGCTAAATGTGAAAATGTGCCGACACATATTGCAAGACTCTCTTCGTTTCAGCCTTCACTTAATTTGAGTTACTACATTTCATTTCCTTCATCTCCCTACTCAACTTATAGTTTCAACTAGTTGCTACTTCCTTCCTTCTGATACAGCTGTTACACAGATGCTGAGTCCCACTCCAGAGGGGGCTTCATTTCCAGCACAAGAGAAATGCTGACTAGATAGCAGCACCTAATATTCACATGGCACATTTGTCTAAGGAACTCAAAGTGCTTTTTAGGATATTAACTCATTCATCATGGCAATAGCCTTGTGAATTAGAGAGGGGAACTGTAATATTCTCTCCCTGTTGTGAGATGAGCAAACTGATGCAGAGTCTGTGTGTTGAATAGTGAGTGGAGGGGGGAACTGTGGTTAGTCAAAGCTGTAGGGTAAATAGGTGGGATGAGAAATTGTCTGCCTTCCTAGATGAGGACACACATACACGTTCGTGTTCTCTCTCTCTCTCTCTCTCTCTCTCTCTCTCTCTCTCTCTCTCTGTGTGTGTGTGTGTGTGTCTGTCTCTCTGTTTCCCCACCCCTCCCCTTTCTCTTTCTCCCTCCTCCTTTGCTCCCTCCCTTCTCTCCTTTTATACCTTCCTCTCTTCTTCTCTCCCTCCCTCCCTCTCTTAGATTGTAGTGGATCTTTTTAAGGAAAATCTCTCTGATTTTGCTTCTGTTTCCTGTTAGCCCATGAATGCCAATAGGCCCTCAAATATTTCCCTCCCCTCTGGGTCACCTAAAACTAAATTGCAGCTAATTCCACTTCCCCATTTGTTTCTCAGTCAAACCATATGAGCCAAATTGTTTTCTTCTTTCTCCATATAATATATGACCCTATGAATCACTCCCAGGTTAAATCAACCTCAGGTTTTCCTAGACTGTGTTCTTTTTGATTGGAAAAATCAATTTTGAGATCTCAGAGAATCTCTGTTGCTAGAAGGGGGTAGGGGGTCAGACAGCACATTTGTAAATGATAGCAATGACAATGATGATAATTACTAATATTGAGATAGTGTTTTAAGATTTCCAAAATACTTTACATTTTACATACATTATCTCATTTGAGCCTCACACAACCCAAGGAATAAAGTGCTGTAGGTAACAGTATTCCCATTTTATAGATGAAGAAAATTAAGATTTAGATGTTAAGTGACTCATAGGATGTGAGTTTAAACACAATCCAAAAATATTAGAGGTAGTATGTAAACCCAGTTTTCTCCTAATTCTCAATCTAGTGTTCATTCTCACACAAGATAGGAACTGAGATCTTTCCTTCCAGAGGTTTCCAGTACATGTCCTACTGCACAAGGGAACTATAGAACTCTAGTTTTCTGTGCCCTGTCACCTCTTCATGGGGATTCTGCCTCCTCTTCAATTTCTTTCTTAGCTATTTGACCCTATGTAAACTGGGACTGGATAGTATTCTTTCATATTTTTAGCTTTTGATCCTACCAAGCACTCTCCATTGAGTAAACTCCTTTCATAAATGAAGGCCATTGTTTTTTCCATTGGAATTTTATGGTAGTAGGGAGATAGTTCTTTTTTATAAATAGAAAAAAATCTCTAATGCCATGTTTTGACCTTAAGAGCCAGAGAATTCAAATTCTCTATTAAATGATCCTTCTTACCTTTGAAAATAACTCCACTAAACTATTATAAATGTCATATAAGACCAGCAACACTGGGCTATAACAAGCCATCCACCTTCCATCTTTTATTATGTTCAATGGTAGAACATGATTACTCTGGGTTAGAGTTGGGGGACCAGTCCTTAATAATACCTCCTTTCATTTGAACCATACCTAGAAATGTAAACACGGCTATTTGACATACATTATCCCATCCAGTCCTTACAACTCTGTGGGGTAGATGGTGCATGTCAGGGCCAGCTGAGGCCCATCAGCTCAATATGGATGGCAGAGTCTTGAAAAGCACATAGCTCCCAGAACTCCTTGGTTAAATAGGCATATATTTCACCCTGCTGCCTCTCTACAGACTTTCTCTTAACTCTGTCATTTCTCCCATGGTTCCTGGCAAATCGAGTGATCTTCCTGATCTATTCTTCTGAATATTGCATCCCTATTTCCTTTCCAATTTTACAGACTGAATCCTCATCCCAAACACCACCACCACCATGAATAACATTCCAGTTCTGCTTTTTAATTGTCTCAATCATGTTCTCTATTATATTGTCCTTAGCAGTTCCCTTGTCCATTGTGGGCTCAAGCTATGATGTGACAATACAAGCTTCGGCTTCATTTTTTTAACAGATGGTAAAACTGATATCAAAAGGATTAAGCAATTTGCTCAAAAACACACAGTTTGTAGGTTGACGGCTTCTGTGTTCTCCCTCCAATGTATCAGGTCAGACCCATCTCAAAATTAAATTCAAAACTCTGGTCTCATTAGCCCTTTTATCTAACTAAATATATTGATGATAGGTATGATAAGAAGTAGGGAAATAGAAAAGTGGTTGTATAATCAATTGAATTTGACATAAGTGACCTGGATGTTTTTGACGTTTTCTACAACCTCCTTTGTACTTATCATTATAATATCCAAGCTCTTCCTTCCTTTCTATCTCCTTTTTTTTTTTCCTTTTGGAGCTCAAAGCACTTTACATATTTTATCAATTTCATCTACTTCATTTCTTAGTCAGTAAAAGAGCAAGGTGGGAGGGCAAAGGGACAGACCATTTTCCTTAATTAACAGAAGGGAATATGAAGTGCAGAGGATAGTATAACCCTAGAGAAGCTTAAAGATAATTATTAAGGGGTTGTTCCAACTTTGGGTTTTATATGAGCAGTAATACAGGAGTAGGAAACACAGAGGGACCGATTTCGATGACAGTGTTTAGTAACACTGTGGAGTAGGAAAGGCAAAAGGGTAAACAATAATTAATCAGACAGGCACTGTGTGTGTGTGTGTGTGTATGTGTGTGTGTGTGTGTGTGTGTGTGTGTGTGTATGCAAGCATCCTTTGTAGAATATTATCAGACTATACTTAGTACCCTTTTACATCTCTACTGGGGGATAGATATCTCAGCCTATCCATCTCTTTGAATTCTTGCCCTAAAGGGTAAGTATTATATACTTGAAGGGTAGGGAAATAATCTTTGGCTATGACACAATTCTATTTTCAGAAAGAAAAAATAAAGCAGATATGTACATGTATATATAGGGAGAAGGAAGCAGTTGAGAGAGTAAAATGAGGAAAATCTAAGTTAAAATTCAGACAGACACTTAACAGTTGTGCAAATCACTTAACCCTATTGCCCCAGTTTCCTCATCTGTCCAGTACAATATCTTTGCCAAGAAAACTCCAAATGAAGTAAAAAACAATAATAAAATGTAGGGAGAACGATATAGAAAGATATTTTTCTTTGTGTTATGAGGGACAAATCTATTATAAAGGGACATACATGTTTTAGTTTAAAGACACTTTAGAAATATGTGTATAAAAAAGAAGTAATTTCTCCAGAAAGATATAACAGCTCCATAGATCCTCAGATAGTACACAGCAGCATAACCTCATGCAGTTGAAAGGGTCTAGATTTAGATCTCACATCTTGACAATCACTTATCTGTAAAATGAGGCAAACAGGGTTAAATGACTTGACTAGGGCAACTCAAATTAGTGTCTAAGACTGGATTTGAACTCAAATCTTCCTAACTTCAGACCTGGCTCTCTATTCAGTGCATTACCTAGCTACTCTATAGTCCTTAGTTTTCTAATCTGTAACATGAACAATATCAGGACTGAGACTTATTCAAAGTACCACCTCCACCACCAATTAGTTCAGCTTCAGTGCTGGGACAAAATGATGTACTCATGATCTCAAACACTATGTCACACTGGGTAAGTTTCTTAACCTTGACCACAAAATGGTGATAATAATGATAGCACCTAGTTCCTGGGATTTTTATGAGATAATATTGTAAAGTGTTTAACACAGTGTCTAGTACATAGTGGGTGTTTAATAAATTCTTGTTTCCCTTTCCTCCCCCTCCTCAGCAAGTCATTGGACAGCTAACTGAAGCTTTGCCCTAACACAGTAAGGATATTCCACAAGACTTCTCTGGTCAATGGTCTTTCCTTATCTTCATATGATTAGTAAGGTGGGATATGATGACTCAAGTGGTCTTCAGCAGTTTACCATGTTGGAAGGACCTGGCTTTGAATGGATAGGACTTTTTCATTACTCTTAGGTAACCAGGAAGGAGAGACAGCTCAAATCTCAAGAATATGAAACCCTACTTTATAGTAGGGTTTATTGTTTGATTAACTAATAATATTTAAGATACTTTCCAACTGATTGTAATATTCCATAATTGTAGAGAATTTTCTTCCAAAATTTGCATGTTCTCTGTGGAAGAAAAAAAAATGGCAAAGGAACAGTAGTCCTTTGATTTAAAGAGATTTAAAGAGAGCACAGGACACCCTGAACAAAACTGTCTCCATGGTCCCTGAAACTGAGATGATTTTATATGTAGATAAGGTAGGTCATTTTAAGGATGTGAGGAGGAAAAAAAACTACCATCCCTACCAATACCCAAAGAAGCTTTTCAGCTAGAAATCTACCACCATTAGGATCACCTACAAATTACACAATGAAGCCTGGGCCAGTGTCTACATTCAAAATGCAAATATTTACCTGAGAGCCCCTTAGGTCCTCTTTCATTTGCATCAATTAGTTGGTCAGATTAGGTAGTTGATTATCTTGGGTCCTGAGGGAATGAGATTTGCTGGCTCTTTCAGTGGGGAGAGAATTTGACAGTTCCAAATCTAGGCAGGGGCAATAGGAAGGCCTTAACCAATATGTGAGAAACTGAAGGGGAGGAATTTGCCAAAGGCAAATTTTATTTAATTCATAATGTTGCTTAGGGCTGTCCTTGCCTGGAACCTGAGAGTTCAAATGAGGAACAGTTGAAAGAGAGAGGCTAAGGTCTTGGCTGCCTATAGAGCAAGTCTATAAGGCAAACTCCTTGTTCCTTGATCTAACCCCAGCAGGATTCCCTGTGGACTTCTAATTGCTGCTTGACCCTGAACGAGAATCTCTTTTTTCTATTTGCTCCTTGATGAAGGAAGAATAGCTTCTAGTTTTGATTCTGATTTGCTCCCTCAAACTTTAATTTCAGCTTGGCTTAACTGCTTTTCACTTTCCTGTTAATGACCTTGTATAATTTTGACCTTATTTCAAGCATCCTGTCCTTGGTCCATTGACCTTATTTCTTAGATACCTGCTAATGACTGCTTCTGACTTCAGGATGAGGGATAGGATACCATCTCTGCAAAAGCATCATTAGGGAAAAACTCTTGGATGGAAGGAGGATGTGAGACAGCACTAGACCAACTTCAATAAGGTTCTCCTTACTCTATAATAGGCCCATACTTCAGATAAGCCAAAGTAGTAGTCCTTTGGTCCTAGCTGCCTTAGTCCTATCTCTTAGGGTCCTCGCTTGCTAGCTATGTTTTTTAATATCCCACAGGCTGTGAATTTCAATTTTTTATCTGGAACCACTGTCCTGCTATAGAGGTTAGACCTTGTGCCCTGAAAGAAGAATTGCTTCTACTACTATTTTTGTGATGGTTGAATCTATAAACCCTATAAGTTTTACCTTATTGTAAAGTTCTGCCTTTTAAATAAGGGGGAAGCAAGGCTTCCTGTGCCCCAGTCCCATGATATAATACATTGGTACAGAACAGTATAAATAGTATCTCCTGCAAGGGAAGTGATTTTGGCTTTTCCCTTTCACAAAGTATCAGTCACTCATGCTGATGGCTTAGCAGAGGATCGATCAGTAGTAGCAAAATTAAGGTCAACCTGGCTAGTCAGGGATGGGCTCTTCACCTAGAGAAGTTAAGGCAGAGAGAGTTGAAGTAACCTACTTATTCATGAAATTCCAACGAGAATGCTGAGAAATAGCATCTAGACCTATTCATACACTTTGGTTTCCATCTTACCCCTTTTCTTCAAAATTGAATTATAAACATGGATTCCAATTGGTGAGCTCTGCTTCTGGGTCTCCTGACACTGATAGGCAAGTTTTCTCTTTCTCAGACCATCATGTCCCTTCCTGGTCATTTCCAAACCATATCCCTGTGATACCATCTTTCCCATTTTTAGCTCCCCCTTTTGTGTTCCCCAATAGAGTCTGAGCTTTTTGAAGGCAGTGCCTTGCTTGCTTGTTAATATTTGCATGCCCTGCTAAGCACAGTTCCTAGTGTACAGTAAGTACTTTATCAATGCTTTAGCCATCATCATTCATTCATGGGCCCTCTTTCATGGCCACAGAGCTAAAGTACTTTTTAATACTTTTGTTTTTAGTTGCTTTTTTTAATAATCTTTATAGAACTTTTACTTCTAGTTACTTTTTAGTAATCTACTAAGTCCTATCATTGTCGTATAGTCATTTTCAGTCATTGCTCCACTCTTCATGATCCCATTTGGGATTTTCTTGGAGTGGTTTGCCATTTATTTTTCCAGTTCATTTGACAGATGAGGAAACCGAGGCATCAAGATTAAGTGACTTGCCCAGGGTCATATAATTACTAACTGATCAGATTTATGTTCAGGAAAATGAGTCTTCCTCTTGACTTTAGGCCTGATACTCTACCTACTTGTGCAGTCCAACTACTAAGGCACAACCTTGTTCCAATTAAGTCCTTCCATAAGAAGGAAAGACCTGAAGACTAGACTTCAAAGTTTCTTGGATGTTCTATGCAATTCAGGAACCAGATTCTATAATGAGTTGTTCTATGCTCTTTCCCACTTCCCACTAGAACTGGTCTTGCCATGTGTGTTGTATGTAGACACAAGTGGATTGGTAGAAGATAAGAAAATTTGTGTAGGAGAAGGGTAGAGAAGATGAACTGCCAAGGCTGTCTTTGGGTTTGGGGTTTTCAGAGTTTGGGGGAGAAGTTGAAATTGTCGCTAAATCACTGGCTCTCCATCTTCCCCCCAATCACTTTCCAGTTCTCAGCTTCACGCACTCTTCTTCATTACCATTAACCATTATCGTTGTCTAAGTCAATGAACTCATGAGACAGGTCTTTGCTTCATTCTGTGGGCTGGAGCCAGAAATCTTGCCGGCTAGACATTAACAGAACTGCACAGAGAGTGGGAGTAAAAGGAAAAGGAGGAAGTTAAAAAAGAGGAGCAGGGGGGCAGAGAGGAGTCTGCATCTTTAAAGATTAATAGTATTGTTTGCTCATTAAGGAGATCATTCCAAGCCTAATGGTAGCCAGAACGCTTGAGTGCAAGCATCTGTTTGCTACTGGGAGATGATATTTATTGTTCAATACTTCAATGGATGTAAATAAACAGCCCGGCCCAGATAATGTTCAAATAAACAAACAAGCAGCTGCCAGGAGCTCCCTGGATGGCTGACCTTTGTGGGGGCCATCTTGCTGATGTTTTTAATAGCAGGCTGCCTGGCAGCCCCGACACTCACCGTGCCAGGGATGGAGATAGGTGGCAGTGCTGTCTGGTGGATGGGCTGGGAGCCAGAAGGCCTCGAGGTAACTAGGGCTCTGCTGTCTAAGGCTGGAAAATGTGTATCCTGAATGGTTATGGAAGGAGGATGCATATGGTGATGTGTATGGGTATGTGTGTTTACTCTGACGGTATGTATATATGCCATCTAGATAAAGGGCAGAGATGAAATGGCCTAAGGTCAGGCGACAAGGAGACGTGTATTAGAGGGGAATATGGATATTGATTACTGGCTGGCTTCATGATTGAATGGTATGGAGGGCATATATGCCTGTAAGGTGTATGTGTACAGAATATATACATGGGATGAATATAGATATGGATTATAAAGGAAAGAAATTAAATGACCCACTATCCCAAAGTCTAATCATACATCCTAACATTCCCAGCTCTAACCCACTCCCTCCAACTAGATTTTACAATCCATGAGAATAGGAGTCAAGAATTCCTCATATATCCCTACACACATGGTGATGCTCAATAAATGTTTATTGAATGAAAATGAGTAAGTGAATGAGTGGATAAATGTTTAGATGCTGAAAAATTATCAGTTGTAGAAAAGCATAGTTTTCCTTTATTCTCAAACATTCGAGACCCACATTTTGTTTCTCATCAACAAATAGAGCAAACAATAAGGATTTAAGTGTTTCCTATGTCAGGCATTTTACTGGATCCTAAGAGATACAAAATCAACAATGAAACAATCCATATCCTTATAGAACTTACTCTTAGCAACCCATTATGGTTTTGTCATCCATGAATATGCCTATTTTTTATATTTTCACCTTGGCCCACCTCTTTGTACTATATGACTAAGGACTAGAGCTAATATTTCACTCTTAGAGGAAACCCTCAAACAAATCAAAATCTTCTTACTAATGTAGAACCTTTTCTCTAGTTGTGGGGCCAGCTCCTATGTCTTCTTTACCTCAGTTCTTGAGTTCCATTAATGTACTATCTTTCAAAGTTCAAGGGATTCTCTCTTGTCCTAGCATTCAATTTAAACATTTGTTAAACACCTACTGTGTGCTTTCCACCTGACAGCTTAATTGAGGTCTGTGTTAAATTTCAGGGAGGCAAGCTCCCTTCCCTCATGATGACTGATGTTTTCTTCCATTCATGGTTTCACAGACATTGATCTTATCCTCTCTTTGCCTTCATCCCTCCAAGCTGAAGATCCATATCTGTGACTACTCGAGTTGCCTTTCCTTCATTTCATTTTATATTTCTTGAGGGCAACCAGAGCCATACAGAGTGTTAAAATTCAATTAAATTCAACAGGTATTAAGTTTCTCCTCTGTTCCAATGCTGTACTAGACACTGGGAATATCCAATCTAGGGACTAAACTGTTATAGTCTCAGCCCTCAAAGGAGCCTGCTTCTGGATGATCAATAGGGAAGCAGCAGTGGCTCTAGACATGGCATCAGTTCTCCTGGGGCAAGTTATTCCATCTCTCCAAGACTCAGTTTCCTCATTCATAAAATGAAGACATTAAATTAATCTAATCTAATTAATAAAAATTTCTAAATCTAAAATCTCTAGATTTTAGAGATCTAAACTGATCTCTAAGGTCCCCTCCAGTTCCTAATCTTATGATCTTGTGTACACAAGTAAGTACATTCAAATTATAAACAAGGAATTATAAAGTGATTTCAATAGGGAGAGAGTACAATTAATAGCAGAAGTAGGCAATTAGGAGGGTTGGGAGTAGTGATGAAGGGCCAACGAATCAGGAAATACACTGAATAGGAGTCAGCACCTGAGCTATGCATTAGGGGAAGCTGGGGATTCTATGAGGTAGCGGTGATGAAGAAGGGCACTCTGGTCATGGGGAACCAATTTCTTCTTGAACCTGTCTTGTGCTTCACTGGCCTGGCCCTTTGAGGGATGGGTATCTTCAAGGAACAATCAGCACTAATGCTTTTCTTTAGTCATAACTCAGGGTTCAGAGCTTGGTATAGTTTAGGGTCCTCCCACCCCAGCTGAACTTAGCCACACACTCATTTTCCACCTTTTTAGTTCCTCATCTAGCCTCAAAGGATCTCACCTTTTATTAATTGGCTTGACTTTCTACTACCCTAAAGAGCTTAAAGCTATCTGTGAACTTAAAAGTCCTCACTAGACATTCATCCCTCAGATCATTATAAAGATGCTATGTAAACCCCTCACTGATTATTTGGGAATCTACTGTGCTTACTTCTCTATTCAGAGAATTCATGTAGAGTCACAAAGTAGCTGTTTCTCTTTACCCTTTCCTGTCTATAAATGACATCCCTGTGCAGGACGGCACATTTCTATACTACATGCTGACAGCTTCTTATTTGGCCTGGAACTTTGTCAAAGATCTTTAGAAAGGCTCAGGAGAAGGAAGGCAGCTAGTTGGTGCAGTGAATAGAGGGCAGGGCTTGCAGTGAAGAAGACCCAAGTTCAAATAAAGCCTTTGAGACATAGTAGTTGCATGAATCTGGGAAAACCTTTGACCTCTGTTTGCCTCAGTTTCTTCAACTTTCAAATGGTATAATCATAACAAATATCTCTCAAGGTTTTTGAAGGTCAAATCAAAATTCTATATGTAAAGTGCTCAGCATAGGTCTCAGAACATAGTAGGTACTTAATAAATGTTTATTTCTTTCTTCCCTCTTTTCCTTTCTTTCCATTCTTTCCTTCTTTCCATTCCTCTCTTTCTCTCTCTCTGTCTCTCTGTCTCTGTCTGTCTTTCTCTCTCTCTCACCCCTTCCTTCCTTCCTTCTTCCTTCCTTCCTTCCTTCCTTCCTTCCTTCCTTCCTTCCTTCCTTCCTTCCTTCCTTCCTTCCTTCTTTCTTCTCCCTCCTTCCAGATAATTAGGGGTTCTAATGTGACTCTGCTATTGATTTACTGCATGTCCTTGGGCAAGAGATTTAATTGTTCTGAGGCTATTTTCTTATCTATAAAGCTGGAATAACAGGACTCCTACAAATTTCATAGTATTGTGATATTAAAGAATAAATGAGATCAGATAGGTGAAATAGCTTTGAAATATACAAAGCATGATGTAAGCATGAGGATTTATCATGATTAGTATAGACCAGCCAATGGATTGATTCCCTTTTATCCACTTGGACATTATGAGATTAAAGACATGATTTCATCTTACTTGAACCATGTTGTTCTTCACTCCCCCCACCCGAAAGGCTGCATTTGTCTGGCATCAGTTATGTTGATCTCCAAGGAGTAATACCACAATATGTGTCCATGAGTCTACTCTCCTGAGGATACAGTTCAAAATCCATCTTATAACCTTATCTTCTCATGGCTAAACCATCACTTGGCTGTCACAGATGGCTCAGTATGACCTTCCAGGCTCCCATTTGGAATACCTTCTATTTCAGGAAGTAGAAATTCTTCAAATCAAAAGGACTATGCAACAGCTGAAGTCTGTCTGAGACAAATCTCTAGACAAATAGGGAGGATCTCACCTCACTTACTCAGATATCCAGCCTTGGCTGGACAGCTCCAGCATCATAACAACACCTTTTCAAGGAACTGAGAAAATCTCCTGGTTCTCTCAAACCCCAATAGCTCTGAGTGGATGCAAAACCTACAGAAACAGAGACAGATCAAAGTTTCCACTTCACTGCTCCCACTCCTCTGCTATTGTCCGGGTTAGTGGGACTATACACAACATTCACTGGAGGGAAAATACAGGATTACTTATACCCTACTTTAGTCTTATTCTTTCCCAAATTACCCACACTCAATATAATTTTAGTCTTGCTCTTCCCCAGATACCACAGTCAGCATTAGCTCTTCCCTACTGCTAATCCAGTAATGCTCAAAAGCAACAGTGTTTTGGCCACTCCACATATATTCTTGCTGAATGCCTTCTTATGTTGTAAACAGTGGCACATTTCCTAAATCACAGTAGCATCTGTTCTTGTTTCTTTCTTTGGTTCTGTTAGGTTCTCCTGGTGACCATGCTAACAGAAAATGGGCCCTTACCCAGTTCTGGGGGCATATGTTTAGGAAAAACCTAATTGTATCCCCCCATGTACCCGAGTAGTACTGACTTGCCCAATCTAGTTTCTCAAGGCACTTCTGTGAAAATTTGGTTCCTGTTGCCCTGTGCTTTTAGGAGTCCATCTTTTTCAAGAGGATTGACCTCACCCCTATGGAGGAGGGGAATTAGGACCAAAAGTTAAATAGCAATGTTTGGGCATGAAATCCAATTTACCTTAGGGATCAGAGTAAGGGACATCTGATGGGACTTAGTTCCAGAAGAGTTCCCTGGGGAAGGAAGATTTTGCCTGAAGGCCTGGGGATGGCTGGAGGTAGGCCAGACCTCTTGGTATCATTCTGACTTTGTGGCTCCAGGCCTCCAATCTGGGGATGCAGCCTGGCTGGGCCAGAGGCCAAGGCCATCAGTGCTCGGTCAGACGTGGGTGGTAATCCCAATTGGTTTTGCACAAACTCTCATTTTCATTCAGATGAAGAAAGGCTCTGGCCAAGTTGGGTTCCTTGTGGAATGGGGAACTGTGTTGAAGAAGGAGGTCATCAGGAGCTCTGATGGCAAGGCTGAATGTGTCTCTCTTCCTTTTATTCTCTGTTTATTTTTTATGAGAAATGAAGAGAGCCATGCTCCTGCACAGCTTCCCCACTGATGCTCATGGGCTGAAATCAGATTCTTGAGGCAAGATAGCAGTAAGTAAGAATTGGACAGAACCAGATACAAACATACCCCATCTAACATCTTAATTGGTTCTGAGATAGCATGATATTAAGTGAAGCATTACAGTTACTTCCATTTATTGAATGCAAGCATGTGATACATTGATGACCCCCAGGTTTAGAATTCAATGTGGGTCTCTTTTCCTTCCTCTTTATTCAGGGGTGGAATGTCTTTGCCAGAACAGGTTTGAGGCATTCCATTTAATCTTTAGGGGCCTCAGTTTCCTCAACATTAAAATAAAAGTTAGACGTGCTGACCTCTAGGATCCTTTATATCTGTGATTCTCTAACTAGCATCATTTCTAACCAATAACATTTAGGGCACTTGATAAATGTTTGAGTTAAGGAAGTTCTTTATGGGAAAGATTAGAACATCTGTGAGTAAAGGTTGAGCCTGGGAAGACCATAGTTGGTACGAAATAATTCCCAAACTGGCACTAATATATTGTTGGTGGAGTTGTAACTGAGCCAGCCATTCTGGAGAGCAACTTGGAACTATGCCCAAAGAGCTATCAAACTGTGCATACCCTTTGATCCAGCAGTGTTTCTATTGAGATTATATCCCAAAGAAATCATAAAGGAGGGAAAGCGACCCACATGTGCAAAAATGTTTGTGACAGCCCTTTATGTAGTGGCCAGGAACTGGAAAGTGAGTGAATGCCCATCAGTTGGAGAATGGCTGAATAAGTTATGGTCTATGAATGTTACGGAATATTATTGTTCTATAAGAAATGATCAGCAGGAAGATTTTAGAGAGCCTGGAGAGACTTATATGAACTGATGTTGAGTGAAATGAGTAGAACCAAGAGAACATTGTACACGGAAACAACAAGGTTATATGATGATCAACTATGATGGATGTAGCTCTTTTCAACAATGAGGTGATTCAGACCATTTCCAATACACTTGTGATGGAGAGAGTCATCTGCACTCAAGAGAGAACTGTGTAGTTCACAACATTGTATTTTCACCTTTTTTGTTGTTGTTCGCTTGCATTTTGTCTTCTTTCTCATTTTTCCCTTTTTGATCTGATTTTTCTTGTACAGCATGATAATTGTGGAAATATGTATAGAAAAACTGCACATGTTTAACATATTGGATTACTTGCTGTTTAGGGGAGGAGCTGGGGGAAAGAAGGAAAAGAATTTGGAACACAAGGTTTTGCAAAGTTGAATGTTGAAAATGTATGTGTTTTGAAAATAAAAATCTTTAATCCACAAAAAAGAAATAATTCCCAAACCAGAGAAGCTAAGTAGATCAGTTCTAATGTCCCCAAAGTATCTTAGCTCTTCTAAACAAGACTCCTCTTGAGGGTAACTTGAAACTAATTCTGTTTTCCCCTCTTTCCCTCTGAAACTTGAAGAATTAAACCTAGATTTGACTTTCTGCCATAGTTTTCCCTCTCCATCTTCTCTGGGCATTGGGCAAATTCTATCACATCCCATTTAACATCCCTCTTATCTGTTCCTGAGACACTTGAACCCACATCAAAATCTGTGTTTTATGGCACTACTTTTATTAGTCAAAAAAGTAGTTTTCTATGCTGAATCACTTCAGTGAAGAAACTTATGTAATGGATGGTTTCCAACCATGCAATTGAAATTATTCTGGTAGCAAATCCATTGAATATAATTTAAGGATGTCATTTTGGATTTATGTCAGACTTCAGTTATCTGAATTTTTATGCTCCTATCCCCAAGAAACACAGGAGTTTATTGAATGGGGAGAAAGGAGTGAAATGATTAGACCTGCACTTAAATAAAACCAAATTGATAACTGTGTGGAGAAAGGTTGGAAGTGGGGAGAAGCTTAAGATCAGGAGAACAAATAGGATGTTATCACAGTAGTCCAGGAGAGAGGTAATAAAGGTCTTAATTAGGATTTAATTGGATTAGTAGACTGAATGAGAAGGAATCAAGAATGATACTGAAGTTTCAAACCAGGTTGATGAAGTAGTAGTGCCCTAGATTCTAATAGGGATGTTTAGAGGAGGAGCAGATTTGGGAGGAAAATAATAAACTTTGTCCAGAAGTCTACTGGATATACAGTTTGAACTGTCCAAGTAGCAATTGGTGATGCCCTACTAGAACTTAGGGGTCTGATGAGCAGGGAACTGACCAACTGACATCTTCTTAGAGAGGGTAATTGAGAAAAAAATGGAAAAGAGAGTCCAAGACTCAAAAGAGAGACTTGGAGTGTGAGATACATCAGCAGAATGAAAATTAGTCAGATAGGTAAGCTAAGAACTAAAAAAAAGCAGCATCCCAAAAACCTAGCAAGGAGAAAATTTCCAGATTGCAAGCATGCAGGAGCAGAGCAAAGTTGAAAGTATCAGATATTGCAAAGAGGTCAAGAAGGATGAAGATGAAGAAATAATCATTAAAACTGGCAATTAAGATAACTTTGAAGGGAACAGTTTTATTTGAGTATTGGGAGCAGAAGGCAAATTGCAGGGATTTAAGAAAAGAGTGAGTTGTAGGGGTACTGAGAACATGTAGCTTTTTTCAAGGAGCTTGATTATAAAAGAGAGAAGAGAAAGAGAAAGACAGTTAATAGACATGATGGGACTTAAGGAGAATTTTGATTTTTATTTGTTTTAAGTATGAGAGAGGCAGGAATGTTTGTAGGCAGCCAAGAAGAAACCATCAGATAGAAACTTGAATAAAAAATCTTCTGAAGGGAATTGGGATCAAGGTTACCAATAGAGATATCAGTAGCACTGACCACATTGGTCAGTTCCCTTCCTATGGTTTAGGTAAGAGGAGGGAGAAGGGGAGTGAGTTCTTTGCTTCAGTTTTTGTTCATAATTCACTTGGAGTGTCAGTTGTGATAGCTGAGTTTATAGCCCAAAGACCTGATTTTGAATCCCAGTTCTGCTTCTCACCAGTTAACCCTGGGTTAACCCTGGGCAAATCCATTTATTAGTTTCTTTATTTGTAAAATAGATATAAAAATATCTGAACTATCAACATTATGCAACTTCATGGGATTGTAAGGATGAAATATGATAACAGCAGCCTTGAAGACTATTTATATAAGACTTTAAAGCTTGCAAAAATGCTTTATGTATATACATTGTTTGTTCTATACAACAACCTTGTGAAATAGATGTTCATTCTTATAGTCCCCATTTCAGAGACAAGGAAACTGAGGCTAAGTAAGATTGCCTGGAATCCCATATCTAGTTGGCATTTGAGTCAAAATCCAAACTCAGGACTTCCTCATTCCATAACCAGTGCTCTAACCATTTGGCTATGTAAAATACTACATAAATGACATCATCATCATCCATATCCATCATCATCATCTGTCATCAACATTACTGTTAACAATATTCTGGGCACGTTAGATATAGAACTCACTCTGACCCTGCTATTGTTTTGGTAAGCTGATCTTCTAGGTGATCTGCAGTGCTCTAAGATATCTCTCTTCCTGGCTGAGCTGAGGCATTCTGACATATCTCCCTCTCTCTTCAGATCCGTGTGGATGGGCCCCGAGGAAATGCCCTGCAGTATGAGACCGTGCAGGTGGTGGATCCTGGCCCGGTGCTCAGGGATATGGCTTTCTCCATGGACCATGAACATCTTTACATCATGTCAGAGAGACAGGTAAGGCAAACCAAAAGCCACCACTGATGGTGCTGATTCTTTATAAGAGATTTGGCTCCTTTTAGGTTCACTTCCAAACTTCTTGCTATTGACATGGAATGAGGGGAAAGAGAAGAAAATAACTTGTAGATAAGTTCTTGCTTTCTGGTTAAGGTCAATTCATGAAGAACTAGTTGAAAACAGAATAGATTTTATTATTTCATTCTTTGTCCACAGTTCATATTGCATAACTTATGGAGAAGTAGGTGGGATAAAAGGGAGAGGAAGAACTCAATGCTGAATAATGGTCACCTGATAGGCAAGTCTAGAAATCACCCTTTAATTTAAAAATAATAATGAAGTTACTCCCTTCATTGCAGAAATGGGGGATTAGCGTATAGAATACAGCATATACTATCAAATGTGGTCAGTAGTGTTGGCCTTTGTGAATTCCTGTTATCTCTTTTCTTTTTAAAAACTTTGTTACAAGGGAACAATTCCATTAATCTATAAAGGAAGGCTTGCTGAGTAAGGAGTGGGGGAGGAGATTGAGAGATATATTTGGAAATAAAAGTGAAGTTAAAAACAAAAGGAATCAGTAACAGTGATGACATGAATGTATGTCTTGGAAATCAGGTGAAACACAGTAAAAGCTGAGGGATTCTGGATGTGGAATGTTGTATATTTGGTCTCTGTTGATTTGCTTAACACTTTCCTTGTTACAATGAAGCTTCAGTAGGGGCAAGGATCATGAGGAAATGATAACAAAAGGTATCAAAAATAATCATTCGATAAAAATAAAATTGATAAAAAGTTGGCATAAAAAAAGGAAAATAAATAAATAATAAAATAAGAGCATTGTGGATTCAGTCCTCTCCTTTTATCCTCTAAATTTCCATTTCAAGGAAAGCAAGATCCTTGTTCAGAGGTATGCGGATAAATGTTTAACATCCAGATCTCTAACCACCCCCCCACCTCCCAAAAAAGACTTAAGAAACACTTTTAACTTTAATCTTCATTATCAAGATTTTCTTAATCATGTTCTTAAGTTAAGATAATCAACAGGAGAATAAATCAAATCCTAATGCATAATGTTTGCTGATTTCTGAGGTATGAATACTGGTACTGAAAATTAGAGCCTTGAGAGCTGACTCTAAAATGCTGCTGGCTATAATATTGGACTCTATTTCTGGTCTATAAGCACCATTAGCATCAAGGTTATTTCCCATAACACAGGATGCATCCAGGGTGATCAAATGGTAAGTGCTGAGAGGGAGCTCATTGAAGAGAACATCCAGAAGACTGGGCCAATGAACATGCCATCAGATGGGGGAGCCTCCTGTGGCCTTTTTAATTGGTCAGTGACTTTAGAAGATAGCTTCCCAGCTTCCCACCAAGCAAGTCCATGATGCTCAACTTGAAGCAGCTGTGGTCATGCCCTTTAAAGTCACCAAAAAGGAATATGTCTCAAAGTTTTACCAGAACCTGGAACTCAATTGAATTTTTAGATGAATTGTATGTCGCCCTGAGTTCAGGCTTAGTCAAAAAATAAGAATTGGCCACAGAGAAACTAGTTTGTCCAAAAACTGATGTATCCAAGTGCTAGAATGGAAAAAGGATAGTAATTGCAAAAGAGAAAGCAATATGGACTCCATCTTTCCTCCTCCTTCCCTTCCTGCTCAGAATACTTGGTCTTCAATGAAATGGGATGTGGCCACCATTATTCCCCTGCTCTCAGCTTGGTATAAAGGAAAAATCTTTATGTTAAGGTTTTAGGATTTGATTTTGAATTTTGTCTCTGAGACTTCCTAGTTTTGTAACCTTGAACATTTAACTTAATCTTTGTAGGCATTCACAAGATTGTTGATTTAGAACTGAAAGGACCTTGGAAGTCATCAAGTAAAACCTTTCATCTTACAGATGAGGAAACTGAGACAGAAAAGGATTAATGAGTATCCATGGTCATACAGCCAAAAAGCGAATCCAGGTTTCCCTGATTTCGATTCCATTGTTTGTCTACAACATTATTGTTTTCTCCTCTATGAAATTTTTACTCCTCTTGGACTAGAGCATCCCTATGGTTTTTCCCAGCTCTAAATTAGATCATTCTATGGATGTGATGGTGTCAAAATAATCCTGAATTGATGTGAATCCTCATCCTGTCTTTCCTAATAACTAGCTATATGAACTTGAGCAAAGTTAGGACTCTTTCCCGGAACTCATCTCTAAGACAAGGGGGTTGACCTTGATGATGTCCAAGGTCCGTTTTCAGACCTGTGACCGAGTTCAAAGTAGTGTGTCTTCCCAGGGCACTGTCTCCAGGCCATGAATATTTATACATAGACTCCAGAGAGTATCTGTGGCATTGGCAGCAGAAGCAAGGGGGCAACCCCTCCCCTCTCATTCATCTTCATTAGGGAGGCTGAGAGCCTGAACTCTGTGACAAGAGTCCGAATTGTTCCAGCCTGGTTGCCCCTCTCCACAGTGGGGGGGATGAATGCCACATTATGCCACCCACAGGGCTTGTGCATTATTCCTGGGAAGTTGATGCCGGCCCCACCCTCCCGGGAGTCTCCGATGACATCTTCGGCTGGTGTGAGGCTCTTCAGGCCCCCTCCTCCCAGTCACACTGGGACCCATTGTGACCACCCAGCTGAGACCCTTGTGCCTTGGGAGTGACCTGGAGCTGGGTCCAGAGGGGAGATTTCTGCTCTAGGAATCAGGGTCTTCGGGATTGAGCCTTCAGCCTGGCATATGTCTCAGGACAACAGTTTCCTGCCCTCTAGCTGCTGTCTGTTCTCTGCCCCGCTCTGATAAATGTTTATTCAGACGATGGGAATGGATCTTTTTAGTGTTATGAACTCACTTGAGAAGAATACCGATCATCAGGGACCTCAGGTTCTTTTGAGGTCTGCCCTGTGGGTCAGTGTGTCAGAAGCAGGCAATGGCACTCTTTAAGGGCCTCTTTAGGTGGCAGTTGGTGGTCTTTATAAAGGTCTCAACACGGTTTTCTCCCAAAGAAGCTCCGCAGTCCCCCACAGGGTAATGACAATTGCCAATGAGAGTTTGCCCGTCCTATAAGAAGGGCACTCAACCTCAATTTTGCCTTTGCCCGTTGCCCATCCGCCTTCCCTCTTAGTGCCTTATCTCCACCAATTCAGCTGACCACTGGTGGAAACTAGCTCAAGCTCAGGTCCTGTCAAGATCAGGGTGTGGGAAGTGTAACTAAGGAAACAAAGAGGGCAAATAGTGGAGTCCTACCAAGGTCAAGCAAGGTTCTTTACCAGAACACACCAAGGGACACAGAGCAGGAATGCCATCCAATTAACCAGACTAGGAACCACGTGTTATACAGTGAAAGCAGAGTTAAGGCTGAGCAAGAGCAATGGAGAAGAAATTATTTCCCTCAAGGACTGAGGGGCCCTTTCTTATAAACCTGGGCCAATGAACATTAGCTGCTTTTGACTACCACTGACTCTTATTTCCCATCATAAATGAGATAAGTAGATGATGAAAGATTAAAGAAGAGCTTGGTGTCCACTGAAATATTTGAGATGAAACAAAGTCACTATAGACTCCTTAAGTGAAGCATAAGCATGTTGAATTAATTCCTTTCTGTCTCCCTCCTTCCTCTCCTCTCTGTCCCATCCTTCTTCCCTCCCTCTCATCCTTCCTTCCTTCCTTCTTTTCTTCCTTCCTTCCTTCCTTTCTTCCTTCCTCCCTCCCTCCCTCTCTCCCTCCTTCCTTCCCTTCCTTCCTTCCTTCCTTCCTTCCTTCCTTCCTTCCTTCCTTCCTTCCTTCCTTCCTTCCTTCCCTCCCTCCCTCTTTTTTTCTTTCTTTTTTTCTCCTTTCCTGCCTTTTTTTATTCTTTCCCATCAAGAAGATCAGAGATAATTTTGTTTTGAAACTTACTATATAATCCTGGGCAAAACCTTAATGTCTGTTGGCCTCCTTGTCCTCATCTGCTTAAAGGCCTTTTCCAGCTCTTAATCTTTGATCCCAAAAGGTTATAGTCACCTGTGTGCCTGTATGCACTTTTGTGTGAAAGTGCACACATGTACATACCTATACCTCTATACAATTCATTTGTCCTCTTATCTCTTAAATTCCCTTCTCTGGCCTTCACCATCAAATGATTTGTCTTCGAGGTAAAACTTAGATTTCCTAGGCAGGATTTTTGGCTGCTGGTACCAAAGGAGTTAAATTGAGATAGCATGTCTATACATTATGCTGAGACAGAGATTATTTTGAGAGAGTCAGCAGCTCACCCAACTACGCTTTGTTGCCTCTGAGGCTAGGAAACTTTCCTCATGACTGACTAGTTAGCCCCAGAAAGTCAAGGCCACTGGTCATCTTCTACCCTTTCTCTTTAACAAACTGGAAGCTTGTCTCTCCTGACTCTGAGCTCTGCTAAACCATTGCATTGCCTGACTAGTTACTGCCCTCTGTATAGCCTGGGATTCATCTAGAAGACCTTGGCAAAGAGATGAAATGTTTTGGACCTCATCTTTTGCCTCAGGCCAAATGGATTCTGGGCCCCAAAGGCTTTCCAGAATGGGGCTCAGGAAAGTTTTCTCATGATATTATTTTCTTTCTATTTGATTTGAGCATATCTTGGGGCTCAAACTCCCAAGCTCCAAAGTCTGGAAGATGCCAGTTCTATGACTGTAGGATTTGGGGATTAGAGTAGGATGATAGTGGGGAACAAGGAGAAAAAATGACATTGCAGAAAAGAATCAGGAATAAGTGTGTGAATGTACCCATGGGAAGAAATAGTTCTCTGTGAGGATTCTATTGCATAGTTTTATGACAACCTGCTTTAAGTTCAATAAGTAAGCACTGATTAAGCACCCCCTGTGTACATAGCACTGCCACCAGAGATACAAAAAAAGGACAAATAATCAAAAGGAGTTTATGTTGTTGGAGGTTTCAGCATCCATTGAGGAGAAAGTCAGAGACTAAAGGGAAAAGGAGTCTCAGGAGCCAATTAGCCTAAGATGCTCATTTTATAGATGAGGAAACCAAATCTTTGGGAATAATAAATAGCTAGGGTATTTGGAAAGCTTTAACTGTGTTACTTCTCTGATCAAAAATCCTTAGTGATATCCTCAGTGCCTAAGAATGAGGATGAGGATGACGATAGCATTTATATGGACAGATAAATGGTGCCAGCGCATAGAGGGTTGAGCCTTGAGTCAGAAAGTTCTGAGTTCAAATCCAGTCTCAGATTGTTACTAGTTACAGATTGTGTGATTCTGGGCAAGTCACTTAACACTGTTTGCCTCAGTTTCCTTATCTGTGAAATGAGCTGGAGAGAGAAATGACAGAACACTGTGGTATCTTTGTAAATAATATTGAATTGAACAGGAAGAGAACAGCTTGCTTTTAGAAAACCTTGAAGCCTCTCTAATTATTCCAAACTTCTCCAAAAAACAAAAGCCCATATTTCTAATCCCAGTATTATGCCAGTATTGTTATATGACTGGTCATGACAGACCATTCCAGCTTCTGGGGAATTAAAAATGGGTACCTCTGTGAAGACAACGCCAAAGTATTTGTTGAATTTCAGAAGACTAATATTACTGTTCTGTAAGAAATGACCAACAGGATGATTTCAGAAAAGCCTGGAGAGACTTACACGAACTGATGCTGAGTGAAATGAGCAGGACCAGGAGATCATTATATACTTCAACAACAATATGATATGATGACCAGTTCTGATGGACCAGGCCATCCTCAGCAACGAGATCAACCAAATCATTTCCAATGGAGCAGTAATGAACTGAACTAGCTATACCCAGAAAAAGAACTCTGGGAGATGACTAAAAACCATTACATTGAATTCCCAATCCCCATATTTATGCACACCTGCATTTTTGATTTCCTTCACAAGCTAATTGTACAATATTTCAGAGTCTGATTCTTTTTGTACCGCAAAATAACGTTTTGGTCATGTATACTTATTGTGTATCTAATTTATATTTTAATGTATTTAACATCTACTGGTCATCCTGTCATCTGGGGGAGGGGATGGGGGGGTAAGAGGTAAAAAATTGGAAGAAGAGGTTTGGCAATTGTTAATGCTGTAAAGTTACCCATGCATATACCCTGTAAATAAAAGGCTATTAAATAAAAATTAAAAAAAAAAAAGAAAAAAAAAGAATTTCAGAAGACTGCAATGTTTAATAAGTAAGGAACTTCAGAGATGAATTGGAGTTATGGATTTAATCAGGGAAATATATGTTTCAAAGAAGGAGATTTCCAAATGGAAGAAGTGAGGAATAATAGTGGAAAACTCCGGTGATCCAATGTCAGAAGGAAATAAACAAGTCATCCAGAGATCGTTGATCAGATGCTATGTGGTGAGCATATGGAAAATCTTGGGAAATTGAGCTTAGGATAGGCAAGTATAAATGGGTTTCCATGCATGGAGGGAACAGAGTATTAATAGTATTCTATATAAAATAAAATTACAAATAAAATTTTAAAAAGTAAAAAAAAAATTTCTATGGCCATAGAACTGATTGATCAGGCACCCCATAAAAGTCAATAGTCTTTTTAGGAACATAATTTCCACTGCGTCTGATTTATTAAAAACTCTTCCTTATGCTAGAATAGTGTGACCAGAGTAATTTTTCTATCACTTACCCTTCTGACTACATTCTTGAGATGACCAACTGACCAACAGGCATGCAAACAGCAAAACACAAATGTTCCAAATATCTTAAACCACTGGTTCTCAAAGTATGATCCAGAGAACCTTGACGGTCTCTAAAATCCCCAAGGGTTTCAGAGGGTCTCCACATTCAAAATTAGTTTTTATTTTTAATATAGTAAATATCTTTAAATATAACCCAAATAAAAAACTCTTTGGACAGATCCTCAACAATTTTCAAGAATATGATGAAACCGAGAACAAAAGTTTGAGAACCACTGTGACTTAGATTATTACAGTATAATCTCTTCACTATGTGCCAGAGTACCCTCTAACTCTTCCTCCCTCACTTAAAAGCATAGCAACAGCAGGGTTCTGTGAGCTAATTTCATATACTAGCAAATTCTAGCATTGCTTTCTTTCCCTAAATACTCTGGCTGAAAGCAGCTGCCGTGAGGTTGAAAATGCCAGCATTATCATCCAATGAAATGACTCCACCTGCTTCTTTCTTGCCTCCATGGACCTAATGCACTGCTTTCCCTGCTGTGCTAACAAAAGGACAAATAGAAGGCTATATTATGTCCCAGAGAAGACTTATCCTGCATTGGGATTCAGGATCCCTATATTAAATTTTTATTTGTGTATTTCCATGATCTTTGAAAAAGTTCTTCCCTTCTGGATTTCTCAGTATCCTTCATGTCTATAAAGCACAGATGTCAGTGATGTTCTGGGAGTCAGTGATTAGAGATGAGTCTAAAGTTCTTGGAGTTCCCTGGAGACCAGATTCATATAAAGGACTGCTGTAGTGATAGTTTCTGCCACTAAAGGTGTCTGACTCCAATAAACGAGTCCTAGAAAGTGCTTCTGATTCTCAGCTAGTCAGTGGGTCCCCAGGCACCCTCCCAGTGTGATGTACATTTGATGGTGACATAGCTGACTCTCCATCACACTTATCTGCCCCCAAAGGGGACTAAGCTGTTGGTTCCAGTTTGCAGTGGAATGGCTGACACCATGACAACCCCATTTGGATGGCTGCTTCTGGCACTTCTTCTGGGCTATCTCTGATCACTCTTGGGAAAGCAGAACCATAAGTGAAAGGTCTTGGGCAGTGAGTGACAGAAAGCAGAGCTACCTAAGGCATTCAAACAAAGACAAAAGCCTCGGTCACATTCTACCTGGTTCATTCAGCTGGTGGTGGTGATGGTGGAGGAAACCTACATTTGTCTGGAACTGATCCACTGGATTTTAACATGCATTTATTAGGATGTGCGCTTGTCTTGTTTTTGTTTTATCGATGAGAAAGAATGGATCTCCATTTTGTGATTGCAGAGCAGGATATGGGTATCAAAAGAAGGAAGTTTGTCCCATATTGGGGAGAAATTTGGTGTCTGAATTAGTCATAGTCTCAGAATGTCAGTTAAAATAGACAACAGAAGTCCTCAAGTCCAACCTCAGGAAAAAAGTAAACTGAGGTCAAGAAAGATGAAATAACTTATTCAATAGCTACTTAGTGACATATTCCATTAGTTAGTATAATTTCTAATCAGTTGTCAATAGATCAAGAAGTTGTGATTTCATCAGTGTGGAAAATCATACCATGTATACAGACTAAATGACTTCATAATGAAGCCTTAGAGGAATTTGCCCATGATCACTCAGTTAATGTGTCATAATGGGCTTTCTAGCTCCATTATAATGTGTTTGTTGTTGCCTTTAATGTAGCAGCTTCTTAATATTTCTTGAATAATTTGAATTTAAGAGTAAAACTCTCAGTCTAGGGCTCTATCTACTCACCGTGCTGTTAGCTGGGTCTGGTGTGAGGAAGACCTGAGTAATTTTTCTATCACTTACCCTTCTGACTACATTCTTGAGACCCTTATGAATGGAATGATTCTGATGAAGTCATTTAACTAACTTTAACATTAAATAACTCAGTCTCCTTAATGTTTTTAAAAAGATAATCATAACACTTTTTCTTCAGGGTTGTTATGAATATCAAATGAGATATTTGTAAAGCCCTTAACACAGTGTCTGGTATACAGTAGATGCTCAACAAATGCTTATTACCTTTCTCGTTCCTTTTTTTTCATTTGCAAACCTTTCTAGATGAAGAGCCTACAGTAGTTTATATGCAAAACATGATTTCACAATTCTGTCTATGGAGTATGAAGGAGCTGAAGGGAAAGTTACATCCCCTCATCTCTCCAAAATGGAAATAAAGTCATGGAACTGGGACAGCCTTTGCTCAGTTAGTATAGAGTATGAAATTCAGATCTGGAAGTAAAAATTCAGGGCTCCTGAGTCCTACAGTTCTACTGTAGCTCTCAGACATGACTTTCCCTATATACCACAGCCAAAGTGGTTGTCCCTGATGCATACTACCTATGTTGAGGACTGCTCAGAATATCTATAGTTACTGAGAAGAACAAAAAAGAGATTACTGAGAGTCACAGACTATGAGTTGGAAGGACCTAGGAGGAAAAAGTATTCAACTTTTTTTTTGTTTGGCCTCAGAGGTCTGGATCAGAAATAGTAGATAGAAATTGCAGAGTAAGACTTCATTTCAATATAACTTTGTTGTTATTTTTCATTTGCATCAGCAATGTCTGACTCTTTGTGACACCATTTGAGGTTTTCTCGTCAAAGATACTAGAGTGGTTTGCCATTTCCTTCTCCAGCTCATTTTATAAATGGGGAAACTAAAGTAAATAGGGTTTAGTGACTTGCCTCGGGGCACACAGCTAGCAAAAATCTGAGGCTGGATTTCAAGTCAGGAAAATGAGTCATCCAAGTCCAGGTCCTTCACTCTATCCAGTGTACCATCTAGCTGCCTTATTACAACTAGAGACCACATAATAATTGAATTTGCTCAAAAATTGATTTGTGCCTGGTGAGTTCCTATCCCTGGATTTCTTTGAGTTGAGCCTTCTTTCACGTGACTTCCATTGAATTACTTGAAGACAGGTATCTTATCTCCTCCAGGTCTTCTTTAGGCTAAACATCCCCTCTTCCTTCAATTATTGCTCATATGGGGCTTAGTTTTAACCTGCTCTTGTTAGCATCTTTTATTCTCATTCTTCAGGGCAGGGCTGGTCTTTCAGGTAAGCACAGTGGTCATGACTCCCCCTGAGTATGTTATTTGAAGGGTAATGAGGAAGACTTATCTACTTCCAGATTCCTCTCACTGATATCTTAGAATCTGTCTTTACTGATTCATTCTTTTGAGGGAATGATGGTCTTCTTCCTCTAACCTGTTATAAAATGCAAGGGTGGGGCAGGATAAATGTGTTAAGAAAACAACTTTTCATATACTTTCAACTTTGTTAGGTACCTTAGAGACCATCTGAGCTGAAGTGTAACTAACTACCAGGAGATGCTGGAAGAATTTGAAAATTCTGGAGCTTTGTGGGGGCAGAAGGTTATTGGAAAGGAGAAAGTTATAGATGTGGGAAGTATAGGGCACCAAAGGTAAATTTGACTCACTTTTCACTCCTCTGGAGTTTAATTGCAATTTATTTAGGGAATAAAGATTTCTTGCATTAGCATCATCTTCCAAAAGAAAGGCCTGTTCCTCCTGGTCATGCTGGCCATACTTTGCTTTCAAAACAAATCTTTTCAAGAATATCTCATGATTTCTCTTGAAGGAATTTCAAGGAAGAGTGAGAACATTTGTTGCTTTTTCTTTTTTGTTTATGTTAAAGGATTGATAGGGCTGAACATGCACTCAGCTTTTGATAAAAGTACCTCATGCTTGTGGAGAAGATGGAGACATATCCAATAGATACAGAATTGTTTGAATGAACTCAAAGAACAGCTATTAATGGTTCAATGTTAATATGACAGGACATTGCCAGTGGAGTGAATACCCCAGAGATCTGTACTTGGCCATCAACTGTTTAACATTTTTTGTCAATAACATGGATAAAGGTATAGAGGAGTATGTGCTATAAATCTGAAGATGACACAAAACTGGGAAGGAAAGCTAACAGTTCAGAATCCAAAAAAAAACCTTGATGGATTAATTCAGCAATTCTCAAAGCTCTTGGTTTAAGGACCCCAACACATTACAAAAAATAAGCAAGGACCCCAAAGAGCTTTTATTTATATGGGCTATATCTTTGGAAGTTTATCATGTTAGAAATTAAAATTAATAAAATATAATTAGTAATTCATTTCAAAACAATAACAAATAATTGCATGTTAACATGATTTTTTAAAAAAATTTATTATAGCTTTTTATTGACAGAACATATGCATGGGTAATTTTTGCAACATTGTCCCTTGAACTCACTTCTGTTCCAACTTTTCCCTTCCTTCCCTCCACTCCCTCCTCTAGATAACAGGCAGTCTCATACCTGTTAAACATGTTAAAGTATATCTTAGATACAATATATCTATGCAGATCCATACAGTTCTCTTGTTGCACAAGAAAAATTGGATTCAGAAGGTAAAAATAACCTGGGAAGAAAAACAAAAATGCAAGTAGTCCACATTCATTTCCCAGTGTTCCTTCTTTGGGTGTAACTGATTCTGTTCATCATTAACATGATTTTTTAAAAAGGGAAAATAACTATTTTTCAAAAAATTCATTGAGAAGGCTGACAATTTAATATATTTTTTGCAGATCACTTTAATGTCTGGTTTAATGATTCTTATACTTGCTTCTTCATTCAATCTGTTGTGATGTGTTTTTTTGACTGGTCTATGACAAAAATCTAGTCTCACACAGACATTTAGTTGAACAAGGAAGAGTATTTTAATAGACAAATAACATGGTAATATTATTTTAAACATAGCTTTGACCTTGTGGACTCCTCAAAAAGATCTTGGGCACCTCCAGAGTTTGTGAACACTCTAGTTAAATGATTAGGATGACTCTAATATGATATAATACAATAAGGGTGAATATAAAGGATTGTGTTTTGTTTTGTTAGTACTGAAGTACAAAAAGACATAAGACCTCCATAAATATAACATGGGGAGGCAGTTATTTTGAAAAAGATTCAAAGATTTTAATGGATCATATAAACTCAATATAAATCAGAGGTGTGATATGACAGCCAAAAAGTGGATGCAAAGCTGAGATACATTAAGAGGAACATAACTTCCAGGGACAGACAAGTGATGATCTCATTGTACTTCACTGTTGTCGAGCCTCATGTACGATATCATGTTCAGTTCTAGGCACCATGTTTTAAGAAAGACATTGACAAGCTGGGGAGTGTCTTCAGGAATGCAGTCAGGATAATGATGGACCATGAGTTCATTCTATAAAGACTGGATGAAAGAACTGGATCTATTTAGCCTGGATAAAAGACTAGTAGGGAAGGGAGTATATGATGGTTGTGTTCAAGTATTGAAGGAGGGGGAATTTCAAGGAGGGGAAGAAATAGACTTCTTTTGTTTGGTCATAGAGGACCAAATAAGGAACAGTGTATAAAAGTTAAAAACAAGCTAATTTGAACTGGATGTCAGGAAAAACTTCCTCTTCATTAGAGCTGTCCAAAATTGGAATGAGTTTCCTCAAAAGGTAGTGGGTTTCTTTTACATTAAAGTTTTCAAGTTTTTTGTTCTAATAACTTCAATACATTTCAAAAAATAATCAAAGATCCTAAAGAGTTTTTGTTTATATGGGTTTTTTATCTATGGAAGCTTACTATGTTAGAAATTAAAATTGATAAAATATTATTGGTGATTGATTTAAAAACAATAACAAACCATTATATGTTAACGTGGTTTTTAAGCAGAGATTGCTGTTGTAGTGAGGATTTTTTTTAAGGTAAGGATTGTAGTAGATGGCCACTTAGGTTCCTTCTAGCTCTGAGATTTTACAATTATGTGAAATACCTTCCCACCCTCTACCACCTTGCTATGAACTTCAAGAGAGAACTGTTAATCCCAAAAAAACTCCCTCAATGAGAGAAGAAAGAACAATAACCAAAATTATTTCTCCTTTTTAAGTCTACTGATTGGACAATTCTTTTCTGCCCACAATATTACCATTTCTTATCCCCAACACATGGATCAAAGGACCAATCAAGGGCTTCTGGTTGTACCAGAAACGATCCAAAAGTAGGTCTAGCTTTATTAGCCCTCTTGCATTTAAATCCTGAATCTGTTTCTTTCTACTACCAGAGGCAATTCATTTTACCTTTCTGGTGGTTAGTTTCCTTGATTATAAAGTGAGATTATGTTTAAATTATGTCTAAGGCCACTTTTAGCTTCAAATATATGATCTTAAGAGTTTATGGTCTTCCTTTCCTCTTGGAATGAATTTGAAATAGATCTTAATTAAGCTAGATTGATCATATAAGGTTGCCAGAGCCATGGAGCCATGAAGGCCATGGGGAGAGAAACAAAACAAATCACTGATTTCCTTATCTTTTATCCCCACCTCTTCTCTCCTTTATTTTATATTCTGTCTTGTCAGAAACCAAAGTACTCCAATGAGAAAAAGAGAAAAGCTGATATAAAGAGGGAGGAGGAGAGCAGTGAGTATGTGGAAGAGAAAAGGAAAAGGAATCCAATCAGCCAATCATTAGAAGAGAAGTTTTGGCAGCTCTCTAATCCTGAACTCCATTGAGCATCTGTCTCTAGCAATTGCTCTGATAGTCATGTCTCCTTTTAACTTGTTGGCAAAGACCTAATAGTTTTTTAGGTCAATCTAAAGTGCTATTTTAAAGCAAACCACCTGTAATATTCCACTTACCTCCAGATGAGGAAATTCTGGAGTATAGGAAAAGAGGTGGCTCCAGCTATTGCTATCATTTCCCCTTCCTTCCTTCCTTCCTTCCTTCCTTCCTTCCTTCCTTCCTTCCTTCCTTCCTTCCTTCCTTCCTTCCTTCCTTTCTTCCTTCCTTCCTTCCTTCCATCCATCCTTCCTTCCTTCCTTCCTTCCTTCTCATTTCCCCTTTCTTCCTTTTTTATATTTTCCTTTCTTCCTTCCCCTTTATTTCCCCTTTTTCTTTTTCCTTTCTATTACCCCTTCTTTATTCCTGATTAACCATTCATTGTGAAAGATACAGAAAATGTAAAAGATGATTCTTATTCTAGTAGTTATAATAGTAGAAAGTTTGAAAAGTTCCTTTATTCTATAGTATAGGAAACTGTACTCTTAAGGAAACATCCTTAAAGGATGCTTGAAGAACAAAAGCTTTCTGTGACCCTCCTTCAGTAAACCAAACATTTGAGAATTATTTAGAAATGTGGAAATACATACTATTCAGGTAGAGTTTGGAGAGTCGTTTCTTAAGGAGGTTACGGAGCAGATTTCCTATTTCAGATATGGTTTGGACTCTGAGAATGCTTGGCATTATAGCATGTCATTGTAACTCTTGTATAGATGATTCTTATTTGACATCAAGGACAAAAGTGTATTTGGGACATTTTCCAATTTTCTGCCTAGTTACCTCTGCCAGCTAGGACTTCACTATGTTATCCTCCTCCCAAGAACTGGTTTTCACTTGTCATTCCTTCTATAACTCCCCTGTAATCACCACTAGGGCTTTTCCATTCCTTGGTCTCATTTTTGTTGTTCAACTTGAAACTCTCTGAAGACAATGTCAATCTTTTTTTCAATTCTCAAGCTCCTTCTAGTTTGCTCATCATATGGACCACTCATCAGTAGTCCATAAATCCAAGCCAATACTATAGCCTTTATGTTATCTCAACTCTATAATGGAGAAGGAATTATTTTAGAATATCCTCATAATGGCAAAACATAATTTCTCCTCAGTATCTCAAAGGAGCTCCCACCATGTGGTTTCTGCCTTTAAAAAGTCTCCCAAGTGTCATTTTGTCATTTCAAACTCATAGAACAATTCCCATATTTTTCTTTCTCACCAACACTGGGTAGAGACATGATAACTTTGTACCCCATCTTCTTTCCTCAGCTCTTGGGGAATGGGTTTCCTACTTATATCAACATCTCTTTTGAGCCTAAAACTTGACAGGTCATCCCACTTTCTCCCCATTAACTTTTAATCATAAAGATCTTTCCAGATAAGATTTCTAGCCCCAAGGGTTTTTCAAATTATTTGGGTCTATTCCTCACCACCATTCTCCTGTCTTATCACCATTCAGGAGAGTGGAAGAAGAGAAGAAAAAAAAGTTTCTATTAATTCGTGATTTTATAAATTGCAATATGGGAACCAAAGTAGAAGTTCAAAGTGGTAGAATCATGTTGCAATTGAGGGATTAGAAGCAGTTTTAAAACTATTGTTAGAAAATAGAAAGCATTAGTGAGAGACAAAGATGTTAGAGATATAAATTCAGATTGAATAGCACAGTAGCTTCAAGGTTACATATTACTTTGAGGTAGAGATTATCAGGAAACTCACTTAGGTGGAACATAGCTGGAACAGTGATAGGTGGAAGCATTCAGATACATATTAGCTAGTAATAAATCTCAAATATATATGTAAGCTGATGCTTATGTATATATATATATATACATATATGTATACATATATATGTGTGTGTGCGTGTATTTATTTGCTATGAGCTACAATATTTCTATAATATAATTTGGTTATACTTAATGTGTTACTAAGATATACTATGTAAAACTTAAAAAAACACATTATATTACATTAATATATGTGAAAAGTTCTTTTTTTTCACCTTTGATTTATTTTATCCCATTAATGTCTATTAGATTTAGAGATTCATTGTCTCCATTGAGACTGTGTAAGGGCCAAGGATTGCTACAAGTTCATGCAACAATCATATGTTAAATTTGCCAGGTTATCTGAATATGGTGTTATAGATAGAATGATTAAGGAAGATTGAAATCAGGAAGAGCTAAATTCAAATTCTGCACTTCCTAATTAAGAGGCCCTGAGTAAAATTTTTCACTAAAAGTGAGCCTTAGTTTTATCACCTGTAAAATGGAAACAATCATTGAAGCCACTGATTAAATGTCAATTGTCATTATTATTATCATCTTTCTCTAAATAAACTGTAGTATTTTTCTTCATTATCTGAACCAGAAAGTTGTTGAGATGTCCATTGACCTATGCCCTGGAAACTCAGGATCTCTGGGAATCTCTCTGTTCTACTAATTTCATTTCTCTTCCTATTTCTCTGTCATTTATTACAATGACTTGGTAAGTTTTACAGGAGTGACTGTGCATTCTACTTATAGAATGCATATATATTTTATATACACACATATTTTATATACACACAAATGTACATATATACATTATATATATACATATATATGAATGCCTATATATATAGGCATTTATACAGGGAATCCTAGTAGTAAAAATATGCAGAAGTAGAAAATGGATATTGAAACTTTACCAAAGAAGAGTTGAGAAAATGCACTCCCTCATTTCTTGGTAGGAATAGTAGGGTAGGTTTGGAATATTGCTTTACTATGAAGCTAATCTTCTACACTGATGAGTGTTTTAGAACTACTCTTTTTTGCATCCATCTTTTTAAAAATTCTTTGTTCTATATTGATGGTTTTTCTGGATAACAGAGAGGGAAGAGATATATTCAGTAATAAAAATTATCTAAAAAGAGATATCAATAATCATATTAAAATAAACATTTCTTGAATTGTAGAACTGTATGAACTCAACAAATTTTGGTAACAATGCCTAAAGGCATTATTTCAATTTCCCCAAGTATCCCAAAGATTACCATCTGAAATCCAAAAATCCAACATAAAACAA
Source organism: Sarcophilus harrisii (assembly GCF_902635505.1). Lineage (NCBI taxonomy): Eukaryota > Metazoa > Chordata > Mammalia > Dasyuromorphia > Dasyuridae > Sarcophilus > Sarcophilus harrisii. The sequence continues at coordinate 180,577,238 of NC_045430.1, read as the reverse complement.
TGCTTGTTTGTTGAACTGAAAATCTTTCCTCTGCTTTTTATTCCTGAAAGTCACATCAATAAGTGAAGTTGAATTTTTAGCCTAAAGTCTTGGATTAGCTTAATGATGTGTAAGGAAAACTGTCAAATTTAAGGACAATAATCATTTCAATAAAGAGAATACAGCAGGGGAAATCTCTACCTTGCCAGAATCCTAGCTTAAACTAAATAATATGAAAATGCAAATAAGCTCACTTTAAGATGGCTATTAAATGGGTTTTTGCAAAGAATACCATAGACTGTTCTTTAACTGTTAGGGAAGATGCTGATTAGCAATGGAATGTATACTATCTTTAGTTTCTCTGTTCCAAAGTATGGCCAAGTTTTGTTACTTAAAACACCCTTCTAGTCTCTATTGGAGAAGTCATTTCCAGCACAAAATAAAATGAATCAGAAATGCTAAGGCTTGTCATTGTCTAGAGAAAATCCTCTCAGAGTCAGGAAGATGTTAATTCAGATCTTGTCTCTGACACACCTTTGCTCTGTGAGTCCAGGTAAGTTACTTGAACTCTCAATACCTCCAGGCAACTCTCTAACTACTCTAAATTTCAGAGCAGGTATAAATTTGTTTGACAATAAGACTTTCTTCACCAAGAAATGGTACCAATTATATCACAGGTTTGGTGGCAGAATACAGAACCAAATGGAACTTGTCAAAATTCATTAGACCTGACCTCATAGATGTAGATGGATCCAGCAAGCCTGGTTAATATTTTCTGAGTTTAACTTAAGGATATACATTAAAAACGTTAAAGTCCCAGGTTGTCTTGAAGCAAATGGTCAAGGTCGTGTACTCTCTTATTTATGGAAAAGGCAGCTTTACAAGAAAAAAAGAAGAATCTATTCTTGGCTACAGATTTTACCTTTTTTTTTTTTTGCCATCAAAAATATCTGCAAATATTGGTCACAAAGAAAAGTAGATGATAGAATTTAGATGCTCAGCCCAGACTCATCCTATTAGAAAATCCATGAAAGAGAATATGCATTTCTTATACAACTAAAAGCATTGTCTTTCTAAGTGAAAGACAGCCTGTCCTCATTTTGATGCTGCTATTTGGGCCATTGATTAACTTCTAAAATAGAAAAAAGCAAAATTACAATTCTATTATGTAGCCAGGTCCAAGAAATCATTGCAGTGGTCCAGATGTGAGTCACTGGCCTAGATTACAACCCAAATATGCCATTTTGATGAAACTGGTATCTCCAGAACAGGTCTCAAACAGGAGGCTTCCATCATGAACTCCATCTACCTTTTTTTCTCTTGGGTAACTTGCCATTGCCATACCTCGAATTTTTCCTCCAAATACTTTGATCTAGGATCCTGAGTTACTTAACCTCTCTGGGCTTCAGTTTCCTAATATCTACAGTGAGGAGATCAGTCTCAGTGGCTTCTTCTATTTATGGTCCTATCATCCACATAATTAACTCTTTCATTTCAAGAGATTTTGCCCTGCCCTTTTCCCCCTTTGTTAACTGAGCTGATATTTCAGGAGAGCCCCAGCCACATCACAAACTTCCACTTCCAATATGGTGCCCCTTTTCTAGTTGAGGAATCATAGTCAAATCCATTCTGTCATTGCTCTTGGAAGGATCTCTCTTTCACTTTCAAAACTAAAATATCCTTTCCTGACCACCAGTTCCCATGCATGTTGTCTCCTATAAGAACATAAGTTCCTTAAAGGCAGGAACTATATTTTCTTTGCTATTGAAATCCCTAGTTAGAGATCTGGATTTGAAACCAAAAAGATCTGATTTCCTCTCCTACAGCACAATTAAAGATATGCTGTAGGAGTATTGCAAAGTGTGACAAGCTTTTAACCTCTCTCAAACTTATTTTCCTTCATCTCTAAAATGGGGATATCTACTTATAGGGTTGTTGTGAGTCTCCAAAGAGGGAAAAAAAAAATATATATATATATATATATATGTGTGTGTGTGTGTGTGTGTGTGTGTGTGTATGAAGTACTTTGCTAAGCTTAAAGGAGAACTATACAAATGCTAGTTACTATTATTACTTCCCAAGCACTTTGCAAAATACTTGGCATATAGGAAGTGTTGTTCAATGCTTTTTTCATTCATTCTACACCTTTCGAGATGCTCTTCTCCTCTTGTAACAGCATTCAGAATCTTTTTTTTTCTAAACTTCAGATCTATTCCTCTGGACAAGGAAAGCTCAGATTATAAACCAAATGTAGTTTAGGTAAATTACAGATCTATAGCCTCCTATTAATTGACTACCTTGGTACATGTTTAAAGAATTAATTACTCTCTTCTAGACGATCCCTCTTTCATTCTTTTTCTTTCTTTCATGTTTTTCCTTTCTTAGACCTGTCTCTGGGGTCATTGTTCAATTTATTTATTATACTGGTTTATTTCAAGAATTCTTAAGCAGGGATCTATGAACTTAAAAAAAAATTGGAAAATATTTCAGTATGATCAGTTTTTCTTATAATCCAAGGTATTTAATTTTATATACTTTAAGTACTGACTTCTAAGAAGAGGGGCATAGGTTTCAGTTTATTGTCAAATGAGTCAATGACATAAAAAGGTTAAGAACTACTGACATTTCTTTTCCACTTATTGAACTTTCTGCCTCAGTTTTCTCAGTCTCTGGAGAAGAAGAATTTTTTTTTCTGTCTGTCTCCATCCTCTTCCCTATTCATTTTCAGGTGAAAGCTTTTTTTTTTTTTTCTGCCCAACAAGAATTTTTAAGCACCTTTTGTATGCCAGGCACTAACAGGGGTGCTGATGACACAAGACCAAACATAGAATCTCTCCTCAGAGTATCTGGGGTGCTGTCCACAGTCCCTTGTATGTTGCCAATAGACATTCTCTGCTCTGTTGGAGACAATGGACAACCTTCTCAGCTCATCTTAGACCTGGAACGGGACTTTTAGAGACCATCTAACCCAAATCCATCCTTTTTACCAAGGATCATATGGGCACTAAATAATAGAGATGAGATTTGAACTGAAGTCTTCTGACTGTAAATGGAACATATTGTACCACATTATCTCCCCCCTCCCCCCTAATGCATTTGGCCCTGTTTTTGTGATCTTGAACAACTTGTTAACTCTATTCCCAGTGTAACCACTGAAGTCTACTTCATTAACTAGGGTTATATATCTCCCCCACACTCCTTTCCTTTTCCTCCACAAGCAGGAAATTACACCTCTAAACTTTTACATCTGAGGTTATTCACCTACCTACATACCTATAACTTAAGTGTGGGCACACCACAGCTACAGTTTCCCTTGATGACCAAGTCCTCCTGAAATAGTTTACAAGTCACTTAGCTCCATAGGAGCATTGATGCAAATATCTGATTGAAGGAACAACATAATAGAGGTTTTCATGATTTAGCAATGAGCTTTAGTTATAATGTAATAATGGTAATAATGTAAAATGTGAAATGAATTGAGTCAGGGCTGCTTCTCCAGTTCAGTCCCTCTCATCTCAAATGGATTAGACATAACCCTGAAGTTCAAAATGATTTGGGGAAAGATGGATCTTATGTCCATCTTGCCAACTACTCAGATAACTAGAGCACATATAAGAGACTAGTTAATCCTCTTGTGATAACATAGATGAAGATATAGACATGAATTTTGATATATAGCTATCAATATTGATGTATACAAGAATAGATATAAAATATAATTCTGATAAAATATAATTCTGTTATATACAAACATGTTGATATGTACAGATATATAATATGTAATATGATATTATATATCACATATACACAGACTCACACATGGCATTCTAAGATTTGCAAAGTGATTTATGCACATGCTATCTCATTTGATCCACAACTCTTTAAGTGCTACTATTTGTTATTTTTTATATTTTTATTTCATACTTATATATAATTTTATTAGATATATTATAATTATTATATATTAATTATTGTTTTCATTTTATATATGAGAGAGGCAAGATTTGAACTCATCTTTCAGACTTCAAGTCCAGTGCTCTAACCACTATACAATCTAGCTGCCTCCATTGAATCTTATTTGTGTCCACCTAGGGTCTTGCTTTCTACTGTAGCCAAATAATGTTGGTGGTATGCAGAGGTGCTCAGAGGGCTGTCTTTATTGAACAGTCTATTGAACATACTGGATATAAAGGTTAAGGGAACTGGCTGCCGACATGTTTCCATTAGATCCTCTGATTTTTGCTTGCCTCTAACCTTCTAAACATGTGCCCTGTGGGGCTAAGAGCTCTCCCATTGGGACCTAGCTAAAAGGTCAGCTGGTGATGGGTCTGCTTGGTGGAAAGGGAGAAAGTTTGTATTCAATCTCTTGATCCTTGAGTAAGTTAGTGGAAGAATCTGGTGCCCAGCTTATTAAAGTGCCCTTCACCTTTTTCTAGTGAAAGTACCCTCCTGGGAACTCCAAAGAGGAGGAATCTAAGAACTCTCTTACAGATGAGGACATAGCAAGCCAAGGAGACAGTATTCTCCTCACTAAACAGTAGAGGCAAACTTTCTTGTTCATATTTGGCTAGTATTGCTAGAATCAGTTTCTATCATTCCTCCTGCTTTTCTCCTTCATTTTCTTCCCTATCTCTTTTTATTTTTTCCTATTCTTCCACATTTGGTCCTTTTAAAGTATAGAAGAAATACTTTTCTCTGATTCATTTTCTCTTTTTTCTCCTTCCCCATTTCATTTTTTCCTTTGTCTCTCCCTTCCCACTATCTCCTTGCTAAGGAAATATAAAGATTTGGGTTTCCATATTTGTATCCAGAATCATAGGCTTGTAAATTCATAGATTTAGAGCTGGAACTGGCCTTAGAGTCCTCTTGAGGGAAAGGCTGGGATGCCTATAATCATGATGTTTTTATAATGGGAAGTCAAGTCTTAATCTCTTTAAACCTCAATTTCCTCATCTATAAAATAGAAATAATAATACTTGCATTATCTACCTCATAGGTAGCTGCGAGAAACAAATGAAAAATTATATTTAAAGAGCTTTGTGCATTGGCAAAGCCCTAACTATGCAAATTCATAAAATTCATAGCAATGTGGTTGTCATTAATATTATAATCATCCATGACTAGAGGGGAATAAAGTGAGACAGACCCATATACCAAATGATCACATAGAGATTAGCTTCTAGTTAGCCAGAATAATTAGTTGAAATAGATGCTTACTTGTGTCCACATAGTGTGATTTTGTCAAATCTTCTACCTTCTTATTGACTCACTCCCACTTGTCTCTGTCTCTGTGTGTGACCCTGTCTCTTTTTCTGTCTCTCTATCTCTCTGTCTCTGTTTCTCTGTCTCTTCTATCTCTGTCTTTCTTCTCTATCTGTCTCTCTTTCTCTGTCTCTCTTCTCTACCCCTCTCTCTCTGTCTAGCTCTATCTCTGTCTGTCTCTCTTCTCTATCTCTTTCTCTGTCTCTCTTTTTCTGTCTTTCTTTACCTCTCAGTCTCTCTGTGTGTCTGTTTTTGTGTTTCTTCTTGACTATCTCTCTTACACACACACACACACACACACACACACACACACACACACTTTCCCTTCCTGCCCAACTGAGGTCAAATTTCATACTCTTTGACCCAAGTGTGGTTTTCAGTATTGCCTCTAGGTAAAAAATTCTAGCTCTAGCTCTCACTGTTAATAACTTTTTAAGGAGGGTTTAGCCAGAATAGGAGACAGGAGTGGAACTAGAATGGCACTTGTACCATATTTGATCAGAACTTTTCATCTTCCTTATTAATCAAAATGAGGATATTAGACTGCCTGATGTCTTTGGTCCCTTCTAGCTTTAATATTCTATGAGTCTATGGATAATAATCCTATATTCTACCCTCTTGGCCCTGGAATCAATCGCTTTATTTTCCCCAGGCGGGATCTGAACCCTGCATGAGGATAGATTTTTCCAGCGAGGACTCAAGGCTGAATCACAGACAAAAACCCAGGAGGAATCAAGGGACAAGAGACAACCTCCAGTGGCTCTCCAAATGCCAAATCCTTCTGCATTTAGAGTGTGCACTGAGGGAGGAAAACCTAATTACCACCTTTCTAAAGAGTTGAGCATGGCTGGATACACCCTCAAAAGTAGCCAGGGTGCTTGCCTCCTCCCAGACCACTCTCTGCCTGGCAGTTTGAAAGGTTCTCTCTAGGAGCATTAGCCGCCCTTGAGCCTTTTGCCTCGGGCCATTAGCAAAGAGCCCGGTCATTATTAACTAGTTGGCATTGACTGATGGCACCACGCTTTTTTTGGCTGCGCATGGGTTGCTGGCAGGAGTCTCGTTGACCTTTGGAATTTGGAGTTTATTCTGCCATGAAAACAAAGAAATAAATTAGCGCGATGCACAGAGGCGCCCGCTCCGAAGCAGCTAGAACCCTAGCTCCGGAGACAGCTCAGCAGCCACCGAGGAGAGCTGGGAGGCGTCGCCTTCTCTCCCAGGAGACCAAGTCCGAGATCTGGGCTTCGGAAGCTTGTGCCCCGGACTTTGCCCCCGACTCACCGAGTGATCTATGGCAGGCGCGGCCCCCCTCCACGCTTCCAATTCCCCATCTGTGAAATGAGGGGAGTGATCCCTGCCCCTTCCCCTCCTCGTGGGAGTTGGGCCATAATGAAGGAGATCACGGCTATAAAGCATTTTGTTGTTGTTGTTGCTGCCCAGGAAGACATCTCATAAATACGGGGCTAAAAAAGTTGTTTGCAAATTGAATCGTGGTAGAATTGAATCATGGTTTGTACGTATCAGGGGCGCTCACTACTGCAAAAGAACGGCGTGGCCATTCCATTCATAAGGGAAAGAATCCTTTTTCACGGTGACCAGTCACTCCCAGTTTATGTTCTCCTGCTTGGGATTTTGGTGTCCTGGGTTTTCTTATAGCAGGGAGTACATACGTGTGTATTGCAAGACATAGTTGCCTCAGAATAATATGACTTGAATTATCTCTAATTGGCAGAGGTAGAAGGAGTTTCCTCATCCTTGCACCAGAGTTTGGCCCTGAAGACAATCATTTCATTGTCATAGAGGTATCTATCAGGAGCTCATAGGGTCCAACATTTATTTCCACTTGCATCCTCTCTCTAGATAACTCAAAATCACTACTAGTATGACTACATCATACTATCACCATTATTACACAGAGGTAGAGGTCCCCCAAATCTTATTACACTAAGACTTTTGGGACATACTCCCAGATATTTTTTTGGTCCACACTTGTGATGTCATCATTGGTATAGGTGACTTTCAGTGTAAGACTCCCTGCACCTGAGCAGATAGACACTTGTCTTAGAGAGTTCTGGGTCACTAAAATTTGTTTGATTTGCTCATAGTCATTTGGATTGTGTGTGTCAAGTCAAATCTTCTTGCCTCTCAGTCTAGATCTCCATCTTACTTTTACAGGATAACTGTATCTATAACATAGATACAAAATAGACTTTTTTCCCCCAGATATGTTTTGATTGGCACAGTAAATTTCTGGAATTTTCTACCAATGCTGATCAGGAATTGTCTTGCCTAAGACCACACAGTTAAATATATATCAGTGGAAGAATTTGATTCTACAATCAGTTTTTCATCCAGTACAACAAGCAGCTTCTTGTGATAAAAATGATGATGATGGTGGTCTGCTACAATAGCCCTTTTATAGAATGCTTTCTGGCAATGTGTTTAAAGTACAAAATCTTATTTAATCTTCCCAGATCTGCCAAGAAGTGTGATTTCTACTTAAAGCTGAAAAGTATTTACTGATCACTTCTTTTCTATCTAGCAACATGCTAGAATGTAAAGCCAGAGCCTGTATGTGAGGGATGGAAAGAACTATAATGGTAGTATTTGACAGGGTCCTTCACTGATCTGATGAAGTTAGAAAGAGGAAATCATAAGTTTCTTTGAAATCAAAGCAAAGACTGGAACACTAATACATTGTTGGTGGAATTGTGAAGGGAACCAACTATTCTGGAGAACAATTTGGAACTGTGTCCAAAGGATTAACAAACTGTGCATACCCTGTGATCCAGTAGTGTTTCTACTGGGTCTATATCCCAAAGAAATATCAAAGAAGGGAAAGGGACCCACATGTGCAAAAATGTTTGTGGTAGCCCTTTTTGTAGTGGCAAGAAACTGGAAACCGAATGCCCATCAGTTGGAGAACGGCTAAATAAGTTATGGTATATGAATGTTGTGGTATATTAATGTTCTATAAGAAAAGATCAACAGGATGATTTCAGAGAGAACTGGAGAGACTTACATGAACTGATTCTAAGTAAAATGAGCAGAACCAGGAGATAATTATACACAGCAACAACAAGATTATACTATGATCAATTCTGATGGACATGGCTCTCTTCAACAATGAGATGATTCAGGCCAGTTCTAATGATCTTGTGATGAAGAGAGCCATCTATATCCAGAGAGAGGACTGTGGGAACTGAGTGTGATTCACAGCATAGCATTTTCACTTTTTTGTTGTTGTTTGCTTGCATTTCATTTTCTTTCTCATTTTTTCTTGTTTGAGCTGATTTTTCTTGTACAGCAAGATAATTGTATAAATATCTATGCCTATATTGGATTTAACATATATTTTAACATGTTTAACATATGTAGGATTACATGCCATCTAGGAAAGGGGATAAGGAAAAGGGAGAGAAAAATTGGAACATAAGGTTTTTCAAGGGTCAATGTTGAAAAAATTATTCTTGCATATGTTTCGAAAATTAAAAACCTTTAATAAAAAAGAAATTAAAGGAAAGAAAAATTAAATAATAATGTTGTATGTTTAGTACTTTCAAGATGCCAAAGTACTTCACAGAACAGAATCCAAGAGACCTGGGTCCTTGCTCTCTTGTCCTAATCAGAAAGTCCATATCCTAAGCAAAATTCTAAGTCTGTGCAGAAGAATTAAACCAACATGTAGATTGCCAAATAAGCATGCCATTGTTGGCAGTGAATACCAGTGCCCTCCATTCCAGGAAAAGACCTGGAATTTCTCCCCCCTCCCTCTAAAATAAAATAGGAAAAAAAAACCCAACTACCATGAAAAGAAAACTTTAAAAAAAATCCAGATGAGGACAATAATTTTATGTGACACGAGTATTTATATAACAGCTCTCTCCATGATGAATTCATACAAGGGCTCAGCACCTCCCACAGATGCCAATACATAAATCAGGAAATGCTATTACCCACTGACCATAAAAATAGTCAACCCCCAACACAGAGAAGTCATTTCAGAAATAGCTGCCACATTTCCAAGGTAGAAATGAGTTCAGGATGTTCACTCACTTGTCTAAGGAGGGGGAAATTCCTTTTATTCTCTTTCCCCAACATACACCATGACCACCACCACTACCATTACCACCAACATCACCTCTGCCATCCTCACCTTAAAGGAATAGAATAACTGGGTAGACCCTATTCTTAAGGAATAAAGACAGTACTAACTAACTAGAATGGGGAATTAGAGAAAGGAAGAGAAATAATGGCAGGTTAAAATATATACAGTTCTTGAATATTCTCTGGATTCCTCTAGGGTTTATTCATTATTCTTGCTGGGTTAATTCTAATGCAATACAGTCAAATACCTTTTTACAAGGGGGAATAGGGGCAGATTCAGGGAATGTAAGAGGAAGAATCACCAGAGAGCTCTTCAAACTGGCAAAGCCAGTCTAGTGACAGAGGATTCATGGTGAATCTCTTGGTTTTACAATAAAATGAAGAAACTTTTACTCTGTATGGATGTGGGTTAGGTAGCTTAGTGTTAGAATTAGGTGGAGGAAGGGAAGAAATAATAGGAAGGAAGGAAGGAGAAAAAGAATGTTTTGGAGGAGGGATGAAATATATTTTCTGGTGATGAAGACATACTGTCCAGAGGTTAAGGTAAATGAGAGAAGATACCCAGGAAGACAAAGGGACAGATTATCAACAAGCATTTCTTTTAGTAATTTTTTTCAATTGACAAAAATTTATGTTTTATCCCTCTTACTTTCCTCCCATATTAAAACAACCAAAAAAGTTGTAAAAACATACATAATCTAGCAAACAAATTCTTTCATTGGCCATCTTCAAATAATGTAAGTTTCAATTTCAGCCTCCCCTCTATCAGGTTTATATGTTTCATTATTGGTCTCCTGAAATTGTGGGTGATGATTTCATTATTCAAAGTTCTTAAATCCTGCAAAGTTCAACAGAAATTTCTTTGAAAACAATGCTATGCACCAGGAATACAAAGATGGAAATGAAATAATTCCTATTCTCAAAGTGGGGAGGGGAGAACAACACACACATATGTACATGTGTGTATTTATATATATACTGAGAGTGTGTATGTATATATGTACATATGACATATATGCAAAATTGCTATGAGTTCATGGTTTTTTGTTTGTTTTTTGGTGGGAAGAGGACAAGTATAACATCTGGGAAGCTCAGAAAAGCTTTTCTTGGGCTAAACTCTGAAGGACACATGAGATGGTAAATTTTTGGAGATTGTGGTAACTTTAAATGTTCCACTCTGTGTTAGGGTAAGTGCTAGGCTCAGCAGCCTACTCCTGATTCTTCATGTACTACAGGAGCAGGTAGAAATAACTCGGACTTTAAAACCAGAGAAGAGCTGTGTCATGTAATGGACTCTTCTCTAAATTCCTTCATGTAGTATTGTGGTGATAGGTACTACATAGAAGATCCATGGATAAGTGAGGATGTGGAAAGATGATCAGGTGCATTGGTAAGAGGAAAATGTCTCAGACTAAGCCTGTTCCCAAAGTAATAATTGCCACCTATACAAAGAGAAAACCTAACTCCCAATTAGGCAGGGTACTCTGAAACTATTAGGAATTTAATCAGTAGCCAGCTAGAAGGAGTAATGTTTTTACATGCAGGACCTTGTTATGACACGTCTGCCCATAAATGGGGGTTATGACTTGCCAACCACCTGGATTCCATAAAAAAAGCTTTCTCATTAATTAAAACCCTTTAGCTCTACATCATAGTCACTTCTTCAAAGGAAAAAGGGAAACTATTTTCTAATCAATACCCATTAGCATATTTCCTAGAGTGAATTTAACCCCAGCCATCTAATTCCTAGAGCCTTAAATGACAAGAATAATTGGGAATACTTTTAGTACTTTCTGTTGCCCATTTGTGTTCAGTAAATCATAGGAGAGTTCTCTAGCAACATGAAATTCCTTATGCATGATTTTGGCTATACTTCCTGTTATGGAACTCTATCCTATGCAAGTTAGATGTCTTCTTTCTCTACTCCTTCCCTTAATCTTCCCATCTCTTTGGCTTTTATATGAGAACTAAGCAGCAGTTTCTCTTCCCCATCAATGCCAGAATGCTGAGTTGAGCAAATCAACACAAGCCATTTGGCAAATTGTGAATGAATCTGGGAGTAGAATCAAGGAGTCTTGAATCTCTACCCTCTGCTTTAGCTATGAAACTTCCTTGCTTTTCCTTTTCAAAAAATCTAAACCCTGAAAAAGGTTCCTAAATTCTAATGTTGATACAATCATTTCATTTTATAGACAAGGAAACTGAGATTCAGGCAGATTAAGTAACTTAGCTCAAATAATAAATGGCGAACTAGGATTTGAGCCCTCCTCTATTTCCATTCAGCTTTCTTTTCACTGAATCTATTTGATGAGCTAATAAGCCAATCCAATGTTCTCGCATCCAAAGCTCCAGCTGGTAATAGAATTTTTGTGCTGTAGCCATTCTATCCATAATATGCTTCTCCAGAATTGCCAGTAGCCAAAAATCAGTTTAGGCTTAGACGCATCCATCCTCAGTGTCCACTCACATGGCTTTGTATAAGTTTCAAGTTAGGAACTATTCATATTATCACAATTCTGTGAAAGAATACACTGGCAGAAAATACTATTTATTCAATTCCATTCAACAAACATTGCATCCTACTTCATGTATGATGTACTGAAATCAGCACATCATAGGTACTGGGGATGCAAAAAGCCCTCAACTGGGTATAAATATAAAATTGAACCTCCAAAGGAAATATAGGATAGTTTGGTGAAGGTGAGAGGACTCGCAACAAGGAGGACTAGAAAGGCTTCAGAAAGGAGGTAGTAGCTAAGTCATTTTGGAAAGAAGAAAATTCAAAAAGGTTATGTTAATGGAGTGCATTTTTGGCAGCACCTATTTGTGAGCACATAAAAGCAAGATATAGATTGCTGAGTTTGAGGAAAGTTAGTAGTCCAATTTGGTTGATACATAGAGTTCCTGTTGGGGAGTGATATGAAATAATTCTGGAAAGACTGGTAGGAACCAGATTGTGGAGAGCCTTAAGTGCTAAATTGAGGCATCTAGATGTGTTTGATCTAGATGTGGTGTCAGGGAGCCACTAAAGATTTTTGTTGACCCGCTAATTGATCACTGGGATCTTTTCCTAAATGACTGCTAAAGTCCCTTCTAATTCAGAGCTTCCTAGTTGAAATCTATAACCATTTGAAAAGAGTTCACACAGGGGAACCCAATGCAGATGGGTTGAAAATGGGGGTGAAGATTGACTAATGTTTAGATTACGAGTTGTAGATAGATAGACAATCTATATAGCTTTTCTGTCGATATCTATATCCTTGACAGATACTGCAAATAAATGACTTGGGTATTGGATTAGAAGGAAGAAATTGGGAAATTGAATAGATTTTTTAATGACCCAAATTCCTCTTTAAAACAAAGGGTAATATTTTCCATAAAAAGCAATGTTTCTCAAAGTGATGAAGTGGTATATGGTGGACTTGAGTAGTCTAAAACACATATGAATGAATGAAAAAGCACTTATTAACATTTGCTATATGTCATCTGCTAGGGAAACAAATAAAATTGACATATAGTTCTCACCCACAAACTTATATTCCAATAGGAGAATACAATAAATATAGGAAAATAGTGCACATTAAAGGGTCTTTTGTCTAGAAAAATCACAGGAAAGGCCAGTGAACTCAGTGATGTGCTCTTTTCAGAAGCAATTGTAATGTTTTGATTACTATTCTCAGAGAAAAGATGTCTGGAACTAATGAGACATAGTGATATCCACGTAATAAATAGAGAACCAGGAAGAACTGGGGTAAAGGATGTCATCAAAGAAATATTTTAAAATGCAGTATAGTCTGGCCACATGGAAAAAGCAAAAGATAGCTGATGGATAGGCTCCACTAATATGTGGATATCAAGAGAAATTTTAAAATCCTCATAAAATTGAATAGATTTCTTCTGATTGATTTGTGAGAGAATATAAACAGTAGTTATACAGAATAGACAGCATAGACATGATGTATATTAATGAGGTTACATTCACATGAATGAGATTACAGACCTATTTGAATGTTTTGAGCTTCTAAGAATAATTTTTATTATTTGTTTTATTTTTATGATTATACATGCATATTAACTTTTTAAATACACATTTTTAATGAATCATGTTGGGAGAGAAAAATTAGTACAAAAGGGAAAAAACTATGAGATAGAAAAAAATAAGAGAAAAAAGAAGTGAGCATGGCATGTGTTGATTTACATTCTATCTTTAGAGTATTCTTTCTGCATGCAGATGGCCTTTTCTACCCAAAGTTTATTATTATTGCCTTAGATCTCTGAACCACTGAGAAGAACCAAGTCGTTGATCATCACACAAGCTTGTGACTATGTACAATGTATTCCTGGTTCTGCTTGTTTTGTTTGACATCAGTACATGTAAATCTTTCCAGGCCTTTCTAAAATCATCTTGTTTTCAATTTTTATAGAACAGTAATATTGTATCACCTTCCTATACCACAATTTACTCACTCCCCAATTGATGGGCATCTACTCATTTTCCAAATCTTTGCTACCACAAAAAGAGCTGCTGCAAACATTTTTTGCACATGTGGGTCCTTTTCCCTCTTTTGTGATTTCCTTGAGATACAGACCCAGTAGTGGCCCTGCTGGGTCAAAGCGTATGCACAGTCTGATAGTCTTTTGGGCACAGTTCCAAATTGCTCTCCAAAATGCTTGGATCATTTTACAACTTCACCAACAATGCATCAGTGTCCCAGTTTTCCCATATCCCCTCCAACATTTATCATTATCTTTTTCTGCCATCTTAGCCAAACTTAGAGATGTGAGGTGGTATCTCAGAAATGCAGATGTTTAATTTGCGTTTGTCTAATCAAAAGTGACTTAGAGCATTTTTATATGACTATAGATGGTTTTAATTTCATCATCTGAAATTTATTTGTTCATATCCTTTGACCATTTCTCAACTGGGGGATGACTTGTATTCTTTTTTGGGGGGGGTTCTACCATTCCTTTTTTATTATAGCTTTTTATAACTTAAATTCTTATAAATTTGACATAGTTCTGTATATATTATAGAAATGAGTCCTTTATCAAAACACTGACTGTAAAAAATTTTTTTCCAGCTTTGCACTTCCCTTTTAATCTTTTTTATGTTGGTTGTATTTGTGCAAAGTCTTTTTAATTTAATGTAATCAAACGTGCCCATTTTGCATTAATAATGTTCTCTAGTTCTTCTTTGATCATGAATTCCTCCCTTCTCCAAAGATCTGATAAGAAATTATCCCTTGCCTTCTTAATTTGTTCATGATATCACCCCTTACACAAATCATGTACCCATTTTGACCTTATTTTGGTATGAGGTGTGAGATATAGGTCTATGCTAAGCTTCTGACATATTATTTCCCCATTTTCCCAACATTTTTTTTTGTGAAATAATGAGTTCTTATTCCAAAAGTTTGGAGTTTGAGGGCTTATCAAATACTAGATTACTAATTAGACATTGATTATCATGTCATGTGTATCTAACCTATCCCACTGATCCACCACTCTATTTCTTAACCAGTACCAAATAGTTTTGATGACTGTTGCTTTATAATAGAGTTTTTGGTCTGGTACCTCTAGGCCATCAACCTTTATATATTTTTTCATTAATTCCCTTGATATTGTTGACTCTTTTTCTTCCAGATGAATTTTGTTATTATTATTTTTTCTAGCTCTATAAAATAATTTTTGGCATTTTGATTGGTATGGCACTGAATAAGTAACCAATTTAGGTAGAATTGTCATTTTATTATATTAGCTTGGCCAACCCATGAGCAATTGATATTTTTCCGTTTGTTTAGATCTGACTTTATTTGTGAGAGAAGTGTTCTGTAGTTGTGTTCATATAATTCCTGAGTTTGTCTTGGCAAGTCAACACCTAAACATTTTATTTTGTCTGTAGTTATTTTAAATGAAATTTCTCTTTTTATCTCTTGCTGCTGGGCTTTCTCATGATATATAAAAATATGGATGATTTGTATGGGTTTATTTTATATCCTACAACTTTGCAAGTTCAAAGTAGGTTTGCTTTGCTTTCAAATAGGTTTTTGGATAATTTTCTAGGATTCTCTAAGTATATCATTATATCATCTGCATAGAGTAGTAGTTTTATTTCCTCATTGCCTATTCTAATTCCTTTAATTTCTTTTTTTTCTTATTGATAAAGCCAACATTTCTAATACAATAGTGAAAATTTAGTGGTGATAATAGGCATCTTTGTTTCAGCCTTGATCTTATTGGGAATGCAACCTGTTTCTCTACATTTGAAAAAAAATGCTTGCTGATGGTTTTCGATAGTTGCTGCTTATTATTTTAAGGAAAACTCCCTCTAGTCCTATGCTCTCTAGTGTTCTTAATAGGAATGGGTACTGTGTTTTGTCAAAAGCTTTTTCTGCATCTATTGAGATTATCACATGATTTCTGTTGATTTTGTTATTGATAAGGTCGATTATGGCAATAGTTTTCCTTCATTGAGGTGATCAGTGACCACAGAATTAGATGAGATCACAATAAGAGTATACAGAAAGAATAAAAGTGGATAGAGCTATGGGGAGTTACCCATACTGCCTACTAAGGATATGTAACAACTCCTATGTATGGAAAAAAACAACACTATAGTGTCATACTGAAGATTACACACCTACTTTTCTCTTACATTGCCAATGTTTCCATTCTAACTTTCCTATTCATCCCAATACTTCACAGAAATTAGATATTTCCCCAGGAAAATAGTGACTGTGAGCTTTACCCATTTACCTTTCACTCCACCTCAATATTTTCCTACCATTTCATCTATCCTCTTACCATTTCTTTTATCTCAGATGTTTTTCTTTTCCAGATCTACTTCCCCTTGTACTCTAGACCTAATTTCTTATCTTGTTCACTTTTTCTTTCTAACTCTCTCAATTTCTCCATTAATTTTGCTTCTTTCTCTCACTTCAGTATCATCCATTTTATTATTTTTTAAATTAATTTAACCATCTTTTTCTGATAAAAATTTTCACATAAATTGTCCATTTCTGCTGTCTCCATTTGCTACCCATCTAGTCCTTTTCTGGTTCCTAAGGTGGTAGCTTCACTGAAAAAAAAAAATCTTTAAGCTGAGCTCCATTCAAAAATTGTCTTTAAGCTGAGAAATCCAATGACTTTTTCTCAGGCTGCATGCTCTATGGTTCACAGATAGGCAACCTCTATTATTTCATATATTCTACCAGAGTAAGACTGGTAGAAGGCTGTCCTTGTATGTGATAAGAAAGACTGATTCAGCATCAGTAATACTATTTTTTCGCTTTAAAAGAAAGCAGGTCAATTCTTGAAAAAATTTTAACACATAACAAAATATATGAAATCCTCAGCTCTTGCTAATTGTTCATGCTGTTCCATAGGACAAATCAGCATAGGTTCAATTCTAGTTCCATTATTGATAAAAAGTGAATGGGCATCCTTGTCATTTTAAATGTTTAATTACATTTAATTAGGACAGTTCCATATAATGATGCTATATTGGTCCTTATGGTTATCTGCTGAAATGTGCAAACAAGAGAGAGATTTTAAAAAGTCCTTCCACAGCTGTCTCTAATATGAGAGAAACAATGCTTTTCTTTCCCCTTACTAGTTTACATTAATTTAATAGTTATCTTGCAAAGATTCAATATAGTTATGAAAATAGCACTAGTTTTCTATTAAGAAAATTTGATTTTGAAAACAGGATTTTTGGATCTCAGTTTCCTCATCTGTATAATGGAGGAGGGAAGTGATTGACTAAGTAATTTCTAAGTTTTCTTCTAGTTCCTGATCATATTATTAATAGTTAACATTTATGTGGCATTTTCAGGTATGTGATGTAGGCTTGCACAACATCTATGATGCAGGTGGGAAAACAGTTTTTTTTTTCTTTTTTATATTGGGTCACCTCACTAGTAAGTGTTGAATTTTCGGTTTAAACCAGTATGAATTAATGGAGAGGACATTTAATTGGACTTTGGATCATCTGAGTTTGAATACGGAAGTATGTTGTGCAGTGTATAAAACACTGGAATCAGAGTCAGAGAGATAGGAAATAGTAGCCTTCCTGAGACTCTATTTGTGTGATTTTGGGCAAATCACATAGCCCTGTCTGTTTCAGTTTCCTTATTTGAAAAATATTATTTTGAAATTAAATTGAAATTTAAATTGAAAAATGGGGATGATAATAACCCTTATTTACTAGGATTGTTGTGAGGATAAAATGAGATAAAGTATGTAAAATAATTTCTAAACCTTGAAACACTATATAAATGCTATCTTATTACTATTATGGCTAACTTTGCTATTTTACATATATGACCATACATAACTCTTGGATCTCAGTTTCTTCATCTGTAAAATGGAGTCTCTCATTTTTATAAATTCCCTTCAAATCCTACATCCTAATTTGAAGACTAATGATCTTTCCACTAAAAGTTTCTTCCAGTCAGAAAATTCTGTGATTCTGGGTTTCAGAACTATAACCAGAGGACAGCTCCTCTGCCTTGAAAAATACTGCATGGGGCTTGGTACCAATTCTGGGTTCCTGGACTTTCAGAAAGAAATAGTCTTGTGTGCAAATAACAAGTACATATGGAAGAAGTAGAAGAAATTCTCTTCTCCCATTCTTCTGTCTCACAGATGTGAGTAACTTCCTTCACTCCTCTTATTTCAGGAGATGAGCTGGGCAGACAGTCAAAATGCCAGCCTCTCTAAGTGATTGGCAGACACATACATCTGAATTTTAAATGACAGCATCCAATGACTGGATTTATGATGTTGTTCTGTCTTTCACCCTAATGAAACTGGTGAGCAATTTGGTCTTCTGGGAAAGAGGCTGGCTCTGGCCCCCAGGGGATATAGTGAATAACAAACTCCTTACTGACCTCTCTCTACGTATACTTTCTAGATTTTTTAGAAAGTGTATCATCTATAAGTTTGTCCATATCTCTAGATTCTTATTTGGTACCCACGTCTACAGTGCATATAGCTCAAGGATTGAAAAGCACAGCAATTATTTGTGAAAGAAACACATCTGGCAGCTCCCAGCATGTAGTATGGGAATGAATATGTGTGTATTTTTTAGGAAGGTAAAACAGAGTCACATTGGGGAATGTATCCATGCCTCTCTGTGTACATATCTCTCCATGTGCACTGTTTTCTCTACAAATAAGCGTTTAGGGAGATGAGTTTAGCACTTGGGAAACATAAGGAGTGAACTGAATGTGTTTCTAGCATGCTGGTGTTCCCAATTATTTCTGCCATCCCCTTAAGCACGTTTCTTTGAGATTTCCATTAAAGGTGGAGCCTAGACACCGACTTCTCTTAATGTGCGAGGGGCAGCATTTGCTGACCTCTGCAAAGCTGTCTATTTACCTCACTTTTCCCTCTCCTTAACATTGATCGAAATATCAGGCTACCCAGCAGTGTTTCCCAGCTCATTCAGACCAAACATCCACTCAGGGAAAAGGACAGAGATATGAAACCACTCACTCAGAAAGAAATAAAACCAGCAGAGAGACAGGAGTTTGGAAGCACAACAGTTAAATGGGAACATCTTTGTCAGAATGGAAACTCCTACGCCAGCTTTTAAAAATGCTCTCTACAACACTTGTGCCTTCTATTCTTACTGACTTTTTCAGATACACTTTACTTTCCACCATCCCAATTCATTCTTTAGGACCTACCTCAGTTCTGGAAAAGCTCATTTGACATGCCATTCTGATCCAGGCCACCTGCAGAACCATGTAGCTCCCCCTAGATCAATGAGGTTGGCTAACAAGTACTCATCTGGATGTGTGTCCAAAAATTAAAGATCTAGTTAATGGAATAATAATATCCTGAATTTTATAGTACTTTCCTTTGAAATATTCAGAATGCTTTCCCATTATCTTATTTACTTTTACCCAATTTTCCAAAGACAAAGATTAAGTTCTGTATCCAGCAGGGAAAACCAAGGTATCAAGAGGGAAAACAAATTACAACAAACAATATGGTAAGACATTTAGAAAGATCCCAGGACTCTTTGTTCCTGGCACCGATGGTTCTTCTCTTCACCAGCTTTATTTCAGTAATAATGATGAGAGTTTACATTTTTTAGTTTACAAAGTGTTTTCACTTATACAATTTCATTTGATCCTCACAATATTTTATAGATGAAGAAACTGAGGATCAGTGAGAAGTCATTTTACCGTGGTCATATGGCATATGGAAGGAAGGAAGGAAAACAAACAAGAAGAGAAAGAAAATATTTTTGAAACACTTTTATTTGTTATTTGCAAAGAAATAAGTCAAAGCAAGAGATAGCATCTCCTAGTGCCCACTGATGAGATCTACTTAAGACTTATTTTGATGTCCCCTTTCATTAGCCAAAATTTCCCTACAATATTCCTGCAATGTTTCCTAAGCAAATATTATTACTGAATTGGAAACCTAACTATTGAGACTAATATATGAGGAATGTAGGTAAACAATTGAAAAAAGAGAGTAGAAGTAATACCTAACAGGAAGAAATCTAGAGACTAGGAAACTCAGCTCTTTATCTTTGATTCAACTTTACACTCAAAAAATTCTATCACTTTCTCAGAGAAAGTGGATGAAGGAAGAGATTCGTTATTATACTACAATGCTATTATGTCCCCTTTATATCCCTTGGTGAAAAGTGAGTTACAAATACAAAGCAGTTTTACCTGCAAGGAAATACAACCACTTGAACAACAATAATCACTTCTAGAAGCATTTATTAAGTATTTCCAATAGCAATGGACAGTATGGGTAGAGAGGAAATAGGTCAAGTATAGATTACTTTTTTCAAGGTTAGTCATAAAAAGGAGGAGAAAGATGGGTTGGTAGCTTGAGATAGGAGAAGAATCAAAAGAAGGATTTCTTAATCTGAAAAGATCTGAGCATGATTGTAGGCAGGTGAAAAGAACCCTATAGAGAAGCTGAGATTGCAGTGCTTGGGGTGGGGGAAGCAATAATGACAGAGCTAAGTCTCCAAACAGGCAGAACAGTAGGGAACCATGAGCACAGGCAGACAGGTTACCTTTGGCATGGAATTGGAGATGTGTCATTCTATGAAATAGGAGTGATTTAATGAATGAGTGAACATTTATAAGTACTTGTTAGGTTCAAGGCATTGTGCTAATTTATTCAATTGTATTCATGGGCACACACACACACCTACACACACTACACACACACACACACACACACATACACATCTACCAGCTCTGGTCAGTATTGCAATCATAGAACCACAAGTTAGGGACTTTCTTATTTATTTGCTAGTCTCACTGACTCTCAGGGCTTCTGAACCATAATGTAGTGCTAGAGACGGGTTAGTTCATAAATTATCCTCAGAGTCTATTGCATTTTTAATCAGGGTGTGTGCTGTGATCATTAATGGCACATGCTTATGGGACTGAGCCCAAAGTATTTATCTTGTTTTAATTATATTAGAAAGCAGTGATATTCAATTAACCAACTAATCAAGCAAGCCGATCAATGCTGGTTGTAGCATGGCCCTTCATTGCCCTAGTTCCCTGGTCTTGATGACAGATTGGATGTGTGTTAGACTCAGGTGGGGTTAACCTTTCTTAACTAGAATCACATTGTTTGGCTATTGATTTGGGGATATGCAGAAAAAGTTCTTATGTGGGGTGTATGATAGAAGTTGGGAAAATGGGGTCCTGATTTTGAGGAAAAAGAAGTCTTTAGATGTCATTGTGTAAAAATCTGAAGTCAAACATCATTTCCTATGCCATAAAGTCTCATTTGTTCTCCTAATTGTTTTTGTGGATAAATAGCTGCTGGTAATTGCTCTACCACTTTGTAGGTAGAACAATTGAAGACCCTAGATCACATAGCCAAGTATTGATAGAGCCCTCTAGGATAAAATAGAAAAATTGAACAGACATGATCCTGGAAAGGCAATGTGGAATGGCTGTTCCTTGCCTGTATTTGTCCCTGGGGAATTCTAAGTAGTTACTCTACTAACAAATCAAAACAGCAGACAGACTAACCTGGAATGCAGCTTTCAGAAACAACATTCATCATTGAACTCTTGCTCAGCATTCATTCATTCAGTAAATATTGATACTGTGTATAGAGCACTTCATCAAGTACTTGAAAATTTTGAGGATCTGATCCACTACGAGTCCTGATCAGTTAAGAGCCTTAAGTTTGAATCAGAACCATCCATCCTAACGAAATCTTCAGATCCAGTTCAAGATGAGAACTACCATGCTTGAGCTATGACTTAGAGGACCTCTTCTTTGTTTGGTCCCAATGGGATTCTCAAAAATTGGCATTGGTTTGTAGCTAGGTTATATATGTATTTGATATTAGGGGTTTGATGGCAGAATATTTCATCCAACCAGTCTATGCTTTTCACAACAGGTTCAATCTTCATAGAATCCAATGAGCTTGACAAGCAAGAAAGATCCTGTTGTCTTTGGTCATAGACTTGTAGTTGTTAAGCATTTTCAGTTGTCATGACTCCATTTGCAGTTTTCTTGGTGAAAATATTGGAGTGATTTGACATTTCCTCCTCCAGCTCATTTTACAAAAGAGGAAACTGAGGTAAACAACATTAAGTATTTTTCCCAGGGTCACACAACTACTAAGTGTGTGAGGCCAGATTTGAACTCAGGAAGTTGTCTTCCTGACTCCAGGCCCAACACTCCATCTACCATGGCATCTAAATGTCCTAATACATGTCCAGGCCCCCAAATTCACCTATCTACCTTTCAAAAGCATTTCATTAAGTATAAAAGCACAAGGCTAGACCATTGGAGAATTATCAAACTACTTGAAGTGATTTAGTTACCCAGAAATGTCATAAAAATGTAAAAATAGAAGACTCCTTAAAATTATTTAGTTGATCCCTCCTTGTATGATAAACAAGGCAAAAAAAAAATTTAGAAAGATCCTTTGACTTACTTAAAGTCACACAAGCAGAAGATAACAAAGTCAACATTTGAACTCAGACTCTCTGGCTCTTCATCTTATGTTCTTTCCAGCATACCATGCTGCCACATGAACATTTGCCTTGACTCATTGGGGGTTGAAGAGGGGCCACCCAATTGTTCCATTCTTTTAGATATCTGTAGGCAGCTGACTCCTTATTGCTTCGGGCTGGTACTGAATCAGTCAAACACACACACTAAATCTTTCATGAGGTGAGGACATCTGAACCTAAGTGATTGTATGGAGAATCAAGACATTTCACATGGAGATATATTAAGAGGGGGAGAGAGAGACCTCAAGACCGTTATTCAGTTTCCAAACATTTGATGAGTTTCAATTCATTAAGTGTTTTGCAGGCTTGTTAATTTAATAAGAGCGAATGGGGCCCTAATTTAAGACAACAATCAGTAATTTCAAGGGGGAGAAGAAGAATGGAAAGTAAGGCAGTCATTACCCAGCACAGTGTTTAATCAGAAGACACCAGGACTTTTGACTTTGTGGTAATTTAAAAAAAAAAAAAAGATTGGAGGTTTCCAATGAATACAATTTCTGACTGTGGTCTGGCAGGCTGCAAAAACAGATAGAGTTCCTGTAAGTGGCTGTGATGGAATTAAAAAGGGAAAAAACACCTTTTTTCATCCCTTAGAGCTGGGCTTACTATAGATTTCATTTGTAGAGTTTTCACTAAAGGAAAAGTTTTCTCACTTATTGAGCTCTAGCTTTCTCATCAACCTCTAGGTTAGGAGCTCCTAAATTGAGGTCCATGAACTGGTCTTCTTAAAGATATCCTAATAATTCTATTTTGATATCATTGATTTCCTTTGTGATTCTGCATATTTTAGTTATCCATTTTAAAGCATTCTTCTGGAGGCAGCTAGATGGTGCAATGGATAGAGGGTCTGCCCTGAAGTCAGGAGGACCTGAGTTCAGATCTGACCTCAGACACTTAACATTTCCTAATTGTGTGACTCTAGGCAAGTCACTTAACCCCAATTAACTCCGCAAAAATAAATGAATGAATGAATGAATAAATAAATAAAAATAAAAGCATTCTTCTGAGAAGGAATCCATAGACTTCGCCAGACTGTCAAAGGGGCCCATGACACACACACATAAAGATTCAGATCCCCTGCTCCAGGACATCCCCTTTCTCACTCTTTACCCTTCATTCCCCATCACCCCCCACCTTCCATTCAATAGCCAAGATTACCTTCTCTTTCTTATCCAACCCACTATTCACTATTCAAAGGATGATTATCTAATCTGCACATTTTCCTAGGCCTTTGCTTCTTTTTCTCTGCCCTCCCGCTGCCTGCTTTTAGACCATTTCACAGCTCATTAGTACTCCTAGCAGAGAGTGGACAGGGTCAAGGGGCCCAGGTGAATAACTGGTAATTGTCCCCCAAGAGGCACCCAAAGCCATGTTTACATTGCCAGGGATGGGTTTATGGCCTGTCCATGCCCTGGATCCCAGGAATTAGGTTGGAAATAGGGTGAGCCCGTAGCTGCCTTGGGTCTCCTCTGAAACACCCCCATACTTGATATGAATTCTGCCAATGAGCCATCCATGAGGCCTTTGAGGTGTTGGGAGCCTAAGGAAGGGAAAAATGCTATCAAAAAGAAGAGGGGAGAGATCCTAAGATTTCACATAGAATCAGCCCTTTTTAGGGGCCCCATTCTCCCTTCTGGAGAGTTTGAGGACTCCCTGACAGGTCCAACCAGAGTTGCCTTCTCAGGGCTCAGACCTGACAACCCCCTACACTCATCTGCAAAAACTGGCATCCCAAGAAAAGCAATGATTGCATTTTTTTTTTTTTTTTTTTTGCTGCAGAGCAAATGGATAAAGTGATACCAGGGGAAATATTTCAGATGGGATATGGAAAGATCCTTTGGATGGGGATATGGATTCCTTAATAACTATTAACACTATTGCCAGAGCCCCTCACAGGTGCTTTCAATGTAATTAAGACAGTTCTTCACCACTGGGCTCAATTCTGGGTTTATAGGATTTTTAAAAAATTATTTGTTTTGAATGTTTTATTTTACTAAAGGATGACTTTGGATGCCTCGTTGTGGCAGGAAGATGACCTCAGATTCTCAGAGAAATATCAGCTTTGGTTAGCTTGACCAAGAATAGGCACAATTTCCTAAAAACTGTTCATAGATGGTTATCACTAAAAGGATGGCTACCCAGTTACATGTTGCTTTTTTCAGCTGTAGCAATTCATGAAGACCATTCCATCTCTGCCACTTTGGGCTGTTATTTAAACCATGGAGGCCTCAGTTTCCACATCTGTAAAATGGATGGTTGTACTAGATGGCTAATGTTTATTTCAGCTTCAAATCTATGATCCTTCCAATAAACTATACTGCCTCTTAAATTGTACTCTGCCTTCATCGGACTTCATTTAGAATAGTGTTCAGTTGAAGGCATTACTTTGGGAAGTATATTGGCAAACTAGGGCAGCTAGGTGGTGCAATGGATAGAATTCAAGATCTGAAGTCAAGAAGGCTCATATTCCTGAGTTCAAATCTGACCTCTGACACTAATTTGATCCTGGGCAAGTCACTAAATTCTGTTTGTCTCAATTTCCTCAGTCGTAAAATGAGTTGAAGAAAGAAATGACCAATCACTCCAGTGTCTCCAGCAAGAAAACCACAAGTGGGGTTACAAAGAGTCAGACATAACTAAAATGATTGAACAACAACCACAAAAAAAGAGAATGAATAGGATGTTATATAAACATATATATTTATTTATTATATTAACTATTATATCATTATAAATTATATTCTTTTAATATTATATATTTAATATAAATAAAAATTTATAATAAATTATAAATATTATATATTAAATATATATTTATATATATTTTTTAAAGCCTGTGAAATGTTTTTTCTGGTGATGCCTTCAACTATTTAAAGAGCTGGCATGTGGAAGAAGAAGCATTAGACATTTTTAGGATTAGAGAAACAATGGGTTGAAATCATAGAATGGGAAATTTTGGCAAGTTGTGAGGAAAAACTTCCTGAGGTATCCAGAAGTAGAGTGGGCCGCCCAGGTAGTTAGCAAGTTTCCCTTCTCAGGAGATCTACTAAAGTCCAGATGCCTGCTTGTAAGGAATGTTTTCTATAGTTATTCTTTTTAAGGTCTAGATTGGAGAAGATAATTTTTGAATTCCTTTCAAGCTCTGGGATTCTCCAAAATCCTCTATAGTAAAAAAAAAAAAAAAAAAAAAAAAATAGTTCATTTGAGCATTTTACCTCACTATCCTATCTTTACAAGTACTTTGATGAATGTGCTAAAAGAGCCAAAGTAGCCAAAAGAAAGGCTGTAGTAGAGAGAAGGAAGAGAGAGCCAAAAGCATGAATAAAATCAAAATCTCATTTTCAGTCATCTGCACACCTTCATATAGCTCTCTTTCAAACACCCCAAATGGTTTCTGAGAAATGATTTGTGTGTCAGTAAAATAGGATTGGGACTCCAAAGTCAAAAGAGAAGGGTTCAAATTTCGTTCCTTTTCATCCTTTAAGATCTCTTTGAGATATAAGCCCAGTAGAGACACTGTTGGGTCAAAGGGTATGCACAGTTTGATAACTCTTTGGACATAGTTCCAAATTGCTCTCCAGAATGGTTGGATCTGTTTACAACTCCACCAACAATGTATCAGTGTCCCAGTTTTCCCACATCCCCTCCAACATTCTGCATTATTATTATTTTTTTGTCATTTTAGCCAATCTGAGAGGTGTGTAGTGGTATTTCAAAGTTGTGTTAATTTGCATTTCTCTCATCAATAGTGATTTAGAGCACCTTGTCATACGACTAGAAATGGTTTCAGTTTCTTCATCTGAAAATTGTCTGTTCATCCTTTGACCATTTATAATTTGGAGAATGGCTTGAATTCTTTAAATTTGAGTTAATTCTCTATATATTTTAGAAAGGTCTCTGAAATGAGGCCTTTATCAGAACCCTTGAATTTAACATATTTTTTTTAAAAATTCAAGTTTCACCTTTTCCCCCTCCTTCACATACTTCCTCCATCTCTAAGGCAGTAAAGCATTTGATATAGATTAATAAATATTATTTTTAAAAAGAGGAAAAAATCAGCAAAACTGATTGATACATTGAAAAAATTCTTAAAATGTTTGCAATATGCCGCAACTGTAGATGTTCCAACTCTGAAAAGAGGTCGAGGGGATATCTTCTCGAATCTCTGCTTTCATGTCATGCTTGTTCTTTGTAATTTGAATTTTTTAAATTGTTTTTTCATTTATATTGTAGTTACATACACATACACAGTTTTCTTAGTTTTATCTGCTTCTCTCTATATCATGTAAATTTTTCTATGATTCTATGTTTTCATCATATTCATTGTTTCTTACATCAGATAATATTTCATCACATTCATTTATCATAATTTGGTGATAGTTGTTGTTCAATCATCTGTGTCCAAATATAGATGAAGCCACTTAGGATTTTGTTTTGTTTTTTGCAAAGATACTGGAATGATTTGCCATTTCCTTTTCCAGATCATCTTATTTATGAGAAAATAATGACTTCTTTGGCATATAAATGTAGTAATGGAATCTCTGGGTCAAAGAATATGAACAATTCAGTTACATTATTTGTATAATTCCAAATTGCCTTCCAAAATAGTTGTACTGATTCATAGCTCCACCAACAATGCACTAGTGTGCTTAACTTCCCACAATCCTTTCTGCATAAACTTTTCCCAGGTTTTATCATTTTTGCCAATTTCTCAAGTGTGAGGTAAAATTTTAGGTTTATTTTGATTTGCATTTCTCTTATTATTAGTAATGTGGAACATTCATTTATATGGCTAAGGGTTTCCCATTTTTTATAAACTCTCTGTATCTGTCTTATGGATCTATGATTCTAAGAAGTCTGTTTTCTCTACAGACTCATCTCCTTGACATCTCCCTTTAATAGCACAAGGGCCAAAGAAAGCAAAAATCAGTCAATCATAAGCCAAGTTAGATTCTCTGGAAGGGGTAAGAGAAAAATCATTGAGTTTTAAGCAGAAAAGACCCTCAGAAATCACCTGGTTCATTTTTCTCCTTTGCTAGATGAGGATGTTGAAGCTTAGAAGCCTTAAATGACTGTTCCAAGTTCCAAATGGAATAGTAGCAGGATCAAGACTTCATCTCAGGTTTTGTGATTCAGGATTCTTTCTACACAGAGGTCACCTCTCCTGATAGGTTCCTCATTTCATTTTTGCAGCCCATACTTTCAGTTGAGCAGAGATATCCGGGGGAAGGACAGGAAATCCTTGTTTCTCAAGGGAAAATATCAAATTCACTCACACATAAGGACATGTGAGCTTGATTATTCACATTTGAGATCTGTACAGGTTTTATTTTGTTCTTCCTCTCCTGGGCTGATGATGAAGGAGCAGGGACAATGCCGTTCCATGGGGGAGAGCATTCTCTTTGCACCTTCCTCAGAACTCACCTTAGTGGGAAGCTATGGGCTAGATTGAATGGATCCTCTTAAATTATCAGGAATTATCATTTATCTGGTGAACTGCATTTTCATTTCATTATCATGTTCATTACTGATCCCTCCCAACAGGCTTCTCCAATTAGTATTTACATCTTTATTTTATGTAGGCTCCAGAGATGCCATGGGGGTGTGTCCAAGGCCATGTCAAAGCAGCAGGATAGAGCTGAGATTAGAATTCTCAGACTTTAGTCATTAAAATCTGCCCCAGAAGCCCTCATCTCTTTGTCTCAGGCTACTCATGAAAGCAATGAGGTGTTTAACTGGTGGCAATCAAGGATGCCCTTTATTATAGCATATGACTCTGGAAAGAAGGACCCATGAAATGGACAATTTGCTCCAGAACCTTGAAAAAAATGAGTTTGCCTCCAAATGACAAAATCCACATTTGGTCTTTTACTGCTACCTTTCTCTAAGGAATCAAAAGTGCTTAAGCAATATGAAAGCAGTCATATTCATCCTGAGAACAACTCGGAAAGGCAGAGAAAGGCCAGGATATGGTCTCCCTCACCCAGTGGGTAAAGTCAAACACCCATAAGAGAAAGGACCATCCAAGTCCTTTTCTGCAATGCACTAGCAAAGCTGGGATTTAAGCCTACTTCCCCTAATTTCCAGTTACCTCCATGTCCCACAAAGTGTTTTGTTTAAAGTAACATTTATGACAAAGGCTCATTTCCTCCCCATACCTTGAAAAAGGAAACACAGTCTCAATCTAAGCCAGGTGTTTAAACCCAAACACCTGGAAACAATGACTGTTCCTCTGGTATACAGTTTAAACATTACAGGGATAGAATCATTCATTCGCATCTCAGCTCAATGCAATAAAGCTAACCAGGATTAATTTGGATGCAATTTATTTTCTATTATCCAGGTTTGGGATTATATAATCATCTAGTACTCCATCATCTCCTTGATGTCTTTCTTTGGTTTATTTTCAATACTTCTAAGCATCTTTACTACAGCAGTCAAGAGAAAGAGACTGGAAATGCAATTCCCAAAGGTCAAATATCATTAATTATTTGTAGCACATACTGAAGGAGAGAGAAGAAAGTTAAAATTATTAGCTAAAATAAGACTTTGGAATAAATGTATTCATGTTCTCTATTATCAGAGGAAGTTACATATAGTCATATTAAAAATGCTCTAAATGTATTGATTAGAAAAATGAAATTTAAAACAACTCTGAGCTACCATCTGACATCTCAGATTGGCTAAGATGATAGGGAAAGATCATGAAATGTTGGAGGGGATGTGGGAAAACTGGGACACTAATGCATTGTTGGTGGAGTAGTAAAATGAACCAACCATTCTGGAGAGCAATCTGGAACTATGCCCAAAGGGTTATAAACCTATGCATCCCCTTTAATCCAGCAGTGTCTCTACTGAATCTATATCCCAGTTGGATCATAAAGGAGGGAAAAGGACTTTCTTGTGTGCAAATATTTGTAGCAGCTCTTTCTGTGGTAGCAAAGAAGTGGAGAATGAGTAGATGCCCATCAATTGGGGAATGGCTGAACAAGCTGGGATATATGAAGGTAATAGAATATTATTGTTTATAAAAAATGATGAACAAGATGATTTTAGGCCTGGAAATTTTTATATGAACTGATGCTGAGCAAAACAAGGAGAACCAGGAATACATTGTATACAACAACTTGGTTTTTTTCACTGGTTTAGTGATCGAAAAGAATCCCAATAGACTTTAGACAGAAAATACCATTGGTTTTTCCCTTTTGTTCTGACTCATAAGGTAATGTGTATTAAAATAAATGAATAATTTTTTTAAAGCTGCAAAAACTATGATTATTGAATTAGGCTGACATGGAGTTGGGATAAGCTTCCAATTAATTCAGACAATTGATCCACAGACTGCACAGACATAGATAGAAGGGAAATGCCCTATCCCTCATTTCTTTGCAAAAAGAGTAGACTCAATTTTTTCCCTTTTCAGTTCTTTAGAGTAAAAGGTGGCTCTCTGGGGAGATGGGGGAATATCAAGAAATGAAGGTGATATACCAACAAAAGAGTGTTTTTAATTAGTATTGCTTTAAAAGAGAATGTGCTGAGAAGACAGACCAAACCCCTTCATTTTACTCCACTCCTCACTGCCTTTCTTTCTTTCTTTCTTTCTTTTTAGTTTTATTTTTTTTAATTACAGCTTTTTATTTTCAAAACATATGTGTGGATAATTTTTCAACACTGGTCCTTGCAACACAACAAAACCTTGTGTTCCAAATTTTTCCCCTTCCTTCTCCTCACCTCTTCCCCTAGATGGCAAGTAATCCAAAATATGTTAAACATGTTAAAATGTATGTTATATCCAATAAAGGCATACATATTTATACAATTATCTGTTGCACACAAAATCAGATCAAAAAGAAAAAACGAGAAAGAAAACAAAATGCAAGCAAACAACAAAAAGAATGAACCTACTATGTTGTGATCCATACTCAGCCTTCTCTCTGGGTGTAGATGGCTCTCTTCATCACAAGATCATTGGAACTGGCCTGAATCATCTCAGTATTGAAAGGAGTCATGTCCATTAGAATTGATCATTGTATAATCTTGCTGTTACCATGCACAAGGATCTCCTGGTTCTGCTCATATTACTTAGCATCAGTTCATGTAAGTTTCTGCAGGCTTCTCTGAAATTATCCTGCTGCTCTTTTCTTACAGAACAATAATATTCTATAGCATTCATCTACCATAACTTATTCAGCCATTCTCCAACTGATAGGCATCCACTCAGTTTCCAGTTTCTGGCCATTTACAAAGAGGGCTGCCACAAATATTTTTGTACATGTGGGTCCCTTTCTCTCCTTTATCATCTCTTTGGGATATAAGCCCTTCTCTACCTTTCTTAAACTATTACAGGATGGTGTGGCAGAATGGGACATTCACTGAATTTAAAATGTTTGAATCCAAGCTCCAACATTGACATTACTTGTGTTACCAGATTATTTAGCCTATTAAGGATCTTGATTTTCTCCATCTGTAAAATTTGGGTTGATGATTTTGGTACCAATAGCCAATATTTTTGTGTTATATGAAAATTAACTTTTAACATTTTAAAATAATATTAATGTTTGTGAAACACTTTTACACATAATATTTTTTCTTACAACAGCCCTGAGATGTAGATGCAATTAATATAATTAAGATTTTGTTAAGGAGTAAACTGAGGCAAGCCAATATTAGGTGATTTCATAAATTTGATAGATAGATGTTAGGGATAGATTTCCCTAACTTCAAGTGTAGGACTCTCTCAGTTAGGCTACCTAGATGCCCCTGAATTAACTCCCCAAAAGCATTGTTGTGAGGAAAGGAATTTGTAAATTTAAAACCATTCTAGGGATTGAGTTGTTACCAGCCCTACAAAGTGTTCCTCATGGCTTACAGCAACAGTTCTGAAAGTGTGGGCTGGGGACCTCTTGTGGACCCTGAGTGAGATCCCTTCAAGAAAGCTATAAGGTCAATACTATTTTCACAATAGTTCTGATGTTTGAATTTCTAATGTAATAAATATGAATATTAATTGTTATATCCCACATCATCAAAAGTGCTTGGAGAGAGACTCTCAATAAGTTTTACAAATGTAAAGGGTTTGAACCCAAAAGGTTTGAGAGTCTCTGGCTTAAAGGGGAAATTGCTGGTTCCTTTCCCTCCCCTCCCCTCCACCTGATTGCTTTTCCTTTTGCTATCAGGTCTGTTTTGAGTTTCCCTCCTCCTTCCCCAGTGGTAGAGCAGTGCTGCAAGGAGGCATCCACAGAGTTTCTGCATGATTATATGGCAGTATCCTACGCTGTCAGTGTGATTCTCCAGGATTGGGGTAGGGGGGGTTAGGCTGTAACTGAAGTCACTCCAAGTGTTTCTCTGTGCAGAAGTAAGCAGTTCATTAGAAGAACCCTCAGCATGAGCCAGATTGCATAGTGGTGATGAGGGGATG
Source organism: Sarcophilus harrisii (assembly GCF_902635505.1). Taxonomy (NCBI): domain Eukaryota; kingdom Metazoa; phylum Chordata; class Mammalia; order Dasyuromorphia; family Dasyuridae; genus Sarcophilus; species Sarcophilus harrisii. The sequence goes on along the minus strand of NC_045430.1, from coordinate 180,545,448 downwards.
AGGGGACCAGGGATGAGAGGTGCTATACCCTGCTCCCATAGACAACAGCATTATACTTCCCCAATGGGTCAATTATAGTTTTTGTAGGTCCTCAGCCCTATGAGAATCTTATGACCCAAACTAGCCACCTAAATGGAACATAATGTATCCCTGTTCTCATTCCTTCCCTCCTTGGAATAGTGAGATTCTAATAGCAATATTAATTGATTGGTTAATTAATTTCAGAGACTCCATTGCCATGGGAACCCTATGCAGAATGCCAGGCTTTTTTAAAGCTGACTGGGAAAAAGCCTGCCTTTTTGCCCTGCTATCTGCAGTACAGTTAGAGCTCTCACCCCCACCCAGAAACAAGGACAACTGTGAAGGATTTTCCATTTCCCCACTATCCACCCTTTCCCTTCTCACCACCATCACCAAGAGGGGAAAAAACATCAGGGTCTCTTGTCAAGGGGTCGGCTGGAAATCAAGTTACAACCGGTACGATTTGTTTCAGAGCATCTCAGCTCCCATCCATCACCTCATGGCATCATTAATAATCCACAGAATAATGACGAAGATGAATATTGTAGCAGGAAAGCAGAGGGGCAGGTCTTAGCAGAATGCTGCAGCTGGGGGAGAGTGACTTATTAGCCTGGACTCCAGGTGTAACCTTCCCCTGCAACTTAGCCAGGGCCAAGGATGATTTATCGATACAGTAAACGGATTTTTATAATTAAAATTTATTTCCAGTTTTAGCTTGGTGAATGTAGGCTGGGCTGGACTAGAAGGGCCAGAAGATCCTAAGAAGAAGAAAGCAATGGAAAGGGGAGAGCAAGGGAGATTGGCAAGATGTAAGTGGTATATGGTAACATGGAGGTAGATTGAGGGACGCTATATTTGAACCAGCTGAAATCTGTTCCAGTCCTCCTTAGTTCAATGTTCTATTCATCACCTATATTGAAAAATTATGGATTCCTGTCCATGAGAGATCAAGAGGTTATAGAGTATCTCAGCTGATATCCAGATTCTCAGTTCATGAAGAGAATAGACGAAGTTATATCACAAAGAGGATAGTACCTTATGAAAGCACACATACATTTAACAAACATCTATTAAATGCCTGCTGTATACTAGTCACTATGCTAAGGGAGTGAGGATGCAAAGACAAAGACATTCCTCCAAAGAATGTATATTGTATCAGGATAAGGGATATCCACAGAAATTAAATACAAAGTATATGCAAACTAAATATAAAGTAGGATAATAGGATCAGAGGGAGGGAGAAAGGAAGAAAGGAAGAAAGAAAACAAGAGGAAGAGAAGAAAGGAAGGAAGGAAAGAAGGAAGGTAGGAAAGAAAGAAGGAAGATAGAAAGGAAGGAAGAAGGAAAGAGAAAAGGAAGGAAGGAAGGTAGGAAAGAGAAGACAACAAGGAAGAAAAAAAGAAAGGAAAGAAGGAAGGAAGAAAGGAAGGAAAACAGAAGGAAAGAAAAGAAGGAAGGAGGGAGGGAAAGAAGGAGGGAAGGAAGAAAGCAAGAGGGAAAGAGAAAAGGATGGAAGAAAGCAAGAGGGAAAGAGAAAAGGAAAACAAGAAGGAAGGCAGGGGGGAGAAAAGGCAGGAAAGAGGGAAGGAGGGAAGGAAGGAAGAAAAGAAGGAAGGAAAGAAGCAATCGAGCATTGAAGAAAGCAAGAAGAGAAGTACACTGCAGGCCTGGCAGACAGCCTGTGCAGAGTTTTCAGCAGGTGGAATGTCGTGTATAGACAATAGCAAGTTTAGTTGGAACATGGAGCAAATGAAAGTGAGTAATATGCAAAAAGTCAGGAAATGTAGGTTGGAGCCAGATGGTGAAGTTCTTTAAATGCCAGACAGGAGCTCATATTTTATCCTAGAACAATAGGAAGCAACCACCAGTATCCAGCAGGGCTATGCAGTTTAACCTTGGAAGGGTTAGGGTTTGGAGGCAGGACAGGGAGGTGTGTGTATCTATACTATGTGAATGGCTATACAGGGGTCCTCAAACTACGGCCCGGCAGGCCAGATGTGACAGCTGAGGACAATTAGCCCCCTCACCCAGGGCTATGAAGTTTCTTTATTTAAAGGCCCACAAAACAAAGTTTTGTTTTTACTATAATCTGGCCCTCCAACAGTCTGAGGGACAGTGAACTGGCCCCCTATTTAAAAAGTTTGAGGACCCCTGATTATTTTATACTGTGTGAACGGCTATGTTGGGACTGGCTCTTTAGTCTTGGTGGCTACCCTGACAATTTGCTCCCTAAAACTCTTGAAGGTTCTGGGAGACCTTAAAGCTGAAGGATTTGAAGGAGCAAATCTTAGGAGGTCTGAAGTTAGGAAGTCACCAGAGTCACCATGAAAGACCTCTTGGAGGACCTGAAAGCAGCTAGTAATGCCGAGAGAGGTGTGGAGAGATTGCATTCTAACGTTGAGGAACAGCTTGGACAAATAAATATCTTGAGCTATGAGACAGAAAGGCATTTCCAAGGGACAGAAAAGATACCATTTTGTCTGAAATGTAGAGTGCATATGGGGGAGTCAAATAAAATCATTCTGGAAAGATAGGATGAAGCTTTATTGGGAAGAACTTTATAAGCCATACAAGAACTCCTGTATTTTATCTTAGAAGCAATAAGTTGTCATTGAAATTTCTCTTTCTTTCTCTTCTTCAATGATGTCCCATCTCTTTAACATTCACCATGGTGTGGCCTATGGATAATTTATTCTGAAACATAACTAATTTTTTTCTCTATACTTCGAGGGAATCTTGGGGGCGTGATTTATATAGTAAATGGCAGAAGTTGCAGAGATGGATTTTTTTCCTAGTAATTGGAACTATCTAAAGGGGAACAGGCTGCCTCAAAAGATAGTGAGTTCACCCAAACTATAAGTCTTTTAAGGAAAGGTAAATAAGCGATTATTTGGCCATGTAATAGACAACATTTTCTGCTGATCTAAAGGCACAACATCCTCTTTAAGAGAACTTCAGCCTCTATGTCCTTCAGAGAAGTTAATCCTTTCAGCTTTGGAATTCTTCTAATTCTGTCTCTGTGTCTCTCCAGACCAACTTCCTACCCCCCCCCCAAAAAAAAACCCCTCCTTTTATGTATTGTCTTTCTTTCATTATTAAACTGTATTCTGCTTGAGAGTAGGGACTGTATCTCTTCTATATTTGGATTTCCCACTATGTGCCTGGTACATAGGAAGTGCTTTTTCATGCATTCATTCATAATTCAGATGAGGATGAATGAAAAATGATCGCAGAATTAGAGAGACTTTGAATGGGTACTCACTCAGAATGAGGTAATTTCTAATACTAAGTCTAATTCTGAGATCATTTTTCATTCATCCTCATCTGATTTCTGAGAGAGAGAAGCACTAGAAGAGGACTCTGACCCCCCTCACTCTCCGCTCTTTTTTAGCTTTTGAGGATCTAGCCTTTAGCATATCACAGATGCCATTCTAGGGGGATCAGAGATCCATCTTTCTGAGACTAACAAGTTCTTTACTGCAGCTCGTGTATTGCCCTAGGATCACCAGCTATTCCTTTCCTTCCTTTCTCCCTTCCAATTAGCCACCTGGGTTAAATGGAGCCCCAAGGGGCTGCTTGTCTGCCCTAACGAGGGATGGCACAGGATTGTTGCGTCATTAGAGTGAGCTCCAAAAATTTCCGAAGGTGGGCTGAGGTCAATCTGTATTCTTAGCATCGTAAGCATGTTTAATGGGGGAGAAAAACATTTTAAAATGGATTTCGTTTATGACCCATTGTCTGCCTTAAATGGTCACATTTGTCTCTGGGATGCTGTGCCTGTCCTGTGCCCTGCAGGAGTGCTTGCCAACTCAGCAAATGCTCAGCCTTCATGGGTGTTTAGAGGCCGGACCCCAGGGGCACTGGAGCAGCCGATTCTATAGTTATCAAGTGCCAGCTTCGCCACCCTGGGCCATGCTTCTCCGAGCCCAGTCTGCCAGGCAAAGCCACGTCAACCGATGGATTCACAAAGCCAGCCCAACAAACTGCTTCGCTCTTGTATTTGGCCGAGTTCCAATGCTTCTCCTGCCTTAGACCTACAGCCAACTTGTGATAATTCCTTTGAATATCTGCTCTAAAAAGCCAGAGAAGAAAGGGAGAATGTAGTGTTCGACTTCTTGCTCCCTAGTCCTTCTCTTTCCCTAGATCAGATGAACACAAATGAAGAATGATTACAGAATTAGAACGCATAAATGAAGAAGTCTGATCCCCAAATCTCATTTTTCCTCATCGTGAGGAACTTCCTCCCCCACCTAACTTTCTGGGAAAACTGCTGGCAGCCAAGCAGCTAATGGGAGCTTATTTTCTTGACAGTATTCAGGTTAACAGGTAAGCAGGAAGAGTGAGGAAGAAGAGCAGCTCCATAATTCCCAAACTGGATGACCAGCTCCTTAACTAACTTTCAGTGTCCCTTCCCATTTGCAGGTAGAAGGATCTCGAAGGCTTGGAAACTGAATGGGATTGTTCACTATTTCAAAGTCCAACTCTTTTTATACAGCAAAATAACTGGACATGTATATATATATATATATTGTATTTAACTTATACTTTAACATATTTAACATGTATTAATTGGCCTACCATCTGGGGGAAGGAGTGGGGAAAAGGAGGGAAAAAGTTGGAACAAAAGGATTTGCAACTGTCAATGCTGAAAAATTGCCTATGCATATATTTGTAAATAAAAAGCTATTAAAAAAAAAAAAAGAAAAGAAACTGAATGGGATTACCCAAGGCAGAAATAAGGTCAAGAATTTATGGCACACATCCAGGCTAACAATTACTAAGTCCTACTCTGTAAAAAGTATTATACAAAGATAAAAAGATAAAAATAAAACAACCCCTATTTTCAAGTAACCTGTTATCTCTTTAGATAAGACATGTACATAAATAAGTGCATTCAAGATCAATGCTGTAAGATCCTTCTGCATTATCTTTCCTTAGATTCTTCCGAGATTTTTTTAGCATATTCAGAGACATTATTGAAGTGTTTGGAAACTGCTTAAGTTCTTGATGTAGGAAAAGTAAATTATTGCTGTGAAGTATCTTAGTAGATAGAGAACCAGCTTTGAAGTCAGAAAGTCCTGGCTATCTATTATCTGGGAGACCTTATCTAAGTGGCAATTCTCTAAAATTCTAGGCTAAATCAAAGTCCCAGACTGCATCAGTGGAGGAAGTTGCCATTCCTGGGAGTCATCCATACTAATGAAATAAGAAATCTAAACATTAATTAATCAATAAGCATTTATTAAGTGCCTACTATAGGTCAGGAACTGAATCTCTGCTCTCAAAGGGCTTACATTCTAGTAGGGAAAGTGTGTATATTTTTATAAGTATATATAGAATAAATATATACATATATTCACAAGGTATTTAAGGGAGGAGGGTCAGGAAAAGCTTTGTATGGAACGTGCCATAAAATGGGGAATTCTGTTAGGTGACAATCAAAAGGAAAACGATTCCACAAATGGAGGATAATCACAACAGAGGTACAGAAACAAGAGATAGGGGTGTGTGTGTGTGTGTGTGTGTGTGTGTGTGTGTGTGTGTATCTGTATCTGTGTATGTGTCTGTGTAACTCAAAGAAACCCAGCTTGGCTGGACCTTAAAATGAGAGAAAAGATATAATAAGATTGGAAATATGGGTTGGAGTCAAAATGTAAAGAAGGGCTTTAAAGTGAAATGGGAGTGTGTATGTTTTACCTTGGAGTCAGTTGGGATTGTGGATATATAATTATTATACAAACATATGCATGTGTTATATATATATATATATATATATCCATATCACATGTGTGCATGTATGTATGTATCATACATGGTGTTTGAGTGTGGTTTTAAGCTATAAAAGCAAAGACTTTGGGAGATCTTGGACATTGTAAAGGAAGAGCAAATAAAAGACAGTTTGCTAAAGTCACAGCCGAGATTTAAGATGTCCTTTTCATAGGTCCACTTCTACCCCCAAGCACATTTTGTATATTTCTCACAGATATAATTGTATTCTGGCACATTTGTATTGGGTATTATTTCATGTTATTTAAGGGGCCATTCATAATGGGAACCTTCAAGGGAGTCACTTTGAACCCTTGAGGAGCTATTCAATTCTCCTGATATACTCCCTGATACATTACAATGATATTTTCCCTGAGAATGGGGGCAAAACAACCTGAAACAGGCAGCCCTGGCCCGATTGGAAATTATTTTTGACCCCTTCTCCTCCCAGATCTAAATTTAGCCCTTACCATTTGCTCCTCATTTGAGAAAAGGGAAATCTTTTCTGAGCCCTGGTCTGGCAGAAATCAGGTTGCCCAGCTGAATGTAACATAGAATGGATGAGTTACAACACTCTCAGACCCCAGAAAATGAGTTTCCTAATAGAAACCAACCGACCCCCAAGTGCCAGTGCATGGAGGCCTGGCTCTGTTCTCTAGCTCTTTGGCTGAAGGGAACCCTGAGCTTCGGCCTTCACTGCCCCAGAGCTGTCCTTTCCAACTCAGCACTCCATCTAGAGTGCTCCCGGTGGGGTTCCACAGTTAGCCCCATCTTCACCTGGGAGCTTCCTTCCAGACATGCTCAGAAGTTCATTCTGGCTTAACTCTCTCTCTGGGGAAGTAATTTTGACCCCAAATTGATCTTCTAAATCAGGGGTCCTCAAACGAAGGCCCGCAGGCCAGATGCAGCAGCTGAGGACGATTATCCCCCTCACCCAGGACTATGAAGTTTCTTTATTTAAAGGCCCACAAAACAAAGTTTTTGTTTTTACTATAGTCGGACCCTCCAACAGTCTGAGGGACAGTGAACTGGCCCCCTATTTAAAAAGTTTGAGGACCCCTATTCTAAACATTAGTTATTCCCCCAACCAGCTGTTGTTCACTGTAATGACAATGAAAGCAGCACATAATCATGAGGATGTTATAACTTAGTACCTGCTCTATTTCTTTCGAGATGTTCAAATAGTCTTTCAGGCTGAAATTACCTTTCCTTCTCCTCTTTCATAAAGAAAAAAGTTCCTGAGAGCTGGAAAGGGGACAGAACAATCCTGAGACTGAGGGATCCTGGGAAATGAGAAATTGGGATAGAATGAGAAATTGCTCTCATGAGTCTTGGTTCCCATTCTTGGGCCTTTTTTTCTAGGGCTCAGGAGCCTGATGTCACCTCATCCAACCCCCCCCCCCAACCCCGACTCTGTCCACATCCCACCCCGGAATGACCCATAGCTCTCCTGAGCTTCAGGGAGTTGGAGCCTGGCTCCGTGGCCAGGAAGGGGCTGGGGGAAATAAGCAGGTGGCTACGGCCTCAGAGGCTCTCTGCCGTCCTCCCTGCCCTTCTCCTCCCCTCCTGAGCACCTGACTGTCTCGGAAGGAGCCAACACTGACAGAACCTAGAAAACTGGAGCAGGGAATGATGCTTGTGTCTTTTTATTCAGGGCTGTGTGGTTTTTCCCAGAGTCAAATTCCCCAACCAATTATCTTAGAAGGAAGAGACTTGTCTGGTATCCAAAGTCTGTGCATAACTCAGGAACAGAGAGACACTTCAGGGGAAATGTGGACTTGTCTGCACTGTGGGCTGTGTGTGTACATATATATTGTATGTGCGGGCACAAAAGCTATTCATGCATACGTGTACGTGCCTGGGTATGGGATAGGCAAACTATAGGTTCTGTATATAGATGCATATTTGTGTCCACATACACACAGGTGCATACATACATATTAAAGACCACAATGTGGATTTTCTGTGTGTGCGCGTAAACATATATAGAATATATGCACAGAAGCCTATGTGAGCATGATGTACCTATCAACAAGTAGACTACCCACATGTGCATAAGTGTATGTGTGTGTGTAAACTGTGTGTGCATATACATGTTTTACAGATAAAGTATATATGTATACATTCACACATATATAATGTATATATATGAATACTTAGATAAAGTATGTGATTGCTTATATATTATACACATTATGCATATTCATAATACATATTTTATGCACATACCTGTATACATAATATAGGTCTATACTTAATTAGGGAAATATATGTATGTGTGTGTATATGCATGTATACAAACACAATCCTATATACACTCATGCATGAGGCTATACACAAACATATATATATATATATATATACACATATGCATAAATACATGTGTATATATGTGTGTGTGAATATATACACATATGTGTATATACATACACCCCTGTATTCCTATACACCACACTGGTGTGTGCAAGTGGATATTGGGGGTCACCCATTCGGACCTTCGGGGCAGGGCCACTTCTGGATCAGGACTCTAGCTGGATCAGGGAAGACAAGGGCAGCTCTCAGCAGAAAAGGGAAAGCCCCACCCCACGAGGAGACTGGGGCAGGGGCTGGTTCCGGGACTGGGGCGGAGGCCGGTTTGGGGGCAGAGAGGGTTCTTCCTGGGTGGAGGTTTCGCCTGGCCCGGCGCGCTGTTCGCCAAGGCTGTGCCAGCGTGCCAGAGGGCCTCAGCATATGCCATGGGACCAGCTCAGCTCATTTGCCGTGGCCCGGCTCTGGATGTCACTGTGCCAAGTCCCCCTCCTTTCCCCCCTCCCCCGCCTCCCCCTTTCTTGGTTCCGGGAACAAAGGCCGCCGTTCAGAAGGCCGGGCTTGGGAACCCCCAGCCCCAGGCCGGCTGCGGGTCTCCCGGTCCCAGCTCACATGGGCCGCGGGCTTTGTCAGGGACAGTGGGGCGAGGGCTGGTGGGAATGGGGACTCCCCTTTGATCCACGACTTGAAAAGCCTCGCTGCCGGCCCCTTGGGCCCGGGGACGTGCTGGCAAGGAGGGAGGCAGGTGTTGAGTCCCCTTCTCACTGACGCTCTCCAGATGCTCCACCGCTACCTTTAGTCCTCCAAGCGGGAAAGATCAGAATGGGCACTTGGAACAGAGCAGCTGTCCAGGGAGTTTCTGGGTTCTGGTTTCCTGGATTCTGAGTCCTGGCTTTTGGCATGAGCATCACTGCACAGAGAAGGCCCCTAGATCTAGAAACGGAAGGAGACTTAGTCCCACACTCCCTTCTTACAGGTGAGAGAGCGAAGGCCCACAGAGGCGGCCCAGGTTCAGGTTCCCTTGGCAGGGAGAGAGTCCTCTTTTCCACTCACCTGCCATGTGACCTTGGACAAACCACAGCCTCTCTAGACTTATTTTTTCACTTGTATCCTCAAGGGCAGACAGGTTCGGGGTTATGCATATTTATATTGGTGCATATTTCCTTATAGAGGTAGAATATAGATATGGAAAGTAGGTGAGAAATACTGTTGTAAGCACTTCACAAATGTTATTTCCCTCGACCCTCACAACAACCCTGAAAAATAGGTGCTATTATTCTTCCTATTTTATAGTTGAGGAAACTTAGGTAGGCAGAGGTTTAAGCAAGGCTATTATTGCCAATAAGAGTTTGGGGCTCAAATTTAACTCAGATCTCGCAATCTCCATACCTAGTACTCAATGTGCCATTATTAATTAATGTGCCAATAATTAACTCATTACTATTATTAATTCAATGTGCCATTATTGTTATTAATTAACTCACACATTTCTGCTCATTGGTTTTCCCTAGTTCGGCCATCCTTGGCCATGCAGGATAAGTTGAATCCCCTTTCACATGCTGTTCCCTTCAGTCAGCATGTCTAGCACCATTTTTTAGATCAGAAGGGGATGTGGCTGCCATTTTTTCTTCTTTATCAATAAGGTACTCTGTTGTTCAGATCTGTGACTTCATCAATTCTAGGAATTCATAGAGTACAAAAAACTTCTGTGTTGCATATCAACCACTTGAGTCTTAAGAGAGTTCCCCCGGATCACTAAGATACTAAATGACTTCTCCATGCTCACACAGTATCAAAGGCAGAAAATGAACCTTTCTTTCTCTATTTACTGGAATGCACAACCTCTTCTTGAAGGGAAAAGCCTAGGAAAAAGTGTGGCTTAAATCAGGATAAGCTTCCTGACTTTCCAAACTCTTTGCAGAGGTCTGTTAAAAATGAGACTAGAGACACTGGCTCTGGGGTCAAGAAAATCTGAATTAAAATCTGGCCATAGATACTTACTAGCTATATGACCAAGTCAATTAACCCTGACTGCCATCAAAAAAAAACAACAAAAAAAAACTACAGTAAAAATTTTCTTCATGACATCTGCTAATAACACAGCACAATATAGCATAACACAACATTTCCCTCTCAATTCATCAGTGTGGGGGAACTCCCAGTATAGAAAATCTCTCCTCTAAGACAAAACAGAATCTGCAAATAATAGTCTTAGAGAGTTTCTTGTCCAGAGTTAGTATGTATCAGAGGCAAGACTGTTCCCAAATCTTCCTGACCCAGAGGTCATCTTTCTGTCCACTACCCACACTGCTAGGACATGACATAATATGGCAGACACCATATGGTAAAGGGGTGAAAGTTGTTTATAAGACATAATCTCATCTATCCTAATTCAACATAGCCCAGGGAGGTCAGGAAACAACAAAACTATTAAATCCATTCTATGGATAGGAAGACTGAGGGGAAGGTCTTTTGCTTCTGTAGTGGAAGAATATATCATAGTTTTGCTACAAAAAAATAAAGAACAAACTGATTTTAGAAATGCCTGGAAAGAGTTGCATGAATTGATGCTGAGCAAACCAGCAAAACCAGGAATACAGGGTACCCCAAGAATGTGTAATGATTAACTATGAAGGACTTGGCTCTTCTCAGTGGTTCAGTGATCCAAAGCAATCCCAATAGATTTTGGATAGAAAATGCCATCTGCATACCAAAAAAGATCTAAGGAGACTGACATGTTCACTTTTTTTGCTGTTTTTTTTTTTAATGTCTCCCATGGTTTTTCCCTTTTGCTCTGATTTTTCTCTCCCAACATGATTCATTAAAAAAATGTGTATTAAAATAAATAAAATTACTACAATAAAAAAAATCAGTAAGTACTAAAAATCATAGTAATGCTAAACCTCAGGGCAGTAGAATTTTTATTAGATCCCAGATCTGGATATCCCAAAAGAGGGAACTTCTATTTTGGGGTTCGGAATGTACAAGGACTGAACAAGATCCATATAAAGTCCCTTCTTTCACTTGAGATTTACTGCTTTTCTCTTTGCTGTGGGAATGAGGCTAGAAAACAAGAGATGATGTTACTTTGGGATGGCATTTAGCTCAGAAATATTAGGAGGGCTATCAGGTAAAAAACTATGTTCTGTATTAAGGTAGCTAGATGGAATAGTGGATAGAGCTTCAGCCCTGAAATGGTGAACATTCATGTTTCTAAGTTCAAACCCAACCTCAGAGAATCACTAGCTGGACAAGTCACTTAACCCTGGTTGCCTCAGTTTCATCATCTGTAAAGCGAGCTGGTGAAGGAAATGATAAACCCACTCTAGTGCTTTTGCCAAGAAAACCCCAAATGGGGTTAGACATGGAAAGTTAGACAATGACTGAAATGACTCAAAAACAAGAAGTATTAAGGTCTGCAACAAATACAAGCATATTTTGTTTCCCTTCTCAGGTTTTTTCTTTCTAGATCTGATTTTTCTTGTGCAGCAAGATAATTGTATAAATATGTGTATATATATATATATATATATATATATATATATATATATTAGATCTGACATATATTTTAACATATTTAACATGTATTGGGCTACCTGCCATCTAGGGGAGGAGATGGGAGGAAGGAGGGAAAAATTTGGAACAGAAGGTTTTGCAGGGGTTAGTGTTGAAAAATTACCCACGCATATGTTTTGCAAAAAAAAAAAAAAAAAAAAAAAATTAATTAATTAAAAACCACAAATACATGCATACTATATAAGACTCAGTCTGATCCAGGGAGGATGAGGTAGAACTTAAGATTTTTTTTAAAATTTTTATAGCATACACAGGAACACTGTGAAACTGGAAAGAGACTGAATCCACAAAAGGAGACAAAGGTAGAGGAAAGGAACATGGCTGACTGAGCACCAGTTTCCATTCCTAAATCCATTTACTACAGTGGGGCTGTGGATCATTGGCGAGATCAAAGTTTCAGTTTTTCTGTCTGTGCAATGGCCTAATATACCTTGAAGGGATATGGCAATAAAAATGAGTGCATCTGCAAGACAGGTTCTATGCTGCGCCATGTAGGAAAGGAGGATTTCTGAAGACCCTGGAGAAAACCAGCGAGAGCTCCTTGCCCAGCATCCGAGCTGTACTGTAGTTTGCCTAATGAGGAGGAACATATGTTGATAATTCCGGCTTTGACGCTTACTCTTTGGCTGTCCGAGTTCCCAGAGTAAACTGGCTTCCTATTAGGCATTTATACTTAGTAATAGCAGCAAATTGCAGCACTCCACAGCATCTGTTATTTTCCATTTGCAAAGTCTTCTGTGTTCTGTAGTCCATTTTTATTAGTAATATTTAGAGGCCAGCCAAGGAATATGGTGTTTCTCCTTTCTCTCCAGATGAGCCAACTAAGGCATAGGAAGAGGGAGTGACCTCCTTAACATTGAGTAGATTCCATGTCAGGGTTAGAACTTAGGGTCTCTGCATCTCTACTCTGTCTCCTTAGCTCCTTGATCCGTGTTGCATCAGAGGTTCCCTGTCGGAATAGCGTCTTTTTTAAATGAAAGTTTTTTTTTTTTTATTTTCAAAACACATGCATAGGTAATTTTTCAGCATTGACCCTTGCAAAACCTTGTGTTCCAAATTTCCTCCCCCTTCCCCCTTCCCCTCCCCTAGATGGCAAGTAATCCAATATATGTTAAACATGTTAAAATATATGTTAAATCCAATATAGGTATACATATGTATACAATTATCTTGCTGCACAAGAAAACAGATCAAAAAGGAAAATAAAAATGAGAAAGAAAATAAAATGCAATCAAACAACAACAAAAAGAGTGAAAATGCCATGTTGTAGTCCACATCTGAATTGCATTTTAATAACAGCCAGCATTTATTTAGCACTTACAGGTTTGCCTTTTTTTACATCTCACTCTCCCATGTGAGCCTCATAGAAAGCCTCTGGTCTCTCAATTCCCAGCTTCGTGACATAGTGGATAGAACACTGGACCTGGAGTAAGGAAAAATTGAGTTCCAATCCAGCCTCAGACAAATGTTAGCTGTGTGATCCTGGGCAAGTCATTTAACTCAGAGTCCTAATAGTTAAATGAGGATAACAATAGCATCTATCTCTTAGGGTTATTGTGAGGATAAAATATGATATTTGTAAAGTGATGATAAAATATGATATGTATAGGATAAAATATGATATTTGTAAAGTGTTTTGCAAACCTAAAAGTGCTATATAAATGTAAGCTATTGCTACTTTACCAATGAAGAAAATGAGATTATATTTATTTTACAGTTGAGGAGACTGAGATTCTATTTATTTTACAGAGGAGGAAACTGAGGAAAGTTAAATGACTTTAAGTTAAATGATTCCAGGTTGCAGGGAGAATGTCTGAGGTGGGATATGAACTCCAAGTCTTGCTGACTGCTAATCTAGGGCTCCCTCTGCTAGGGGCCAGAGTCCTTCTCATCTATCACATCCCAAGGTCCTGGAAGCCTTCACCCAGAATCAGGTGAGGGAGGTGAGTGCAAGGCTGCTGAATTCAAGCTTTCCTTGACTTCCTCAGCAACCTCCATTTCTGGACTCAGCCTCTATTCTATCTGCCCGATGGCCCAAACCCAAGCGCCAGGGAGAGAACAAGAGGAAACGCAAAATCCCAGAAGTGGAAGATTCCTAATGATCTCTTATTGCCGACGTTCGGATGAAATCATTTACTGACACTTGGGCAACCAAGAAGTCAGCACAATGGTTCCTGTGGGGCAGTCATGCTCCATCTCAGGCAGCCAAGTCTGCAGAATTGTATTCTCATTTCAGAAAACATCTCTATGTATTTTTCTAGGGGCTAAATCTCCCAGTGGGCATAAGGCCCATTGTTATATGTATAGAATGGAGAGATCATTTTCAGCAGAGACATGGAAAGAGTTATGTTTTAATTGTAAACCTAAGTCCATATGTATAATTTCCTAATGAATGGCTCCATCTACACCCATTGTAAAAGGATAGCTTAAGATTTTGGTGTCTGAGCAAAACAAACAAAGCAACTGAACTAAACTGCCCCCTCACCCCTATTTTTAAATCCCCTGTATCCCCCACCTACAGTTCTGCATCTCTCTACCCCCGTGGAGACTCCACTGCAAATCTTACGCATGCTTGGGTGATTTCTGACTCTATTGCCCTCTGTTCAAATTCTCTGGGCCATTTCTGAGACCGTTCCCCCCCATCCCATTCAATCAAAGGTACTCCCTACTTCTAGGAAATAGGCTCTAAAATGAATGTCTTTTGGCTGCCTAGTGTGACCTGAAATAAGTTTGAGAACCTGATGGAACAGCTGCCAGCCTGTGAATTCAAGAGCTGCCAGGGAGCCAGTTCCAAGCCCATTGCCCGGCAGCGAGGGGCTCTGCATGGCTCTCCCTTGGCAACAAGCCATTTGATGGAGCTTGAGGTTTACAGCCAGCTAGGATCAAGCTTGGAATAAGCAGACAGAAGTACATCGAAGGAATGCTCTAGAGAAGCTTAGCAGGCTAGTCGGCCCATTGAAGTTCTGGGGTCTTATTTCATTACAGAATTTGCAAGGGAACAGTGGTGTGCCGGAGCCATGTTGGCTAAATTTTCAGTGTGAATATTTGCATCTCAAAAATCAGCCAATGGTACAAATCGGGGCTTGCTTTATTGCCTTATTGATTGTTTAGACTAAGAAAGTGATGGAGAAAATGTTAATGCTAATTAAACTTAAGAGTGTTTTGTACATACATTTTTTTTTTCTTGGAAAGCTAGTCGTTAAACATTTGTTAGTGTATCCTGCCAGGGAGTCTCCAATTTCTCTCCCTACCCTTTCCCTAGCATCACATAAACACACACACATACACATAAACACACTTGCAATGGATCTCTGGGAATTGTGCTACAATCTCTACTATTTCCAGCTAAAATCAGGTGAGAAGGCTGAGGACAGAAATGTCTTTTTTTTCCTGCTTTGGGGGATGGAAGAGAGAATCTTCCCATTATAGTTGCCACCCAGCTTGGCAGTGTCCCCACCAGCTTCTTGGAATTTCTTGAAGGATCTTCTTCCTTTTTATTTTTATCTTGACAATTTTGAGGGAAATTGGATACTTAAGAAGCCTTTTGGACATTTAAATTAACTCCCATCATCAGATTCTATGCATCCACTGTAGCATTAGCATCCAATTATGAGAGTAGAGATGGAGTAATAATTCACATTTCAACCAGAATGTCAAATGCTTAAACAAATTAGACACACACACATAAATTGTACACTATATCTATAAAACTCTACTGAATGCAATCAGCAGACCAGCAGACATCTTCTGAGATTCTGACAGCCACAGATAGAGCAGGACTTTATTCCAGTCCTCAGAGAGAAGTATCTCTGAAACTCGGCAAAAATAGCATTGAAGTCTAGGGTATGGGACCCCAGGTACTTCTTCAACTAATGCCCTTATTTCGTTGTAATTCAAGATGTTCCTAGTGTCATAGAACCAGGGTTGGATGGAATTTCAGGGACCACCCAATCTAATACCCAATTTTACTTATGAGTAAACTGAGGCAGTTTAGTAACTTGGACAACCAAAAAATCAGCACAATGACTCTTGTGGGGCAGCCATGCTCCATCTCAGACAGCCAATTCCACAGAATTATATTCTCATTTCAGAAAACATCTCCATCTATCTTTCTAGGGGCTAAATCTCCCAGTGGGCATAAAGGCCCATTATGATGTGTATAGACTGGAGAGATCATTTCCAGCAGGGACACAAAATGAGTTATGTTTTATTGTAAATCTAAGTCCGTTATGTATAATTTCCTAATGAACGGATCCATCTCTCCATTGTAGAAGAATAGCTTAAGATTTTGGTGCCACAAAGAGAATAAGAATCTGAAGCAGGATTTGAACTTGGGCCATATGACTTCAGAGTGTTGACACATTGGAGATCATAAATTCAGTTATTTTAATCACAAAATTTTAGCCTTGGAAAAAAGGCTTAGATAAAACCTCACACCTCCATAGTTCCTTCAAGTTGAGGAAGCATTTTACTCCCCATGAATCTGCTAGGTAGATGGTATAAGCCAGTAGTTCTCAAACCTTTGTTCTCAGTATCTTCATGTTGTTAAAAAAAACTATCAAGCATCTTTTCAAAGAGTTTTTGTTCACATGGGTTATATTTATAGCTATTTACTATATTAGAAATAAAAATGATTTTGAATTTGTAGACCCTCTGAAAGGGTCTACCCTGAAGAGACCCCAACAATTCTTTGGACTACACTTTGAGGACCACTGGTATAAGTGTTTGGAATCTTAGGTGTTTGTACATATATATACACACACCCATATATGTATATATACATACACACATACATATATGTGTATATAAATATACGTGTATATGTACATATACATATACTATATACATATACACACATATATACAAAGGAGAAAACTGAGCCTGAGAGGTTGTGACCTACCTAGTAGAATTACTCAGGCCTTAGGTTTCTCTTCAGGCTGTCTCATTTTACAAACGAGGAAAATGCAGGTTATTACTAGATCGAGGTTGCTGTGCTCCTTAGTGATAAAGGGAACATGAATTCTTGGCCCGGGAGGAGGGATCATGCTTTCCCCTATAATAATCTGTTCCTCACTCTGTCAGCTAGGTCACTTTTCTCCCTTCCATTCCTCTCCCTCCCTGCATCCTGATCAGTTCTGTTTCAAAGGAACAAGCTTTGCTACCTGATACAAGTACATGCAAGAGATCAGCCTATAAAACCATCCTTGATATTAGAGAAGTGACTCAGAATGTACATCCAACTGATGGTGCACCAGCAGAATCACGTTTGTCTCCAAGATGGCCTTTCCTTAAGTTCAGCAAATAGCCAAGGATGTGCGTACAAAGACAGAGAGGGAAGCTAGAGGGTAGAGTTCCAAGGCTGGAGCCAGGAAGACGCAGATTCATGGGTTATAATTCTGCTTCAGACACTTAATTACTAGCTGTGTGATCTGGGCAAGTCACTTACCTGTGCTTATCTCAGTTTCCTCATCTGTAAAATCACCTGGAGAAGGAAATGTAAAATTTCACTGCCAAGAAAACCCCAAATGAGATCACAAAGAGATGAAAATTATTGAAATAACTGAACCACAATTTAACTGAATCCAGTGCTAACCATTGAGTGAACATGTCTTTCATTGGTAATAGTTTTTTCCTATGTATAGAATATGAATTCAGCTGTGGTTTGGGGAAAGAACACTGACTTTAAAGCCAAAGAACCAAGTGTTTGAATCTGTTCTATTTAATCCCCCTGTGACCTTGGGTTTATGTGTTATGTCTGTGATCCTCAGTTTCCTCATCTGTAAAATGGAAAGAAATGGGTTAAGTGAATTCCACAGTCCCTTAAGCTTTCAATCCCAGGTTGCTTTTTGGAGAATTAATGATCAGTAACCGGAGGACAGCTCTGGACTTGGTGAGGGTGGCTCTGGCTACGGTACCGTCTGATTTGTTTTATAAATTGATACCCTGCTTCTTCCAATGTTCTGAATTCCCTCACTTGACTAATTAGCAGGCCTGGCACTCTGGCTTAAGAATTCAAAGAGTGTGGGGGAGGCTTTAATTAATTGTGCGGCTTTGCATCCATAGTGGCTCCTGGAACGGGATCCTGAGGCACAGGAGCTGGGGGATGGGAGTGGGCAGCCCTGGAGACAGAATCAAGACGTAAATATTTGCCCACGGAGAGTCCATTTACTGGGTGATTTGGGGAAGGGGCTAGAACGCTTCTGGTGCCCTCCAACGGTCCCCCAGACCATCAGCAATAAAGCCCAAAGAGGTTGAGATGGAGGACCTTAAAAAAGATTGGCCCCCAGTGTCATGAGAGGCTTTTCTGGGCCCACTGTTTACAAAAAACCTAATTAAAGCAGCAGGCAAACTTCTCATTCTTCACAGGATTAGGGATGGGACGGGAGAGGTAAGAGAAAGAGCTTCTGTGGAATGGGTGGGGGGCATGTGAAAGTCAGCTCTGGGAGGAGCAGGCGAGGGGGTACACAGCCTGCTAAACAGGCCAGGAGATTTCTATGAGCCTGGTTTCAAGCCCCTTCCTTTCAAGACTCCTTGGTCTCACGCAGCTGACTCAAACACTGATAATGTTCTCAGACCCTTTCCGTCCCTAAGTACAATTTTGGCCACTCTGGACAAGCTCCAACTCCTGTTGGTCTCAGTTTCCCCATCTGTAAAATGGGGATAAAAATAGCACCTACCTCCCAGGGTTGTTAGGAGGATCAAGTAAGATAATATTTGTAAAGCGGTTATCATAATATCTGATACACAATAGGTATATAACAAATGCTTTCTCCTCCCTTCCTTGTACTTGGTTTTCTTTGCAGTTTTATGTATTTTATTTTATGCAGTTGAAAACATTATTCTAAAAAAAATCCTCAGCAAGGGGATTCATGACACACACAAAAAGATTACAAATCCTTGAATTAAAGTGATTGATAGATGCAGCAGGACCTAAGATGAAAACTAAAAGGAATTTAGATGGGTTAATCTGAAAGGAGAATGAAGACACGGGCTTTAAAGCTGAAAGGAGAAATGAGATCATGAAGTCAAATCCTGCCATATTGCAGAGTCCCATTGAAGGGAAATAATGGAGGTAATGAGCCACAGAACCAAGACTTGAACCCATATCCTGTGACTCCAGTTCCAATATTCTTTCTACTGCCTCATTGCTTTGTGCCTTTTGAAGAAGAATGGGAATAAGCATTTACAGAGAGCCCACGATGTGCAGGATGCTGGGCTAAGTGTTTTACAAATATTATCTCATTTGATCTTCACAATAACCCTGAGAGGTAGTTGCAGTTATTACCCTCATTTTACAGTTGAGTAAACTAAGGCAAATGGAAGTTTAGTGACTTATCGAGGATCACATAGCTAGGAAGTGACCAAAGATAGATTTGAACTTCCTGACTCCAGACCGAGTACTCTATCCAGCAAGCTGCCTTTATAAATATTTATTGTATTTTTTTTTAATAAGGGAAGTGCTGAGCAATTGTTATTCCTGTTCACAGAGGAAACAAGCTTTCATTAACTGTGGAAAGTGTTGGGTTAGACATAAGAAAGAAAAATTTGATCATCGGGATGATAAAAAAAAAAAAACAACACAACTGGAATTGGTGATCAATGAGAAGAAAAAGATCAATGAGAAGAAATCACTTCAGAGGGCAAGAATGATACCAAAGAACGGGCTAATATTATGGGAGAGCAGGAGCCCCAGTCAGAGGAGGGGGAAGTGGAAGTGAGTGATTTAGAAGTAGACAACACAGCTCGAGAAATAGGCTACTAAGGGTGATGTTGGTCCTGGGTCTGATAAACTTGGGAGCGTGTTCTAAAAAACTTGGAAAGCTGCTTGATTGCTCCACCTTCCACCTTCCTTTTCCATGGCCCATAAGGCAGAATATGAAAAAGCCAATATAATAAAAAGTATCAATGGTTATATGTGACAGTGGAGATGTGGAGAGCATTAAGCAGTGGAGGCCATTGGTACCGAGCACTAATCACAGGATATATTCAACGATCTTAACACAAAGGCTGGTGAGAACAGCAGATGGGATAATACACAAGGGGCAACACTGCATCATTAGGGAATGGAAAAGAGAAAAATTATTTGATAAACTGAAGAAGAATCACAGAATGCAATAGAGGAGGAGGTTGGGAAGGATATTTAATGAGGCAAGATGAAGAAAAGGCTTTTTACATGTTTACCATCTTCCGAAAGGGAGATAATGGATCGGAGGTACAAAATGAGCCCACACTTAAGAGATGCAACCAATATGTGAGTTTCTTTTTCTTGACTATGTTTAAATTCATTGCTAGGGAAGGCTTATTTCTAAGGAGAAAGGGAAAGCAATTGACAAGTAGCGATAGTAATGCCAAAAAGAAAAAAGGAAAGAAAGAAAAGAGTATCAAAGAGAACCTTTAAAAATTCATGGAAGAAAGAAAAAGGAGGTTCAGAAGGTGATACAGAGAAGCAGATCGGTGCTGGTTGATTGTACTTAATTTAATACAGACTTTCTTTAATGAACAAATTGATGATGGTAGAAACCGACTTTTTAATACAGAAAATACAGGTTGAGAACTGAGGGGCATTGTGGGATTTGTAGTTCCCAGGGATGTGCATTCTCTCATAGCAATGAAAGCAATTTGGACTTGTGTGGGTCTCGAGCCAACAGGGAGTACTTTTGTTTTATCCAGAATTTTTAAGAAGATATAGACACAGCCTTTGAGATAGTAGACTAAGTGAAAGGAATAGGGACTACAAGAACTGAGGGACCAGCTACCCTGGGAAGACTCTTCTGTCTCACCTAGGATTTAATGATATAACATCAAAAGAATCATAGAGACAACAGGTAGAAAGGGAACCTAGAAAAGATAGTTGACCTATGGTTATAGCAGAGATGGAAAAGATGGAAGTGTACCATTGGGCTCTGCGAGCATCTCACAACAGAAGGCTGACTGGAACTGTCAGTTTTACTTACCTCCTCAAGGATTAGGGGAAGATCTCACAAAGGATCAGCTCCTTCTTTAACTGCCTTTCCTTTTCTTATCCATTTATCGACTCTGTAACATACTCTGCTTGCTTATTCTTCCTAAATGTTTTCTGAATCCCAATTTTGCCTCCAACATTAAGAGGCCAGGGAATAGCTATAAATAAACAAAACTTTAAATTAGGGCAAAGATAAAGCCTTTATCTGAATGTTAGGAATTTTCTTCACTGAGGTTCTGAACTATTGTGATTGCATTGAGAATTTCATCTGATCCAAGGCTCTAAAAACTGCAGAGAATGAGATCATGTAGATCTTAGGCCATTATATTGCATCTAGGCTAAATGTGAGCTAGCTGGTGTAACACAGTGTGGTTAATTATATCTCCAAATTAAGCAGAAAAAGGAAAAGGGACAGCATAGAAACAGGCAAGACCTCAATGATTCATCAAAACCTCCCCTCTTCCAGAAAAAAAAGAGAAAGTGGAAAGGAATATAGCCTTCTTCAGCAGAATTACAAATTGAGTGTCATCACCTAAGACAACTCTTGGGTTGCAAAAATGCAAAAATTAATTGTTTTGTTTCATTTTAAACATAATTTTTTGCATTATTGCTCATGGTTAAAAGTCTTCTATTTCATTAAATATCTATTTTCCCCTGAAAGATTATACTCAATTTTGATGAGTTGGTATTTCTTACTTATCATCCTAGCTCCTCTGCCTTCTGGAATATAATATTCTAAGCCCTTTGCTCCAAAACATGGAAGCTGCTGAATCCTGTGTGATCCTACCTGTGATTTTATACTGTTGAATATTTTCTCTTTCACACGGGAGCTCTGGAATTGGGCTACAATTTTCTTGGAAGACTTTGCTTTGATATTTCTTTCAGGAGTTGACCAGTATACTTTTTCAATTTCTATTTTGTTTTCTGAATCTAAGATATAAGGGCAGTTTTCCCTGGATAATTTCTTGAAATATGATGTCTACATTCATTTTTGATCATTGCTTTTAGGTAATCCAATAATTCTTAAGATATCTCTCCTCAATTTATTTTCCAGATCAGTTATTTTCCTATGAAGTACTTCACAATTTTTTTTCTTTTCTGAAAATTCTTTTGACTCTCTTTTATTGTTTCTTCATGTGTCATGGAGTCATTAGCTTCTAAATTCTACTTGTTAAGGAATTATTTTATTCAGTGAGCCTTTGTAGCAATTTTTCCATTTGGCCAAATTTGCATTCTACGGAGTTCTTTTCTTCAGTGGATTATTTGTGCCTATTTTACAATCAGGATAATTCTGTTTAAGATGTTATTTTTCCAGTATTTTTGTACCTCTTTTATCAAGCTATTAATTCAAAAATTTTCTTGCATCATTTTTTTTCTTTTCCAACTTTTTCCTTTATTACTCATCTCTTTCTTTAAATCTTGTTAAGTTTGTGTCCAATTATCATTTTTCTTTGAGGTTTTGACTCTGAGTTTTCTCATTATTATCTTCTTCTGAGCTTGTGTCTTGGTCTTCTCTACCACAATATTAGTTTTTTTATTGTCAAATTCTTTATTGTTGGGTTTTGACTCTAAGTTTTCTCATTATTATCTTCTTCTGAGCTTGTGTCTTGGTCTTCTCTACCACAATATTAGTTTTTTGTCAAATTTTTTATTGTTATTGTTATATACTTATTTTTTAGCCTATTTTTTTGTCTTTGAAATTTAAATTAAAGTTGTGCTTTGCTTTCCTCATGGTGGGAAAGAACTGTCCCAAGCTCCAAGCTTTTTTGAGCATCTGTTTTCAAACATTTTCAAGTTTTTGTAATTTCCAAGGTGGTGTGATCTAGGGAGAAGTGTGGTCACTGCTTTCCTGGTCTTTTCTATGGTCTTTAGCCAGGAAGGACCCTGCAGCCTCAAAATCTAGCATTTTTCTCTTTCTTAGAACTCTGAGCAGGGCCCCTGCTCCCTTATGACTGACCATAAGCCCTCTTCATCACTTAACTGTGACCCAGACCTACATGTGAGCAAGAAAGTTGCCTGTTAGCAGCACCTATACCCAAGACCAACAAAGGGTCCCTGATACACCTTTCTGATGAGCTATTCAACCCGCTTACTCTTTCTGGACTGAGAGCTCCCAAAATTGCTCTGCTGCTGTCATGGGTGCCTCCAAAGCACCTTCTGAGTTGTCTTAGGCTGCAAAATTGTCCCTCTCTGACATTTTTGTCTCCCCAAATTTTATGTGAGGTATTATTGTAAAGTTATTCAGATGGAAATGTTGGGAAAGTTTGACAGGTTGCTGCTTCAAATCTGTCCCCCTGGCTCTATGTTCCAAATCTCTCCTTACCCACATTGCCCTCTGATGTAGGCACAAAGGCCTGTCTGCCTTTTCTAGGTGTTCTAGAGACTGGAAGTTATGAAAGCTTGACTGTTGGAATTCCTTGAATATTTATTTTTAATAGCTTTGTAGACATCTTATTCTGATCCATGCCTTAAAAATCCAACTCTTTTATAATAGACTCGATCTGCTCATAACTGTGACTGATACTAATATTATACTTTTTAATTTCCATTGTTGGAATTGATCAAATTGTTTGATCAGTTAAGGTATTGTTCCTTGGTGACTAGATAAATATAGGTATTTGTGAAAATATGATTGTGGTAATTGAAAAATGTTTTCATTTATGAGACCGTAAAGAAAAATAAATTTGAAAGCTGTAAGAACTATGATTAACTTAATGACCATCCATAATTCCAGAGGACTGATGATTTAGCACATTATCCACCTCCTGAAAAGAGAGGTGATAGATTCAGAGTACAGAATGTAATGTTTTTGAACACAGTCGATGAGAGAGTTTGTTTTCCTTAACCATATATATTTGTTACAAGGAATTTTCCCCTTAATGGATTAGAGTAGGGGGAACGGGATATTTGAGACAGAGAAAAGTGATTTCTGTTAATTAAAAAAAATTAAAACTTTTATATGTTAGTACTCATAATGGACTATTTAGTTATACACACATGTTTATATAGGAGAGAGAGAGAGAGAGAGAGAGAGAGAGAGAGAGAGAGAGAGAGATGCACAGAGACACAGAGAATAGAGAAAGAGGAGATAGAGAGAAAAACAGAGAGAGACAAGACAGATAGAGAGAGAGATGAGGAGGAGAGAAGGAGTGGAAAGAGAGAGAGAAATGGCATGGCATTCTTGAAGATAAGAATAAGAGAGTTGGGGGACTATAAAAGTATACTTGGGAATAAGAGCAAGAGAATTCAATAAGGACATGATATGCAAAATATAATCCTCGATTGACTATTCACAGATAGTTGAGGAAATTCAGGTAGGGGATATTACCTGAAAATTGGTTCACAGTCCTTCATCTTGGGGGCAAGGGTCATAACACAAGCTTCTGGAATCAATGAATGGAAGTGATGATTCAACACAACAATTGAGGTTCATATATGAAAATGCTTTTTGCGTCTCACTTATACAAATGATATATCTTGGCAGAAACTTGTATTGATTGTGCTGAGTACATGCTCTAGGGGCCAGAAATGCTTTCTCTAACTCTTAGGAGAGTGCTTAGTACAATGCCTGCCACATAGTAGGTCCTTAATCAATGTTTACTGATTGATTAGTACCTAGATGGAAAGCAAGCTTCCCCAACTCAAATAGTAGCATGACTTTAGGGAGAGAGTCTAAAATAGCTTCACTATGGTGGATAGAGATATCTCACCACATGGAGGATAATTCCTCTGAGAGGCAGAGAGAAATGTTCCCTGGAGATAGTTCATAAACTGAAAACACTGTTATAGACAGCAAAGATAAGACCACTCTAGGAATATTTTCAGGCAAAATCCCTGGCCCCATTGAGGGCTACTTTGTAAAGGAATAGGTATGTCTCAAGGCTTCCTTCCAGCTCAAAGACAATAAAAGTCCAGGTCATTCTCAGAACTTTGAGGGAGTGCTTATTCTTCTGAATTACAAGTCTCAGAATGTTAATAAATGAGTAAATTGTCAATAATCCCAGATGTGAGAAAGAAAAAAAGAAGCAGGGTGGAAACAGGCGGGATCTAGGTGAGATTCAGCTGTTTCCTCCCTTCCAGAAAAGAGGAAGGGAAAGACAGAGCACCTATTATAGTACTATTCATCAGTATTATATATAAAAAGAGAAAAAAAAAAGACTTTTTTGAGACAAATCATTAGTTTTCTTCAAGATCATTGGGAACAAGGAGAGTTTTTCTATTGTATGAAGAATTTTAGCTGAAAATAAGCTGCTAGCTACGCCCAGAGAAAGAACTCTGGGTGATGACTAAAAACCATTACATTGAACTCCCAATCCCTATATTTATGCCCACCTGCATTTTTGATTTCCTTCACAAGCTAATTGTACAATATTTCAGAATCTGATTCTTTTTGTACAGCAAAATAATGGTTTGGTCATGTATACTTATTGTGTATCTAATTTATATTTTAATATATTTAACATCTACTGGTCATCCTGCCATCTGGGGGAGGGGGTAGGGGGTAAGAGGTGAAAAATTGGAACAAGAGGTTTGGCAATTGTTAATGCTGTAAAGTTACCCATGCATATAACCTGTAAATAAAAGGCTATTAAATAAAAAAAAAGAAAGAAAATAAGCTGCTAGATTGTCTAATCTATTACCATCATTTTTATATGTGAGAAAACTAAGTTCCCAAAGTATCATTGCAAATGAGTTGCAAAAACAAAATCATAAGTTAGATAATCTGATTCCTAGTCCGGTGTCCCTGCTGCAACACTAATGTATACAGCATCTCCATACTCTGAATGAGGAAGAAGTAGAAATGATTAGGGAAGTTTGGCAAAGGTGACCCAGGTCATCCCCTATAATTAGTATGCTGGGATCATCCACATGTTGGAAAAGCTCTCATAGAAAGTCTCAACCCCAAACTATAGCCAAGGGTTGATTAGTGATGACTCTGCATCATGAGGTTTTATACTTTACAAAGATGTTTCCTTACAACAGCCTTGTGAGGTGAGCATTAAAAGGATTATTACCTCCATTTTAAGGATGATGAAACTGAGGTCCAGGGGAATTAAGTATCTCACCCAAAGTTATAAAACTATTTAGTGGCAGAGTTCAGAATCAAACCTAAATCTAGATCTTTTTAATTCATAGGATCATAGGATTTGAATTTAGAAGAACTTTAGATTTAAGATGCATACTATTTTCAGTTTTTTGTGGTTTTTTCTTTTGATGCATTTCTTCTTCCACAACATGACTAATATGAAAATGTTTTACATGATTGTGCATAAAAAACATGTCAAATTGCTTACCATCTTAGAGAAGGGGAAGGGAAAGAGGGAAAGATAAAATTTGGAACTCAAATTTTTTTAAATGAATATTAAAAATTGTCTTAGACAATTTTTTTTTAAAAAGTACTATTTAACAAAAAGAACTTTAGGTTTAGATATCTCTGTTGGTTAGCTAGTACAACCCCATCATTTGACAGATTAAACAGGTCTCAGTCTGTTTCTTACCCTGTAATTTACCCAAGGTTATAGAATTGTAGGAAGGTAGAAAACAATGATTTATTAAATGCCTACTGTGTATGAGACACTTTAAATCAGTGTTTTACAGATATAATCTGTTTTGATCTGACTATCTGAAGATGTGGATGCTATTACTATCTCAATTTTATAATTGCAGAAACTGAAGCAAATAGCAAATAGCAATCTTTACTAACCAAAGATCATTCAGCTAGTAAGGGCCTAAGGCTAGGTTTGAACCCATCTTCCTGACTTCAAGCCTAGTGCTTTATCCATTGTACTACCTACCTGTCTAGAGTGTTAAAAGAATCCTAAAGGCCATCTAATCCTACTTTATGATTTTACAAATGAGGAAACTGAGGTCCAGAGAGATGAAATACCTTGCCTGAGTCACAGAAGTGTTAAAGGACAAGAGCCTTAGTCTGAATCAAAGTCCACCATTATTTCCAATCTACCATACTAAATCCAGAGCCCTTTCCCACTATATCATGCTTTCAATCTTAAGATGCAAATCAAAATTAGAAAGAAAAAAATGGCTAATGATAGACAGCCCCAGCTTCATCACAGTGCCTGCTGAGAAGGGGCAATAACACAAGGAAAAAGGAAGGAAATACTTCAAGTATCAAACGGTGTACCAGGAGGAGATAGAGAGAGAGCCAATCTAACGCTGTGCAATTCTATAATGATGGCAAGAAGGGGCAGAAAAGTGGAGGATTGACTGGTGAGAATTCTCAGTACATGTTTTGGAGAGAAAACAGGTGCAAAAAGCAATAGGAACACTAAAATAAAAGAAGAGAGGAAAAAAAGGAATTATTTAGGGATTTTAAAGAGTTTTTAAAAAACAAAGGTGTACCAAAGAAATGGAAAGAAAATCCTTTTTTAAACGGTAGCTAGGTAGCACCAGGATAGAGTGCTAGGCCTGGAGTCAAGAGAAAATGAGTTCAAATCTGGCCTCAGACACTTACTAACTATATAACCTAGAACAAGTCACAATCCTGTTGCTTCCATTTCCTCGTCTTTAAATGAGCTGAAGAAAATGAGAAGAAGAAATGGCAACTTAGTTCAGTATCTTTTCCAGGAAAACCCCAAATGGGGTCATGAAGAGTTGGACATGACTGCAACAACTCAACAACTTTTTTTGAAAGACATAAAGATAGAGGGTCATGAAATACCAGGAAAAACAAACAACAAAGAAATATCATTTTTATTGAAGCTTTTTATTTCCAAAACACATGCAAAGATAATTTGTCAACACTGACCCTTGCAAAACCTTGTGCTCCAGTTTTTCCCTCCCTTCCCCTCATCCCCTTTCTTAGATGACAAGTAATCCAATATATGTTAAACATGGCAAAAATGTGTAAATCAAATATAAGTATACATATTTATACAATTATCTTGCTGTACAAGAAAAATATGATCAAAAAGGAAGAAAAATGAGAAAGAAAATAAAATGCAAGCAAACAACAACAAAAAATGAAAATACTATGTTGTGATCCACATTCAATTCCTACAATTCTCTCTCCGGATATAGAGGGCTCTCATCATCATAAGAGCATTGGAACTGGTCTGAATCATCTCATTGTTGAGAAGAGCCACATCCATCAGAAGTGATCATCAAAACAAAGAAATATCAAAAAAATCTATTCAAAAATTGGATATGGATTAATTCCAGGATGAGAATGCTAAAAATATCCTCAAATTCCAGAGCTGGAAGGTTGTCTGTTCAAACATCACCATGAGCACAATGGGGTCAGGGCAGGGAAGTAACAGCTATGGTCAGTAGCCCTAATGATGACTTCAGCTTCTTTCCCATTCTGAAATTGTTTCTAAACTATAGATCACAGGATCAAGGATTATTGTCAGCTGAGGTGACTTTATCATTTTATAGATGAGGAAACTCAAAGTCCAGGAACTTTGCGACCTGCCCCCAAGTCCCATAGGTAGAAGTCAACCTGAATCCTGATCCCTGATTCTAAAGTCAGAGGCCTTTTTGCTATGCTGGATAAAAGTAGGGAACGTGTCCAGGCTTCGGGGTTTGTCTTTAACCTGGCTTATTAGAGTTGTGTGTTTTGGAGGGAGAGAAATTGAGAAAGACAGATGAGACCTCATTGGGGCAGAGCCGTGCAGCTTTGGAGAGTCTTGTTACTCGCCTGATTTTCCCTGTCTGTCTATTGTTTTGTTCCCCTGCCTTGGATGTATCCCCAAGGAAAGTCCTGTGCATTGGGCTGTGCTCTATGCTGTTCCGGGTCTCAGACACAAACCGCATCAAAGGGTTGATCAATGATGACTCTGTGTCATGAGGTTAACAATAGCTGAATCCTAGGTAAATCTTTGTTTAATTGAATTGAATTGACAACACTTCCTGAGCCCTTTCCTATTTGCTCTGTCATGTCTGTGTCATAGGTTAGGGTTCTCTGGTAATCCAAAGTCTTAAAACCCTGACCCCTATCACAAAGCATGAACCTTTGCTCAAGCTATAACAAGGGGAGGGGGTCATGGTGAGAAATTGGCTGGTAAAAATCCCCTCCTAAGGCACTTCCTCCCCTGCCCTTCCTAGACCGGCCACGATGATGGTTGAGGATTCATCCCGGGGTCACTGTCTCCCCTTCCCCAGCTGGGACACTTCTTCCTCCCCCTCCTTCTTCCAAAGCTGTGCCCCAGGTGAGCCATTGATATTTGCTCCAGGTACAAAAATAACTAGTTTCAGCTCTCATTCTCTCCACAATATCCCTTGAAAATAGTCCCCCAACTTGACTTTAACAACCTCCAGGGATGGGGCGTGGACTTTCTGCTGAGGTAACTCTTTTCATATCTGGATGGCTCTAGTTTTGAAGCAGTTTTTCGTTAGGTAAAGCCAAAATCTGTCTCCCTATAATCTTTAGAGGAAATTGGGGAGTGAGATTCAAACAGAGAAAGTCAGTGGGATGTTTTATGTAACAAGCTCCTGGTGAAAGATAGTATCAAATTGTCTGTCAGAGAGGCAATCCCTACTAACCCAAGGGAAGTGCACAGGAAAGACAGCAAAGACTGATTGATCTCCAGAAGGAAACCCTTAGACCCAGTACCCTAAAAATGAGTGAGCTAAGGCCACTAAGAACGAGTTTATGGCTCCTTACTAAAAGAAATTAGAATCTTCTTCTCTTCTTTGAAGAGGTAGGGGACTATGGGAATGGAATATTTCACATACTGTCAGACATGATTGACATCTTCATGGATCTTCCTAAACATTTTTTCCTCTTTCTTGCTTTCTTTTTTCTTATCTTGTCTTTTGTCTAACTTTTTGTGACAAGGAAAGACTTGCCGGCTAAAGAATGTAAAGGGTTATATTAAAAAAAAAAAAAAAGCAAATAAACTCCAAACTATAAGCTCCAAATGACCTTTTAAGATAAAAGAAAATCAGAATGAATGAACAAAGAACCATCTCTCTAGAAAAGCAGAAAGATGATCACAGGTGAAAGGTACCAATAGCGGAATTAGCTACGAGAGTAAAGTGTACACTGGAAAAGAAAGGGGAGAAAAGGAAAGTTCAAGTGCTTTGTCTAAGAAATGAATTGTTTGTGGGTGTACTTCTAGTTTGGAAGTGGGGAAAATAATATATATACATATAGATAGATACATATGTATGTATATTTATGTGAATAATACAAATAATTTTTTAAAATCTTCAGAGAGCTTCAAGAATGACTAAGAAAGAAGTTGTTTGTATGTTGACTTGGCAGTGCTATTAGTACCCCTTAAATTTCCTACTCTTGTTGACCATATTTGAGTTATTATCTGGAGAAAATTCATGCTTTGTGAAAAATGTCAGGATTTTAAGACCATGAATATTTGTTACAAAAGTTTTGTTTTTATCTTCTTTTTATTCCTGGAGGACAGGTGAGAGGAAGAGAAAATATAAGCATGTTCCTTGAAAAAAATAGTTTAAAAATAGGATAACCTAAGATCCTCTGACTTCTGACACAACCATGTTAGAGAAAATAGGGCAGGACTCAAGAAATGTTATCAGTTCAGTTCAATTCAACAAGGCAGGAAACTGGATCCTACAATTCCTCACACCCCTTTCAAAGCCTAATAATACTCCTTAGTCAACAAATACTTGTAAAGTTCCTACTGTGTGCCAGCTGTATTAAGCACTAGAGATTAAAAAAGAAAGGAAGAATGCAGTCCCTATTCTCAAAGAGCTCACAATTTAATGGATGAAAGAATCCTCCTATTCCTACTAATAATAGTAATAACAACTCAGATTTCTATGTTGCTTAAAAGTTTAGAGTATTTCCCATACAAAAATCTTAGGACATGGGAATTGCAAATATTCTTAGCTCATTTTTTTTGGAAAAAGCAAATTGAAAATCAAAAAGTCCCATTTCTATGATAAAAGATTCGTGTTGTACCAAATATTTCAGAGAATGAAACATTGGGTCTCTTTCAAGATTATTAACCATCTGTTTTTGTCCTCATAGCTCACCAGAGTTCCTGTTGAGTCGTGTAGTCAGTATCGAAGCTGCAGTGAGTGTCTTGGCTCAGGAGACCCCCATTGTGGCTGGTGTGTGCTTCATAACACGTGAGTATTACTGGTCAGCTACATCCTGCTTCCTGCTTTCCTCCACAATTTCTCATCCTTCTCGTCTTCTCATCATTCCTGCCATTCTTCCCTCCTTCCTCACTTTTTCCTCTCCTCTCCTCTCTTTCTCTGTTTCTTTCTTTCTGTCTGTCTCTCTCTCTATATATATACACACACACATATATATGTATGTATGCATATATATACATATATATATTTATGTATGTATATATAATTTCGTCCCTGTTTTCCCCCTTCCTTTGCCTTTTTTACCTCCACTTAAGAGCTGGAGCTACAGGTTCTCATACAGAACACACAAAATGTGAAGCACTGAATAGAATGGCAGAATAGTGACATGTTGGGAAAAATGTGGTTCTGAAAGTGGGTCTGGCTCACCTTACTTAATTCTATTTACTTCAAGCAACATTTGAGCAGCAAGTGAAGAAACGGGGCTGTTTGGAGAAGAGAACTTTGGTAGCTGGAGGAAGCTATAGGCAGTTCAGTAGACAGTGTGGTGGACTTGGAGTAAAGGAAGGCTTGGTTCAAATCTAGCCTTAGACATTTACTGCCTGTGTGATCCTGCCTCAGTTTCCTTATCTATGAATGGAGGTGTAATAATCGCACCTCCTTCCCTGAATTGTTGGGAGGATAAAGGGAGACCATATTTGTAAAGAAGTGCTTTATAAACATTTATCATGATTATCATCAGGGAATCATCCCTATTATTATTGGAACAGGGGGTGAGGAGATGGTGAGATCAGGCTGGATTTGATTGGCTCCAAATAGGAGATATGGGAGAAATGTGAAGAGGTAGATTTGGGCTTGATGTAAAAGGCAACCACTGTGTACAATGCATTAAGTTATGGCAGAGTTACAAATTAAGAAGATGGCCCCATGGTCCCACACCTGCCTTTGTGGAATTTAAAGTGTCACTTACAGATAATAGACACCTGAATGATGGTACCCCAGAAAAAAGGCAAGTGGAAATATATGTTAATGCATGTAAATATATGCCTGATGAGGACAGTGGGGAGCAGGGGTGCTCATCAAAAAAAAGAGGAGTAATGAATGGAAATCAGCTCTGTTTAATCCGAGAAAGTTTCACAGAGGAAGAGGTCTGAGGGAATATTTCAGGTGAATCAGGGAGTTAACCTTTCTCCCAGCTATGGAGCTTCCACAAGGGTTATAGGACATTCCCAGCAGCCAGTCCACATTTTTTAGTGCTTACCTTCTGCCAGGGATTGTGGTGAGCACTGGGAATGCAGACAAGAGCCAAAATGTGGTCTTTCCCCTTAAGAAGCTCACACTTTAATGGAGACAAGATGCAAACAATTATGCACATAAAATATTTCCAGGGTAAGTGGAAAGTATTCTTAGACAGAAAACACTAGCTCTCATGGGTGGGGGGGAACAGAGAGGGGAGGTAGGAAAAGCTTTCTGCAATAGGTGGGCAGTGCTTTGGACAAGGGTCTTCTGGCTAATGGCCAACCTGGGGGAAACCTAGGTTTTCTGAGTTTTTGAGCCTACAGAATAAGGAAAGCTCAGCTCCACATTGCTGCAGGCTCACACACCTGCCACCATTCATAGGCAATCAGTAGGTCTGTCCACACACTGTCACCTGATGCCTGTGGGATCCAGGAGGGGGGTTCCATGTCAGCTTTGATCCCTGCCAGGTGGTTCTCCCATCATCCCCAGAGAACACTGAGCTCTTGTGAGCAATAGGGACATGGCAGCTCTAGGAAGGCAGAGAGAAGATCTACCCCTAGGGAATGGAGATAGCCAACCTAGACTAAATGCTTGTTAATTAAAAAAAATACACTTCTAATTAAAAAATGAATAAATAATATCTTGGCACTTCAAGAGTTTTCAAAATACTTTATACACATTGTCTAATTTGATCCAAATTGACAATCTTATATGCTTGACAGAGGAGATGTTGTTACTCCCATCTTAATAATGAAGAAATTAGGTTCCAGACAGTTTAGTAGATGTGAAAATAGAATAGTAGAATCACCAAATCTTCAAGTTCATAGGTCATCTCATCCTACTCTTAAATAATTTACTTAAATAAATACTCTTGAACCCCCACTACCATATTCCTAATAAGTTGTCATACAACTTCTGTTCAAATACTCTTTATAGTGGCAAATCATCACTTGAACCTGGGTTTTTTGATGATTAGTCTGGTATTCTTTCCTGAAAGTCAAGATCTTGCTATTTAAATAATTCTTTATTAGTAAGTGAAGGGTTTCCAGTGGACACTCAGTTTCTCCATCCATACAATCAGGATTATAAATAATCCCCACTAATGATCAACTGGTGGTTACTTAGGGGAATGGAATTAGTAATTAGTCCTGGGTTTGCTACTACCTTGCCCTGGTGCTAGTCTCCTCATCTGGAATAATAGATTATATTTTATTAGAATTTTGTGAAGATAAATTGGTATGAGGATGTAAAAACCGCTGTGGAAAAGTTAAAATACTTTGTCAATGTAAGATATTACTGGTTTTGAGCCTTTGAGTTGAAATCTCCCTGGACTTCAGTTTCTTCATTTATACAACCACGGCATTGGGTTAAATGTCTTAAGTATTTTTCTGCTAGAACATTATTATTCCTTGATTACTTTTCCTTTAAAAATTTTTATGACTATCTTTTGTTTTTATATCATCTCAATTTTCAAATATATCCACCCCTAGGGCCAATGCCTTGTAACAAAAAATAAAAGAGATGAAGAAAGAAGAAAAACCGGTTTCACAAAACCAAGACATTAACCTCGTATAAGAGTATGTGCAATAAGCTACAATCATAGTCTCTCATCTCCACATAGAAGGGATGTGATATGTGTGTGTGTGTGTGTGTGTGTGTGTGTGTGTGTGTGTTTGTGTGTGTGTAGTTTTCCTGATTTTGATTATTTTATTCTGCCTTTGTTCATATAAATCTTCCCATGATTCTCTGAATTCTTCATATTCATCACAGTAAATAAGACAGTTGGAGAAAACAAGCTGGTAGGAAAGAGTTCACTGCCCAAATCTTTCAACAGAAAGAAATTCTGGGAAAGACATACCTGGTCAGGTAATGGATTGAAGGAGTCAGAATGTTAAAGCTGAAGAGACCTTAGATCTAAATCCCTTAGACTTAGGGACCTAGTCCAACCCTCTCATGGAGTCCACTAATTATAGAGTGAAGGTGGAGAAAAGCAGCTTGATGAAACATTCTCATCTAGTTATTTTTTTAAACAAGCTTCTCATTATCAATATGATTGTCCTTACCTCCTGCTGCTGAAAAGAAATCCAGACACTATTTCTAGTGATGGAGCATTATTTTTTTGCATTTAATAGTATTTTATTGTTTTCTAATTACCTGTAAAGATAGTTTTAAACATTTATTTTATGTTTTCTGTGTTATGGATTTTGTGTTCCAAATTTCTCTCCTTCCCTCTTCCCAAGACAGCTAGCAATCTGGTAAAGGCTTAAACATATTTCCATATTAGTAATGTGAAAGAATTAGAACAGAAAGGAAAAATGATGAGAAAGAAAAAAACAAAAATAATAAAAAAGTAAACATAGGATGCTTCAATCTGCAGTATTGTTGCTGCTGTATGCAATGTTTTCCTGGTTCTGCTCACTTCACACCAAATCAGCTCATCTAAGCTTTTCCAGGATTTTCTAATACAGTCTATCCATCATTTTTATAAAATAATAGTATGCTATTATATTCATATATCACAACTTAATTAACCATTCCATAATTGATGGATGAGCTTCAGATGGGACAATATGATAGATATGACTTTCCTAGCAATTAGAGGAAGGGACTCTGGGTAATAAATATATTATATAATGCATATTACATATTTATACATATATATATAAAATAAATAATGTCAGTCTCCATCATTCAACCCCCAGTCAATCTTTACTGTTCATCTTAAAGTACAGTATCTTTTTAGTTTTCAGATATCCTAAACCTCCATATTTATGTAGGTGACCCATACAGAGGAAATCACCAATCCAGATTCAGTATCTATCAGGAAACCATGGTGTAGTCAAAAGAAAGAGGCTGCAATCTTGTTTCTGACACTTACCTGAGTCTAACTATGATCACAAACAAATCACTGAAATCTTTCAAACCTCAGTTTTGTTACTGCAAAATGGGATTTATTGCTGCTTTTATTTCTTATCTCATGGAAAGTAATTTTTGAGGAAAATACTTTAAAAAGCTGAAAATATTATACATATATATATATATGCCATGAAAATTATTGTTATTGTGAGATTGCCCTTGATAAGTTACAGCATTCTTGTTTCTACTCTACTCTATCAATTTTTGATCACAGGTAAAGCATATTGAGTAGCAATGACCACGAAATAATGGAGAGGAAGATGGAAAGGGGATGGATTGCTAGGAAGTATGTGTGTTTATATATGTAATATGCTTGAAATCATGATTAGGGACATTATTAAACAGAGTAGGAGCTAAAGCAGAGTAGGAAAAAAACATTCTAACCAGTTCACAAATGTGCTACAAACTAAAAAAAGATCAGGAAATACCAATGTAACTCAAATCCTACCTACTGCTATTTGTTCCCAGTTGTCACAAAGCACTCAAAAATCCAAGTAGGGCAGAGGTTCCCCATCTGTCCCTTTGCCTCTGCCTTTGCCACTGGGACTACATGGTCTATATAAGTGGTAACCCGATTCATTTGCTGAGATGATGAGTGAGTGCTGGAATGTTTGACCAGCTTTGTCCTTAAATCACTCTATCCTGCCACTAAAACTGACTCTCCTTGCCCCGGCCTGGACAAAGATGGAGAAAAGCCAATCAGCAGTCTGAGAGGCTTGATGATAATAATTCAGTCCTCCTCACTCCCTCCCAGTCTTTTCTTGTCCATGGCCAAAAATGTGTCCCCCAAACAACCCAAGCTCAGTGGATCCTTGTCCCCCTTGCTGCTTTCACCCCCATGGCCCTATTCCCAGCTCAAAGAATTCTATCTCAGTCCTAGCAGGTAACAGTATCTCCCTCCATTGGCCCAGCCTCATTGATTAACCCAGACATTACCTTTCTTAAGACAAGTCTTCAGCGTCACTCATGGAAAGCTCATGTAACCCAAGACATTTACAGGAGGAAAGATAAAATCAGCTTTTATAAAGTCTCTCCTGTAGTCTCTTGCCCTGACCCTCTTACTGCCCCCCTTCCAGATTTCTTCTCCTGGAAGGATGCCTTTACCCTGCTGGCACGAGAAGTTCTAAGAATTCTTTTTGCTTTTATTTAAAGTTTTTGCAAAGGAGGAGAAAGTAAAATAAAAGGTAGCAGTGTCCCAGAATAAGGGCAACACATAGGATTGAGTTCTAGTCTCTACTCTGCTCTAGCCTGCTGCCCAATAGTTGCATGGTCCTGGACAAGTCACAACTAATATGAACTTCTGTATCATCACCTATAAAATAAATTAATAGGATTAAATCGGGGTTCTTAACCTGGGGCCCACAAATAAATAAATAAATAAATATGTATGTGTGTGTGTGTGTATATATATATATATATTAGGAAGTCTGTGAACTTGTATGGAAGAAAATTACATCTTTATTTTGATATAATTGGTTTCTTTATTAATCCTACATATTTTATGCATTTAAAAATATTCTGGGGGCACAGTGAATAGAGCATCAGCCCTGAAATCAGGAGAACCTGAGTTCAATTCTGACCTCAAACACTTAATACTTCCTACCTGTGTGACCCTGGGCAAGTCACTTAACCCCAGTTGCCTAAGCAAATAAAAAAAACATTCTGAAAATGGGTCCATAGACTTCACCAGATGGTCAAAATAATCTATGATGTAATAGAAAATGTTAAAAAAAAAACACCTGAATTAGATGAGATCTGAGGTCTCTTACAACTATAACTTTCTATGGATTTCAGGCTCTAATAGCAAGTACCAATTCAGACAAGTGGCTTATGTGACTTTGGAAAGGAAAATACACCAGTCAACTTTCTACTGGAAAAAGAAGCAGTCTATTTTATGTGTTGTTAAATATGGTTGTGCTGGCCATCATGGTTGTTACAAGCTTCCCTGCCTCTTCCATTAAGCTATTTCTGATTCCTCCTGATGTTTAATGACTTTCCCCCCTTAGATTTCATGATTTTGAATTTCACTTGTTTGTGTATGTTTTGTACAGTCCCTTCCCCATTTTACTATATAAGTTCCATATCATAAACTATCTATTATCTGAACTTTGTATTTTCTCCTAACACCTAGCACAAATATTTGCACAAAGTAGGCATTTCATGTTTGTTGAATGAACTACTAAATGAATGAATGACAAGTTATTTTTATGGGATGAAGGAAGAAAGAAGTCTAGGCAAGCTCTACAAAATATGTTGGAAAAACATCCAATTGTCATGCTACGATTCATTTACTTGTTCATCATTCATTCAACAAATGTTTGAGTACCAATCATACACATTTCATCCCACTTGCCTGATGGCACCCTGGGTGAGTCCAGTCCTAAATTGAAGAGATATAGTAGGTTCATCATCATATATGGCTTACTGAAGACAGGTTTAAAGGATGAATTTCCCTATATGGGACACTCCCTCCTTTGTAGACATTACATTTTTATAATTAACCTCACTCTTGAATTACTCGTGTTCCCCATAGGAAAGAAAAAGGGCAGAGGTAATTGAGGTGGAAGAAAAAACTAATGAACTTTTACAGGGAGGAATAAACATAGCAACCTCTTGCCTTTGGGCTCTTGGGAGTGTGAGGTGTCTAGTCAGCATTCGTCTACAAGTCACTAATTTAAATCAGTCATCAGACTCACCTAGACTAGAGCAAGGGGAAATTATGGGCTGCAGGAAGGAAGAGGGGAAAAGAAAGGAAAGGAAAGAAAGAAGAAAGAAAAGAGAGGGGGTTTGTCCATGCCTTTCTTAATATGTGACATTCAAACCTGAGATTCATCATCATAGATACAGAGTAGAGAGGCTAAAAGGTAATTTGATGCAATATCTCATTTTATAGATGGGAAAACTGAGGTCTAAGAATGTTCAATATCCTGACTGAAGATACCCAGGTAGTAAAGAATGTTGTGAATGTTGGCTGATTGAAGCACAGTTAAGTGGAACTATCGGTTTCCCAGTTCTGGAAATCATGCATCTTAATCAGACGTAGTCTAAGACAAAATAATTTTTTGACCCCCATATTACATTGCTAATACAAAACACGAAATACCCTGGAACTTGCTATTCTGTGCTTCTGCAGTTGATTTTTTAAACCTACCTATTGGACCTTATACTTACCTCTCTTAAATTTCATCTTGTTAGATTGGATCCATTGCTGTGGGTTGTCAAGATCTTTTTGTACCGTGGCCCTGCTGCCATCTATTGTGTTGGCTATATTCAATTTGATATAAAATTAGATGATATGTGTAAGTTGTTTACCACATAGTAGATATTTATTATATAAATATATAAATTGTCATTATTATGTGTTGATAAAAGTTGTTAAATCCCAACTCGTGTTTCCTCCTCCAGGAACTGTCTTCTTTGAACCTCTTATGGACTTCCTCCTAGACTTTAGCTAGCAGTTCTTTGACTATAAAGTTGTTGATAGTATATCATACTTCTCTAGGTATACGGCACATCCCTCTGTATTATTCCCAATGCCTGGTACAATGATCTGCATACAACAGGCTCTTAATATAGATTCTTAAATCTAAAAACAGAAAGGATACCCAAGGTTTGATCAATGGAAATTGAAATAATGTGTGTGTTTTATATGAAACTGGACTTCTAATGTGTTCAGCTTTTTAATTAAGTTGAATATGATAGGAATAAAACTGCCCTACCTATCTGAGTCCCATTCTGAACTTCCTCCTTCAATTCTCTGTATAGTTTTAAAATATATCATTGGTGCTCTTTTTAAAATTTTTCATTCTTTATTTGATGTCCCCACCACCATCTCCTTCCACACAACTCTTCTCACCCAAAATAGAAGCTTTTGCTTGTAACAACAACCTTTTAGTATAGTCAAGTCCGTCAAATTCACACATTAAATGTGTTTGGAAGTATATGTCTCATTCTGCACCTGTAATCTAACCTCTCTCTAAGATGTGGGAAGCTTGCTTCTTCATCAGTATTCTGGAAACAGGATTGGCCATTGAACTAATTATAGAACTGAGGTTTTTCACAGTTGTTTTTGTGGTCATTATCTAAATTGTCCTCTTGTTAGCTTCATAGTAGACATCCCCAAACTTCTAACTGCAAGATTCAGTGCTCCCTTCATCTGCTTTTCTAGAAATGATTTGAAATTAGTAACTTAAACCTTAAAATATATTCAAGTCAGTGTTACCTGACTGTGCTATAATTTTTCTGTGAATTAAGCCTTTTATCTTTCGTTAAAGAGATTCCCAATATTGGTTATAGGGAAGATATTCAGAGAGGATCTTTCTAGCACCCTAAAAAGATACCATATAGATAAATAGTCAAACTATGCACCAAGGATGGGGGTCTGTATGGGGCCTGAAAAAGGTGTTGGAAAAGTTGCCAAAACAGGCTTTGCCTTTAAAATAAAATGTCTGCTATACATATGGTAAAATACTTTTAAAATACTTAGGGAATGGGAAAGCACTTGTGACTCCCTACTCTCCCTCCTGGTCTCTTATTCTGAGCTATCTCTAACCTCTTTGGGATTTAATTTCACTAAAATATTCCCATGAGTCATAGTGTACAGGAAGCCGAATTTGACTTCACTTTGATAGCTTGGAAGTTATTGCTGCCTGAAGTCAGCTCACTTAACTTTCAGGAAATTGGCTTGCCCTAGGGCTAATCAATCAGTGTTGGAGAGGTCCTCAGATCCATTCCCTTGTTTCAGGGAAATGGAGAGGAAGGAAAGGGCTGAATATAACTTTCTCCTGTCTTGGGAGACAAGGGCCCTGAAAAGGAAAATCATGGAATGTTATAACTGAAATAGACTTTAGAGACATGGAGTTCATACCACCATTCCCATGCATGAGGAAGCTAAGGCCCAGAGAAATTGTGACAGCTCCAAGGTCACCCATGCGGCAGAGCTGGAACTAAGCAGAAGTTAATAGAGTTTGGTGAATAGAGTTCTGGATCCAAGTAGTCTGAGGTAGATGGAAACTGGGTTCTAGTGCCTGTGGTAGGGTCCCAGACAGTCACTTGCCCTTTGAGTTTCATTCATTTCATTTTACAATCTCTAAAACAGGGATAAAAATAACTCATAAACACTTCTGAAGGGTTATTGTGAGGAAAGCACTTTGCAAACTTTAAGCACCGTATAAATCGGACTACTATGAAAACCCTGATTCTCTTTCCATCACTGATTTAAATCAGAGTCCATCCCTGGGTTATTTATGCCATACAATAAATACAATGGTGCAGAGATTCCAAATAGCCAGATAATCCAAATCTAGTGTTGCCTAACAGTTAATCCAAAAAGTCACTCCTACTTGGCTTGGGAGTATTATTTTGCATCCATTCCTTTAATACTTCCAGAATCTATGACTTTTTTTGGATATGGGTACATCATCCACCAGAGTAGATCAGAACCCTTCTATGTCTCAATTGAGAGTTTCAAAAATTCTCATGACTGAAAAAAAATCCAACCCTTTAGGTTGATGAAAGTCTTTAAAGACAGACTTGGTTTTGGATAAAAGAGAGACAGTTCATTGCCAGTTGCATCTCCAAGGCCTTTATGGGGGTGTTATTGCCTGCCAGAGGTTTATCAATATTGGTAAAGCTTCCAAGAACTACTGTCACTCATCTGGAATGGTCAGGCATCCAAAGTGGCCTTTAGGAGAGGGTTTTATAAACATGCATACACATGCCCTAAAATGCCATTCTGAGGCCTTATCTACAATCTGGGTTTGCAAAGGCATGAATTCCACGGGGCAGTGGAAAGAATACTGATTCTGGAGTCAGAGGACCTGACTTCAAATTGTATTTACTGAGTATGTAAACCTAAGTATGTATCACTTAACATTTTGGGGTCTCCACTTACTTATCTCTAAGAGGAACTTGGGAGGTTCCTTCAGGGTCTGAATCTGATATACAACACTCACTCTCTCTCTCTCACTCTCTCTCTCTCTCTCTTCTCTCTCTTTCTCTCTCTTTCTCTTTCTCTTTCTCTCTTTCTTTCACTCTCTCTCTTTCTCTCTGTTTCTCTCTTTCTCTTTCTCTCTCTTTCTTTCTCTCTCTCTGTCTTTCTCTCTCTCTTTCTCTCTTTCTTTCTCTCTTTCTCTCTTTCTCTCTCTCGGTTTCTCTCTCTCTCTCTCTCTCTCTATATATATATATATAGATATATATAATATATATGTTATAGACTAGAAGTTCTTTACCTTCTTTGTGATATGGATACCCCCTTAGCAGTCAGTTGAAGCCCATGAACCCCTTCTCAATAATGTTTCTAAATGAGTAAAATTAAATGCACAGAATTTCGAAAGAAACCAATTATACTGAAATACAGCAATCAACATATGTCTAAAAATTTGCAGATCCCCTGAAATCGATTTCCTGGCCCCAGGTTAAGAAGCTTTATTAAAGACAAACACCCGCATATTGTTCTGCGGACTATTTGCCTTCCTGATTGGATTCCACTTGGACTTAGACAAAAATGAGTTCCCATTCTCAAAGTATAAACTAACCAATAATGGGAGGGGAGCCAGGTGTTTCCATATGTTCAGAAGACAAACTGAGACTAAAAATGTGCTCAGTTAATACACAAAGTAAATAATTCATGGGTAGAAAATCAAGAGTTAATTATATTAAAGCCGCCTCCCGCTCCTCCATTAATGATTCCCCCCCACGCCCTGAGGTGAGGAGCGGTAACCTAGTAAATCTCAGAGAGCTGTGTGGCAGGAACGGTGCTCCATCCCCAGACTCCCCAGGTCCGTTTCTCGGGAAGGCTTGACCTCTAAATACCTGTTTCTCTGAGTATTCCCGCTTTATCCTTGGGCATATTTATATTCCCATTTCCCGGGGAGGACATAGACGTTTTTATTTGCCTCTATGTCATTCCCAAGGTACAGGCAGGGACTTAGT
The DNA here is from genome assembly GCF_902635505.1 of Sarcophilus harrisii. Classification (NCBI taxonomy): domain Eukaryota; kingdom Metazoa; phylum Chordata; class Mammalia; order Dasyuromorphia; family Dasyuridae; genus Sarcophilus; species Sarcophilus harrisii. The sequence goes on along the minus strand of NC_045430.1, from coordinate 180,503,693 downwards.
AAATGCTTTCTCTTTGTACATGAAGATGTCTCTGATTAGTTAATTTGGGGAAGGGGGTCTATAACCCGTCCCCCACACCAAGAAATTTCAGTTTCACTCATTCTATTAGAGAATCCTAATAGGGAATTATTCTACTAGAGAATCCTAATAGGGCTTATTGGAAGGCATAGGGCAGGAGGTGGAATGTAACGTATGGGGAACAACAAATGGGTTAGTTTGTAGTGGGGAGCACGTGAGTGGGAATAATGTGTATTCCTCCTGAAAACATAAGCTGAAACTCCATGGCAAAGGACAGAAAGGGTTGTATTTTATCCCAGAAGCAATAGGGAACCACTGAAAGTTCTTAATCACAGAAGTAACATGGTCAGACATGGATTTGACAGAATAGATTGGGGAGGAGAGACACCAATTAGCCTCTGGTAACAGTTCAGGTGACAAGGGATGAGAACAGGACAGGTGGAACTGGTGTGAATGGAAAGGAAGTGATAGATTCTGCAAGGCTCAGAATGTATAATTGGACAAGGGGGCTGCCAGGGAGGCAAGAGTTAAAGATGATTCCTTAGCTCCCAAACTAGGGAAAACAGTAAAACTAGACCACCCTTTCCGAATACTCTGTCCAGTTCTTGAGATGTTTTGATCATTGGTACCTGAGTCATCTCCAGTTCTTAGTAAAATCAAGGATTTTTTCCCAGAATACATGTGTATAATGTTTATCTTGCTTGACATTGTGTTTTTTTTCTTTTTTGGAAAAGGATAATTTGGGTAGATTTCAGTGCTTAATTGGTGACTCAGAAAGCTTTTGAAGTATGTTCTTGTACATCAGAAAAAAACACTGGCTTTCTATTCATGATTGAATCCTACTGGTTACAAGTGTCCATGATACTTTTTGTTAGGGAACACTAAAAATTAGATATACCTAGAAATCTGGGATCACTTTTTAAGGAAAATCCTAAGTGAATCTTGCAGCCAGATAACCATGAAGTCAATTTGTCCCAGGCAGGGCCTTTTGTCTTCATATCTCCTACAAAGAAGCCTTGGGGTTGGTTACCCACCAGGTTAATCTTCAAGACTACAAGCCAATTGAAGAGTAAGAAAAAGTGCTGAAGTTCCTAATTGAAAGGCATGGAGGTGACAGCTTTGTGACAGACCTGTTTTAGAAGGCCTAGGTCAGATGGCAGGAGGAATTGTGTGAATAATACAGGGGGTGTCTAGTCAGGACAACATGAGAGAATGGAAGAAGAGAAGCTTGATGAAGGAAGATGAAGGAACTAGTCAACTTAGGAGTGAAAACTTAGGTGATTCACTTGTATTTCTCTGTAGTGATGAAGGGACTGAATTAAATGATTTAATGTCCCTTCCAGCATTAAAATTCTGTGTCTTTATGAATTTGACACCATATACCTGTAACTTGTCTACTCAAACTTTATAGCCTGTACCCTGTGCTCTCTAAACCCTGAAGTAGCTTCGCAAATTAATTGGCTGGATGGCTGAGGGTATATTTTGTTGAAGAGATCCTCTGGGGAAGAAGAACTTCCTGGTTGTTTTTATTTACAGCCCCCGCCCCCATCCTTCCTTTCTTTTCAAAGATACCTAGATGGTCTAGGATTGCTTTACAAGGATCAGACTACAAGTTCTAAAGATACAGTCCCATTGTGTAGGTCCTGAAATATCTCCAAAGAGAAAGGGCAAAATTGTAGGATCATAGGTTTAGAACTGGAAAGGGACCTACCCACTCACTCCTTTTTTGCAGAAGAGGGAAACTAGCACAGAAGAGTTAAGTGATTTGCTCAGGATTACACAACTAGCAAGTGTACAAATCAGAATTTGAACCCAAGTCCACCTGACTCCAATTCTTGTCCCCTATCCACTAGCCATGCAATCCCTCAATCTTTGTGGCCTATCATCTAATAATTGCCTTGTTGTGGTTCAGTCATTTTTCATTCTTGTCTGATAATAGACAGAAAGCATTTTGAAAGTTTAACACATGTGGAAGTGTTACAGTAGTTTGGGAGATGACATATATCATCTTGTTCCCCAATTTTACAAGCAAAAATACGAAGGCACAGAGAAGGCAGACAACTGGGGTATGGGAAGAGATAGGCCTTGATCTTTTGTCCTGTGTCTCCAAATCCAGGCTTCTTTCCCCATCTATAAAATGGGAATAATAATTGCAACTATCCTTCAGGGTTGTTGTGAGGATCAAACAAGAAAATAAATTGCAAAGTGTTTACTTAGCACATAGCCTGGCGCATAGTAAGCACTACATAAAGCTGCTGCCATTGTTATTGGTATTTTTCCCTCTGTATCATTAGAGTGATAAGATTTTACCTCTTAGACTCCTTGAGGTAAATAAGAGAAATGCAAAAATAAAGTATTGCTCTTCCCAAGGGAAGAACAATTGTAATCTTCCAGTATCTGAAATACACGGAAGGATATTGAGTTTACTTATTTTTCTGGGATAACTTGAGTACAAGTCCTAACTAGAGTCAGGGGAAAAAGACAATGTCACTAATTGGACATATCTATCGCCATTTCTGGCTAAACAACTTAGTCTGCTTGTCCAAATGATGGCAGTTAAATGATACCAGTTTCATATATGTAGAAGAGCTCAGTAGTGCAGATGACCTCTAAATGTCTCTTCTACACTAATGGTCCTGATGATCTTGGGGGGAGGAGGAGAGCACATACAGTTCTCCATTTGAAGGGGAGACCACAATCCATACTCATGAACACCTGCACATGGACCTGCACACTAATACACACACACACACACACACACACACACACACACACACAGTATAGGGCATTAATCCACTATTAGTGACAGAGCCTGTGCAGCTTTCACAGGCTGGGATAAAGACTGTCCATATGAACTGTCCCTGAAATGCTTTGCTGCTAGATAAACTGTCTGTGGTGTAAAGGCTGATTGGAATCAATTGGGGTAATTGTGAAGATGCACAGCAAGTAATTGGGAATCTCCTGCTTGTTACAGACTCGTTTCTGTACCAAATGAATTGACATGCTGTAGCTGCTGCCTTCCTAGCACAGTGGCAAGACACAGATTTGAAGTCAGAAGACATGGGTTGGATACTCATTCCTGCCATTTTCTTCCCTTGTGACCTTGGACAATTACCCCCTTTAGATCTCAGTTTTCTCTTTGGAAAATCAGATGGCTTCCAAGTTCCTCCTATCAGCCCTCCCCCATATTGCTCCTTCTTCATTGCCTCTTTCAGCATTCAGAAAATCCATCAGTGGGTCCAAGTAAAAAGAGGAAACACACTCCAATTTTTCTTTCTAGCATCCTTAATTAAACCTACAGAGGGGTAGAGTCCTAATGATTCTTAGAGATGATCTCATTCCTAGAGATGAGTAAACTACAACCCTAGAAGAGAGTTAGTTGATCTTTTATCCTTGTCTCCAAATCCAGGGATGTTTCTCTATCTATAAAATGGGAATAATAATTGCATATATGTATAATAGGCATCCCAGAGACTTGAATTGTTCTTCCCATTCATATGGAAAAGAGCTCTTGCTCCATAACATGCTGCTCTTCCCCAAAGTGGAGAAGAATTAAAATTCATCCCCCTTCCCACTTCCATTCTTTAATCCAGTGGATTTGGGGGGGGGAAGCTGTAAAATACTTTCTTTTTTATTAAAGTGTTTTATTTTCAAAACACATGCATGGATAATTTTCAACATTCACTCTTGCAAAACCCTGTGTTCCAATTTTTTTCTCTTCCTTCCCTCCACCCCTTCTCCTAGATGGCATAATACAATATATGTTAAAATGTACACTTCTATACATATTTCCACAAATATCATGCTGCATAAGAAAAATCAGATCAAAAAGAAAAAAATGAGAAAGAAAGCAAAATGCAAGCAAACAGCAACAAAAAAGATGAAAATACTATGTGATCTGAGTGATCCACACTCAGTTCCCACAGTCCTCTCTCTGGATACAGATGGCTCTCTAAACCATTGGAAGTGTCCTGAATCACCTCATTGTTGAAAAGGGCCAAGTTCAATGGATTTTTCATTAAGGCATAAAATTCACAGTTTGAAGAAAAGCTTCTAAAATCTGTTCTAGCTCTTGTATACCAGGCACATAAATTCTTGTCTTTGAGACTTCATTTCTTCATTGGTTTTTGAGATACATGTGACATGGTAGAAAGAGCTAGTTATTATTTAGTCATTTCAATTGTATCTGACTCTTGGTGATGCCATTTGGGATTTTCTTGGCAGAAATACTGGAGTTGTTTACCATTTCCTTCTCCAGCTTATTTTACAGATGAGGAAACTGAGGCAAACAGGGTTAAGTGACTTGCCCAGGATCATACAGCTAGTGTCTGAGGCTGGATTTGAACCCAGATTTCCCTGATGCCAGGCCCAGCACTCTATCTATTGCACCATCTAGCCACCCCAAAGAAACCTATCTAACAACAATAATGATAATAACTTGCATTGGTATCACCTCTCTTATGTGTCAGGTACACGTACTTTATAGATAATTACCTCATTCGATACTCATGACAACCCTAGGAAGTTATTATGATCCCCATTTTACAGTTGAGGAAATTGATTTCTACCATTCATTTGACTTTGAGAACATCATTGAAACTCATTATGCCTTTTTCCTCATCTATAAAATTAAGGGGTTGTACATGATGGTATCTGAGAATCCCTTCAGGTCTAAATCTATAGTTCTAACATAGTTGTGCAGATATATTGTCAGAAAAATGGTTAGTTGACCTTAAAGTGCCCTAGAAATGAGAGATCTTTTCTTTCTTTTCTTTTTTCCATCGGATGCAGGAGAGAGGAGGTTGCTGCATAATAGCCATCTTCAAATACATGAAAGAACATTACATAACAGTGAGATTCTGCTTATTCCGCTTGGCCCCAAAGGACAGAGCTAGGAGCAGTGGATGGAAGAAATAGTTTTGAGGCTCAGTGTGAAGGAAAATTTCCTTACAATTAGAGCTGCCCTAGAATAGAAAGGGATGCCTTCTGGAGACAGTGGATTCTCTTCACCAGAAAGCTTCAAATGAAGAATGATCAGCTTGTCAGAGATGCTGTAGAGGCATTTCCCATTCATGGTGGGGAGTTCCAGTTCCTAGTAATAGAAACTTAAATCTGAGTCTCTACAATTCTGTGACTAGAAGAGAACTCAAATCAGAGAATACTGACTCTGGAGCAGGTGCCTCTCCATCCTTCCCACCACCACTCTCACAAACAGCCTTAGAGGGGAATTACTATTATGTTTCTGAAATTCATGCCCAAGGTTGATTGGGTCCAAATCTCAGACAGTTGTGTTATCAGAGATGCATCCTAGACTAGGAGAGGCTTTATTATCACAGCCTCATCTGTACCAGAAAACTGATCCTGTTCCCTCCCCTTCTTCCTACACAGGAGGTATTAGGCACAATCAGAAGGAACCCCAGAAAAAGAAAAAGTGGAGTTGACTTCCATCTCCTGTGATGGGAGAAATACATAGGCACATATCTATGACAGGGGAGTCTCCCCAGGATCCCAAACAATGCAGTTGCATTCTTCCTGAGTTCCATAAGCTTACCTGGATCTGAGTCTCTTTTCACAATCAGATCTGCCAAACAATTCCATAACTCGATCATTGATTTGAACTGGAAGAAAATTTACCAGTTAACTAATCCAAAGCCCTCTTCTCACAGATGATACCCACTGGGTTTATGAGGTCACATAATATCACATAATTGTCTGAGGTCACACATTCAAGCAATAAGCATTTATTAAGTACCAATTATGGGCTAATCACTGTGCTTGCTTACCCAGGTAGAAAATGGCAAAATCAGGATTGAAATTCAGCCTCCTTTCTACTATACCACGTTGTTGGAAGCAACATTCTCTCACCTATATTCATTCTCCCAGTTGCACACAGTCCCTGCATTCCAGTAATGGTGACAGTTACAGCAATCTTCATCATTGCCCCTAGACATAATCCCTTTCCATAGTTTTTATGTCAAGGAGGCTCAAACCCACACCATATAAAAATTAATGGAAGAACCTGAGAATTTTGCTTTGAGAAAAGAAGCAGTATTTAATGGGCAGTAGAAGCTAGGAGACACATTTGTCTTCAAGTATTGGTGAGGGCAGAGAGATTAGTTTATAGTGTGATATTTTTCTTGATCTTCATAATGATTCATAATGATAGGCAAGGTGATGTTATTATCCCTATTTTATAGGAGGAAGCTAGATGAATGAATGAAACATTTATTAAGAGCTTACTATGGGCAAAGACTTAGAAATACAAATAGGAAAGTAAGACAGATCCTGCTCATTAGACTATAAGCATTTTAAGAATATGGGTTGTTCCATTATTTGGGTTTTTTTAATATCTGTTCCCAGCACCAAACACAGTACCTGACACATAATAGGCACTTAAATGTTTAATCATTGATTGGTTACTATCAAGGAGTTCCCAATCTAATAGAAGGAAACAATCATATATCAAAGGTTCAGCTTCAGGTCAGATGGTCTTGAGGCAGATGGGAGATAATGCATCATCTTTAGTGCCATTTCTACCGCTAAAAACCAAATCTGTCTCTGATGTTGGGACATTTGTATTGCTGAAGACTTGGGTGGCAATAACTTTTTCTGTGGCTGCCAAGGAGTCAGAGACTGCAAGAAATATTGGGAAAGCACTCAGCACAGTGCCTGGCACACATTAAGTACCTAAAAATGCTTGTTCCCTTCTCTCCCTATAACACCTACAGGTAATTGTGTCCAGATCACTGGGTTTGTTTCCCTGGGAGATGGCAAACTGGAATCAGGGATAATGATTGGGGAAGGAGGGGTGCTTCCATTTTGAAGATTCTTAGTGACAGAATTTTGGACTCCCTTCACCCTGACTTGAGGGGAGATGGTAATCAAGGTGATGGTAATACTGTGGCCTTTTGGAAATATGCTACCTCTTATCTCTCTCTTGGGGTATCTTCCTGCTTCTGAGAGGTCAAGGTTATAGGCTCATGTTATTTATACCATGAAGAGTTTAAAAATATTATCTCATTTGAGCGTCACAACAGTCTTAGGAAGTACATGGTACTATTATTATTTCCATTTTACATTTGAGGAAATTGAGACAGAGTTGAGATCATTGCCTAGTAACTGCCTGAGGCTGGATTTGAACTCAGTTGTTTCTGCCTAGCTGATAAATTGCTAGCTGGTAGAACCTCATTCTCCCAATATAGTTCATTAATTTGTCTGAAATGTATTTGTTTCTGTTGTTGAATCATTTTTAGTTGCGTTTAACTCTGACTCCATTTGGGTTTCCTTGGCAGACATACTGGAGGGATTTGCCATTTCCTTCACCAGCTCCTTTTACAAATGAGGAAATGGAGGCAAGATTAGATGACTTGTCCAGGTTGATATAGCTAGTAAATGTCTGAGACTAAATTTGAACTCATAAAGATGAATCTTCCTAATTTCAAGCCCAGTAGATCACCCAGCTTGATAGTATTAGTATTAGATAATATTAGATCATTGTCCAGAAAGTCCTGAGTTTGTTAAATGACTTATCTAGGGTGAAATAGTCAAGGCAATACTTGAACCCTGGTCTTCCTAGCTTCTAGGCAAGCTATCTACCATGGCCAGACTGCTAGAACTCAGATTTATCTCTTAGTTCTAGCAAATTGACCAAGCACTTTGCATAATAGAAATCTCATATGAGCCTTCCAACAACCTTGTAAGGTTGAGTGGTAAGTTTTTTGAGGATGGGTAATTCTGCTCATCTGTGTATTCCCAACACAATCTTGCATACAATATTTGGTAATGCTTGTTTAATTGAGGAAAATCATTAGTTCCTCCATTGCATAGGTGGGCATACTGAAGCTCTCAAAGACTATGTATTTGCTGTTCCACAGTTAAGAAGTGTCAGAGGCAGGATTTGAATCCAGTTCCTTCTGACTCTAAATTGAATACTTTATCCACTGCATCAAACCTGTCTCTTTCTGGAATACACCATTTTCTTCTAATTTAAACTTCAGCAGAACTGCAAAAACAGCTGATCATTGTCTTTCTTATCATTAGCTCCCCAAGATTTGAAGATTATATATTGTTAAACCTTCGTGTTTTCTCTTCTCTGGGTAAAAGGGCTCTACTAGTTCTTTTCCACTTTTTTCTCTCAAGGTTACCTTTAGAATCTTTTCATTATCTTGTCTGCTCTTCATTCCCTGCTTGCCATACATTTTCTCCCCATAACACATATCTCCAATCTGACTAGAGCATTCTGAGCCAAGGTTCTGACCAACATCAAACAAAACGAATTTGGGGTAATCTTTGGTTGCAGAAGATGGCTGGCTATCCCAACATCCAATGCCCAAGGAGCTAAGGGGCAGCCTGTGACACAGGGGTCAGCAGTGATTGCATATACTTACCTGGGACCTGAGCAAGAGCCCAGCTCCACCCCCTTTCTAAATATGAATTTGCTTGCCCAGCCATTGGCACTGGGAGTTAATATTTCCATCACTGTGTTTAGGAATTAATTTTGAGAGAACTTAATCACCACCTCTCTCCTTCTCTCACCCCTTTCCCTTCTCCCTTCCTCTCCCTTCTAATTTTCCACTTGGCTGGGAATTTTCCTGCAGTGAAAGTTCAGACTTAGGGGAGGGCCAAGGGAGCTGCTTCATTAGAGAGGATAATCTCATTGGAACCACTGACTTGAATAATAACACCTTTAGTAGGGCCCAGGAGCCTGGTTTCCTAGAGGTTTTTAAGCACCTTGCACTGTGAGGCTAGGAAGAGCTGAGAGGCAGGGGAGGCAGAGCAAGGCGGAGGAGAGAAAGGGGATCACAGTGAGTAGCAAGTCTAAGTATTGTTGCCTCTCTCTCTGAGGCCCTGAAGGGCTTTTCTCTGGTGTCTGCTTTCTCAATTACTATTAGCTAGTGTGGTGGGGATGTACATGTGTAGATTTGATGTTCTTTGGGCGTGCTCTTTGGAGTCTCTCAGAGCCTTGCTTCCCCTGCATAGAAAATGGGTAGATTAATCGCTTCCCTTGCCCCCACCTGGCTCTCTGCAGTAGAGAAAATTACTTCAGGGAAGCAGCTGGAGCTCCACAAGAAGAAAGGATTTCTTTTTAAACATCTCAAAATTATGTTAACCCTTTCTATATTTCCTAGCTCCCACTCAAGAGATTCAGAATTAATTTTCCTTGGTAAGCCAATGTGTGTAGTTCCTTGACAGACCCCACAAGACATCAGAAAGGATCCATTCTTCTCACTTCATTATCATATCACACTTAAGGTCAATTGTCTGTACTTCTCAACACTTCTGGTTTCCCCTTTTATGGACTCCTGAGAGAGAGCAGAAATGTCAAAACATGCCTGGAACTGACCTTAAGCCTGATATTCTTTTCTTTGGGTAGCTTGCATCTCTCTTGGACTCTTAATAAGGAACTGGAAAGTCTATTCATAGACACTATTAATGCCTCTCTTCTTCCTCTTGTTCTTTCCTTTCCTATCTGTCCTGGACTTGACCACCTTTCTGGACAAAAAGAAGAGAACCCTGGCTAGTTCTTCCCTACCTCCCCTCTTTAGATTGGAATTGAGGAAGGCAGGAAATTGACTAATGTTTAAGGCTGTAGGGATGAATGGATGGATGGATGGATGGATGGATGGACAAAAAGCTTTTGTTAAGTGCTTACTATGTGCAAAGTACTGTGTAAGTTCTGGGGACACACAAAAAAAGGCGAGACAGTCCCTGCTCACAAGAAGCTCCCATTCTAACAGAGGGCAAATAAGGGATGCAGGAGAATTGAGATGCATTTAGGTTAAACAAGTCCCTTAGGTCCTCCAGTTACAGAAGCAAAGCATATAGTAATGCATCTTTTGTAATGTAATTTCCATTAATAAAACCATATTTATTTCTGTTGTTGAACCATTTAAAAGGGTAGAGGACCTTAATGGTGGGAGGAACTTCCAAGAGAAGCTCAGAAGGTTCTTGGGTAATTTATTTTGTGGAGAAGAAGCAGGACTAAATAAATTTCTCCCCCACCCCCTAAATCCCCTTGAACATCATTGAGCTAGTAAAGAATGGAGTAGCACTAGGACCTACTAAGAGAATGCCCGTGAACCTCCTGAGAGAGTAAAAAAGAGGATACCGATGGTTTCTCTCTTTTGATCTTAATTTAGTATTTGGGGTGATGTTAGGTCTAGGAGTAGCTCCATTTTCTTTCTACAATTTAATCAGAGACACTTTGCAGGCCAGTTTATTGCTCTTGGAAATGGAAACTTCAAAGTTGGGGAGTCAGTGAATAATTTAAAGCCTTACTGACTCTCTTGGGCTCACTGTTAATGGGCATAATAACACTATTAATAGCGACGTTGGTTGCAGACACCCTGGAAAAGTCCATAATATTAGCTTAATGGCTAAAGGTAATGGAGTTCTCTGTACAGGAGCTGGCCTGTTAAATTAACTCCACAGACTTTTAGGCAGTCAGTGTTGCTTCCATCAATCTGCTAGAAAATGTACTTGAGGTGTCAGTGTTAAGATCCAACCTTTCATCTTCTGGGCAGGGAGGCCTAGGAGAGGCTTAGGTATAAGTTGGAAGACACCTCCCTCAAAAAGCCACAGTGATCCTCAGAAGACTGCAAAACAGTCTTTGGGAGGAAAAGTAATTGGAACAATTTAGGCTGGAAAAGAGAAGATATAAAAGCAGGGTTTGGGAGCAGGAAGGGCTAATATATGTAGGACGGAGCAGAGGAAAAGGGACTGAAATTACAACAAGGGGATTTGCCACCAACCTTCCAATCAAGAAACTTCTGGGTGATTTTTACCTCTTCATTGTCCTTTCTACACATCCGGTTTGTTGTCGAGTGTTCTTGCTCTGACCTTCATATCCTATCCTGAATATGTTACTTCTCTTCAATGCTTTTAATGTCTGCTTCTCCATGGATCTTCACGTTGAGACCAGAATTGCCTTCAATCTGTCTCCCAGATATTTTAAATGGATAATTCCTGAACCACCCAAGATCAGGGTTGAGATTGTCATTGTTTCAAATCCAGGTTCCAAAGTGTCATAGTGAAAAATATATAAAATAAACACCAAATTTTCAGCGAGAGGATCTGTTTTCAAATCCCAGTCCTGTCACTACCTATGTGATTTTAGGCAAGTTACTTAACATTTCTTAGCCTCAGTTTCCCCATTAATGAGAAATTTGCACATGTTGAGCTCTAGAGTCCTTTTACCACTTTAAAATCCTATGATTGACTTGTTTTTTTCTGTCCTTTTGGGAAGAAGCATTCATTCATTTATCCTACCATAGATATTGGATCATTATTTTAATGTGAACCATTCTCTCAGGCTACACACTGAAAGCATCTCTCTTAGATTCTCTCCTGTCATTCAACAACTCCTGAAATCCTACCTCTTCTTACAGCTTTCCCCAGCTAATTAAAAGAGAGTAGATGTTTCCTCCCAGTCCCTTCCCTCTACTTGTACAATTCCAAAAACTCCTTTTTCGATGCATCAGTTATATCTGGCCCTTTGTGACCCCATTTGTTGTTTTCTTGCTTAGAGTGGTTGACTGCCTCCTTCTGCAGTTCCTTTTGCAAATAAGGAAACGGAGGCAAACAGAGATGAAGAGATTTGCCCAGAATCACACAGCGAGGAAATGTTCGATGTTACCTTTGAACTCTATTGTGCTCCCTAGATGCCCTATGTTGTTTATACTCAATAAAAATATGGCAGAACCCCACTTTAAATGCATTTGAATAGGAGTGACAGAATCATATGTATTAAAAAATGCTTGAAGGAGTCAGAAGACCTAAGTTTTACTTCTGGTTTTGTTCTTTCCTATTAATATATGATTACTACATTAGCATATGAGCTGTAGCAAGAATATCTCTGTAAGATGGGCAAAATAATACATTATCTACATCAAAAGATTGTTGTATGGATATAATAAAGATGTTAAAAGGACTTCATCAACAACAAAAACACTATTTACATGTAAACTAATATCATTTTTAATATATTCTGAGATCAAATCACCTCTCCTAAAATCCAGTAAATCCCTGGTCATATTAGCCTAATATAATACAGACTCTAAAATGCTGAGAGCCTTGTTTACAGCACCAACATAATAAACAGCTCCCCCATGTATTATTTATTCATTTGTGCAATGCTCATTCATTTTTCTGTGGAGCCTTAATATGACTTCATCGCTGTTATCTGTCTCGAAGGGATGGATCGTCATCTGTTTAACTTGCGTTGGACGATACCTTGTACGCTACCACATGCAGATGGGCATCAAACATGTACTTTAGTGAGTGTTATAATTATATTATAAACACTACATAGATTTTAATTTATCTTTGCACTTCAACAGCCCCCATTTGTCATACCCTCTGCAAATCTCCAATCTACTAAAAAATTGAACTCCTTTCCTTCTGTCATCTTGAGTTACATGCTGCTTTTGTATCTCTCTCCAGGTGTACCAGGAAGGAGCGATGCGAGAGATCCAGGGAGCCTCGCAGATTTGCCTCAGAGATGAAACAGTGTGTCCGTCTGACAGTGCATCCCAATAACATCTCTGTTTCACAGTATAATGTCCTGGTAAGGAAGGACTGAGGAGCTTGCAGGAGGGAATCTCAAGAGCTTTTCTCAAGATCTCTGTCTTCCAAGAGAAACCAGGGCACATAGTGACTTCTGAAAGGCTTAATACTGAATATGACCACCAAGCAACAAGACCTGCTCTTAGCCAAACTGTTCTTTCCCAATGTGTTGAATAATTTGTTAAAAAAAAAAACACCTTTGTTGACCGACTGAATGGATGAATGTTGAATAGAAGCAGTTATCTAGAATATGGTCTAGAGTCTTCAGGGGAAAACTGAAGAATGAATGACCATGCTGTACTAAGGGAGTCACCAAAATTCTCATTAAACCTGGAAGAGTAGTCGCCCATTTAATGAATACAGTAATAGGAGATGGAGGAGAAGGTAGTGATTTAATAGGGATGGGGAAGGATGGGAAAGTCAAAATTACTTCATCCATTCTTTGCTCATTTTTTTGAAAATTGGGATTCTTTATTGGGGTTCCAATTGCCAAAGATTAAATCCTATTCTATAGGTTCTAGATTCTTAACACAGCTGCTTTATCCCTTTTTGCCCTATTTATACTTCATTCATTGATTTTTCCCCCATTCCATCTTTTTTCTTCTTCTTCTCTCTTTTCTTTTTTCTCTTGTTTCCTTCCTTCCTTTCATCCATTTTTATCTTTCTTCTCTTCTTTTCCCCCTATGTGTTTTCCACTTTCCTTTTTACCTTCTATTTTTTTAATTTCTGTTTTCTATTCCCCCCTTTCTCTTTTTACCTCTCCTCTCTTTATTTTATTTTGCTCTTTTCTTATCTCTTCCTATCCCCTCTGAATTTACAGCTGGTCTTGGAGACCTATAATGTCCCAGAACTGTCAGCTGGTGTCAATTGTACCTTTGAAGACCTATCTGAAATGGATGGCCTAGTGGTGGGCAACCAGATTCAGTGCTACTCCCCTGCAGCTAAGGAAGTGCCTCAGATCATCACTGAGAATGGTAAGTGACCTCTAATAGGGTTTCCATCTATGTGTGCTATTCCTTCCCATCAAGGGCTAACAGGAGAACCTGGGGTCCTTCTTTTTCTTTCCCAAGTTAGATGGAAATGGAAGCCAGTAAAGGGAGCCTGAGATGATAGTTGTAGTAAGAGAGAAAAAGATGTCCTTCTGTCATTTTGAATCTGAGTCTGAGCCCCTCTCTACCTTTGGCCTTTCTTTTATAGCCAGGAACAGAGCTTGTGGCTGAGGGAGTAGAGTTAGAAGGGGGAAACAAGCTGGGAAATGACTCTAGGATATAATCTGGAGTAAAGAGCAGAATCAAGAGCTGGAAAAGTCATGGCAAATGGCAGCCTGAAGATAGGGCTAAGACTTTGGGGCTTGGTCCTGGTATTAGCTTTTTTCACTTTCTCTCTGCACCAGTGGGCATCTGCTCTCAGGATTCCCCCCCCCCCGCCCCTGCCACTCCATTCCTTTCCAGAGCTCTGTCACTGATACCAACTGCCCTAGCAATGGAGCTGAAAAGGGGGAAGAGAAGGCCGTAAAGAGAGCATCTCTCAGAGCTGGCAATGGACAGAACTGGCTTTGGGAAAATTAATTCCATGTTGTCCCTCCCATTTAGGCTTGTCAAATTTCCTTTATGCTGATTGATTAATGAGGCTCTCAGGAAAGGAAGAGAATTCAGGGGTTGAGGGGGTGGCAGGGCCCAAGGGTCACTTCTGTGAATTAAACATAGGTTCCACCTCTGACAATGACACCAGATGATGTTTTCCTATGATTCCTGTTCCAGACAGAACCCTCAATCTGGTAATGTTAGGAGGAGATGGTGGGAAAGGATCTATATTTATAGGTCTGTTTTGTGTATATATATATATATGTGGCTATGAAGTCAAGCAAGTATAAAAAATACTTTTTTCTTACTTTTAGTAGAGTATACCTACTAAAGTTCTATTCTGATGCTTCATCATGAGACAGATTTCTCAAAAAGCTATGACTATAATACGTACCATGGATTTTATACTGTGGGATAGCGAAGAGAACTTTGGCTCTCCAGTCAGAGGACCTGGGTTCAAATTCCATTAATGCTATTTAATAACTGTATGACCTTAGACAAGGCTTACCTTATAGACCCATTTTCAAAGTAATTAAATAATTAATGGAAATGCTCAATTTTAGTTGGGAGTTAATAAAAATGTATTATTACTATATTATATAAAATATACATTACATTATATCTAATTAATATACCCCCTGAAATCTATTCCTGGACCCAATGGGGATCTGTGGACCCTATGTTAAGAACCCTTTATTATAGAGGAAGGAACATTTGCTTTAGTGAAGGGAGTGATCATACTGACAAAACCACCAAATATTGACATATTAGGGTATTTTGAAGTTTGTCATGGCTGCTGTGAGATTGTGCAGCTTAATCCTCGGGATCTATGTCTAAGTGAATTAGATGTATCCGTGTGTGTGTGTGTGTGTGTGTGTGTGTGTGTGTGTGTGTGAAATCTTTTGTACATCTATAGTTATTGTGTATGTATTTATAATGCAACAATATATAGATAGACTTGTGTGTGTGGTTGTATTTCTTTGTACCCACAGAAGGGGAAAACAAGAGATTTAGCTCATGTAGAATCACAGAAAATGATTAAATAAAAATAGAAATGGAGTTTTGAAACTGTCCACAGGAAGATCATTACCTCCAGAATGAATGAAAGAATATGTTGTATAAATGGCCCAATAATGATCCAACCTTTATAGGGTATATTCCCTGGGACCTCTATCAATCATGATAGAACCTAGCTTCAGAATAAACCTATATTTTTGGACCAAGGTTGGTTTAAAGATCCCCAGCCTTCCTGTCTTAATCCTGGCTGACTCTTTCTTTCCCAGGGGATCATCATATTGTCCAGCTGCAGCTCAAGTCTAAGGAGACAGGCATGACCTTTGCCAGCACCAGTTTTGTCTTCTACAACTGTAGTGTCCACAATTCGTAAGTTATTCCTCATTACTTCCGACTTCATTTTCTCTTCCTTTTGTGGGGATTGAAGAGGGGAAAGGAGGAAAGAGAGAGGACCAAGCAAAAAGATCCATCCCCTATTATGGGAGAAGATAAGAATGGTGTTCTAAATCAGAGACTTCTGGGAAATATTGAGTTAAGAGAGGTCCCCATCAACTGGCTTGCACAAGTCCCAAGATAGAAACATAGAAAACGAGAAGTAATTGAATGAGAATCTCTAAGAAGTAGGACCATAGGAGGTCAGGGCTTGCCTAGCATGACCTTCCTACTTGCTCTTCAGATATAGATGTGGAAGGCATCCTAGTTCAGTGGAAAATGGGTGTCTACGGCCACAGGTTTGAATCTCTACTCTATCTCTGACTATGTGACCCTAGGCAAGTCAGTTAGCCTTGAAGGAGAAGAAATTCCTCTTTTGTAAGATGAGGGAGTTAGAGTGGACAGCATTGATATATTTCTTCTTCATATCTATTACTCTCAGAGTGCAGTGGTGAATAGGTGATAGACCTGGTAAGGGGAGCTTTCTGTTCTTATAAAACCCAAACAATAGCATTAGCTAGAATGTAAGAAGCTTTCTTTTGGGTTTAAAGGGTCCTACTGATGTCCTTCTCTTCTTTTTTTCTCTTTTGTATCCACGTCCAGGTGCCTGTCCTGTGTGGAGAGTCCCTATCGTTGTCACTGGTGCAAATACCGCCATGTCTGTACCCATGACCCCCAGACCTGCTCCTTCCAGGAGGGTCGAGTGAAGCTTCCTGAGGTAGGGCTCCTCCAGGTACCACTAGGAGTAGGGTATCACAGGAAAGCAAGAGGAAGCAAGCAAAACAAAGTCTTCAGGGCTTTGCCTCTTCCCGAGCATCAATGACCAATCAGTTCTGAGATGATGATTCCCCATGACCTGGTTCTCCCTGAGCATCAATGACCAATCACTTCTGAGATGATGATTCCCCATGAGCGGGTGCAGAAGAATCAAAAAAACCAAACACACACTGTTCTGCTCTACAGCCAGTCTGGTTCTTCTTCCAGTTTGGGGAGGTTCCATTTCCACTCTAGCTTAGAACAAAACTGATAGATTGAGTCCCAACATTATGGCCCTCCTGGGGCACCAGTGAGCTTCAGAATCACTCCAGAGAACTGTGTTCATTCTCTACAAAGTTCGGGGGGGAGGAAAGGAACAAGAAGTACAAAGTACAATTATGAAGGCTGTAACTATGTACATAGTCCAACAAAGTTTATAATTTAATCTTTAGGCGCCAGCCTAAATTGAATTGAAAAGAAGAACAATGGGGCTGGTGGTTACTGTCCCCATCACCCTTCAACAACCTCCCCACTGCTTCTCCAGGCTGCCATGATTATGATCAGAGGTGACAGGAACAAGGGGAAGGGATAAGTGCCATGTGTACAAGTTCTGTATTTTCTCTAGCAGCCCCAACAGTTGTGGACTCAACTGGAGGGAAGCCTGAGCTTCCTAGGACATATAGCAAGGAAGCAGCTGGACCTAGCCCAGTTTGCTCTGGAACTACCATAAGATAAAAGTCAAATCTAACTATTTTTAAGGGAGTGGGGAGTGAAACATGATCTCTCTGTGGCAAATATCTCTCCTAGCTGTAATTTGTCTTATGTTATTCATCCATCCATCCATCTAGGATTTATTGAGCACTTGATAGCACTGTACTAAGCTCTGGTGATTCAGAGATAAAGAATGATAGTCCCTGATTTTCCAAGAGCTTACCTTCTCTTTTAGAGGGGATGGGTGGAGATCCATGCACACAAGGAAATGGGTGGTTGTATTGATGATGCTGACATCCTCGGCATAGCCAAGGACAACCCCCGATTCGCAGGGGATGCTGCCTGGGGTGGAAAGAGCTCTTCCAGCCTCCTCCTCTTCTTCAGACACCCCCTCCCTGCTCCTAGGGACTGGCCAAATGACTGACATAGAGGGTAACCTCTTCTGCCCCAAGGAGGTCTAGGTACCATAAAGGAAGCTGAGAGGTTGGAGCCTCCCACACAGGAGTCTTCATCCTGCAGTCCCTTCAAAGTTCCCATGGAGGTGAAGCTCTCAGGGCTTCTCTTCCACAAATTCAAAGGATGGGAATGGTGATTCTGCTGGAATCAAAGGCAGGGCAAAATTTCCCTAGGGATGAGTAAGGCAAGGAGGTGACTGAGAGACGTCTGCCCTATAACAACAGGTATCCATTTCTACTGACAACCTCATTTTAAAAGCACTAACCAGAACAGTTCTATGTGATGGGGCAAAGGAGAGATCCAAAGAATTATCTCTAAGGAAGATTTGAGAAAGATGAGAATACTTTTATCTGATGGGGGTGGGGGAGTGGTCAAGGAAGGCTCCCTAAAGGAGGGTATATTTCAGAATTAAGATGAAGCAGGCATATACTATACACTTTTATATGTGTGTGTTTATATATATATGTGTGTGTATGTATGTATATATGTGTGTATATATTTATATGTATGTATATAAATATATGTTCATATATCATATATATATGCTATTACATATTATATACTATATTCTGTGTTTATATATATATATATATATGTATATATATATATATATATACAGAGATAAAGAGAGGAGGGAGGGAGGAAGAGAGAGAAAGAGAGAGACTTATAAATAAAAAATAAAGAGAGAAGGGAAAGAAAGAATGTGATAGAAGAGGAAGAAGCTGAAACAGGTGAGAGAAAAGAGATTTGATGAGAGTTGTATAGCCATTTCTAAGTCTCCCTATTTCTTCCCATTTTACTTTTTTTCAAACCAGATTTCAGGCAGTAACCTTTGATGGATTTTCAATGGTAGTACTGAAAAATTCTATACATTGTTTTCTGCTTAGTCTAAATGTTCCTACAAGGTAAAGACTCAGAGTGAGATAAAATCAAATCAAAGTATCACAGATGTAGAGCTGGAAAGGACCTTCAAACTCACATAGGTCAACTCCCTCATTTCAAGAGAGAGGATACGAAGTCCAGGGGGTGAGTTGATTTGCTTCCAGTCACAAGGACTAAGTACTGGAACAGAAATTTGAAACAGAGACCTAAGAGCCAGAGCTCTTCCTTTGAAAGCTCTTCAAAAATGTTGAAGTTGTTTTATAAATATAAAGCACTATTATTTATTTATTATAGTGGTCTATACCACTCAGAGCATCTGGTAAAGTACTTTGCCTAGTATAGCTGCTTATTCAAAAATAGCCTGCTGAAAACAAATCATTTTTTTTAATTAATCCCAGCTGAATTCACTGTGTGAAATAGTATGGCGATGCTCTAAAAACATCCCTGAAGTCAGAGCCCATTAACAAAGCTAGACTCCTTCCCTTCACTTTCCAGGCAGGATTCAGATTATACCCTCCTATGGAGGGGGTGTAGGCTAGTCCATCATCCCAAACACAACCATCCCTGGGAATGACCGCCCTATCCCGATACTAGAAGGAAAGAAGCTGAGAGAGAGAAGGAGCCAGTGAACATCCCTGAAAAGCCAGCTGGAGTGAAACATATCCTTTCCCCGCTCTGAACCTGCTATACTACAGGAGCATCTATAAGAGTTTGCTGCAGCCAGACAGTGAGGAAAGCCAGAGGCTTGTTCCTTTGTCTTAGCCCTGGATGGGACAGGGGAGGGATGGGTACTTTAATTATGATTCCCCATCAGGCTCTACTCAGGCAAAGAAGTGGAGGGTTAGAATCGAAGTTCATTCAAAGAAAGTAGGGAATTTCAAAGGATGATTGGTGATTCATTCATTCAGCAACGAACCAACATTTATTGAATACCTGTTATTAATAGGTGACATTTATGTAGTCAAGCAATATTGGCTGAGATGATAATGAGCTGCATTTCTATGGGACTGTAGGGCTCCCTAAATGCTTATGTCCAGGTAAATAGAGCAAGTATTATTGCCCAGTCTTGTAGATGGGTAAACTGAAGCTCTGAGAGAGTGCGCGATTTGCCAAAAGTCACCAAGGGGGAAAAGTTGGGTCTTGAACCCAATTCTTCTACCTCCTCATTCCAGACCTCTTTTAATTATAACAAGATGTTTCTCTCTCTGTCAGCCACCATGCTAGGAACCAAGGAGGTCACAAAGACAGATGATGCCGTACTTTGATGTTAAGCTTATAATATATCAAAGGAGATAAAACAGACATAAATAACCATGGATAGTATGTGGCAAGTGCTGAAAGAGTGATAAAATCAGCATTGTAGGAGTTCAAAGGTGAATGCTCATTTCTGCCTTTCCAGCTGGAACTTGAAGAAATAGAAGATTTCAATAAATAGAAATGGAGGATGTGTTTTGTAGTAGAGAAAGGGATGATAAGCAGATAGGCAGAGAGGGAATCATTTCAGGTAGAGGATATAGCTGAGCGAAAGTATTGAGTCAGGAAAAGGCTAGATTTGTTCAATGTCGATCGGTCCAGTATGTATTTAGGAACACAACACCTTGCACCATTGTTTCCTTTTCCACCAAATCTGTTAAAGCCGGATTACAATGAGAAATGCACTTTTTGCTTTCTCAGTAATCATTCTGAAGATCCCAGGGAGTGGAGATGGAAAGAGAAAGTCTGTTATAGAAACAAAAAAATTAGAAAAATAAGTGTTTTTAAGGCATCTTGCCCGCCCCCCTTTTTTTTAAAGGAAGGAGTAAAGAGATTGCCTTTTAAAATCCGAGTATGTAGGGATAGGGATAGGGTGGGAGTAGGTGGGAGGCCTGTAGAAAACTAAATATGAATTCTTATATGTAAAAGTCTATTCTAAGATTCCATTGGATTCAAAGAGGAAACAAAAAACAAAA
The DNA here is from genome assembly GCF_902635505.1 of Sarcophilus harrisii. Taxonomy (NCBI): domain Eukaryota; kingdom Metazoa; phylum Chordata; class Mammalia; order Dasyuromorphia; family Dasyuridae; genus Sarcophilus; species Sarcophilus harrisii. The sequence goes on along the minus strand of NC_045430.1, from coordinate 180,483,328 downwards.
CAAAAAAAAACCATCAAAAATGAACTTAAACTCTGTAGGAAAACTCTGGTTGGATAACACATTAGATTCTTGATTGCTGGGTGGTAGGGATTCAAAATGAGTCTGGTTAACAAGAGGTCACAGAATCTCTTGTAGTCCAGTACCTAACATCTTTTTAATATTGCTTAGGTGCTATATTGTGATAGGGACTGGAGAATAAGCTAAGTGGCTTGTGAAGGTCCTCTCTGGTATTAGCACTCCAGACATGAATACTTGACTAGGCTTTGAGACTGTTTAGTTCCCCAAAGAGAAAAACATTGCTAGAACAGAGATAAAGGGACACTTAAAAAAGAATATATCTAACAGAAGGTATTGTACATAGAACAGAATATTCAAGTAACAAAATGGAGGGAATAATAAATGGAGAAGATGAGAGAGAAATAATTGAATTATCTACAGGATTTCAAAGACTCCCCGAGTATTTAATTATCTTGAAAGAGATTTTCATCTTTCTGCTTTTATCTCCTTGTTTTTTCCTCTTTTTTCTAGTTGTTAAAGATGTATTTGTGTGTGTTTTAAAAAAATAAGAGAAAATACATAATTGTAGGGGGTGGAATGTGTGTATATACACACATATATATGTTGATATGTGTGTATGTCAACACCTACCAAGTGCCCGGCACTGTGCTAAGTATATATATGTATATATATGTGTGTCAAGCATTTATTATACACCTACTATACATCAGGCATTCTGCATATGTGTGCATATAAAATGTGCACCTATTTCTATTGCATGTTTTTAAAATTAGGGGAAAATAAATAAATGTGTGTATATATTTCAACAAATATTAAACACCTACTACATGCTAGGTACTGTGCTAACAGCATATATATAGTACACATATAGATCTATACACATGTGTATATAACATGCATATATACATATAGTAGAGTGTGCATATATAGAAATTCTCACATATGTATATGCAACCTTTTTGAAGATCTGGCTGCAGATACATGTACACATATAAGGATAACACAAAGGAAAGTGGGAGGTTTGCACCTGATAATTTAAGGTCAGAGGAGAGGAGAGAGAGAAAAGGGAAAAGAATCTACTTCTGCTTCTTAAACTTTGGGCAGATACACCAGGGATTCCTCTGGAATAGTAGCATCTTCTAAGGCTTAGAGAGAAAGGAGCATGAAATCTGTGTCAGTATCTGACAGGGAGTAGCTGCTAGAAATTCTCTGTGTCTTAGAGAAGACTGGCTATTAGAAACCCCCAGAAGGATATTGGGGGAAAACAGGAGAAAAAACCTAGACAGGAGAAAATGATATGAGAGAAGAGCCCATTTTTCCCTCTAAATCTTTCCAGCTGGTCTTGTGTTCTTATTGTCAAGTCTCAGAGCTCACAGTGCAGTAAGAGGTTCCAGAATAACTGGGAGTCATATCAATACCTTCATTATCACTCCTGGCTTTAGCTAGTTTTGATTCCTTTTCTTCTAGAATATTAGTTTATCCAAAGAATTACGATTTTGTGGTGCGTTTCCTGGAAGGGATTTGTACATTGTAAGTCTACCTTGTGTTCTATTTCACACCAGGATGCTTTGCTCTGGTTTTGTAAAACAGGAAAACAATTTGTTGTGTACATGTTAGATGGGGTAGGGTATCTGGCACAGGAAACATTTAAAATTCTAGATGTAGGGGTGGAAGGGGTTATCAGAAGCCATTCAGTTCAAGCCCCTCATTTTACAGATGAGGCAATGAAGACTCAGAGACATTAAATGACTTGCCCAAGGATTTGAATTAAGAGTCAGTGTATCCCACTGTTCTCAGCTGACCACTTCTACATAAATAATCATGTACTATAACTTGTTCAGCCATTTCCCAATTGATGAGTATGTCCTTTCAATTTCCAATTCTTTCCTTCTACAAAAGTATGGGTATATACATACATATATAGATGTATGTATTATATCCTTTTCCCTTTTCTTTGTGCTCCTTGGGATATAGATTTAGTACTGATATTGCTGTACTAAAGGGGATGTTTTATAGACTTTTGGAGATAGTTCCAAATTGTCCTCCAGAATGGTTGGACCAGCTCACCATTCCATCAATGGTAAAAATTCTACTCAGTTTCTTGGGACACGCTGTATAAATGTCAGTTGCTGTTGCTATTTGTTATAGTTCTTATTAGCAAGATCCAATCCCCTTCAGCTGAGCAGGGTGTAAAGTGACAGGATTACTGTTATATTCTTGGACTAGATCAGTCTACACTTGGGGGAGATAGAAATGTGATGAGCGAATACAAAGAAGGGACCATTGAGATTGAGGGACATTGCAGGCATATGGAAGGCAGAATGATAATAAATAAAAGTGTTGGATTTTGAGTCAAAAGACTAGAATTTGAATCCTGGTGCTTTTGTGTCCTTGAACAAGTTATATTATCTCTGTAGGCTTCAGTTTCATTATCTTTAAAATGAAGAGGTAGGATGATCTGCTTACTCTCCTTTCTTCCAGCTCTGAACTTAGGATCTTTTGATCCCTTCTTTCATCATGGGGTATCTTGAAGTGTTACCACTTTTGTCTAGAGTTATATCCAATGGGTTTCCCAAAAAAGGAGAAGTAAATATAATGAAGCCATATTCCAGATCCAGTCCATAGCCACCCATCTGAATTGTTCTGGCTGATTTCCTCCATTTCCCATCCCCAGGGGAAGCTGCTCTCTGGGCATGGGGCATACATAGCACCCTGGACAGAGTTTAGACCAACCCTGCTAGACATCAGAAGAGGCTCGTGGCTCATCAGTTATATGAATGGTCTATAGGTTTTAATTTCCTTCTAATTCCAAGGGAAAGGGATCCAGACAGAAACCTTTTATTAGCCATAAATATTGCTGTCAGGTGTCCTTTCATCTGGACCGTGCTTTCTTGCAGCCCCTGCAAGGTTTTCATCTTTGTGTCTTCCACTTTCAACACTGGCTTTGTTGACAGCCACAAGAGACGTGAAATTATCTCTTTTTTTCCCCCTGCATAAAGAATACATTCAGGTGGAGTTATTGGTCCAGAACAGAGGACTGCTTGATCATTGTTGTTACTATATTAATGATAATTATTCTGGCATAATTATGCTTATTATAAATAGAATGTTCAATAACATATGCCGGTTATCGTAACTGTATTCCAAATTACAAGTGATTTTGTTATGACTGATGATGAAATTGTAATAAGAAGTAATTTGACTTCAGCACCAGAAGCTCTGAGGTAGAGGAAAATGGATAAAGTTAGAAAAGATCTTTACTCAAGGCTGGGGAGTGGTATACCAATCTAGATTGACCAGATTGACAGAAATGTCACACACACTTGTGGGAAAGAAATAGAGGAGAGAGAAAAAGCAGAGAGACCATGATCCAGTGGTGACAAGCCATGATCAAGATGTTCTCCCAATTTTATCAGTAAGGGAAATCCAAACTCAGGATAAAAGGCAGAAACAAGAATAATCTTCTTTCTTTGAGAAGAAGCATAATATGGTAGGAAACATGTAAATGTGCTCAATTCAGAATCCTGATTCTGACATTGACTAGCACTGGGATCATGAGTAAATCATGGATTCTCTTTGACTTTTAATTTCTTCATCTATAGAATGAGTATTATAGTTATACTACTTACTCCTTGCTTTTACTGTTAGAAAAATAATTTTTTAGCCTTAATGCACTATAGAAATATGAATTGTTGCTGTTATTACAGCTCTTGGTCAACTTCTCCCTCTGTGCCATCTAGGATCCCCCTCCTTTGACCCACTTCCCACAGAACAACATCTTAGGGGTGAAGTCCAAACTTCAAAGGGCTTTGGTCTATTCAGATTTGTCTCTCATAACACAAGTCAGTGATGGAGAGCTTCCCTGGAACTCAGAATAATAATAATAATAATAGTATTGGAGTCCTGAAAAGAACTGTGATTAAATCAGCATAGACAGCTCCTGGTATGGTAACCTCCTCTGCTGAACATCTATCCTATCTATGTTGAATAGAAAAGTCCTGGGGAACTTGAGATACATAGGGATTAAGGATTCACCCAGGATAATAGAAATGGTTCCCGAAGATTTAAATTTATATCTTCTTGACCATAGTCTACAAATGTGGTTTATGGGGTTGGAATAGTCATGGACTCATAACTCTGAAACTAAAGGAGATCTGGTCATGTTTGTTGGAGGAAGTTCTGTACTAGGAGCTTGTTATTGTTCAGTTGTTTCAGTGGTTTCTGCCTCTTCATGACCTCATTTAGGGTTTTCTTGTGAGAGACTAGAGTTATTTGCCATTTTTTTCTCCAGTTCATTTTTATAGATGGGAAACTAAGGCAAACAGAGTTAGATGACTTGCCCAGTGTCACACAGCTAGTAATTGTCTGAGATCAGATTTGAATTCAGGAAAATGAGTCTTCCTGACTCGAGGTCTGGTGCCCTATCCACTGTGCCATCCATCTACCCTATATTAGGAGTATCCTATGTTAATGAATTTTAAGCAATGTTATGTAATAATTATAATGGTGATTTCTAGCATTTATATAGCCCTTTAGGGCTTATAAAGTGCTTTACAAATATCTCATTTGATTGTCACAACAACCATAGGAGTCAGATATTATTATTTCCCTTTTCTAAGTGAGGAAACTGAGGCAGACAGAATAAGTGATTTGCCCACAGTTCCTTAGCTAGTTAGTGTTGGACTCTACTTGTAAATCCATGTTTTTTGACACTATTCCTAGAGAAACTTCCCTAGAGAAAGAACAGCCAGAATATTCTTTTGGGCTGGGGAGTAGGAAGAGCATTTAAAGGGTCCTTTAAAAATATCAGAGATTAGTGTTTTTCATAAAAATTTTCAACAAATATTCTACAAGTGACCTCTTTAATCCATTATGATGTGGAACAAACATCCTTGTCTGAAAGTCCATCCTTTTATCTAACTAGAATCCCAAAAATTGTACCCTAAACCCCTTTCCTCTTATTTCCTTCTGAATAGAAATGAAGCACAGCTCTATGGTAATCATTTTTACACTGGTAGGTTATTTTTGAGCCCTCCTCCAGTTTTTCCTTCCCTGGACTAAATATAGCATATTTCTTTGTCTTTTCTACGAAGTACAGACCTTTTTTTAGATATGTTCATATTCATTTTCATAACATCCCTAAGAATGAGAGAAGGAAAAAGGAGAAAGATTGTCCTGGCCATTTATCAGAGAAAACAAGCTAGTGACTTGGTCAGACCTACATAGCCAATGACAGATCCACGGATAGAAGGCAGATAAGCTGGTTCCCTGGAACTGGGGTACAAGCCATACCTTGACCCATTCCTTCTTCAGGCTTCATGTATTCAAGGCTAAAGGGCTGGAGGCTTCAAGGAGCCCTGTGTCAAGTCAAACGGGTGCCCCAAATTCTTCCAAGTATTGCTTTAGCAACTTCTGTCTCCCTTTTTCTTTGCAGGTCCCCAAGCTTCCTTGTTCTTTCCAGATCCCCTTTCCTTTTCCTTCCCCTCACTGATTTTGTGGGATTTATTTTGGCTCCAGTGTTATCTCTAGTACAAGTGACTTGGTTTTTTTTTTTTGTGTGTGTGTGTGTGTGTGTGTGTGTGTGTGTGTGTGTGTTTGTTTTGCTTTATTAAGAGAGCGAGAAGTATAATTAGCCTGAGTCCATGCTGGCTTGGCCAGGAGTCTGCTAGTCAGTGACCCTCTTCTCTCTGAATTCTAGTCAATCAACTGTCTCAGATCAGGACCCCCCAGCTAATCGTGAAGATCAGAAGCGGGAAAAATAAAGTTCTAATTTAATTACATAAACTCTAAAAGTTCCCCTTCCTGCAACCTGGACAAATTCTACAAACTTTACTATGCTTCAAGAGACAGAAAGATAAGTCAAATATAACCCCTGTCCTAGGGTAGCTTCAAATCTAGCAGAGGAAATAAGAGAGGCACACAAACAAGTAGTAGTTAGAACATCATAAATGCCCAGAGAGGATCTGGATAGAGTTGGAAGAAGCTCTACAAGCCATTATAGCAAACCCTCCTCATGTTAGAGTCTGAGGGAGTGACTTCAGGAGCTGATAGAGCCCTGGCCCTTTCACTCCAGAACCAAGACTCCTTCCCTTGTTCCACAAGATGGCACAGCATACTAAAGTGTTTCCCAGGAAGGAGAAATTATCTAGGAATAGGAGATGAATATCTGCAGGTTCAGGGAAAGAGACTGAAAGGCTGTGACATTCTGAGTTAGATGTAAAATATGAAAAGGAGCTCATGAGGCAAAGCTTGTCTGAGAATTGGAAGGAATCATAGTTTGCATTCTGGAAGCAGAAGACAGAATGAACAGGGTCCAGTTGTTCAACCGACACGCATTTATTAAACACCTTCTGTGTTCCAGGCACTGTGCTAAATACTAGAAATAAAAATACAAAGAATGAAACAGTCCCTACTCTCAAAGAGCTTTTTGCTCTAACAGAGCATGACTATGGCCACATACAGAGGGAATATAAAGAGAATAAACACAAATAAAGACAAAAGAATTCAATACAAGCTTGTTTGGGAGGCAAGGAATTAATAGCTAAAAGATTAAGACAGAGTTTCTTTTTCTTTCTTTTTTTTTCCCAAGACAATTGGGGTTAAGTGACTTACAGCTTATAAGTGCTTCTAATGTAGGTCCTCTGGACTCTAGGGCAGTGTTCTATCCATTGCACCATCTAACTATCCCGAAGAAGGATTTCTTGCAGAAGACATCTTAAAGGGTTTCAGTGGTACAAATTAGAAAGAGTGTAGGAGATAGAAGGAAGCATTATATGAGACAGGGCTGGCTAAGTAGATTTGATCCAGATTAAGGAAAGCCTCAGATGCCAATATAAGGAGTTTCAACTTTATTTGGAGAGTAGTAGGGGAGCCATTGATTGCTTATAAACAGAAGAGATGTCTTTCAATGTTTATGAAAATTAATCTGATCGTGATTTGTAGGAGAATCAGAAAAAGTAGAAACTGGAAGTTGACAATCCAGACAAGAGTTAAGGAGGGACAGAAAAATGTTAGTGGCAAAATAACGAGAAGAAAAAGATGGATACAAGAGAAGAGTATAAGAATGCCCAGCAGTTAATGGAGTCCCTTAGAATTTCTCAGAGGGAACACCAGAAATCTAGGATTTGGCTGCTCCAGAAGCCCTATCTCTAACCTTGGTCCCTCACCCCCTCTTAAGGGGTGAAGGACAATCTATTATTCTCTTCAGGTATCCCGTTATTCTCTCTGGTCTCTCCAAGCTTCCTCTATCCCCATCAATCTCTTGAGCCTTCTTCCCATCACGCCCCTATAAGGTTATAGGCATTTCCCCTCTGTATTATTACTTGTGCTCTCTCTATAAACAGGCAGATCATAGATCACACTAATGGCATTATAAACTTGGGGAATGTGGAGGAAATATATGGGGTATTAAATTTTTTTGTCTCGAGGCATGATGGGACTGGGGAGGCAGGTGTAAATTTGGGAGGAGGTGTCTCCCAGAAGAACTGACACATCTTGGGAGATTGATGGAGCCCAAGATGTCTTTTGGAAGGAACCCCTCTCTCACTCATTTCCTCAGTCCCCCGCTAGAGCAACATGCCTCTCCCCTCCCTTTCATAGATCCCTCCAAGGCCTGTGCATTTGAAGTTAACTTTGATGTTACAAGGAGGAAAATTAGAGCAGTGGTCAGGTCACCACGTCAGAGGCTGTAAATCAGGAGGCTCTGGAGCTCAATAAGCCAGCCTGCTCCCCATCCCTGTCCCTGCCCCTCCGTCTCATGCTAGTACACGCTCTTGGAGTTGCAGTTCATCACAATCCGCTCATCTTTTTTTTATTTCAACTATTTAAGTGGACAGCATCCTCCCTTTCTTCAGTACCTTGTGGAATATCCCATTTATCTTACAATGTGCCTCCCCATCCTTGTACATACATACATAGACAAATACACCTCTAAAATTAATTTTCAACAGCTCTAAATTTTATATCTTATAGGTGCATAATCATTTTCAAGTCGCTCCCTTTATAAAATGAAGCCTCCTTGTAGCCCTAATATTTAGCACCCTGACTACATAGAAAGCATTTGGCAGCTGTTTGCGGAGTGACACAGGGTTATGCAGTGATTGGAGTCCTGGAGCCAGGTTCAAATCTTGTCTCAGTCTCTTTATAGCTGTGTGGCTCTGGGCACTCCCTCTGCCTTGTTTCCTCTTCTATAAAATGACCATAACAGTAGCCTCTCAAGGGAGATAGCTGTTGTAAGGATCAGATGAAATAATACATGGAGAACACTTCCTAACCCTTAAAGTCTATACAAGTGCTACCTGTTATACTAATTTTAGAGGCCCATGAATCTATGATCCTTCTCTGGACCTCAGTTTCCATATTTGTAAAACAAGAACAGTCTAGTTCAGGGAATCTTTACCTTTTTTGTCATGGATCCCTTTGGTAGTTTGATGAAGCCCATATATATGGAGCCCTTTCCATCCTTTGTTTTTGTGTGTGAGGTAATGGGGATTTAGTGATTTGCTGTGATCACACAGTGTTAAAAGTCTGAGTCTGAATTTGAACTCAGATCCTTCTGACTCCAAGGCCAGTGCTCTATCTATGTATGGTACCATCTAATTGCCCTTGGGGAGCCTTTTTCAAAGCAAACAATGGTTGGTTGTTTATCTCTGAAGGAAATGCGACATCTCAGCATTTAGTGAAAATATTTTTTTTTTTCTGATCCAAAGTCTTAATTCCCCTGAAATCTATCTACAAATTCCAAAGATTGCCAGTTAAAAAATCTCTGGCCTACATGACTTCCAATATCTTTTCCAAATATAAATCTTTTTCTGTAAGGATGATCTCTCTGAAGTTTCTATCTGGATGGGCATTTGTGGGTTTAAATCAATTCTGAAATGTGTGGGATTGGACAGTCCACTTCCCCTCCAAGTCTCACTCCCACAGCACCCAGTTCTTGCCAAAGTCCCTTTTAAGATAACTCTATTCTCTGCCCTGAAGGAACCCGTGTCCTAAAGAATAGCTTAGATAACCTAAACTTCTCCAGAGTGGGAGGAACATAAGTCTTAGCTGAATGCTTGGAAGCTTCTAAGGGGACAATTCAGAGAGATGTATTCTGATGACAAAGAAGTCTTATTTCTGTGCTTATTATCATTGGTACATAGACTGAGCCCCAGTATTATGCTATAAAAATAATAATAATCCTTTGGATTCCCAAAGTTTGTTGTACTTCTTAAAACCCTTTTCTACCCATATTCCCTGATCCCCACAGTAATATAAAAAAGTGGGCAGGGTAGGCATTTTCCTTCACAGTTTACAAATGAGGAAACTGGTAAGAGAGGTTGAATAATTTGTTCAAAGACTAGAACCTGGGTCTCAACTCCTGGTTCAATATTCTATCTATGTATTATTTTGCCTTTGAATAAAAGTATATTAAAATATGGCGAGATTCCTTTGGGATGGCTCCAAACCACTGGGCTGCAGAAAATAGTCGATTTAAGTAGCAGCTTGAACTTTTACCAATGTATTTTAAAAAGCCAGAAAATGGGAAGGAAGCTGGTGTTTTCCTGGATCTAACCAGCTTATACTTAGTGGGGAGAGAAAGGATATTGTGAAAAATCAATGGAGTGGATGGAGGGAATAATAAATATCATTATTATTACAATAGCATCTGATATGATAGCTGCCTAAATTCTTCATGACTGAAAGCCAGAAATCAGTGCAAAAACTTTAAGACAAAATAAGAGCATTTTTTTAGAGGAAGAGGGACAGAATGGAACTTGAGTTTAATGACCCTGTTCCATTTGGATTTGGAGAACTCAAGGTAGACTGAGGGAGATGTTAGGATCACAAATTTACAGCTGGATGGCACTTCAAAGGTCAATTAATCCAATTCCTCCATTTTATAAATATAATACATTTATAGTATATAAATATTAGTTATATACACACACACACACACACACACACACACATATATATACACACACACACACACTCTTAGTCTTCTAGGACTCACAGCAGGTCATATAGAAAGTAAATGTGAAAGGTAGAATTGAAACCCATGTCTTTGTTCTAATTCCAAACTAATCCTCAGCAAGAGGGACATAAAAAATGATAGGAAAGACTATAAAGACAGGATATGGGAGGCTGAGACAAAATGTCAAGGCTCAGAAACAATGTTTGGTGAAAGCAAGGCAGGGGAGGAAAACATTCTGAAAGAAAATGGACAACCTGAAACATTAAGAGAATGGAAAAGTGGAAGCTGAAGGGCTTATTTTACAGATGAGGAAACTGAGGCAAAGAGGATTAAGTGGCTTGTCCAGGGTCACACAACTAATAAGCATCTGAGACCAGATTTAAACTCAGCAGAGTTCTATCCACTCAGCCAGCTAACTGCCCTGCAGAAGTGGATGACAAAAGATCAGTTCCTGTGGAAGCCCATCAGGCTTGCTTGTACATGGCTTTGATCCTGAAGATTCAGAGTGGGACAGGTTCAGAATCTGGGAAGATGGGGTGGCTGGGTGATGGAAACGGCCTCTTCGTGCCTTATTGCCTTAGAAGAGGTTGCCATTTTACATTTCAATTAAGAGGTGCACAGGGGTCAATCTACAGCACCAGCAGAAGAGAATCTACCCAGTCCAGCCTCTACCACATCAATTATTATTAATGAACTTCCTCTCAGAGCAGCCAACCTTTTTATATGCAAACTAAGCCTTTATGGGGCCAGTGGCAATCAGGGCTCATTAATGGACTCATCTTAAGTCATGGAAGGATGTAATGGAAGGTGAGAGGAGAAATGGAGGCTTACATATCTCTCCTGAGGGTTTGCTTCTCCACCTCTTCTGGATTGTATCCAGCTAAGCCCCCCGGGGCTCAGGGGCCAGCCCACCATGAGCTTAACAGCTTCCCAGACTCAGCAAGTTCTTCCCTCGGGTGAGAAAAGTCCACCCTTACCTCACTTTGTTGAAGATTTGCCACCCTCTGGAAATGTGCTTCCTAGGTCAAAGAGCATTATATAGTAATGGTATTGCCTAATTCTCCAAAGTTAGAGTCAGAATTCCTGATGACCTTGAACTATATACTTCAGTTTCTCTTCTGTGAAACATGGTAGAATCCAATGGGCCTCAGAGAAAGAACTCTGGGTGATGACTAAAAACCATTACATTGAATTCCCAATCCCTATATTTATGCCCACCTGCATTTTTGATTTCCTTCACAAGCTAATTGTACAATATTTCAGAGTCTGATTCTTTTTGTACAGCAAAATAACAGTTTGGTCATGTATATTTATTGTGTATCTAATTTATATTTTAATATATTTAACATCTACTAGTCATCCTGCCATCTGTGGGAGGGGGTGGGGGGTAAAGAGGTGAAAAATTGGAACAAGAGGCTTGGCAATTGTTAATGCTGTAAAGTTACCCATACATATAACCTGAAAATAAAAGGCTATTAAAAAATAAATAAATAAAAATAAATTAAAAAAAAAAAAAAGAATCCAATGGGCCTGCCAATGGACTCTTAGAAAACAGCTCCACATATTTGATGCTTCCCTCCTTCCTCCCTCATTCCTTTTCTCTTTTCCTTCCTTCCTTCCTTCCTTCCTTCCTTCCTTCCTTCCTTCCTTCCTTCCTTCCTTCCTCTCTCTCTTTCCTTCCTTCTTCTCTTCCTTCCTTTACTATCTCCTTTCATTCTTTCCTGCCTTCTCTCTTCTCTTTCTTTCCTTTCTTGCCTTCCTTCCTTCTATTCTTCCATTTCCCTCTCTTGCTATTTCAAATTCAATATGTTCAATTTGCATCATCTTTCCTACACAATATTTGCTTTATGACCTGATTCCTTCATTTCTGCTAGTATTCCCATTACTTTCTTGGTCAGCCATGCTCAAAACTAATATTCGTTGTTGATTCCTTCGTTTTTCTAACTTCCCGTCCCCACATACACAGCAATCAAATGCCAAATTCTTTTAGTTTTTTCCTTTTGCGTTTTCATTGCCCTTTCTCTAATTCAGGCCCTCATTAGCTTTCCCTGGGCTGAAACAGCCTCCTACCTGTCTTTGCCAGCCCCAGGCTTCCCTTGCACCTCCAACATCATCCTCCACATTACAGAAAGATTAACCTTCTTCTTAATACACAGCTATGATCATCATACTCCATGGCTCACAACCCTTCAATGACTCTCCATTGCCTACTAAAGTCAGTGAAAGAGACTGGCAGCCAAAGCATCCCACAAAGTGGCCCCAAACTCCTATTCAAGTCCTCTTTCTCCTTCAGGTACTTTATTCTGAAGCCAAATTGGAATCCACTCTTTTCTGTCTGTCTACCAGCTGTCCTCTGTGCCCTCTCTCCCTATTATCTTCCATCGATTGAAATCCTACCTGCCCTTCAAGACTCAGCTCAGATATCGCCTCTTCCAAGAAGCTGTCCATGGTCCCTTGTCCATGTCTCTAGCAAAGTAATTCCCTGTTCCCACAAACCATTATAGTAAACATGGTGACTAGTGATGGAGTGGGAATGAGGGGGAAGACGGGCATGGACAATGGGCATTACATTACACAGGGGCTAAATACTTCAGAAAAAATATTGCACAGAATGGACACACCTCTGTGTTTTTCAATAGCTCAGGTGCCATGGAGGGGCTGTTAGAATTCAAGACCGACAGACAGACAGAGACAGAGAGGCTGGCTTTACAACTGGAATGTTGGGGCTGAAGCCTTGTATGTAATCACCCCTCCCCCCTTTCTTTTCCTGCTGGTCTTTCCAGCTCCTGGGGCTCCTCTTTATCTCATCCTCGGATAATGGCATGTGCAGCCTGGAGGGATCAGACGTCTCAGAGGGGAGATTAGTTTAATGGAACTGTGGATCTCCCCCTTCAGCAAGCTTGCTCTGCTTGGTGGCTTGCAGATAGATCTCTCAGTTGGTGCACTTGTTCCTATGTATGTTCATGTTCTTTCTGCCACCCCTCTTCTCCTCCCCCCCTTCTTTATCTCTCTCTCTCTCTCTCTCTCTCTCCCTTTCCCGGTCTCTCTTTCTCTATCTACTCCTTTCCTCTCCTCCTCTCCTTTCTCTTTTCCTCTCCTCTCCTCTTTTTTCTCCTTCCCTTCTTTTCCCCTCTCTTCCCCTCCCTCTTTTTTTCCATCTCCTTCTTTCCACCAAATCTACTTTTCCTCCTTACTTCTTCTATGCTTAGAAAAGCCAGAGAAGAATGAGAGCTGAAGGATAGCCCAGCATTTGTCCTTGGGGGTTTTTAACTTGAAGTCTATAAAATGTTTTGTTTGTTTTTATATTTTGATAGTTATATCTGAATACAATTGGGTTTCCTTTATCAGGAAATCAATAATGATATTTTAAGTACCTACTGTGTGCTGAGTCCAGTGCCAAGAGCTACTGATAGATACAAAACAAGATAACAGGGAGCTCCTGTTCCAGCAAAGCTCACAATCGAATGGAGAGGAGGACATGTTAATAACTACAAACAAGCCATGGGCAGGGTAAATTAGCAATAATCTAAAGAGGGAGTGCACTAGAATTGTGGAAGGCAAAAGTGGAGCTGGTATTTGTAGAAATTCTCTTTTATTTTATATCTTAAAAATATGATTCTGAGAAAGAATCCATACTGTCAAAGGGGTCCAAGCCACAAAAATGATTAAAAACTCCTAGTTTGGGTTCACCTTACAAGAAATGAGGAAAAATAGCACATTCTGGGACTGTTCCAGACACCCTTCTATACCTTTTACCTCTGCCAGCCTCTCACAATTGACTTTCTTCCTGACCTACCCTTTTGAGGGGAAGCAGAGAACAACCAGGAACTAGTGGTGGGTCTATGGGGAAATGGTAATTCTTCCCCCTGGCCTACATACCTGTCAAGTGTCTGAGCATCCTTAGGGATAAGACCCAATGTAAATAATTCTAAGTCTCTTAGGATTTTGATTGCTAATATGGCCAGGAGCCATCATTCTTGGTGTGCCTAGCAGAGAGCCCTGGAGGGTGGTAGTCTAGGGGACAGGACAAAATGGCATGGTGTGATTTATGCCCCTCAGATGTTATTCCAGCAAAGTTATTAAAATCCTCTCTCCTTCCAAAGCACCTTTACCTCCCCTGAGAAAAGAATGTGAGGCACATACGCATGCTCAGCAGAGCCCCAGGAATACTCATCTATTTTTCCAAAAAGGACTCTGAAATACAGGAAATGGAGTCTTTTTGGCCACTCATATCAACCCTTCACACTATATCCTGAAGTCCCCATATGGTTCACCCTTTATATCCTTGGCCAGGGCTTTATAAAGCATGGAATACCACACACAGTCTTACTCCATTCATCCCTGCAATCTCATCTTGTTCCCACCAAGTATGTGAGGAGATATGTGTGTATGAATATATCTATACATATGAATGTATGTATATATATGTATATATATATATATATATATATATATATATATATATATGAGAGAGACAGACAGACAGACAGAGAGACATGTATATCCAGAAAGGCATAAGATATGGTAGAATGAATACTTTCTCTGGAATCAGAGAACCTGGGTTCAAACCTTAACTCTACTGATTATTATCTCGATGACCGAGCCATGTCAGTTAATCATTTCTTTGGGCTTCACTTGCTTATCTGAAATGAGGGAGTCGAACCCACTGCAATCTTTGATATCTAAAGCTATGATCCTCTGATCTTAATATATGTATTTCCTCTTCCATCTTTCTCTTGCTCTGGTGCTCGCTCTCACTCTTGCTCTTTTTTGCTCTTTCTTTTTCTGTTTTTCTCTCTCTCCTGTTGTTTTTCTTGTATTTCTGTCTCTTTCTTTGTCTTTCAGTGTCTGTCTCTCTGTCTCTATCTTTGTGTGTCCCTGTCTCTTTCTCTGTGCTTCAGTTTTTGTGTCTTTTTTTTTCTCTGTGACTAGATTAATGGTCAAGCAACTGAATGGATATTTATCTGGATCCCATTTCTTCACGTGTTAAATAACGGGAACAAGATGATCCCCTTGTCTCTAGATGTCCAGTCTCTAGGAGAAACATATCAGGGACAGGGACTATGGGGGCAGGGAGAGAAGGAGCTTTCTTTCATGGTTAACATTGGTTCCCCACCTGATCTCCTTTCTTTCTGCTCTCAGGATTGCCCTCAGCTGCTGCAAGTGGACAAGATCCTGGTGCCAGTGGAAGTGATCAAACCGATTACCCTGAAAGCCAAGAACCTGCCCCAACCACAGTCGGGTCAGCGGGGCTACGAGTGCATCCTCAACATCCAGGGCACCGAGCAGAGAGTCCCTGCCCTGCGCTTCAACAGCTCCAGCGTGCAGTGCCAGAACACCTCTGTGAGTGCTACACAGGCTTCTGTCCTTCCCCCACCTCGGGCCCAGAGTCACCTTTCTATTGTCCCCCTTTTCTGGAAGGATTTAATGCAACTCCCCTCTTCTCTGTGGCTCCATTCACATACACACACAAGACAGAAAAAGAAACAGAGAGTGAAAGAAAGAGAGAGAGAGAAAGAGAGAGAGAGAAACACAGAGAGAAAAAAAGGAGAGAGAGAGACACAGACAGACAGTGAGGGAGGGAGGGAGAAGATGGCTTCATTCAAAATAATATCTGTTGTTATGACAAGAATATTCTAAGTGAGGTAGGGGCTGAGGCGAGGAGGCAGAAGGAGGAAGGAAGAAAGCCCTAGAATTTATCGCCAGGGCCACAGAGCCCTATAAATGTACAAATGATTTTACTCTAACTGTGACTGGACTCCCAGGAGAGCCATTATCGTTGTCCTCCAGTACCAAGCATATGGAGGCCATTGCTTGCACCTTCCTGAAGCTCATCATTTCTCATACCCACTCACCTGCATGGGTTAGCAGATGCTTTTAAGGAAGCCAGGGTTGAGAGCTGCAGTCCTTTGCAAGACAGCTTACAAGAGCCGCACACAGATCAAAAAGAACATTTACCCAAAGCCATAGACTACATCCCCAGGTTGGATCAGCCCTCCCTTCACCACAAGGAGCACCAGATGAAAAACCCCCTGAGGAGGATGAACCTTCTCAGAAGTCAAATTAACCATAGGATGGACCACAGGCAAAGAGGCAAGGAGGTGGGCAGTGGATAGAGCTCTGGTGATTTACTCATGTCCAGATCTCCATGGTCCCATTTGGGGTTTTCTTGGCAAAGATACCAGAGCAGTTTGCCATTTCCTTCAGTTGCTCATTTGATGGATAAGGAAACTGAGGCAAACAGGGTTAAATAACTTGCTCAGGTTCACATAACTAGTAAGTGTCTGAAGACAGATTTGAACTCATGAAGATGATCCTGCCTGATTGCAGGCCCAATGCTCTATCCAGAGTCAGAGTGACTCAAGTTTAGTTTGAACACCAGACACTTCCTGGTTGTCTCACCTTAAGTAAGTCACTTAATTTCTGTTCACCTCCGTTTTTTTTTTTTTTTTTCATCTGTAAAAGGGGGTAATAAGACTTACCTCCTGGTTCTTAAAAGGATGAAAAAGAGAGAATATCTTCAAAATTCTTTTCAATCCTCAAAGTACTACATATATGCTAGCTCTTATTTAGAACTTGAAGAGTCTTTTCAGATCATCTGGTTCCAT
This sequence comes from Sarcophilus harrisii, assembly GCF_902635505.1. NCBI lineage: Eukaryota > Metazoa > Chordata > Mammalia > Dasyuromorphia > Dasyuridae > Sarcophilus > Sarcophilus harrisii. The sequence continues at coordinate 180,466,744 of NC_045430.1, read as the reverse complement.
CTCCTCATTTCCCAGATGAGAAAACCAGAACCCTGGGAAGTAACTTACCCAGGATCACACATAAAGTAAGATAGATTGAGATAATCATACCAGAACACGTCATTTGGGTTTGGAGGATCTGAATTTACATCCTGGTGTCCATCTTTGTAAACATGAGCTTCCCAGGCCTCAGTTTCATCATTTGTAAAATGAAAGGGTTAGAGGACCAGTTCTGGAGTCCTGCCAAAGAATTGGTAGCCTTCAAGATTCATAATGAAACATACATTTTTGGGACTTGATCAATGCAAAAATGATTTTTTCTTATTTATGTATATTTGTTACATCTGTTCTGTTACAGAATTTTGTTATTTTTTAAAACTCAATTTGAGGAAGAGAAAGATAAATACTTATTAATTGGCAAAAATAATATTAAATTTTAAAAATATAATAAAATGGGGATATTGGATTAGGTCTTAAAAGTCAATCCAAGTTTGAAATCAGTGCTCCTAATGACTTCTTTTAGACACATATCTCTTATTTGTGAACTGAGGGAGAAGGGGGATGAACAAAATGACCACACCATCCATTTTAGCTCAATCTGAGGTACTCCTTCTGTGTGAATCACAGGATCATTGCTTTGTAGAAAAGCACTTTTTAAACCTTCCAGAGTTATACAGATCTATTTAATTACTATTAGTATGGTTATCATGGTGGTATACAGAAGGAACCAAATTATCCACCTGCTTTTCTACGTGATAATCACCTAGACTTCTGTCCACTGACTACATCAGGCACCCCTTCCTAGTTATTTATGTATCCTCACTCCAGTCTATCTTGGTTCCTTCACGTCTAGCTTTTGACCTTCTTATCTGCCAACAAACCTCACAATCTCTCCATTTCTCCTCATGTGTTTCCTTCCATCATGTAACACCAAGTGCTCAAGAAAAGAAAGATATTCGACACATAGCCATTCCCCCATCTGTCACTGGCTATCTGATAGGAAGGATCACAGCGACTAGGTTTGGGGATGTTAAGAAGAATGGAGATTTGTTAGATGATAGCGATAATATAAATGTCACAGAGTTATTGATGAGAAGCAAAGAAAGAAACTGAGGCACAACTAGGGAAACTGACACTGGATCATGCAGCATGTAGGGTTCTGAGCCAAGAAATGATCTTAGAAACTTTTAACACTACACAAACCAATGAACAAATTTCTATGGTTCTCTGTTCTCTCTTTCTTTCCTCCCCTAGCTACCAGAGTGCTTTCTGGCTAAATATATAGCCCTGCAAAAATCTTGAAAACAGAAAATGTTAAACACTCTCCATTTCCCTGATAAACCCTGAGGCCTGTGGAAGAGATTTGCCTAATAACTACCTCCCCAGCCATAAAATCCCATGTGGGGAGAGAAAAGCCTAGAGAGCATTTAGCCTTCAAGACTGTTAAGCACAGATCCTTATTTTCTTTTTTATGATAAATCCAATATATGTATACATATTTATACAATTATTGTGCTGCACAAAAAAATCAGATCAAAAAGGAAAAAAATGAGAAAGAAAACAAAATGCAAGTCAACAACAACAAAGTAAAAGTGCTATGTTATGTTCCACACTCAGTTTCCACACTCCTCTCTGGATACAGATGGCTCTCTTTATCACAAGTTCATTGGAAATGGCCTCAATCATCTCATTGTTAAAAAGAGCCAAGCCCATCAGAATTGGTCACTGTAAAATCTTCTTTGTTGCCTGGTACATGGATCCTTATTTTCTTAGGGATCTAAATACTTTAAGGTTAATCTCTCTAAACACTTCTCAAAGGTTCAAGGCTGAAGCTATGGTGAGAGTAGAAGGTCTGTCTTCTTAAGTCAACTCCTCTATCAAGTGTTCTTCAGACACGAACAGATCTCTCCTGAACCACTATTAGAAATAACAATAATGACTAAGCTTCTGAAAACATTTATAGATCATTTAGGCAATTTTATTTGATCATTGTACCAGCCCTTTAAGGTATTATTATTCCCATTTTATAGCTGAAGAAACTAAGATAAAATGAGTCCCATGGATCATGAGTGACTGAGGCAGGATTTGTAAATGCCATGTTCTTCATATTACATTAACCATTCCAGGTGCTACTAGTATGATTCTTGTTAAATCACTTAGTCCCAAAGGCTTAGATTATTTGCATCTTGTAAGAAAACTAATAACAGTGGTGTGGCTTACAATCAGCTTTCCAGGGGAAAAATATACATAGGTTACACTTTTAAATTTAATCTGTTACTAATGTTTTATCCATCATTTTCTTAAGTCTAGACAATTAAGAAAACAATAAATCAACCCCTGATGTGTAGTCTTGATGATTTCCAAGATGTAAATGTTCACACTTAAATTTAACCATCAGCAATAACCTGATATAAGCCAAGCACAGCATATCCTGCAAGAGAAGTCATGTTGAATCTACTATTTCTGTGAAGCTTCAACTTTTGTGCAGGCTTTTTAATACCAAGGGCATGCATTTCCCAAATGCCCGAGGTATTTCCCGCAGATAAATGAAATAATGGAAAGGATTCTGGCTCAAGTCTAATCCCAGTTCAGCCCCCAGCTAGCTGTGTGATCTTGGACAAATCACTTCATTTCTCTGGATTTCTGCCCCGTTCATCTATAAAATGAAGATATTTGCTGGGGTAATCACTAAGTTTCTTTCACCTCAGAATTCTTTGAATGAGCCTTCCGGTTATCACTAAGGAAATTATCATAATATGATAATGAAAGAATGTAATAACAACAACAGTAATAATAAGCCATACAAGAGTTAAGACTCCTCGTTTGCTATGATTTCCTCTGTGGGCTTGGGTCTACTCAGGTGTGCACAGGTGCTGCAGGTATGTTATCCCCAGGCTTAGAAAGGAGACAGCTGTGGCTCACATGGGTACAACAATGGCCATTTTCATTTCCGGAGATCTAAGAGCTGTGAGTAATGAAAAGTCCCACATGGAGGAACTTTTTATCTGGGGATGGATGCTATAAGACAATACAAAATCCTTCTCCTGTTCATAGACGGAGAATTAGTCAAGAAGTTGATCCAGTCAGGTAGCATTTATGAAATGCCTATTATGTCCAGGAACTGTCCTAGGCTCTCCAGATGCAAAGAAAGGAAAATAGAGGAGAAAACATACAAAATCTGTCCCCCTAAATTATGGATTCAGCAATGATGTTATGGCAAATAGAGTTAACTCACGAGGCCAATCTGTATGTATCCAGTATCTAGGTCTTGCACTCCTACCCTTACTATATTATACTGATATATGATATAGCTAAAACCAATTTTTTTTTCTCAGAACCTCTGCTTACCCACAGGTAAAGGTCACAGATAACCTGGTCGCTTCCCTATCCTTTGGGGACACAGTACCAGGAATGGTACTTCTGCTACACGTTCTGTGAGGCTACTATTTCTCAGATTTTAGAATTTACTCTCCTGATTTTATTTTATCAAGAGTTTAGAGATTTTTTTTTGAGGGGTTGGGAACTGGAAGGTAAAAAAGTGAAGAGTCTGAGGGGAGAAATCAAAGGAGGAAAGGTGGGGAGGGACTCAAAGCAGGAAATTCTGGTGGAGGTTTTCCCATCCAAGGTCATACATAGATTAAGCCATCCAGAGGCCGGATCCTGGCGCACCTGACCTTGATTGAGATGCTTAACCCCCTAGTTCCTGAGGTCTCAAAGGAGCTGTAACAGCCTCCTTAGCTTGGGGAGGGAGGTTGTTCAATTAACTGTCCAATGATTGCAAAGAGCTATATAAATGCTAAGTGGTCTGTAAAGGATGCAGGGAGGGGGGGTTGGAGGCAGGGTGAGAAGGTGAGGGGCCTCCCAGCTGTCAAAGAGATCCCGAACCCTGAGTAGGGGAGACAGCAATGGCACCGGGACATCCATAGAAGAAAGAAAATGTTCCCGGAAAAGAACTTTACTGGAGAATGAGATGGTGCATGGGAGGGGGGGGGGGGTTAATTAGCTTATCTAAATGTATTTTACAGCCATTGCTCCTGAATGAGGTGGGGAGGGGAAGCCTTCTCTTCTTGTTCCTTGAAAAGAATGTGTGTGTGTGTGTGTGTGTGTGTGTGTGTGTGTATGTATATATGTTTATGCATATGTGTGTAAATGTGTGTATATATGAATATATATGTATATATATACATATGCATTTTTCTTGTTGTTCTGTCTTTTTTTTAATCATGTCCAATCCAATCCAAACCCCAAAATGTATTTGAGGTTTTCTTAGCAAACATATTAAGGCAAATAGGGTTAAATCACACAGCTAGTAAGTGTCTGAGGATGAATTTTTAACTCAGGAAGATGAATCTTCCTAATTTCAGATCTATGCCTTGTGTCACCTAGCTGCTCCTAGAAACCTATGCTCATGCATACGTACAGTATATATATGCACATATATGATGAAAGATATAGATACAAATGTATTGATATATATTACATATATACACACATATACATGTAGGCATATCTGTATATATTATATATGACCATATAATAGTTTTATATATAGTATTCATGTTTATATGGATATTTGCCTCATAGCAACTTTCTGCAATAAAAAATTTGTATCCCATTTTACAGTTGAAAAAGCTAAGTCCCAGAGACTTAAATTACTTGTCCAGGGTCACACAGTAGTAAATATCAGAGTTAATATTGAAATCCATATGTCTTGATTCAAAATCCTGCATCCCCCCCTCCTGCCCCATACCATGCTTTTGTATGTTATTTTTGCTTGTACATTAGTGTCCGTGAGCTTGCCTGCCAACACACTCCTATCCCCTTCTGCCTCCCTTATTGTATGTACCAATTGACAAAGAATCTCTGTGCCTCGATGCCCATTTTGCTCTTGGCTTTAGCAAGCTTCCACTTTGTCAGGTTCATGACCCAGAATTAGCAACGGGTTTCCAAGCCTGACTTGGCCATGAATGTAGTAAACGCCCTAGCGAAGTGTGTCAGAATCAATAGAAATTGGAGCCACTAAATGGTATCTAAAAATCCCAGCGGGATCTATAATGACTTAGAAAACTGCATTTTAACATTATCAATGTTCTGTTGTATTTTTACTTATTTTGTTAAATGCTTCCCATTAACATTTTAATCTGCTTCAGGTACACTTGGGAGCTGAATGTTTCTGTCCTAGACACTTCCCATAATCAGGGCAGTCTTTCAAGTCATACCCGAGCAGATTCAATTTGAACCAGAGCTCGGCCAGTCCACCCCAGCTAACCACTGAGCTGGAATAGCAGGAATAAGTAACCTGTATGTGCTATCAGAATTTGAGACAGAAGAAAATTACTCCTCCATAGCCCACCTCCTCTTATGATCTTAAGAATGAGAGCAAGAATTTAATAACTATTTTCTGATCCCTGGTATTCTATCATGTGAAGGGTATTACTAATTGTGCTGTAAAACATCTGGAGCTGATGAGCTCTGTAGGTTAGATCCTAGTACATATCATCTTGCAAATAGTAGGTGCTCAATAAATGTTTTCTGAATGAAATAGCACAGATGAAGCTAAAACAATGGCATCCCTAACAACCCATCAATCAGTAAACAAACCTTTATTAATTACAAACTATGTGTCACATGCTACATAGGAGGTGCTGGTGATAAAAATAAAAAGAATTAAATAATTCATATTTTAGGTAGCTTTATGAAGTAAAAAGAGAATAAATTCAATTCAATTAAAGGCAATTCAACACAAGGCAGGGCAAGGGTACTAGCTGAAAGGCAGTGTACTAATGGGTGAGGTGATAGTGGGTGAAAAAGGAAAGGCTTCATGTAGAAAGTGATTCATGACTCAATTTTTGAGGGAAGAAAAGAGTGAGGAGAGAATGAGTTCCAGGCAGAGGACATGGCCAGTGCAAAGACAGGCTCCTGTGACCATCCGTCAAGCCTGCGTCAGCCTGGACAGTTGCAAACCCTACCCTTAGATATGTTGGGAAAGGAAATTTTATAATTATTTTCAGAGATTTCTATTTTCTTACATTCAGATCCAGAAAATCTCTGCTGCTGGCCACCCTTCCCTAATTTCCATCATGCTGTAGACGAAGAGGATGCTGTTCTACAGGAGGCCAACAAAACCTGACCCCTGGGCTGTTTTCCCAGGAGTGAGAGGTTTCTGTTAAGCCATCCCACGTGTTGGAGCAGAGTCTGCCTCATAACTGATGGTGCTCATTTCCAAGATGCTTGACCAGGGTTAGAGATGTCCATCTGTGATTGAGGGACTCCTCTTACTCAGAGGAAGGGCCATGGACTCATTTGTCCCCCAGTCTGAGGACTGGGCTGTGCTATGTAACCATCCATCCTCCTTTCCCTTTGTCTCATCTCAGCCGCCTATGGTGGAGAGTGTCTGAATAATGAGAAAATCACCAGGTAGGCATTGGAGTTGCTGCCTGGGGCAGATTCCTGGATTCCCCCCTCCTCATGTTCTCTAGGGCATTGGAAAGGGTCCTCAGAATTCTAATCAGAGGCTTAATGGATGGTCACAGTGACCCAGGGTCCTGATACTCCTCTCCTGTCACTGGGTAACCTCCCACAGGAAGTAATCTCTTTCCTTTCAGGAGCATAAGAATAGGACCTAGTTCTAGCTGGGGTGGATGGTCAGAGGCAGGAGAGGGGAAAGAGTCCCGAGGCCATAGAAAAGGCTGTGTGTTCTGTGCTGAGCAGAGAAGAGGCAAGTGAGCTCGTGAAATGTCAGGCTAGACCGGGAAAATACATATTCCATTCACAAACACTTTGGGCATCCTGAAAACAACCCGTTTGGGGCCTGCCACTTTTGGCCCCATCCAGGGGCCTGGGATTCATATTTCAAGTAAGATCTTCCTTCCAGGGGCTTCGAGAAAAGTTTAGCAATACGGCCCAAAAGCATCCATCAGTCAACCAATTTATATGCATTTATTAAGAACCTGCTAGGTGCCTGACACTGTGCTAAGCTCTGGCAGTTACAAAAAATAAATAAAAGATTGTCCCTTCTTACAAGTCTAATGAGGAAACAAGATGAAAATAACTGTATAAAGATATAAACATGATAAATTGGGCATTGTTGATGGAGGGAAGACACTAAGTGTAAAAGGAGATCAAGAAAGCCTTTTCACAGACAATGAGATTTCAGGTGATACATGAAGGAAACCAGGGAAATCTGGATCTAGAGATGAGGAGGTAGAGTATTTGGGAAAATGGAAACAGACCTCCAGATGTGGAATTCATTGGTATGGGATTGGACTCTGTCACGTCTATAACACAAATGTATGCTCATGGACCACAAATGGAAGAAGTTCTGAGGGTCATTCAGGAGCCCCAGATTCCCTCAGCCCTATCCAGGCCATGCTATTCCAAGGTAAAAAGGTCAATTCCAGGGATAAGTAATGGTCTAAATCAAGCTGGGAGATTCAGCTATGTGTTTTTAACATTCCAGGAGAAGCATGAAGAGTTGAACCTGGACAGGGATTTCTTCTCACTTCCAGGGGGAATAAACAGACCCAGAGAAGGCAAATAATTTGCTTACTTCCACACCTTAAATCAATATTGGAAAGGGGCATCTAACTCAGAAAGTGCTGTTTCCCCACCAGTGTTTCCATTGCTTTATCTTTCTGTTCCTAGTTAATTAAGGAATATTTACTCTGTGCTAGGCACTGTGCTGGGAATATAAGTATAAAGGATGAAACAATCCTTTCTCATAAGAAGCTTAGATTCTAATGGGGGAAACAACAAGAACATATAAAAATCTGTATTGCATAAATACAAAGAGAGTAATTGTAAATATTTACAAAGTAGTTAAATATAAAGTAGCTTAGGAGGGAGGATACCAGCAGGTAGGGATAAAAAGGAGTGGTTGAGAGGAAAGCTTCTCACAGAAAATGGTATCTGAGCTTCTTCTTAAAGAAAGAGAGACTTTTTAGGTGGGCATAAGGAGGGAGTGAATTCCAGGCATGAGACATGGCCAAAGCAAAGGCAGAGAGAAATGGGAGATAAAGTTACATATCTAAAGAACAGAGAAAAGGCAAGTTTAGCTGGATTGAACAGTTCATGCGGGACCTGATATCCACCAGAAAAAGAGGAGGAAGAGAAATGTCTAATGAGATTCAAAAAGGTAGATTAGGGCTAAGTTGGGTAGGGTTTTGTTTATTTTTTATATCCAAAACAGTTTCTTTAATTCTCTTTTTTACTTTATTTTTTATTAAAGCTTTTTATTTTCAAAACATAGGCATGGTTAATTCTGCAACATTAACCCTTGTGTTCCAATTTTTCCCTCCTTTCCTCCATCCCCTCCCCTATATGGCAAGTAGTCCAATATATGTTAACAAATATTTTTGCACAAGTGGATCCCTTTCTTGGGTAGGGCTTTAAAAGCTAAATAGAGGACTGTTATCCTGGAGGTAATGTGGAGTCCATGAAAGACATTTGAGTAGAGTAATGGTTAGATCTGTAGCTAAGAATACCTGGCCTGACATCAGGAAAAATGAGTGCAAATCTGGCCTCAGACACTCCATGACTGTGTGGGCAAGTCACTTCACCCTGTCTGCCTCAGTTTCCTCATCTGTAAAATGTTCTAGAAAAGGAAATGGCAAAACCACTCTAATATCTTTTTCAAGAAAACCCAAATTAGGGTCCTGAAGACTCAGACATGACTGAAAACAATTGAACACACCAAACTTTGGTAGTATTGTGTAAGAAGAAGACATGGCTGCACACAGTCCAAATCCATTCCTGTCTCCATCCTTATGGAAGCCCCCCGAGGCTTCAGGCTGAGCACCCTGATTTTCCCCAGAAATCCCCAATGAAATCTTTTCTTTCCTTTCTCCTTTTGGTTGCAGTATTCCTATGAGGGAATGGAGATCAACAGCCTACCTGTGGAGCTGACTGTTGTGTGGAATGGGGACTTCAACATTGACAACCCAGCCCAGAACAAAGGTATGAGCTCAGGGCCTGGGGACCCAGGAGGGGAAGGACAAAGTGAAAATAGAGCAGAGCCCCCTATTCCTACCCAGCTGCTAGTCACCAGTGCCCCCCCTGCCTTTGTCTCCAACTCCCCCTTTATCCCTCTCTGTGTCTCTCCTCCCTTTCTTTATTCTCCACTTCCTCGATGCCCAAAGCAGCCAACAGATGGTGTAAACAGTGGAAAATGGATTTGTGGGCAAGAAACTATGATAGGATTCTTCTCTATTCTCTCATAGACTTAGACTATTTAAACAGGAAGGAACTTCCAAGTTACTCTAGTCATTTTCTCTCATTTTCCAAAAGTATCCCAGAGAAATTCAAGGTCCTGACGTTAATTAATTAAAACCCAGGTTTCCTTGTTCTCCCCTTATTGACAACCCCAGTGATCGGCCATGACTGCCCCATGAAAAAGCTAATATCCCTCCTCTTCAGGAAGACCAAGCCCAGCTTCCATACACACTGGTTATCTGGTCCTGGGTAAGACATTAACCCCGTTCGTCTCAGTTCCTCATTTTAAAATGAGCCAGAGAAGGAAATGGCAACCATTTCAGGATCCCTGCCAAGAAAGCCCCAGAGGGGCCATCGGACATGACTGAACCAATTGAATAGCAAGTGGCCCTTGCCCTCTGTGCCTATGAACCCATTCACAGGTCCTTAGGACATCTCCATGTATCCGCTATAACATTATGGGGGGATGGCACCCTACTCAGGGGGGGCGTCCGTATACTTGTGTTCTCAGTGTGTAAGGGAGGGCTCACCCATCCGTGTGAGCAGGTACACGGATTTCCCAGCAAACTCGGCCTTCCCTGGTCTAACTCCCCAGGCCTAAATCCCGGCACTTCCTGCAGCCTTCCCACTCTCACAGCATCCCCAGTCTCGCAGCATCCCAGGGGCACCTTAGATTTTGACAGGCCGCTTTTGGCAAAGGAAAGGGAAAAACTGCTGAAGGAGGGAGGGGCGCTTATTTCTCTGTGAAACCGGCCTCTCTCTAGCCGGGGTCAGCGGGCTTCCCAGGGCTCAGTCAGTGTGACAAAGGCCCCCTTATCTCCCAGACCCCGCGAGGCCCCCGCCCAGGCTCAGGTCTCTCTTGTGTTCTGCCCACAGTCCATCTCTACAAATGCGGGGCCATGCGGGAAAGCTGCGGCCTGTGCCTCAAGGCTGACCCAGACTTCGAGTGTGGCTGGTGCCAGGGGCTGGGGCAATGCACTCTCCGCCAACACTGTCCCACCCAGGAGAACAAATGGCTGGAGCTGTCGAGTACTAATGGCAAGTGTACCAACCCCCGCATCAATGAGGTGAGTGAGGCATCCTCCTCTCTGGTCCTGCATTCAGAGTGGACCTCTAAGAAACAGCCCCGGGGCCAGAGCAGGGTATCCCACCAGGTGGGGCACTCTCAGGGCTCTGGTCAGCCTTGGGGGTGCTCCGTAATCTGAAAAGTCTTTCTCTCTATTATGATAAATAACAATGATAACAATTAAAAATAACAAGAGCGAGTTAAACAAATAGCATTAAACATAATAGCAGAAAAACAAATAGCATTAAAAATAACTATGATAACTAGCATTTTACTATTTGCAAAGCACTTAACAAATATTTCATTTTATGCCAAAAATGGATGCTGTTATTGTCCCCATTTTATAGCTGGAGATAAGTGAAACCGGGGAAGGTTACGAGTCACACAACTAGTAAGTGCCTTAATCCAAATTTGGGTCTTTCTGCTTGGAGGCCAAAAACTCTTGACTCCTGTTCATGGGATCATATGACCACTGTCTACTTTGGAAGTCATTTAGTCCTGCCTCCTCATTTTATAGATGAGACAGCTGAGGTCTAGAATAGCCCAAAGTTATATAAACAGTAAAAAGGGAAGAAAAGGCCCTTTAACTGCAAATAGTCAAAAACCCTTACTGAGCACCTACTCTGTTGATTCTTTTAATCATTCAATCAGTAACACATGAAGCTCCTACTATGTGCAGACACTATACTAGGTGCTTTTAGCACATGGTGATGACATTTATGACGTGCTTCATATATACCGTATAAGCACTTTAGTAGACATTATTTGATTAGATCCTCAAAGCAGTCCTGCAAATGTTCATTTTTATGTAGAGATAATGATATTTGTACTATCTGCCCCATGAATATTGCAAGGATTAAATGAGATATCAGGTATGAAGCATTTTGTAAACTGTAAAGTACCATGTGGATGCTGACTCCGATTATCATTAATTGTCATGGCAGATGCTGCAGGACGTCATAAAGGGCAAAAGAGACAGGTCTCAGATCCAGGGCAGTCTAGGAGGGAGTCCTCTCCTTGGTCCTACTTTTATAAGACCCTGGAAAAGTGGCTTAACTTCTCAATGGCCCAGAACCCCAAGCTGTAGAAGTGTGAGCCTAAATAGAGAGGGGTTTCCTCCTTATGCAGTCCCATATATTAAAGAAATCAAATGTCTGAGAAATGCACATGTCCTTAAACACAAACATGGATACATGTGGAGGGACATGGAATGGGAACAAGATCTTTAATGTCAATGATATAGTGAAATCTTAAATAAGGAAATTTCCTCCAGCTGTCTAAGCCTGGGAAAATCATTTCATCTTGTTTGCCTCAGTTTCCCCATCTGTAAAATGAACCAGAGAAGGAAATAACAAACCCCTCCATTATCTTTGCCAAGAAAACCCCAATGGGATCATAAAGAGTCAGACATGACTGAATGATGCATATGTTTGTATGTGTATACACATATGAGTATATATATATTATGCATATACATATGTATGTGTAAATGTGTGTATACATGTACATGTGTATGTCCACATATGTGTATCCTGAGTACATACATATATATGTCTATATCCATATATATTCCTGTAGCCTTCTGAAGGTGATAAGGGAGGAGAATGAGGATTGTAGAAATTGTTTATTCCTGAGAATAATGCTCTGAAACATAGAAGATACTTAATACATTAGAAAGACATCCAAAGTATAAGTAGAAAGAAAAACAGAGTTTGAAAACCAGCTGGAATGCCATCCCTGGCTTTCCAGAGTAACACTGAGTGTGTGTGACACTGAGCAAACCATTTAACCTTTCTGGGTCTCAGTTCCCTCATCTATTAAAATGAGCTGCAATATTTCTATTACCTACTACATGGACATTTTGGGAAGAAAGTGTTTTGCAAACTCCAAATATTATCCATCTATAAAAGTTTGATTGTAATTATTAGTTAATAATGATGTCAGGTTGGAATTCTTTTTATTATTATTTTTGATTAAAGTTTTTTTTAATTTTTAAAAGATATGCATGAATAATTTTTTAACATTAACTCTTGCAAAGTCTTGTGTTCCAATCTCCCCCTCCTTTCTCTCCACCTCTTCCCTTAGATAACAAGTAATTCCGGTTGGAATTCTTAACACGTATATCTGTGTGTGTGTGTTTGTGATAGACCCCTTAGATAGTCTAGAAGAGCTTATGAAGTCCTCAGAATCATGTTTTTAAATATGAATGAAATAAAATGATTACAAAGGAGGTCAAGGATGCCAAAAGACTGTTATCAATATATTTCACAAATAAGCTCATGAATTCCAGGTTAAAAATTATTATAATTACACTATTAAGTAGAAATAATTAAGATATTATTTCAATAGGAGTGTGATATAGAAATCTAGCCTAAAACTGGGTTCAAATCCTGACTCATACTTTATGACTCTAGATAAGTCATTTAATGTCTCAAAACTCCAGGAAATTCTCTAAGATTATATATCAAACAGCAGGCGCCAATGTGTATTCATTGAGCGAGTTCTTCATCAGAAGTCCTCTAGAACTAAAGAAATTCAGTAACAATAAAGTGTTCAGAAAACAATAAAGTGAGAGTGGCTGAATGGAAAGAGTCCTCTCTGACTCTGGATTTAGAGACAGGAGATTCAAATCTCATCTCTGATTACTTACTTGTGCTGTCTTAGATACCGCACTTAATGCTCATGGACTTCAGTTCCTTGGTTGGGCTACAGGGTCTCTGAGTTTCCTTTCAGCTCTCCAGTTAGGATTCTGTGTGTTTCTCAAATTAAATGTAGAAAAAGTGGTAGAATCTTGGATTTTTTACCTAAGTAACAAGGCCTGCTGAAGGCCCTAATAAAGCAGAGCCACACTCCGCCAGCTCCACACCCTCTTCCTTGGCTGAAGGTCCAAGCTACAGCCTGATGTGCTCTGGACGTGGCTCTGTTTTATCTTGGCCCTTTGCCTTGGACGTGCTGTGGACACTGAAAGTTTTAGCCTTTTCCCTTCTCTCTTTTTCTTCCACCTTTTCTTAAACCTTTTCTTTCAATTAAGATTGAAGAGAAAATGAGAGGATGTCAGGTTTCCTAAGGTCAGCAACCAGAACTTGCCCATGGATTCTTTGATTCTCTCCCCTTCTGTCCCGGGCACTGGGAGCTTCCTCTCCCAAGGACTAGAGGCTCAAAATCAATCCTACTCTCTAAAAAGTTTGGGGAATCCCTGTTCCCATAACTCCTGGTCCACATTTTATTTCCCTCTGCCCCTGGTGCAGAGGAGCCCCAAGACCCTACCCTAGACCCAAGTCTCTCCCTCCATGCAGCCAGACCAATTAACCCACCCTTTCAGGGCTTCTGGAGGACTGGCCACCCTTCAACTTCAGTGGCAAGGCTGTTCCCAGAACCATTAACAGGAAAGGAATCTCCCTGGGCCAAGTGTACATCCTTGCCAATTGCTCGGCTGCCATGAATGGAGGGAACGTCTTACTTCCTGGCCCATGTCCAAAGAAATCACTGGGAGGAGATAGCAAATTAAACAAACCTCCCCAGAACCCAAGGCTATTTACCAGCTCCTGTACTGGCACTGGCACTCAGGGGAATGCAAAAGAGGATGGTCTGAGAGATAAAAATGCCTCTTTTTCAGTATGAGAAGCTAGGGGTTGGAATACCATGTCAGCATTGGCAGCCCTGGCACCCGATGTGCTGTAGGGACTGGCTGAGGGGATTATGTTAAAGCCTAAGCTTCTCCCCAACCTTGCCCTCTCTGAGGAGCAGGAAAGCTCCCTTTCCTCCCCTGGCCCAAGGACTGGCTGGTTCTCTCTTGGTAGTATAAACCCAGCCTGTTTTCTTCTTTGTACCCAACTTAAGAGATAGAGTCACATCGCTGACCCAAGAGAGGTACAAGGAGAATGAGGAAGGGGTTGGATATGGGAGAATATTGGTGTAAAAAGCTCACAAGTGAAAAAACCCTCTCTCTGTGCTGGTCACCAACTTCTCTGCAATTTGGAATGATAGTGCATTGCCCGGAGCACTGAGGTTAAATCTGGGGTCAAATAGTCAGTTTGTGACCGAGGCAGGACTTTAACCCAGGGTTTCTCATTCTCCATTCACCATGTCGTATTGCTTATAGTCAAATAGAAGGGATAAAAATGAAGAGGCAGGTCTCCCGGGTTCCTCTCTCTGCTCTGGCACCAGTTCACTCCCTAACCTTGGTCAGGATCCAGGTATCAGGGATGCTGGCGGTGGAATCCTGATATTTGCCACCATCTTGGCCCATAAAATGACAGAGAATCCTGGCACTGAATGTGCTGTTACCCTTAAGAGTGTGAAGACTTAACTGTATTTATTTATATTCTGATCCTACCTTGAGCACAGTCTTCTGAACCTCAGTTTCTAAAATTTCCAATTTGGGATCTTAATGCACATGGCATCCCTTGGGACGGTGAGCTCAGCCACTGTGACCAATGCACAGGGGTAAACTCCCACTTAAATCTATTTGCTGATTTGAATCAAGCCCAACTGTGAAGTTGGATGGATTGTAATGAAGTGCTTTTATAGCCCTGGGAATGGGCTCAGAGCGCCCTGGACCTTTCCTCATGATTCTGCTTCTAACAGCCTAGGAGGCATTGGGGTGGTAACCTTCCCTCCTCCTTTCTCTCATGATTTTTAGTGGTTATGTGTCCTACCAGGAGCTTTGAATATTGGCTCATTAAGATAACATGGTTCGAAAGTGCTTTGCCAAAAGCAACTGTTAATTGATAGTTACAGGACCCAGGCTCCCCTCTTGAGAAAGCATTGTTTTCCCTTTCCCCAATCAGTTAGGCAGTGTTGTTTCCATCTAGAGTTGCCAACCAGCCAGTATTTGATTGATTGAGCAAGCATGTTATCTTAGAAGCCAATTGCTGGTAGGGATCAATGACCAAAAATAATATTGGGGACGTACCATTGGAAACGTGTGCCAGAATGGATGGGAATCGACAGGGGTGGGAGGCCTGTAGTAGGTACTTTATCAATGTTTATTGATTGATGATTGACATAACAATGGTGAATCATGGGAGTTTCTAACAAAATGTCACCTAACGATGTCATTTTATGACTTTTTTATTTTGCTTTTCTTTTCTTTTCCTCCCTCCCCCTAGATCAGCCCATCCACAGGTCCCCGGGAAGGAGGCACCAAGGTGACTATCCGAGGCGAGAACCTGGGTCTAGAATTCCGAGATATTGCCTCCCATGTCAAGGTGGCGGGGGTGGAATGCAGCCCACTAGTGGACGGATACATCCCTGCGGAACAGTAAGTGGCATCCATGCGGTGCAGAGAAAGGGAGGGGAAGGGGAAGTAAAGTCATGCTAGAGAAAAGTAACTGCAATAATCACTTAAGGGCAAAGCAGAGGGATAAGGAGAGAAGAATAGGATGTTAGGGGGCAGGACAGAGCAAAAGATAGTGGGTCATGATCAAAGGTGGAAGAGTGAAACAGAATGGAAGCCATCATCAAAGTCTGAGCTCGAATTGTCCAGCCCATCCCCAGCACTCAGTGCAACCTCTTCCTTAGCTCACCCTTGCCCTGGAGGACCCAGGACTCATAATTTGAATATGAAAATGATGCCCCCAAGCCATTTTCTAGTGCTTTGAATGACTTCTCTCTTTGCAAAATCTACTGACCTGAGCAAGTAAGCAGTAGCTCAGACCACAACATTCCCATGAGTATGATGTATTCTGCAGAGGTTAGTCCCTTACCTTTGATATCCTTGAAATAAATCCCTGAAAATTTCCAGCCTTCCGAATAGTGTTCCAAGGGAAACTACTGTTTTCTACTGTCACTTCTCTTTTCCATGGCCCTTTCCTGTAAATGGTAGTGGCAAGAGCATCGCAGAAGTCCTGAGTCCAAACCACACCTCAGGGTTTGCTCCTTTAGGGGAGTCAAACAGTTTCCCTGGTTTTCAGCATCCTCCTCTGTGAGATGAGAGGGTGGGCTCCAGGAGAGCCTCTGCCCCAAGGTCTGCTCCAGCTCCATGAGGCTATGATTCCTAAACAACCCAGGCGGCTCAGTTGGGTGCTAACCACTTCCCAACAGCTGCATCACCACCGCCAAAGATTTCTCCAGATCTTCCTGTCTCCCCATGGCTTTCTTACTGGCTGGAAAGGGTTAGATTCTGCATCTTGGGACCACAGTCCTTACCCTATCACCTTCCCACACAAATGACCCTTCATTCATAGGACCAGAAACTTAGGCCTTCAAGCAGCCTGAAAAGCAATCCATAATCCAGCCACTTCCTTTTGAGGATAATAATAACAATCATAGCTAACATTTAGATATCACTTACTATGTACCAGACACTGTGCTAAGTGCTTGTATTTGATTCTAACAACTACCCTGGGAAGGATGTACCATTATTATCCCCATTTTATAGAAGGAAAAACTGGGGTTCAAGGTCACATGTTCAATCAACTGGAGAATCTGGATTTGAATCTAGAGCCTCTGCCTCCAAATCCAAGACTCTTTTCTCTGTATGTGAATGAAAAGAAAAGAGGATCCAGTGGATGTCCTGTTCTCCCTGGGGCATGGCAGGGCAGCTGTGGGGAGGGTAGTTGGCCCTCTCATCCAACTCGGGTTTCCTTTCTTTTCCTTCAGGATTGTGTGTGAGATGGGGGAAGCCAAGCCCAGCCAGCATGCGGGTTTTGTGGAAATCTGCGTGGCCGAGTGCAAGCCCGAGTTCATGGCCCGCTCCTCCAAGCTCTACTATTTCATGGTGAGTTGTAGTAGTCAGAGCAGCTGCCTCATGCCCAGGACGGGATGCGGGCTGTGGTGCTGGAGATGCAGTCAGAGCCTCCCACCCAGATCCAAGAGGCAGGAGCCGTCCTTCCCCATCAGAATAATAGTAATAACAGCTCCCATTGCAGAGAGGCAGGATGATACAGTGAGAAAACACCGACTGAACGCTACTTTTCTGTCACAAAAGAACGGTATTGTTGGGGAGGATGGTGATAGGGATGCAACAAAAAAAGGAAAGAAAGAGCATTGATGAAACATTTAAAAGTTCACAGAAAAGAGCAGAAGGAAGTTCAGAAGCAGAGCTGTGTTGACTCTTTTGTGTCAGTGTGTAATATATACACAATAGAGATTCATGGTGTTTTTCTATAATCCTCCCTTTCTTTTCTTTTTATATGGCAGAATTTGTATGTTGATGTTAGTTAAATTCATGGTTTAAATAAAGAGAATTTTAAAAACCGAAAAAGAAAAAAATGGAAAGCACTGTCCTTGGATCTGGGAGGCCTGGGTATGAAATCTCAGCTCTGGTTCTTACTACCTATGTGACCTTGGCAAAAACCATTTGACCTCTCTGAGCCCCAATTGGATAATCCCTCAGCTCCCTGATCTTGTTATCGCATGATTCTATGAAGTTAGGCAGTGTAAGTGTTAATTATCATTCCTATTTCACAGATGAGGAAACTGAGACTCAGAATTTTAATGACATGCTCTAAGTCATTAAGTGTCAGAGTCAGGACTTAAACCTAAGATCTGACTCCAAAATCAGTCTTCTTTTTACAACATCATGTTGTCTCAGGTGAGGAAACCTCAATTAATTTAATTAATTTGTGAGAGCTTAATTAATTTGCCCATGTTGACATATCAGGTACATTTTGCATCCTATCATGTCACATTCTCCCCTCATCTTTCCCATTCCGCTCAGTACCTCTTCGCTGTCCCTGCCTCCCCATGCTCCCATTTCCTCCTTCATCCATCTCATTTTCCCCATGTCTTTTTGTTCTTTCCTTTTCCCTGTCCCCCACTCTTACCCTCTCAGCAGGAAGCCCCCCGCTCAGGTTCTGCTCCTCAGGAGAGCCTACCAGCCTCCCTGGGAAATGGGGGGCAGAGTGTTTTGCCTTCCAGGGGTCTTTCTTTGCTATTCAGCCTTGTGATTATAGGGATGTAAGCACATTTCCTGCAGTGTCCCCTAATCACAAGAAAGGCATATTAAAAATAAATATATTTTACCAGCTAGTTAACTTCCCAGGTTAATGACAGCTGTGATGACATAATTTCCTCATGATTTTCTGCTGATGTTGAAAGCTGAAAATGAGTATGATGGATTTTACAGTGGGCATCAAATGCCCTGAAATATGTTATACCAGAGAGCAGCTCTCACTCTGGCTTCCTCCTTCCTCCATTCATCTCCTTTGTCTTTTGTCCCTTCCTTCTCTGTTCATTGCTCCCACCCAAAATAGACATCAATCAGATTTCAAAATAAATTATAGGTGACTCCCAAGCAATGACCTCCATGGGACAGACAAACAAATATAGCAGTCTGTCTTTGTGTGTATGGTTGGGACTCGGACCTCAGTTTTCCCAAAAGAATTTGAGATAACTTACAATTTAAATATAATATAGATTTTTTTTTAAAGCACAGAAATCATCTCACCATTGATGTCCATTCCAGTTCTAAATCTATGATAGTATGAATTAGTCAGGAAGCATGGGACTGAAACTCAACTCGAACACTTGAGGTCTGTAGATAGAATTTCTGCCTGTGGTTTTCTGATAAATTGTAAGCTCCCCGTGGTTGTCCTTGTCTCTCTAGTGCCTGCATATAGTGGCTCAATTCATAAAAGCTTGTAGACTGACTGTGTGAGCATAGCAAAGTCCTTTCACTCAGCCTTATTTCTGAAGTTTGGGATCAGACTATATAAGAAAGCTCACAGATAGATGATTCTTCTGGGTCTATAAAGGGCTTTTCTCACAAGTCAGTAAAATATACGTGTTTTTCCTCCATCTGTAATCAAGGTTAAGTGATGTGACCAAAGTCACACAATTAGTGTTTGGGTAGGACCCAAATGTACAGACCTCAGAACCAAAATCCAGATATACAGATTGCAGGATCAATTCTCTCTCCTTTTGTTTTTTTTTTTTTTTTTATTTTTGACAGTTTAATCATCAGAGAAATCAGGCAGCCACACCAATGGCTTCACACATTCTGAGATACCAGAATGAGGACCAGGTTCTTTTTTTTTTTTAAATCAATCTTCTTTTCCTTGGTATGACACTAACATCCTTTTTAGCTCTATAATTCTTTAATCCAGTCCAGTTTGTATCATCTCATTCCCAAACTTTTTAAATGTTTTCCCTTTCTCCAATTCATCCATCCCTCAATCTGTCCTGCATTATGTCATTACCTACCCAAAAAACCTTCAGTGGTCCCTAGGCTCAATTTCCAATTCTTCAGCCTGGCATTTATGGTCTCCGATAATCTGACCCTGCTCATCCTTTGTTCTTCTTCACTCGTTTCCCTCCCTTCGTATCCAACTCTTCATGACCCCATTTGGAGTTTTCTTGGCAAAGATACTGAGGGGTTTGTCATTTTTTCTCCAGCTCATTTGACAGATGAAGAAACTGAGTCAAACAGGGTTAAGTAACTTTCCCGGGATCACATATTTAGCAAGTCTTTGAGGCCATATTTGAACTCAGGAAGCTGAGTCTCCTTGACTCCAGGCCTGGTGCTCTCTGCCCTATGGGACCCCCTCGCTGCCTCTATCCATCCTGTCCAACCTCATTTCCCCCTCTATCTGGCCATGGGCAATAACTACTGCATACAAGACCATGCAAGACCCCTACATATCTCCCCATGTTGCATCACTCAGAAAATCAATCATTCTCCTTTCAGACTATTCTAATCCAAGTCATCCTTCAAGGATCATCTTCAAGGATCTCTGATCACACTGATCTCCTTTCTTGAACTCACAGACTATCTGTTGTCTGTGTCCCTGTCCTAGACTTAGCACAGATTCCCTTTCCCCTTACATTGTTATTTAGCATTTTTATGCAGAATCATAGAATTTTAAGGAGAAAAACTATTAACTGTCCTTTTTAGAAAGGCAGAGGGGTACAATAGACAGGACCTGGGTTCAAACCCAAACCTTTCTACTTTCTACTTGGGTAATTTTGGACAAAACACTTAACATCTCTGGGCCTCAGTTTATTCATATGTGCAATAAAAGCATCCCTTCTAGTTATATAGCTGGGTGATCTCATTCAAGCCCCCTCTTTTTACATTGATGTCTAGAGAGTTGAAGAACTTATTCCACATTACATAGGTAGCAAGAAGAGGAGCTGAGAATTTAATCCAGGTCTTTTAATTCTACATCTTTCTGATTCCCTTTCCACTAACTTGGAGTACAATTGACTAGTTGGATCCTGGGCCATCACCAGTCGTCATGACTTTTGTCTTGCTATTGGATTTTGATACTTCTGGAGGACAGACTGAGACTGATGACTTAGCAGAGCTCTGTCCCACTTGTATCCAAGTCAAGATATTGCCCTTGTAATGTCATCAGTCCTTTTTGAGAATGAAGGGTAAACAACAACAATAATGATCGTTCACTTCCCATTCTGATACCTCCATCCATTATCCCCTTGATATTGTTGTGAATAGAGGTTCCTAAGTTACCTGAGGGCTCTTTTGGGGGGTGATGGCAGTCCCATCTCTGAGGAAGAGATCCATGTTGACCACATAATTACCCAGGGAGGATTCCACTCCTTTCTTCCTGCTTCAAATGTATCCTTAAATGATAGAGCATGTCTATGTAGGAAAGCTTTACAGAAGGTTAGAAGAGGTACAGGATAAGGGTACACCATAACATTGTAAGAGAACTAATTCTGAAATGTGGGACTTGGGTTCAAATCTCATCTCTTCTGCTTAGTACCCATGTGTTGTGCACAAATTACTTTAGCTTAGAATTCAGTTTCCATCTATGAAAAAGAAAAGACTGAATTAGGTGGCCTTGGGGATGCTTTCCAATTCTAGATCAATGATGCTATGAGACTGTTCTCATTATCCCAAGTTGCATTTGAGAGTTGTACTACTTGGCCCGAACACACACAGACCCCCAGAGGGATGGGGTGAGGTCAATAGATTCTTACCATTTCAGAATGGAAGAGGGAGTTTGAATTCCCCTGCCCCCCTTTCCAGCCTCACGGAGTTATACATTTCTTCTCTTTTCCCTCCTCAGTCCACCTTAGCCACATACCACTTTATTCAGGAACCAAAGGTTAAATTCTCAGGCAGAATTTGGAGCTGCTGGGTTGGTGCATTTCTGCAGTCACTCCATAGAATGAGGGAGATAAGGAGGGGGAGTTACAGAACCCCTCAATAATTGTCCACCTCATGGTGTTGGTTCCACCCCCTGAATGCAGCTCCGTGTAGTTGAGGAAAAAAAGGGTTCAAACGGCCAGCCCTTTCCAAGAGCAGTCTCTCTGGAGCTAGTCATCATTGTTTCTTCCTTGTCTCTCTTGCTCCAGCCACTGAGCAGAGTGAAGAGAGAGTAAATAATCCCAAATCTGATTTTCCATACAAACCCACAGTGAAATATTTATGAAGCATTGCTTGAATAATTAATACTTTTCTTGCAACTTTCAAATATTTCTCCATCACATCCTCCCCCCTCTGAATAACTCCTTCAATCCAGGCTCTGATTATACCACAATTCTGAAAGGTAAAGGCAGCCTAGATTATTTACTTCCCTAAACTCTTATGTGCAGGCAGCACTAGTTTAAAGCTTCTTCTGATGTTGAAATTCCCTTTAGCCAAATGGGACATTTTAAAATTTTTATTAAAGCTTTTTATTTACAAAACATATGCATGGGTAATTTTTCAACACTGACCCTTGCAAAACCTTCTGTTCCAAATTTTTCTCCCGTTCCCTCCACCCTCTTTCTAGATGGCATGGAGTCCAATGGATGTTAAATATGTTAAATTAGATGTTAAATCAAATTGGACTTTTTTTGTAAAAGGAGGTTGCTTTGAAGCACCTCAGATACTGGCAGTATGTCCTCTACCCAAAACCCCATAGGTTTCTAATAATAGTTTTGCTGTTCTCTCTCTCCCTGGAATAGGTCACTAAGGAATGAGGTCAGCCCCCCTTTGCCTTTATAAAGATGTAGAGAGCAAACTTGGAAGAAAAGAATCACCAAATGTTAGATCTGTAAGAGATTTGGGGATTTTAGAGGCCCTCTAGCCCAATTCCTTCATTCTACAGATGAAGAAACCGAGGGCAGAAACATGAAATACCTCCTGCAAAGCCATGATTCTTTGAGTGAGCCAGTGAATGAATGAATCAATGAGTGAAAAAGCATTGTTAAGCCCTTCCCCTGTGCCGAGTGACAGGGATGCAAATCAAAAAAGCAAGAAATTCTTTCTCTCAAGAAGCTCACACTCTAATTGGAGGGGATGAAGCTGCTGCAATGCAGGGGACCTTAGGTACACTGGAGCATTGCAAGGTATGTAGATGGGGCGTGGAGAAAGAGCACCAGGACTGAGTTCAAGTCTAGCCTCAGACATTAGCTTTGGTTTGGGGGCAAGTCACTTAACCCTGTCTGCCTCAGTTTCCTCATCTGTAAAATGAACTGGAGGAGGAAAAGTCCAATCACTCCAGGATCTCTGCAAAATGGAGTTATGGAGAGTCAGAAGTGGCTGAAACACATGAACAACAATAAAAGATAAAGGCAGGTCAGAAAGTGAGGTCCAAAGCACCCTAGGGAGTGGGGGAGGACAGATGGCAATCATTTTTTTGGAAACGTTGGAATTATTGATTCCCATCTCATCCAAGCCCAGGGAGCAGTCAGGCATCCTGGGTTAAAGGGGAAGACTTGAGACCCAGTTCTGAGAAGACCCCAGGGAAGGGGAAGGAGGGCTGGTTGGGTGGAGAATGTGGGAGAGAAAAGGCAGAACTGGGTGGTCCAAGCCACCATCCCCCCCAGGAGCACCTAGTCACCTTGCTGCAGTGACACACACTGCCCACCCCACAGGTAAGGGCGGGCCCAGCCCTTTCTAGGGCAGGTGCATGAGCACGCATTGCCAGGTGAGACTCGTGACAGGGCAGCCAAGACCACCCCATTGGTGTGCAGATGCCATCTGGCTTTCTTTTCTCCTCTAATGGTGTTATTGATCCCCAGCTCTAGGTAAAGTCATTGTGTCAGTCAGGTACCCGCCTGCTGTGAGGAGCTGAGGCGAGTTCCAAGCTTTGGGGCCATAATTCTTAAAAAAAGGGGGGGGGATCCTCATTTAAATGCAGATACTGGCTTCTCACTTGGGACTGAGTGGAAAGTTTTTCCATTAAAATGCTAATGAAGGAACAAACTGCAACTCCAAATCCTCCAACAAACAGACATTTTTCTCTCGGCCCCCACCCCCACCCCGTTCCTGCAGAAGGGCAGTGGGGGCCTCTGGAATAGCCTGATTCCCTCCCCTGGCCCATGGCCCACCCGCTGCCCCAGTGACTGGAGGAGATGGACAGCAAACCATTGAAGGGCTTACGGCCTCATGGCAGTGTCAGCCCGGGATTTCAGCAGTCTTGATCTTGGGTTACCTTATGTTGAATGATGCTCCCTCTTTCCAGGTGGTGTCCAGAAGATACTACCAAGGAAACATATGATGGTCACCAAAGGGAAGGAGTGGTCACCCTACTCTTTAAGTCTCTGCTCTGCTCCCTACTGGGTTTTAAACTAGAACGTTTTACAAATGCCTTAACTGAGTCCCAGAGAAAGAAAGTCAGAAGATCTAGAACTAAAAGAGACCTTAAAAATCATTTAATCTAGAGATTCTTAATCTGTTAGGTCACACATCCATTTGACAGCCTAGTGAAGACTATGAGTTCCTTCATTCTAAGTATTTTCCTTCATACTAAGTATTTTGTAAATACTTAAATAAAACACATAGGATTACAAAGGAAAACAATGATACAGATATATTCTTTTTTTAAAATGAAATTTACAGGTGCCAATTTTTTTTTTAGTTTTTGATATTTTTAATTAAAGCTTTTTATTTTTGAAAACATATGCGTGGACAATTCTTTAACATTAGCCTTTGTAAAACCTTGTGTTGCAATCCTCCCCCTTTCCCCACCCCCTCCCCGAGATGGCAAGTAGTCCAATATATGTTAAACATGGTAGAAATATATGTTAAATCCAATATATGCATACATTTTAATACAATTATTGTGCTGCATAAGCACGGGCATTAAATTAAAAACTCATGATTTAGTCCAACCTTTAGAAATTTGAGGACCAGAGAAAAAATAGGTAGTAAGTGAAAGATTGGAAACTCAGACCAAATCCAGAGCTTTTCCCTCTACACGTTCCTAACTGATTGTTTCTCTACTCAGACACTGACCCTGTCTGACCTGAAGCCCATTCGAGGGCCCGTGTCTGGGGGCACTCAAGTGACCATCACCGGCACCAACTTGAATGCAGGCAGCAACGTGGCAGTGACATTTGGAAGCCAGCCCTGCCTCTTCTACAGGTAACAGTCTTCCCTGTGACATCTTCCTTTGAGAGAGCTTCAGGTAGAGATGCTAAGTCACCACATGGGGAGGAAGGCAAGATGAGCTATAGAAGCACAGCCATTTCTGATCACGGCTTAGGTAGTACTTCTTCTTAATTGTGTGACCCTCAGTAGGTGCCCTCTGCACTGTAGCAGTCAGTATTAATCTGGAGTCAGGAAAGCCTGAGTTCAAATTTGCCCTCAGTTGCTGAGTAGCTATATGATCCTAGGAAAGCCACTTAACCCGGTTTGCCTCAGTTTCCTCATCTGTAAAATGAGCTAGAGAAATGGTAAACCACTCCAGTATCTGTGCCCAAGAAAATACCAAATGGGCTCATGAATAGTCCCACAAAAGTGAAAATGCTGAACAACCATTGCTCCAGTCCAAATCTAACCAACAAGTTGAACAAATATTTATTTTTATTGAAGGCTGGTATTCTGGGATATAGAGGGAATAAATAGTATGAAAACATTGAAAAATGCTATCAGCAAAAGTGAAATTATCAGCTACAGGTCCCAGGCAAACTCAGGAAAGTATGAAAGTATGAAGTATGTATAGATAGTTAGATATAAAGTATATAGAGAAGTATATATATTTATATATATATAAACTATATCTAGAAATATATATAAAGTATACATGAAAGTATAAAGTATTTATAGATAGATATAAAGTATATCTAGAAATATATATAAAATATACATAGAGGTATATATATAAAGTACATATAGAAGTATATATATATATAAAGTATACATAGAAGTATATATAAAAAGTATACATAGAAGTATATATATAAAATATAGAGAGAAGTATGTATACATATAAAGTATATATAGAAGTATATATATATGTGTGTGTATATATGTATATATATATATATATTATATATAGTATAAAGACAAGGGCTTGTTAATCCCTCCCCCTACCCTCATTCTTCTCTCCTAGCTTTCTCCTTTCTGCCTATCCCACCTACCTCCTAGAGAAACTCAGCTAGATTCATTCTAGAGTACGTTCCCAGAAATAGTCTGTTTCTAGGATTAGTTTGGAGCTGACTCCCCCGAGCTCTGGCTCTGCAATCCCCAATTCTCCTGTCACACAGGGACAGAAATTTCTACAGCAGCAACCCCTAGCCCATCTCCCACCCCCCAAGTCATGCTTGGAAAAATAAAGCAAGAGTACTCAAGGGATAAAGACAAGGGGCCATGATGGAAATCCATTGTGTGATCTGGGCAGCTATAACAGAAGAAGACAAGGGGTGCATATGGATTCCCTTTCTGGAACATAGAGAACACTGAGAGAAGGGGGAGGGAGAGGAGAAAGAGATGCTTTTATGGAACACGGGAAGCCCTGGGTAGGCACGGGGAGAGAGAGCAGGGAGCAGGGAAGAGACAGAGAGATCAAAGAGAAGAAAGAGATAGAATGGGAGAAAGAAACAGTGAGAGATCAAAAATCTAAGAAACAGAGACAGAAAGAGATATATGAGAGAGAGATAGAGACAGAAACAAAGATACAGAGACACACACAGAGACAGAATGTGTGTGTGTGTAAGAAAGAGAGACAGAGAGATAGAAGCGGGAGAGACAGACAGAGACAGAGAATCAGAAACAGAGTTCTTCATGCTTGTACTGCGCTAACTTGAAAGTGAGGCTGCTCAGGAGCAGTTCTGAGGGTTCTGTGGGCTGTATCCCTAGGGACGTGTGACCCACTGGTCACGCTGTTATGGTGGGATGAAGTTGGGGGGCAGTGGGGTCAGAGTCACCATCCCCTCTCTGTGCCCAGTCCCTCAGCCTTGTGCTCCCCCTCTCTCCCAAGGCGATCCACATCCCACATCATCTGCAATACCACTTCCTCAGAGGAGGTGGCTGAAAAGTCCAAGGTGCTAGTCCAGGTGGACAAGGCGAAGATCCACGCAGATCTCTACTTCCAGTACGTGGAAGACCCCACCATCCTGAGGATCGAGCCCGAGTGGAGCATCATCAGGTAAGGCGCACCTCGCTGGAGTCAGGGGGCCTCGGCTTCCAGTCCATCCTCCAGCACTGCCTGGGGAGCCCCTGAGAAGATCTGTGAGTCTTTGCTCGTCCCCACCATGAGAGAGCTGAACCGGATCACTTCTAAGATCCCTCCCAGCTCTAGTCCTGTGGGATGATTGTCCCTGGGAAGGCATCTTCTTCTGCTACTATTCTTTGCTTTCTACCCTCCAAACCCCAGAGGGTTCTACATCACCTCTGCTTTTTGTGGGTGATCTGAGAGTTAGCAAGGTTGTTCCCCAAATTACCAGACCTTTCATACTTCTGCTTTTTTCGGTTCTCAAAGGGCTTTGAGTCAGAAAGACTTGAATTTAAATCTAGGTAACAACACTTATTATCTGCGTGTTCCTGTACAAGTCAGTTAACTGTTCCCTGCCTCTGTTTCCTCATCCATAAAATAGGGATAATAATTACAGCCAGGGTTATTGTGAGGATAATATTACAAAACACAAGCTTGGTATCTGACACATAGTAGGCACTTAACAAATACTTGTTTGCTAACTTTCCTCCCCCTCCCTTTTGTCCTCTCTTTTTTCGTCCCTCCTTCCTCCCTTTTTTTCCTTCTTTTTGGAGGCAAGCTATCTCTATAAAGACTCACTACAAACCTTGTTTTGAGTAAGAGCTCTCTTAAGTTCCTTGATGTCTAAAGACTGATAAAAACAGAAGTTTGAAGCACTCACTATCCCTAAGGTTTAGATTTGGGGTGGGCCCAAGGTCCCCTTTTTAGATCCATGACTGATTGGTTTCATGACCCAAAATCTAAGCTTGAATTTTGAGCTCCCAGAAATGGATGGACTAACCCATGTCCTCCATCTATTCTTGGGAATGGGTATAAGACAGATAACAGGTGTATTTCCTAAAGAAAAGAGCCAGGCTGTGTGCTGGGAGTGTGGGGTCTGGTTTAAGTTCTCACTGCATCAATAACCAGTTCTTTGATCTTGGCAAGTCCACCAAAGTGCTCTGGACTCTCTAATACCTCCATTATGCATTCTTAGTCTTTCAGAGTCAGAAAGAGCCAATAAAGATTATCTAATTCAACCTCCATCTTTTATAGAAGAAATTGAGATCCAGAGAGATAGCAAAGTTTGCCCAAGGTCACTGAGCTAATAAATTCTCAAACCCAAATCTCCTGATTCTAAGCCCAAGGCTCTTCCCACTGTTCCATAATTCTTGATGAAAATGAGTTCTTTTAGCTCTAATATTCTGGTATTCTACTTTCTAACTCAGCAGAGGATTTTGGCTCAAAACCATTCTGGTTCCTCAATCAGACATTGGAGGAGATTGTAATTTTCAGAGACATGTTAATGATTATGGATTAGAGAGAGCATTATTGGGATAGAATGATGGTGGAAAAGCTATTCTATCAAAAACTTAGACCTTAGGGCAGTTAGGTGACACAGTGGATAAAGCACCATCCCTGAAATCAGGAGGACCTGAGTTCAAATCTCACCTCAGACACTTAACACTTCCTAGCTGTATGACCCTGGGCAAGTCACTTAACCCCAATTGCCTCAGCAAATAAATTAATTAATTAAATTTAATTAAAAAAGAAAAAATAATTTAGACCCTTTGTTCCTAACTCTCACAACAAGCCTCTAGGCAATTCGTCTAAAGTCATTAGGTGCTCATTCCTCACACTAACCCTTCTTCCCATCCCAACAATGTCATGCCAGAGAGCCATCAAGGCAGATTCTGTGGGCTGAGGGTTATCCTCAGCTAACGAAGTTAGCCAGTGGATCTGAAATCTTAAGGGCTATTTTGGGTCAAGGATATTTTAAACCTAATTAAAATATAGTCTTTTCCTATACATATTGAAACTCATTTGTTTTTAGCAGGTTTGTAGCTATTCTACAAAGCCTTATAGGTTTGGTGATCACCTTGTTTCAGAAGATAAAGGAACAAAAAATCACATCACACATTAGCGGATTTGAACCCAGTACCTTGAATATCAAAGATGTTTGCTTTGTACTCTCCTTTCACCTCTCTCACCCAAGAAATTTCCATCTCCATTTCTGTGCTATGAGCAGGAAAGTTCTCCACTGAATTCACTTCTTGGTTTAATTCACAGCTTTCCCCTGCCTATTAGTCACATAAATAATAGTACTGTACCTTCTGGTTCTATGCAGCCAACCTTGAGTAATGTGCTCATCAAGAGAAAGGTTTCTGACAAGTTCTAAATTCACCAGCTAAGCCAAACAATTTTTTTTTTTTTGCTTAAGGAAACAAAATCTGAGAGCGATACGGTTTGCATTATGCATGTGGTTGGTATTAGAAGAAAACAGCTTGAGTTAAGGAGATGGCTGATAAGTATTGATCATTCTGCTGTTGGTGATAATGGTAATGATGGTGCTGACAGAAAAGGAGGAAGAAGAGGAGGAAAGAAAGGCCAGATCATAGGGAAGACCTTCATTGCCTAGAAGACTCCTCAATGTTTTATTTGTTTGTTCATTTATTTTAGGAAAGATGAAGGAAAAGGTGGGCAGCAGGGTTCTTAGGCTAAGATACATAAACTTAGGAATTTTTTTGCTATATATTTTGATAACCATGTTTCAGTATAATTGTTTTCTTTTGTAATCCCATGTATTTTATTTCACACATCTAAAAACATTATCTCTTTAGGTTTCATTAGAATGCCTAAGGCATCCATGATACACAAAGGGGAATTGTCTGTAGTCATATCAGGGGAGCTGGCTGGCTGAGGGGTGTGTGTGTGTGTGTGTGTGTGTGTGTGTGTGTGTGATGTATTTAGGAGTATGAGATACAGGTGGACAAATGGTTAAATGGGAGAATGGGTGTAGAAGAGGGGATACAAAATCAGATCTGGGACCTTAGAGATCACCTAGCCTGGCTCTTTCTTTCTTAGATAAAGGAAACTGAGCCACAGAGATATTAGGTGACTTGCATAGTGTCACATAAGTAATAAGTGATTGGGCTGGGATTTGAATTCAGATCCTCTGACTTCCAAAATCCATAACACAACACTGAAAAGAAGAGGGTACTTTCCCACTCTCCTACAAAACTCAGAAAAGTCTTAGACAAGATGATGAAAATGGTCAGGAAATGCTGTTCTAGGCATCAGGGCATTCCTTAGAGATGTCCAGTCACATTTGGACAAAGTTATTATCACCAATTATATTGGAAATTGAAAGTCAATGGAACTTCCTCCTGGTCTGCTTAGGTGAGAAATAATTAGCTCTAGGTTCTTTTGAAAAATGCTTAATTGGGAAAAAATATTTTTTTAATTATGAGAGAGAGAGAGAGAGAGAAAGAGAGAGAGAGAGAACGAGAACACACACACCACACAGGCAGAAATAAGAATTTCCTTTCGATTCCTTATTAGTTCACTTTCCTTGGCCCTGCATCTGGCAATGTTGTGATCTCTTGGGCCACAGACAGGTTAGAGTCTGGGAAACCTTCAAGAATCATGCTTTCTGATCTCTTTCAAGATTCATTGATAACTTAGATGGGAGTGGGTAGAGGCAGTCCTGAGATCTCAGATGAGAAATTCACCTTCCTCTCTTGTTCTAAGATTTGTCTTTTGTCCTACTATGATGTCGATTCATCTTTTGGACTGGAAGATTGGAAAAAGACCAGCACAGATTCCAGGATTGTGAAATTGAGGAAATCCCAGATTCAGTCTTCCTACTTGCTTTAAAACAAAGGAGAGAGGATGGGAAGAAAGAGTAATTATACAGATGGTAGCATGGTCATGGGGTTATAAATAACTTTGTTGTCAAGGACTTTCCAAATTATCGATGCTCAGGGAGGTTAAGTGTCCAAGTATCCGAGGTTACTCAGATAGGAATCAGTAGCATCTTCATCCTGTTTATTATTCATTTGGCTACCATTACCATCATCCTCATTATTGCTGATTCTGAGCATCATCATTATTATAATTTTTTTCTTCTCTCTTTTTTTATTAAAGCTTTTTATTTACAAAATGTATACGTAGGTAATTTTTCAACATTCACCCTTGCTAAACCTTTTGTTCCATATTTTCCCCTCCTTCCCACCACCTACTCCCCTCGATGGCAAGTAATCCAATACATGTTAAATACATCATTATTATTCAATTTACTTATTGTCGTCATCATCATTATTCAGTTTGAAGAGCATTGTGTTCACCATTATTTTTCACCATAAATATGATCATTCATCAGCCTCTTCTTGGAACCCAATCACTCATATGCCTTATTCTTTTTCCTTTCAGTGGAAACACCCCCATTATTGTCTGGGGGACACACCTGGACCTCATCCAGAATCCCCAAATCCGAGCCAAGCACGGAGGGAAAGAACACATCAATGTGCGTTGGAGGACTGGGCAGTTTGGGTGGGGATGGGAGTCGCCGGGTCCTAGGCCATGCTGTTTCTGTATATATGGCCACCCTCCTAGCTTGGAATATCCTTGAAAGTATGTATGTATATGTATATGTGTATACTATATATACATATATATATATATATATGTGTGTGTGTGTGTGTGTGTGTGTGTGTGTGTGTGTGTACATATACACACTTGGAAGCATATATATGTGTGTGTGTATATATATATATATATATATATATATATATATGTGTGTGTGTGTGTGTGTGTGTGTGTGTGTGAGAATACACGCTCTGTGTTTGTATAATGAGATGCTGCAGTAATCAGCCCAGAATTCTTTGTGCGCAGGTCTGTGAAGTCCAGAATTCTACTGAGATGACCTGCCAGGCCCCGGCCCTGGCTGTGGATCCTGACCACCAATCCGACCTGACCGAGAGGCCTGAGGAGTTTGGTTTCATTCTGGACAACGTCCAGTCCCTGCTGATCCTTAACAAGACCAACTTCACCTACTACCCTAACCCCGTATTTGAGGCCTTTAGCCCTTCAGGCATCCTGGAGCTTAAGCCTGGCACCCCCATCATTCTGAAGGTACAGGGGAAGTTGGGAGGAAGATGGAAGGGAAGGGAAAGACTTTCTGACTCAAAGTTAGGAAGGCCTTGCCCCTGCCTATTGCCATGGCAGGGTTCTTCTTCTCTCAGCACACTGCACCTCTCCTCTTGGAGAAGAAATCTAGTCCAATCCCAAGCTGATTCCCAGCAAGCAAAAGCCTCAGTTCATATAGTGGAGGGCACGTAGTGCCATATAGTAAAATATAGTCCACATATAGTCTGATATAGTCTATATATAGCTCATATGGTCCATTTATAGTCCATATGGTGGAGGGCAGAGGAACGGCTCTCAGCAGCTTTTTTGCGATTTGATACCCAAATTTGGGGTCTATCTTTTAGGGTTTGGAGAATGAGAAACTAGAGGCCCATTCATAGTGCTTCTTCTTTTTCCACATCCTATTCCAGGTCATTTCTCTGGGAGCTTCCAGGAAGTGTTGGGATGCCCTCCCCTAATCATACAAACTGTTAGTAGTTACTATACTCCCTTAGGAAGCTCCCAGGATGATACAGTGGGGAGAGTGCTAAATTCTGCTTCAGATTCCTACCAGCTCTATGATTCTAAACAAGCCAATTAACTTCTATGTGCCTCAGTTTCCCTGTGTGTGAAATCAGGGGATTGACCCAGATGACCTTTAAAGTCTTTATTAGCTCTACTAAGGATTCAATGAACCTATGAAATGTGAGCTCAGGCTGGGAGGAGATCCGTGTAAATGTGTATAGTGTAGATATGTACATATATACATGTATATATATATATATATATAAGATCTATATATACTTATATGTGACATGTGTATAAATACATATAGGTGTGTATGTATATACATATAAATATATACACATACACACACACACACACACACACACCCCTATATATGTGTGATAGTAGTTTCAGGCTGGGGAATGGGGCTTTTCTGTCCATCCAGGGCAAGAACTTGATCCCACCGGTGGCCGGGGGAAACATGAAACTGAACTACACCGTGTTGGTGGGAGAGAAGCCATGTGCTGTGACAGTGTCGGATGTCCAGCTGCTCTGTGAATCTCCCAATCTCATTGGACGGCACAAAGTGATGGTGAGCCTGACATGATTGGGACAAGGCAATGGGATGGGCAGAACATGAGGCAAGAGGGAGAACTGAGGGTTCTCTGCAACCTTGGGGTCAGGGGCCAAGCCTCACACCCATCAAGCTTTCTACCCCCTGGCTCATTCAGAGACTTTGACGGGTCACCTCATCATTCCTGCTGACACAGATCCTCTCCTGTTGGTCCCTCCCACTTTTACTCCCTGTGCTTGGTACATACTCCCCCAGACAAGTCTCTGACAGAACGCTTCCTTTGCCAACTGAAAGTGTAGGGCAAGGTGTGGAAAATCCATCATCACTTCCCGTCACTAAACATTTATTTTAAACATCTACAATATACTTAGTACTGTACTAGGCAGTTAAAAAAAAAGACTGAAAGTTGAATGAGAGAAAGGTCCACGCATTGAAGGCAGAAGGAAGCCCCAGACAGTGGGGTGCAGACTAGGCTGCCATACTGAGTGAGAGAGGAACCAAGAGAGGAAGCCGGAAGGTACTGCAAGCTCAGTTTCCCCATCCCAAACTGGAATACATACAAGTTCACCAGGCACTAATTCAGTTTTCTACCTCTTCCAGGAGCCCTAATTATCTGTAGGCCATTCCATATGAAAACTGAAAGTACTTATTTCCATGCCTTTGGATGTTTTTTGTTTGCTTGTTTGTTTTTCAGGGAGAGGGATAGGGGGCTATGACCTGTTCTCTTGTAACTAATGGCAAAATTGGGAAGCACAAATGCATGGTACTGCTGATGTTGTCTCTCCTCCCCTCAGTCTCAGTTAACAGTAGATCAGGACTCTTTCAAATCGGGACAGACTGTAATTCGTCTCCTTTTGTTGCCCTCCTGTCTCTCTCCCGGTCCTCCTCCAACCCCACGCCCACCCGCCTCCGACTGCGTCCCACAGGCCCGCGTAGGGGGCATGGAGTACTCCCCGGGCATGGTGTACATCTCCCCAGACAGCCCCCTCAGCCTGCCCGCCATCGTCAGCATCGCCGTGGCCGGCGGGCTCCTCATCATCTTCATCGTGGCGGTGCTCATCGCCTACAAGCGCAAGTCCCGTGAGAGCGACCTCACCCTGAAGAGGCTGCAGATGCAGATGGACAACCTGGAGTCCCGCGTAGCCCTGGAGTGCAAAGAAGGTACCTGTCGGGGCAGGTGACTCTGAGTCAGGGCGCACGAGGTACCGGCCTGCTCGGAGCCTGAGCAGCGGGATGCCCCAAAGGCAAGACGCGGTCACTGCCGCGGGGCTCTTAAGGTCTGAGGGAAAAAACAAAGCTGGAAGGAACGGATGTAGGCTTCTCCAAGAAAAAGACAGTTTGGTGGCTGTTGTTGTTTGGCCTTTATTTCTTTGGCACGTAGTGTGAAATCATAAATTTGTGGAAAATTTAATTGAGCCTAATCTAACCCAATCGTCCTATTTTGCAAATGAAGAAACTGAGGCTGAGAAACTAAATTACTCCAAGTTATTACAAGTTAGATAGTGGCAGATTTCAAGATTTCTGCATAAATCTCCCAATTCCTAGACCACTGTTCTTTTTACTACTCACTCAGGAGGTCAGGGGTTAGGAGCAGCAAGATAAAGCCAGAGAAAGGCTCTGGAGTTGTACATAGGCCACTCTCAGATACCCGCCCCTTCTTTTGGCAGCTGGGTACTGAATCATTCTCCCTAGCACCACTGCCCCAGGCCCACATTGGTGAAAAATTTGACCAAAGGCTTTAGGCCTTGCTGCATCATCTATCATAATCCAGCCATCCATCCATCCGTCTGTCCATCTGTCTGTCTATCTGTCTGTCTGTCTATCCATCCATCCATTCATTTATCCTATCTCTGTTCTCTATTTCTCTCTCTCCCTCTCCCTTCCTTTCTTTCCCTCTCCCTCCCTCCCTGCCCCCCTCTCTCTCCCTCTCCCTCTCTCTCTCTCTCTCTCTCCATCTGTTCATCCATCTGTCTATTCATCTACCTATTCTTTCTATCTATGTCTGTCTGTCTATCTGTCTGTCCATATATCCATCTATCTTTAATCTTTTTTTTTTTAAGACTGAACTTGTGATTTTATTGTTGCAAGCAATTCCCAACGAGGAAACTCCTACCAATGCAGATCTATACCTGCACTGCACCATATAATTTTAGAGAATTGCTTGAGACGATGAGATTTTTTTTTGAGACTGACTTTTCTATCTCACTCAGGCTGGAAGTACTGCAGCTTCTCTTGGGCCCAATCTCAGTGCTTAATGGCACAGAAGCTTTGATCTGGGCCAGATCACTGCTCCTTATATGATCTGTCTTTCCCTGGGGCCTTATTCTATAGGTAGTGGCCTTTTTTCAAGCACCAGATTGGCTTTAGTTTGACTATAGCTCAAAACTCCCAAAGTCAAATTGTCCACTAGCTTCAGACTGACCTAATGGTAAATATTCCAGTTATGTACCTCCAAGGAAGTACATAATGGGGGGAGATGAGATAATAAATGACTTTCCAGGGCTTGCCCAGTCTGCAAATATCAGAGGCAGCTTGTTGGAATGGAGAGAAAACCAACCTAGAGTCCAAAAAACCTAGGACCAAGTGTTGCCTCTCGTGTATACATGGATGCATGATTCTTAGGATGTTACTGAAACCTCAGTTCCCCAGCTACCTCTCTAAGACTGTAAGTTGCTGTGTTGGAAGAAGGTGTTTCCCAATTTAATTTTTCCTTCCTTTCTACATGTGTATGTGTAATAGATGAGTGCTTGTATATACACATAATGTATATGTGTGAAACATAAGCATATGTACATACACACATATATTAAACACATATGTATTAAAGAGAATATAATAGAATAAGATAGATAAGATAAGACTAGATCAGCAATTCAAGAAGAAGAAAATGTAGGAGTCAGTTTCTTATAACCAATGGGGAATTATTTCATGAGTGACCCTGAGAGAGAATTTATTCTGGTTCTTCTCTGGAATAGGCTGGGTTCCGTACCTGGGGAATTTAGGTCTCAACAATTCCCTTTTGGGAAATGTGCCTACTTTTTGATGGGGAAACGGATTCCTTCCTTCCCCTCTCTGCATCCTTCAGCTGTCAACACAGCATCCGCCTTGTGGGACTGTTAATTACTGCCTTTTATTATATTTACGCCGCTTAATTTTTTTCTCCGCAATGTACTCTTCCCTCTAATTAGGTGTAGTGATTAGAATCTCTTTCATGTGTCGCTGGCACAGTGCTTTGAATGTTGAAGGCGTTTGGTGACTTAAAGGAAAGCTGCAGCCTGATAAAAAGAAAGCTTCTCTTACCCCCACCCTCTTTCCTTTCTCCCCACCAGCTGAGTGACCCAACTGGGAGGGGGCAGCAGAGCTGGGGCGCCAAGCGAGGGAAGATTCCCTTTGAGAAGTTTCAGAGGGAAGGAGAAATTAGCAGTCAGATAGGGAGTCACATTTCTGACAGTTTGTCAATAGAGATGACCTGGCAGAGGAAGCTGAGTTCCTTTTAGGATCAAGGAAAGCTGGTATGTGTGTGTGTGTGTGTGTGTGTGTGTGTGTGTGTGTGTGTGTGACAGGATGTAAGAAGTGGCTAAGATTTTATATATACATACAGATATACACATACACGCAATACAACATAAACATCTATAATGTACATATAAGACAATATACATATATGCTGTATATATGCACATATATAAATAAGTATTTATGGAAAGGTATATATGGAGATATGGATAGGTTGCATTTGAGTCTTACTTTAATGACTCATCACAGTATAAAGGTAATACTGAGTTCTCAAAATCTTTAAATATTTGATATATGTGTATCTGTTCCCATATACATCAATATTGCAAATATTTGTGATTTTCATCAGCATTAGCCATGACTCTATCAATGCAGGTTGAAACTGCTCTATATGCTCTGTGTGTGTTGTGTGTGTGTGTGTAGAAAGGGAGAGAAGTTGTGAGATGTCATATCTGAAAAAAAAGTTCATCCCTCTGTAGTCAATCTCCAAACTTAGCTAGATTGGACCTAAAGCAATGTGCAGTCTTGCATCAGGCCTTTATCGAAAATTTCCCAAGTTGAAAGAACCTGTTAAAAACCCGTTAATGCTTTTACTGGCATAGTCTGTGAGAACCCTGTTACTTCCATGATGAGAATCAAAAGTCAGGTAAAAATAAAGACTGTACATCTATTATTATATATACATATATGTATGTCTACACACAGGTATATATCAATTTATATATGTATTCATTTTATGTATATATATTATATATGTGTATATACACATAATATATATTCATATATATGTATCTTAAACACTTGTCTATTGATAATCTGTTACTTCATGTTATTTCCATGTAGTCTATGTTACTATGTTATTTCAACAGCATAAAATATCATCTAAGAGATTGTGATTAAACATTGACTATAGACAAGAACTTTCTGTACTGGGACCCATATAATGTGCAAAGACATGGGGGAGTCCTCCAGTACATTTGATAGAGCCTCTGGAACGATTCATGGGAGAATACAGACAGTAATTACATAGGATGAAAAAGTACGGAAGAGTTTGCAATCTCTACTATTAGAGAATGTATCCATCTCATGAAAAATACTGGATCTAAAGTTGGGAGGAATCTTAGTGTCATACGGCCCATCCTCTCATTTTACAGATGAGGAAACGGAGGTTCAGAGAGATTAGTTTGTGTTCAGGCAAAATTTGATCTTGATCTTCCTGTGTTCGTCAGGCACTTCATGCTCTACATCTTGCTACGGAAGTATATATAGTCTAAATATAGAGGAAGCACGGTGTAGTGAAAAGGGTCAGCCTAGGAGCTCATTGGGACCCTTCAAATCCTATCTCTGATGCAAAGACACTTAACTTTTCAGTATAATTCCTGAATGTATACACAACACCCCAAGCAACCTGCTAAGACTGTAAACTGCAAGGCAATTGCTGATTTTCATTGGAAGAGGAATTTTCCTCATTAGGAGTACTGTGTGTGTATGTCTGTGTGTGTTTTACACACACAGATACACAAGCACATCCTAATTTCCAGTTTAGTTCTGGGAGTGGGAATCAGTGCAAATCAGCAATTGTTCCACCGTGTTTTCCTGGTTGCATGTGCTTTAAGACTTGAGTCAGCATGAGATGAGCCCAGATCTGTGTGATTCAAAAAAGGCCACTGCCATTAGGTCCCATTAGCTCTCATGGAAGACAGAGATTGGGTTTGTGATTTCACTGGTCTGAGGAACTACCAGAAGAAACCTCAAGTCCTCTCATACTCTGAAATCTATAGCCTTAGAGAGTTGTCTAGGGCTGTTGGGAAGTTAAGTGATTTGTCCAGCCAGGGAATCAGGTCATCCTGGCTCCTAAGTCATTTCTAGCCATAGCACTACACTGTGTCTCATTTATCTTTTATTATGTAATATATTTTATTTAAATATATATTTACACATATATTATATATATATATATATATATATATATATATATATATATATATATCAGTTCCTCTAAATCAGTTGTGTCAGACTCAGAGAGAAAGAGGAGACCATTAAACCACAGCATCCCTGTGGGCACATATTGACTTAGAAGATGGCATATTAATATTATCTATGTTCCTTTGTATTTTTTATTTATTTTGTTGTTTATTTATTTTGGTTCAGCTGCGCTCAGGAGTGTTGCAGCTGCTGTGGGTGAGACACATCTGCTCTAAAGGATAGAGCTTCACACCCTTTAGGATAGCATTCATTCACTCCCTGCTCCTAGGCAGCATCTGTGACAATCTCATCATGATCATCGCCACCCTCCCCTTTTCCATGACATGCAACAAGGGCAAAGTGCCCAACCTGACCCCTCTGCAGGAACCTTCACGTCATCCTCTCCAGCCTCCTCTGTCAGAGCACCCCTACTTGGGCTGCTTCCCTGCTGCCCACAAACATACCTGCATCCCCTCCATCCTTAATAAATTCTCATTTGATCTTGCAACCCCTGGTAGATATTGACCTATATCTTTTTCCCACCGCTGTACAACATTCAGTCATTTTTAAGTTGTATCTGACCCTTTATAAGCCCGATTTGAGGTTTTCTTGGCAAAGCTACTCCAGTGATTTGCCATTTCTTTCTCATTTTACAGATGGGGAAATTGAGGCACACAAAATTACGTGATTTGTCCAGGGTCACACAGCTAGTACGTGTCTTAGGTCCCATTAGGACTCGGTTTTTCCT
This sequence comes from Sarcophilus harrisii, assembly GCF_902635505.1. Taxonomy (NCBI): domain Eukaryota; kingdom Metazoa; phylum Chordata; class Mammalia; order Dasyuromorphia; family Dasyuridae; genus Sarcophilus; species Sarcophilus harrisii. The sequence continues at coordinate 180,427,958 of NC_045430.1, read as the reverse complement.
GACTCCAAACCCTACATCTTATGCACTATGGCAACCACTTAGCTTACTTCTACCACTGTACATTAAATACCTTGAAAAAGCTATCTATGCTGAGGTTTTCACTTCTTATATTCTCACTTCCTACCCTTCTGCCCTCCATCTTCTGACCTCATTATTTCAACTGAAACTTCTCTCCCCACAGGCCTTTTCTCAGCCTTTATCCATGACTTTGCAGCCGTTGACAAACAATATAGACTATCCTCTTCTCCTGGATACAATTGCCCCTCGAGTTTTTCTGATATGGTTTTTCTCCTACCTTGTCTGACCACCTTTCAGTCTTTTTTGTTTGGTCTTCATCCAGGTCATACCCACTAATTGTGGATGTCTCCTGAGACTTTGCCAAGGGCCCTTTTCTCTTTTTTTTACATCTACTACTTTGGTTAATGATCTCGTGAGCTCCCAAGAGGTTTAATTATGATCTTTAAGCAGATGATTCCTTCCTGTCTCCATCTCTCTGTCCTTCTGTCTCTGTCTCTCTCTTTATCTATCTCTCCCCATATATAATACATGTGTATGTATATCTTATCTATCTATAGATAGATAGATAGATAGATAGATAGATGGATAGATCCAGCCCTAATCTCCCACATTACTAGCTGCCTCCTAGGCATGTTGAATTGGATGTCCCATAGGCATCTTAAATTTGACATGTTTAAAACAAAATTCAATATCTTTTCCGGAAACTCTTCCTTCTTCTGAATTTCCCTATTACTGGCAAGAGCACCACGATCCTCCCAGTCACCTCACCTCATAACATTGTTATCATCATCAACACCTACCTCAAATTCATCTCACACATCCAATTTCAGTTTCCTCATCTATAAAAGAAAGATAATGATATTTGCATTACTTATCTCACAGGGTTCTTATGGGCCATGCACTTTACAAACCTTAAACGACTATATAAATGTGACTTGTTAACATTTTCATTTTAGTGACCTTGCCTACCCAATCTCTTGAATTGTTTTATGTCATGAGGAAAACTTTTCTGTAATCTAATTCTCCTTCCTCATATTCCTCACTGCAATCCCTCAGAGAGTTAGTCAATAAGTATTTATTAAGCAACTACTCTGTGCTAGGCATTCTTCTGCCTCAGTTTTCATAACTGTAAAATGTTAGTAATAATTACATTTGCCTTATAAATTTTAATTAGAATAAAATTCTAATTTTAGAATAAAATAAATAATTTTAGAATTATTTATTAGAATTAAATGAATAAAATGAAATCATATATGTAAATGACATTTGATAACTGTAGAAGATAGTCTTTCTGGGAAGGGATCCATTGATTTGATCAGACTGCTCAAGGGAACTGTAATATGCAAAAAAGGTTAAGAACTCTTGTTTAGAGATCTGTAAGTTTTAACTCTTCTCATGGTACTTCCAAACAGTTGGGATCACACCATTGTCATTAAAGTTCTAATTCCAAGTTCTTCCCTCCAGCCCTAGCAATCTCCTTGTGGTTTTCCTTTATCCTAGCTTTTGCTGAGCTACAGACAGACATCCATGAACTGACAAGTGACCTGGATGGAGCTGGAATCCCCTTCTTGGACTATCGAACATATACCATGCGAGTGTTATTTCCTGGTATAGAAGATCATCCTGTACTCCGAGACCTGGAGGTGAGCTACAATATGTCTGTACTCCCCTTGTCATAGATTTATTGAATGTTTCCCCTAAAATTGGTTTTCCAGAATCTTCCTTATTATAGATGAAGAGATGAAGTCTAGAGGGAGGTGGATTGAAGTTATAAAGGATCTCATCCAACTAGCCCAAATCTCTCATTTTACAGAGGAAGAAATTGAGATCCAAAGAAATTGCCCAAACTCATGTAGGTAATAAGGGACAGAGATGGGATTTGAACCTGGAGCTTTTGATTCCATTATTAGCATTCTTTTCACCATAGCACATGAAGAAGATTTAAGTCTTAGGATCTAAATTTAAATCTTAACTCTGCTATTTTTTACCTATGTGACCTTGAACAAGTCAATGAAGCTATTAGGTGGTACTATTTTCTCCTTTGTAAAAATAAGAGGGTAGGAAATGGCAAGGGAAGAGGTTTCAGAAAAACATGGCAAGACCTTTATGAACTGATGAAATGAAGTAAGAAGAACCAGGAGATCACTGTACATGGTAACTGCAATGTTATAATAGTAATGTAATGACTTTGCTCCTCTGATTAATACAATGACTCTAGACAATTCCAAAGGACTGATGATAGGAAAAAAATGTCATTCATCTCTGGAAAGACACCTGATGAACTGTGAATGCAAATTGAAACATAATTTTCTCACTTTATTTTTCTTGCTTTTTTTGAAATATGACTAATATGTTTTGCATGATTTCATGAGTATAATTGACATCATATTTCTTGCCTTCTTGAGTAGGAAAAGTTAGGAGAGAGGGAATTTGGAACTCAAAATTTAAAAAGAAAAGAATATTAAAAATAAATAATAAAATTGAAAAACATTTTTTAAAAATAAAATGGGGGAGGAAGAGAATAAAGGGTTGCTCATTCCTTCCTAATCTAAATCTGTTAAATAACAAGAACAATAATAACTGCATGTTATATAGCATTTTAAAGTTTGTAAGCACTTTACAAATATTATCTCATTTTATTCTAACAACAAACCTGTATAATAGATATTATTATTACTATCATTTTACAGATAAAAAGACTGAGGCAAACTTAAGTAACTTGCCGAGGGTCTTGTAGCTAGTAAGTGTCTGAAGTTGGATTTGAACTGGGGTCTTCCTTAGTTAGCTATGTGGGTAAGTTTGAGGATGTAAACCTGGGTAACATGGAAGATGATGGTACTCTTCCTAATTCTAGGTCCAGCATCTATTTACTTAAAGTTCTGTGTTTAGTATAAATGCCATAAGACATCTTGGCCAGATGATAGGCTTGAACCAAAGAAGCGCAGACCAAATGTGGATATTTCCAAGCACAGAGATTAAATAAGAAACAGAGGGTTGTGGAAAGAATTGCATGCTTATTATTTGTTTATGCTAGGAAATGGAGGAAAACTGTGGAGAATCCAAATAAATGAGGAAGCAGCTTTAAAGCTCAGAAGATTAGATGAACTGGGTTTGCATCCCAGAGCCAACAGTTAGTTAAGTGATCATGGAAAAATCACTTGCCTGAAAAGTCTCATCTGTAAACTGGGTATAGTTGAATTACCTCCATACTCATTGTGAACAAACTGCTTTGCTGAAAGCACTCTATAAATCTGAATTGTTATTATTGCAAGCGAGGATGATATTTTGTATACCTCTATGTTCCAGATGCTGCCCATCCCATGCTAGGTGCTCGCTCTATATTAAATGAATGGAGGGACTGAATTAGATAGAAATGTAAAATAGATATGTAGCCACAAACATTAGGCTGTTATAGATTTGAACTGTCTGGATTTGGTAGTGTATGTGTCTAGACAAGGAAATGGAACTGGGCTTCCAGGGACATCACTCAGAGGTACCTGAGACAAATATGTCTACCACTTCTCGGTGAGCGTACCTTTTTCTTTCCTTCTTTTTGTCTTCTTCTCCTCTTCCTTCACAATACCTGGCATGCACATAGTAGGTATTATATAAATGCTTTTTTCTCTTCCACTTCCTTTCCCTCCTTCCTTTTCATTTTGTAGCTTATTTTTCCCCTTTTTCATTTTTTCCAATTCTCATTTTAATGGTCCATATATATCAGTGAATACAAGTTCCATAAGTGGAAAGTCTATTTCATTTTTGCCTCTGTTACCTTCATACCAAGCACAATCCCTTGCACACAGTAGGTACTTCACAAATGTTTATTGAATAAAATTATTTGTTCTCATTTGTGGTCCAAGAAGTTGTTGCTGGTATAAAATGAAATCTAGCCATAGTAGAAGGCTAGCCTAGTAGAAAATGAAATCTAGCCATAGTAGAAGAAAGCGCCTGATAGAGTTGGCAGAAAACTTAATTTGGAGTCAAAAGCCTGGGTTTGAGAGTCCCTAGTCTCCTACTTATTAGTTATGCAATCTTTGGCAATGCACATCATCTCCATGGCTGTCAATTCCTTAATCTGTGAAAAAGGCATAATAATTTTACAATTCACAGTTAACCTAGGTAGTCACTAAAGATCTCTTCTCAAGGATGACCTTCCTACAGAAATCCCAGGCCTTAAACTTCACCTTGACTGCTCTGTTACACTACAATTGTCTCCAAAAAGAAGGGGAAATTTATAAGAAGTATACCCAAACCACTAATAAAACTGTCAGCCCAAGGCCAAACACTGATCTCCAGGATGTTGTCCTGGAGACACCAACTTGAAAACAAATCCAAAGGACTACCTTTTCAATTTTCCCATTCAATCAGATGTGAGTAACAAACAAATTATTATTGTTTGACCCTTCTATACTTCTACAAGAAAAAATCTAAAATATATTTGCAATGTTTGGATCACCCTTAGTATCATCCTTATAAACTCACTTGATACACTGGGATCCTTAGAGGAACCTGGAAGACTGAGGTGATTATATTGAGAATTCTTATGTTGGAATTGTAATAATGGTTTTGCCAACCTATAGCAAGCTGACAGAGATACAATCTGCACATCATAATTGTAAAATGCTAACACATTTACACATACAAAGACCCCCTACCCATCCTCCCCAACCAGACCACATACCTTAGTCCTTACAAATCTGTATCACCTTCATTCCCTACATGACCTATATCTTCCCCTCCCTGGGAATCTTCAACTGCCTATTAGACATCTTAAATTCAACACAGCCAACACTGAACCAATTATCATTCCCCAAAACCTTATCGTCTTCCTAACTTCCCTATTAACTGTTGAGGGTACCTCCATCTTCCCAGTAAGCCAGGTTCTCAACCGAGGTATAATCTTTGATTCCTCACTCTCACGCCCCATATAGAATCTGTGGCCAAATCTTGAAATTTTTACCTTTGAAATATTTCTCTTATATGCCCCCTTTTTCCCCTCACCACTCTGCCTGGAGCAGACCCTCATCCACCTAATGGAAACAGCTGGATGATTTGGATGGAGATCTCCTTGCCATAAATTTCTCCCCTACCTCCAGTTTATCCTCTACTCACCTGTCAAATTGATATTTCTAAAACAAAGTTGTGATCCTGTCAGCCCCCCATTCAATAAACTTTAGTGGCTTTCCATCATATTTGGGATCAATATAAACCCTCTGTTTGGCATTCAAAGCCCTTCATAACCTATCCCCCACTTACATTTCCTATCTTCTTATACATCACTAACCCTCACTTGCCTTTGATTCGATGATACTGGACTCTTAAATGTGTCTTGGATAAAATACCCCATCTCTTGATTGTGGATATTTTTTCAGTGACTGTGCCCCAAACCCACAAATTTCTCCCTCCTCATTTCTGCCTTCTGGCTTCTTCCCTGATTTCCTTTCAGTCTCAGATAAAATACAACGTACTACAAGAAACCTTTCCCAAATCCCCTTAATGTTAGTCCTTCTCTCTGTTGAATATATCTAATTTAGCCTTTATATATCTTCTATGCACATAGTTGTTTGCATGTTGCTTCTCCCATTAGATTGTGAACTCTTTGCCCCAAACAAAATGCCTGATATATACTAAGCACTTCAATAAAGACTTGCTGACTGTCTTAATCAGGAAATTTTATTTTAATTTGTTTGTTTGTTTGCTGATTACTTAATTTACTTTTCTCTCTCAACCTTTCCCTGAGAGTCTGTCTACTAAGTCTTTGACCATGAAGGAGTTAAAATAGAATCTATTCCTATTCAGCTCCTATTTCCCATAGTAAGGAGCCCACAAGATGGCTAATTGTCAAGAAAAGGCTCTGTCTGGAGCAGGTTATGTGGCCTTCTAGTTTCCAATAAACTTGCTAATTAATTGCTTGCAGACATGAGCAGAAATAAACTTTTGCTGCTGCACATTAGCCTGAGGTGATGTGAGATTCAGCATTCTAGCTAGGGAGCTTTGAATCACACTTTCCTTGCTTGAATTTTTTCCCCCACATGCCTCCTTAGTTCCACCCTGTTGACTTTCTGGAAACAAAAATATTCCAAAAGGGTTGCAGAGTAATCTGAAGCTCAACCTTCTCTCATTCATAATAAAAACCCATGAACTCACTAATGTGCATACCTTGGGCTTAAGAGGAACACTTAGAGGACTAGAGTGGAGCCTACCCATTTGTGTGCTGTGTTTCCTTCTTCAATACTTATTTATCTACTGGTCTGTTTATGTGTTCATCTACACCATTATGCTCAGGCTTATCAAGTCTCTCAGAGTCTCAGAAAACTGGAAGAGATATCTCAGAGGTCAGCTGGTCTAACTTATCTCTGAGTACAAATTCCCTCCACAACATCCTTTCACAAATTAGAATTGAGGTTCTTTCCCCTTTAGGGGTTATGGAGCCCTTTGGCAGGTTCTGAAATCTATGGCTTCTTTCTCATAATCATATTTTTAAATCCATAAAATAAAATATATAGGATTACAAAGGAAATCAATTATATTGAAATATACAATTATCAACATATAGGTGTGTATATATATATATATATATATATATATATATATATATCAAAATTCATGAGACCTGGGTCAAGAGCATTGAGTTAGAAGGGTTGGTCAGAATCTAATAAGATGAAAATTTATGCAAATAAGTATAAAGTCCAACACCTGAGTTTATAATAAAAGTAAAATGCCTTCATCTTTTCTTCTCCAGTGACCAGAAACCCACTCTTGTCCTGGATTAGATGAGTGAACAAAATACATTTAGTTCACCATTTTTAGCCCCACTCTCCCTGACCGTGTTACACATTTTATCCAGGTGCCTATGATAGGCATCTCTAATTCCCCCAAAACACATTTTCTGGCTCCTACCACTTTCTACTTCTTACTCTAATAAAAGTCACCATTAGTTCTGAAAAGGATATGATAGTCTTCTCTCTGTTGACTTTATTCACCATCCCTGTGACTCCCCGGCTTCAAACTCCCATCTCTGAGCACCACTCCTATTTATGTCTTTTCTCCCCGTATTAGAATATAACTCCTTAAAGTCAGGAAATGCCTCATTTTGTGTTGATTTTTACAGTAACTGATATATAGTATACACTTAATAAATTTGTTTTCATGCATTCAATACCTCCTGATTTCTCTTTTTGTATAACTTAGATTGTTGAGATTTTTTTTTCTATATTGAGTGCAAATATGCCTTTTATTATTGTTCCTAGATTTGATCTTCAGGGGCAAACAGAATGTTTAATCTCTCTTCAAAGTGACAGCCCTTCAAATACTTGTTCTCCATGTTCTTTTTGAATCTTCTCTTCCCTAGGCTGAATATCCTTGATAATAATTCTTATATGATATGATCTTAAGTGTCCTCTCCATCCTGTTCACCCTACTCTAGTTTTTTCAGTGTTCCTGCCAAAATGTGGTGCCTAGAACTAAATAATGCTGCAGATGTGGTCTGATAAAGGCAAAATATAGCAGGATCATGACCTTGCATTTTCTAGATATTGTTCTTCTATTAATTCAGCCCAAGATCATATTACCTGTTTATTCAGTTGCCATGTTACATTATTCAATTCAAACAACATTATTAAACACTTATTATGCTCAAGGCATCTTACCGTTCACACATACACACACACATACACAAAAACCTAGAGATTTTGTGGGTTTTTCACACATAATTTTCTTGCTTGGTCTTTTATTTCCTCTATTTGTGCAGTTTATTTTTTGAACCCAAATGGAGGATTTGACATTTATCCCCATTAAACATCCTCTCGTTAACCTGTATGCATTACATCACCATGATGAGATCTTTTAGTATCCAAATTCTGTCATGCAACATATCAATTTCTGCTTTCTTTCGTACTTAGATTTAATAAGCATACCAGATCATGTCTTCACACAAGTGTCTGGTAAAAGTGTTTAACAGAGAAGAGCTATGGATATATCTCTGGTGTCAAACACTGGAAACCCCCCTGTGGGTCAGCACTGATCCATTCAATGGTTTGAATCATTCAACTATAGTCATGTCAATGGTTCAGTACCTGTAACTTAATGTAATCTCTTTTCTCTATCACTTCAGATGTGAGGATTTCAATGATATATCTTCTTCATTTGAAAACCAACCTTTTCTTTAGGGAATAGAATACCATACGTTTTAGGACCTTAGAGGAAAGACTTCATTTTATAGATAAAGAAAGTGAACTTCGGAAATTCAGGTGACTTGTCCACAGTCACAGAGATAATAAATAGCAAAGCCAGGAATTTGAAAAACAGATTTTTCTGAATCCCCCATGCTATGAGTTGGATCTGGGAGGAACTATTCCAGAAGAAGGAAGTCAAGATTCAGTTTGAGCCTATTCTCATGGTCAATCAATAGTAAGAGCTTTGGGAAATTTGGTGTGAGTGATTTAGGGGGGAAGCCAGGTAGATAAAAAGAAAAAAGAGGTAAATAGATGGTTAAGTTTAAGCTTAGGGGTGGAGGATACATCAAAGTCACTACTATCTGTACTCTTGTTTTCTCTAGCTATCGAAAGTTAATAGCATCAGTTCCTGTGGTAGAAGGGGGTGCCATTGAAGACTAAGCACAAGGGAAGCAGATGCTGGACGTAGACTCCTTTTCTGGAACTCTGAGAGATACCTTGAGGCTGGCTGGCCTCTAGAGTCTGGGAGTAGGGAGGGAACTGGAGAAAACAGGATGGAGGCAAAGCTTTGGGAAGGGAAGGCTATGTACCAGAACCAAACGGTGTTGCTGGAGCTATAGGAACAGGGAAGGCCAGCACAATTGGTCACTATCCACCTTATTTCTGATCTCTTCCACTGCCTCCTTCCAGGGCTTACTTTACTTTTTGCTTTTCAAGCAGCAAAGGAAACAAAAGCTGAACAGGTACAGAGAAGTTGACATGGAGAGGATTACTATCCTGGATACTCTTAGGTGCCAGACCTGTGGGGAACTCTCTAGTCCAACCCCCTTCTTTTTTTCTTTCTTTCTTTTTTTCTTTTGCTGAGGCAAATGGGGTTAAGTGACTTGCCCAGGATCACACAGCTAGGAAGTGTTAAGTATCTGAAGCCAGATTTGAACTCATGTTCTCCTAACTTACTTAGGTGCTCTGTTCACCTAGCTGCCCCTCCCCTTGTTTTTATAGAGGAAGAAACTGAGGCACAAGAACATATAGCTATTGAGTGTCGAACGTGGCTCTGAATCCTCATTTTCCTGACTCCAGGTCCAGTGCTCACTCTTTTACTAAGACCCCTCTCATCTCAAGGCCACGGTTGTCATCTTCTATGACATGGGAAAAGGTCAAACTTGGTCTTTTTTCTCTTCATTTTAGTGATGATCAATGTTTAGTCTAGAAGGGTACTTTAGCTCGGAAGTAAAAAGGAACCATAGAGATCACCTGGTCCAACCTTCCTCTTAAAGATGTGGGAACTGAGATCTAGTTTTCTCAGAATTTTTTGTCAAATAGTGAGCTCTTGCTCCCAAAGCTTGGATTTTTAGGCTTATCAAATACTAGATTATTATGGTCATTTACTACTATGACCTAATCTATTCCACTGATTGACCTGTTTCTTAGCCAACTCTATTTCTTATCTAGTATTAGGTTGTTTTGATGATTACTACATTATAATACAGTTTGAGATCTGATACTTCTAAGCAATTTTAATTGATTCTTGACCTTTTGGTTTTTTTCCAGATGAATTTTATTATTTTTCTAGCTCGATAAAATAAATGTTGATAGTTTTATTGGTATGACACTGAATAAGTAAATTAATTTAGGTAGAATTGTCATTTTTATTATATTGGCTCAGTCTACTCATGAGCAATTAATATTTTCTCAAATGCTTAGATCTGGCTTTATTTGTGAGAAAAGTGTTTTATAATTGGGTTCACATAATTCTTGAGTTTGTGTTGGCAGATAGGCTCTCAAATATTTAATATTGTCTGCAGTCATTTTAAATGGAATTTCTCTTTTTTGCTGGCTTTTTTTGGTAGTATATAGAAATGGTGACAATTTGTGGGAATTATTTTTACATTTTGCAACTTACTAAAGTTGTTACTTATTTCAACTAGTTGTTTAGCTGATTCTATAAGCATACCATCATGTCATCTGCAAATACTGAAAAATTGGGTTCCTCACTACCTATTCTAATTCCTTCAATTTTTTCTCTCTTTTTGCAATAGCTACATTTCTAGTATAAAATTGTAATAGTGATATTGTAATAATGATAATGGGCATCCTTGCTTCATCCCTGATCTTACTGGAAAGGCATCTAGCTTTTTCACAGTACAGATAATGCTTGTTGATGGTTTTAGATAGATATGACTTATTATTTTAAAGAAAGCTCTCCTTATTTTTATACACTCTAGTATATTTAATTTGAATGGGTTACATTTTTGTTGAAAGCTTTTTCTGCATCCATAAAGATAATCATATGATTTTTGTTGGTTTTGTTGTTGCTATGGTCAGTTATACTGATAGTTTTCCTAATATTGAACCTGCCTTGCATTCATGATATAAATCCGACCTATCATCTTTATGATAAATTACTGTAATCTCTTTGCTAGCAATTTATTTAAAATTTTTGCAACAATATTAATTACGAAAATAGATTTATAGTTTGCTTTCTTGGTTTTTGCTCTTCCTGGTTTATGTATCAGCATCATATTTCTGTCATAAAAGTTATTTGATAGTACTTCTTTCCCTCTTTGTCCAAGTAATTTATGTAATATTAGAATTAGTTGCTCTTTAAATGTTTGGTAAAATTCAGTTGTAAACCCATCTGGTCATGAAGATTTTTTTTAAAGTGGGTTATTTGTTGTCTTATTCAATTTCTTTTTCTAAGAGAGGGCTATTTAAGCATTCTGTTCTAATCCCCTCATTTGACAGATGAAGTAACTAAAGCACAGAGAGGTCACATGATTTGCCTAATGTCACACAGCTATTTAAAGGCACAGGTGGGACCAGAACCCCTTATCTTGATACCAAACCCAATGTTTTGTCGTAGTCAGCCGATTGTGAAACTGAAAATGCCCTTTTTGTTTTTCTTCCTGATTTAGTTTTACCTTATTTCTAAATCTGATTTTTCTTGTGCATCAAGAGAACTGTATAAATACATACATATATACTGTATTTAAGATAGACTTTAATTTGTTTAACATGTTTGAGACTGCCTGCCATCTAGGGGAGGGGGTGGAGGGAGGGAAGGGAAAAGTTGGAACAGAAGTGAGTGCAAGGGACAATACTGAAAAATTACCCATACATATGTTCTGTCAACAAAAAGCTATAATAAAAAAAACTGAAGATGCTTATCTAGCATCTAGCCCCTAGGAGACCAAAGCTTGCCCAGAGGAAGCCATGGCAATCTATTATATATTGGGATCCTTTCTGGAATAATTCTGGCTTGAGTGTTGAAGGGGACCCCATGACATTTCAATTCAAGATACATAGCATCTGGGGCATCTGGGTGGAACAGTGAGGAGAGTGCTAAATCTGGAGTCAGGAACACCTGAGTTCAAATCTAGTCCTAGCTTTATAACTATGTGCAAATCCTTTCACTCTGCCTCAGTTTCTGAACCTATAAAATGGGACTAATAATAGCATCTGCCTCACAGGGTTGTTGTAAGACTCAATTGAGATAATATCTATAAAGCAATTAGTTTAGTGTCTGACACATAGTAAGTGCTATATAAATGCTAGCTATCATCAACTCTATTATCTATCTGCTAGCTACTCTGCTTATTGCCAGGGATAGGAACAGTGGAAGCAAACAGCTTCTTCCCTAATAAAGCTTGTCTGCTATTGGGAAGATAAAACACCTATAAAAATAAGTGTAGAGTAGGTGGTTCAGTGGATAGAGTACCAGAACCGGCATCAGGTTAAGCCTCTTTGCCTCAGTTTCCTCATCTGTAAAATGAGCTGGAAAAGGAAATAGCAAGTCACTCCAGTGACTACCAAGAAAACTCCATATGGGTCGTGAAGGGTCCGATATGACCCAATCAGCGGTAATAATATATAAAATAGCACAAAATAATTTGAATGTAAGAAGGACTAATCACGGGAGCATCCAGATGACGGCAATGGCATCTTTCCAGAACTACGCAATGTCCACCTAACACAGCCTGTTGTTCCCACTACCGGTGATCACACTGAGCCCGCCAGTGGTCCCCACAACAGGTGAGTGAGGTGTCTCACAGGGCATCCTTCTCCTCCCTCCCTAGGTGCCGGGCTACCGACAGGAGCGCGTGGAGAAGGGCCTGAAGCTCTTTGCTCAGCTCATCAACAACAAAGTGTTTCTGCTGTCCTTCATCCGCACGCTGGAGTCCCAGCGGAGCTTCTCCATGCGGGACCGGGGCAACGTGGCTTCCCTCATCATGACGGTCCTGCAGAGCAAGCTGGAGTACGCGACGGACGTGCTCAAGCAGCTGCTGGCCGATCTCATCGACAAGAACCTGGAGAGCAAAAACCACCCCAAGCTGCTGCTCCGAAGGTGAAGGGTGTGGGGAGGGAAACGGCCAAACCAGGGGCGGCAGGAGGGTTTCTCCCCAACCGAGACCCCCCAAACCATCTGGGAGGATTTAATCTTGTATTTGCCTAGGGGCGGAAGACTCCTGCAGTCTTCCCTCAATATGGGACTTGTATCTCATTCTTAAGCATGCTTGTTGAGAAAGCTCTGTAGCTGTAGACAGAAGAGCTGGACTCAAGTCCATGGTCCAACAGTTGTTAATTTATTTCCTGTGTGACCTTGAACAAGTCAATTACTGAGCCTCATATGTAAAATGGGTATAAGAATACTTAAAAAAAAAAAGTCCTTGGCAACCTTAAAATATGCTATGAATGTAATATTCTTTCCTCTCTTTTATTTTTGTTCATCTGTTTTCCATTTCATCTAGGTCCCCTCTGGCTAAAGGGAACACCATTGAGCTTTTCCTCTCAAATTTTTCTTTTTTTTGGTAGAACCTTAACATTTCAGATCCTCAGAGGACCTTCGGTAGTCATCTAGAGACCTTTCCTCTTCACTCAAGAATAATACATGTCTTTTCATATAATCATGAGTTGGAGTACAAAGGGATTGTTATTTTTCATTATTTCAACTATGTCTCTATTTGGGTTTTTTATTTTTTTTGGGGGGGGGGCAAAGATGGTGGAGTACTTTACCAATTCTTTCTCTAGCTCATTTTACACATGAGGAAACTGAGACAAACAGGGTTAAAGTGACTTGTCCCTGGGCACACAGCTAGTATCTGAGGCTGAATTTAAACTCAGTCCACCTAACTTTAGGGCCTCTGCCCTTTCCCTAGGTGCTCCATTTAAAGTTTATCTAGTACAATTATTTCATCTTACAAGTTAGGAAACTGAAGCCCAAAGAAAATAAACCAAAAATCAAACAGCAAATAAGTTGTAGGGTCAGTATTTAAATACAGGTCCAATGTTTAAATACATCCAATGTTCTTCTTAGTTAAAAATCTATAGTATTTTTAAACATTCTATTGAAGGAGATACCACATTAACCCTTCATCACACACACCCCTTTCTCATAGCCAAGACGGTCTAGTTTAGATTGGATTTAAACTCTTTCCAGTATAACTTGTTCAATGCAGTTCTGAATGTAATCTCCTTGAGGGAAGGAACTATGTCATTTTCTGTCTTTTTTTTTAAATTGAGCCCATAAGACAGGTCCTTACACACAGTAGATACATTAATAAATGTTTGTTAAATTGAATTAGCCTTCACTTTTCCATCTACTTGGAAACTCCACACAGGGGTAAAAGTGAAATTGGGCAAGGTCATAGGAGAAAACTTGTGCTCGTTTTCTACATCTCATCTGAAATGAACATCATTTGACCACTAGTCTCCCTTTGCCTTGACCCTTGACACACTTGAAGATACTGTTAAAATTTTTCATTCTGCCTCCTTCTTACCAGATCAAATCATCCATAATCCTTTCATTTCTCCCCTTCCTTAATTTCTACTTCAAATCAGCCAACAAGAAACTATTGATCTCATATTTTACAACAATAGCTGACATTTATATGATGAGACTTCAAGGTTGGCAAAGACCTCTGCATATATATTTTCACTTGATTCCCCACAAACAAATCTACCAGGTAGGTGCTATTATTATCCTCATTTTACAAATGAGGAACACGAGGCACAGGGAGGTTAAGTGAAATCACCACACTAGTGTTTGGGACAAGATTCAAATTCAGGTCTTCCTGATTCTAAATCCATCATTCTCATTACCAGGTCACCAGGATGCTTTTGTTTTACCTTTGTCAATCCATTTAATCAATGCCCTTGTATCTCTGCTCCTCTATCAATACCTCCAGGCTTTTGTCTTGATTTAACAAACAAGTTGGGATTTCATAAAAGATTCACTTTAAGATCTTGCTCCTCTGAGCAAAACCTTACATAGCATCAAGAAGCAGGCATGAATTGGGTCAATCATACTAATTTGGGAGTAGAAACAGAAAAAAGAGTTTGTGCAAGAGATCATTTTGATTTTTGTTTTACTTTCACCAAATGGCCACCCACTGCCATAATTCTAGGGTTGTCACTGCCTAGCCTAGCTCCCCCTGTCAATTTTCTCATGTTTCTCTCTGAATCTGTGTATCTTCCACTGTCCCTGACATCTTGCTTTCCTCCAACATCTTCTCTGCTTTTAACTTTGGTGACTCTCCTGTTTACTTTCTTTTTCCTGGCCTCTTCTCCAGTCCCACTTTTTAAATACTTCCCTGCTTTTTTCTCCATCTCTGTTTCCAAATTCCTTCCTTTATTCTAGTATCTTGGCATTTTCCTTGGCCAGTGCACCTTTAAAATGCCCATGGCCCCATGTAGACTTGGTCACCCCTCCCCTAGTGCTTCCCATGAGCACATCCGAGGACTGAATTCTGTCCACCCCAAAGGGAATCAACAGAAGTGGAGCCCTCTAGGATTTAGACAAATATGAACACCATACTTAGAGTCAAGAGACTCAAGTATTCAAGTCCTGGTTTAGTGATTTTTTTCACTTGAGCTAGTCACTTCACTTCTCTGAGCCTCAATTTCCCTCACTGTAAAACAAGGAAGCTAAATGCCTCCTAAGACTTCTTCCAGAACTATATCCATGAGCCTATGATCTTATAAAAATGAAATCAGTGTTGCATCTTTTGTTTTTGGGAGTCTGAAAAAATAGTTAATGAGTTTAACCTAAAGCACAGAGATTTGACTTAGCCTTAGAAGAGAATTTTCTGATCACGAAGATGGTTCAACTCAGAAATGGGTTTCCCAAGAAATGTTCTAGTATAGCCATTCATGGAAGCCCTCAATATTTTTCTATGTCTAGGAATAGTTCAGATTTGTCATTGTCTTGTGTAAAATTGAATGATCTTTTAGTATCTCTCCACAACCTGGGAATCTTTGAAGTGAGGCTATAAATTGGCTATTAGGGCCTACTGTGATTGGTCCAGCTATTCTGCTGTCTTTACTACTGTTCCTGCTATTCTACAGGTGGTCAAAGATCACACTGTTATTTTATACTTTCCTTTGTGCCGGAAAAAGGAAATAGAAAGGTTAGTAATGCTCTGTCGCATCAGTCTTCCTCCCAATTTTCTTTCTTTCCCCCAAAGAAGAATATATCTTATTCTGCATCAATGCTCCACTATGGAACACTGCTCTGTCCCTGTCTTGTGGGAAGACATTGGATGTGTGAAAATGGAGCATCTTGGAACTTGTACATACATTACAGGTTGCATAACAGAGTTGTCAAACATGTAATCAATGGGCCACATGCAGAGTTGCAGCCCAAACATGGTTAAAATGTAATTGGAAAATATTGAGCAAAATAAAGAAAAATATAATACATTTTGAATGTAAGTTGGTGTGCAGCCATCAGAGATCTTTATGGATTAGTGGTCCCCACTTCTATTTGATATTTCTGCCACAATAGGTAGGGCAATGGCCTCAGAACCAGGAGGACCCACATACCAATGTTTCCTCTTTAATAATATCAATCACTTGATTTCTTTCAAATTCATCCTTTGCAAAATAGGGAGAGGAAAATTACACTTATGCTCTCTAAGATCCCCTGCTAGCTCTAAATCTATGATCTGACGCAAGCCATAAACCAGTCACTCTTTTTCTCTTTGGTCCCAGTGAGACTAACCAAATACCTTTTCCTCTTTTCTTGCTCTATTTTGTTCCCCTGGACTGGGATAGGACGGAGTCAGTGGCTGAGAAGATGTTAACCAACTGGTTCACTTTCCTCCTCTACAAGTTCCTGAAGGTAAGAGGGACCGGCATCAGTATTTCACAGGTGACCGATACCCTTCCCTATTATTTTCTGCCTTTATGCAATGTCCTGTACATTCTCTCTAATCACTGAGTCACTGCCCCTCTCCTTCTAGCCCATTTCCTATTTTATTCTATGGCCCAGTTTTCACCAGGAAAGGGCCAGACCTCTTCCTGACACAAAGGGAATATATTCCTGAATATCCCAGAGAAGAAAGCCTTTAGCATCTCATAATGATGCTTCATAAAGGGTGTTGTAGCCTCTTAGTGTGCCCTGAGTTTCCCCAAATTATATAGAACTTAGGTTGCAATGTCAAGCACATGAGTGATTCCCTTAGTGTGCTGATTTGGGGCGGGGGAAGTTGTAAAACTTTTCTAAAGATAGAAGACAGAAGAGGAAAAAAAGGGAAGGAAAAGAGAAAACACGGAAGATAAAAAACATTTATTCCCTCCTGACTACTTTCATATTGAAGAGAAGGAGATAAAGGAAGTCCCTGAAAAGTCATGATGGTGAATCCCTAGGACCACATTCCCATTTTCAGTTAAGAGCAGCACTTCTAATATTCCCTTTCCCTTTCCCCTCCTCCTCCTCTTCCCTCCCCAGCCCCCTCTACTCCTTCTCTCCCACCTCAGCCCTAACATGGGGCTGATAAGGGCCCCAAGCAGGTACAAAGAGGCAATATGTTGGCAGCAGATAAGCTAATGATGTGGCAGGAAGGTTGAGAACCACTTGGCTGCCAATTATTAACTTGTTTCCTAAGGGAAGTTGCAATACAGCGAAAGCCTCGGGGATGCGGGACCCAGAAAAGGGGTAGAGAGGGAGGGGATAAGGGAAGAGGAGAGAGGAATAAGGAAGAGAAAGAACATTAAGAACAAGAATGGGGCAGGGGGCAGAGATGGATAATATAGATATAAATCAGAACAGATGAGGACTGGGAAGAGAGGGAATTAGAAGAAAGGAAAGAAGTAGGAATAGGAGAGAGAATCCCAGTAGCAACATCTGTTTGGCTATAAGTGGGGATACACAGCAGATACAGGATTCTGGGTCATGCACACATTGCCTAAAGTCCAGCAGCTCCAATTATCCCAATAACCCTCTATTTCACAGGAATGTGCAGGGGAGCCCCTCTTCTCCTTATTCTGTGCCATCAAGCAGCAGATGGAGAAGGGTCCCATCGATGCCATCACGGGGGAAGCCCGGTATTCCTTGAGTGAAGACAAGCTCATCAGACAGCAGATTGACTACAAGACCCTGGTGAGTACCTCCCGACCCCAACTATCTAACGATGGTCTCCATTTGGTACTGCCAGGCAGAGTGCGGTGGGTCAAGCAGGATCTCAGTCAAAGGACCATGGATTTAGAGCTGGAAGTGATCGGCAATTTCCAGATAAAGAAACTGAGACCAAATGAGCTACAATGACTCCCCAAAGCTATATAAGTATTAAAATGCAGAGCTAGAATTTGAACCCAGATCCAAGAGGCAAATTATAGATGGAGAACTCAGAGAAGTAAATAAGAAAAAAGCCCACTACATCCCCAGACCCACTGAATGTTTGGAGAGGAGCCTCATAGTGTCATAGCTTTAGAGGTAATCCTGAAGTAGAAGGAGCTCAGAGGTTACGTAGCCCAACTGTCTTATTCTACAGATGAGGAGCTGGGACAAGGGAAGTAACCACCTGCTCAATGTGCCACAGCAGGCAAGCACCTGGAGGCAGGTCTTTTTACCTAAACATGCAGCCCATAAGAGAAGTGGGAGTGGATGGTGTGAGAGCTGGAGCGAGGGTCATGAAAGGGAAGTCTGAGACAAGAACTGTGGTCTTGTGATGGGCAGTCTTACATTTCTGTTCATAAGTCCCTGATTCCATGTGTCAGACACAGAAGTGACTAAGGCTATAGACATGAAATGCTCTCTCTGTCTCTGTCTCTGTATGTACTTGAATCTATCTCTGTCTGTCTCTGCCTCTGTTTCCCTAAATGTCAGTCTATCTATCTATTTCTCTCTTTTTCTCCCTCTCTGTCTCTCTCTCTCTCCCTCTCCCCCTCCTCCCTCTCACTTCCCTCTCCTCTGTCTCTGTCTCTGTCTCTGTTTCTCTTTCCCTCTCTCTCCCTCTTTCTGTGTGTCTCTCTCTGTCTCTCTCTCTCTCTTTTCCCTTTTTGGATCAAGTTCCAGTCATTTACACCTAGGACCTTCTTCAGAAAGAGGCTGACTATAGTTTATCTTCTGCTTCTATCTATTCACAGACCAGGTCATCACCATTTTTGTGTATAGGAAGAAAAAGAAGGAAGAAATAGAGGCAGAGACAGAGGAAGAGACAGACAACAGACAGAAATAGAGACAAAGACAGAGGCAGAGGCAGAGGCAGAGAAACAAAAAGAGAGAGACAGGGATACTGTTAAATAAAAAAGAAAGGGAAGGATAGAAAAGCAGAAATCAGAGGTTCAGTCTAACAGAAACCCTCTTACCCCCACTTTAAGGTTCATTCCAATTCTCTGATTCTCAGGAGATCCTGCCAACCAATCCCCAAAGTGAAAGTTCACAGTTCCCAAGGTGGGCTGGGGAGACACTAACAGCTAGACCCAAACAAAGCCCCTCTCTTCTCGATGGGAATGATTTGATGCTAATCAGCTTTTCCCACCCCCATCTTCAGAGAGCCCCATGAATCCCGATAGGCATCTTAACAGATTTACAGGGATTGGCTTGGCTGATGAGGATTCAAAGCAGCAGCATGTGAATAAGGCCACTGCTTCCTCGCAGTCACTGTCTACTAAAGAAGAGACTTTAGAAGCTCCTATTTAAAAAGGGGTGGGGGAAATCTTCCAAAAATAGAAACCTGAATAGATTTCTTAATGAGATAGAACTACTGTTCAAGTGTGTCTCCTGTCTGTTCTCTTCTGTTCTCCCCCCTCCTCCCTCCCCCCCTCTCTCTCTTCCCTCTTTCCCTTTTCCCCATTGAAATGAGTTATATTAATGTTTTGTTCCTAAATGGTGATACATTTTATTTCTGGAAAAAGACCATCGTTAGAATATCAAGTCTAATGTCACACTCTGTCACATAAAAAGTCCTTGAAAGTATGTCAGGGAAGCACAATGAAGAAAGGGTCATAGGAGCAGATATTTCGGTCTGGAAGGGACCTAGAAGTCATCTAGTTCAAATTTCTACAGATGGGGAAATTGAGAACCCAGAGCCTCATCTAAGATAAGTGACAGTGACAACAGCCACTGGACTCTCTGACTTCAAATTCAGCCTTCTCTCAACTAACTATGAAGAAGGATGGAATTAATTTAACTAGAAAGATATGGGAGGGCAATTTAAATTGGTGAAAGAATATTAACTCTGGGGTACACCTCCATCTCCACTGAAGAGAGAGAAAAATGCCCTTAGATGGTATTAGAATGGATTGAGAAAAAGCAACCAGAATGAAGATTTTAGTCTAAGGAAGACAGAATCTAGAAGCCACTGGTACTTGGTCAGGCACCCTGAATTGGTTTGAAGATAGATTTGCCTAAGGCATGATGCAGGACTACATTAGGAGAATGCAAGTCATATTCTTCTATCAAGATCATTACTTATAGATCACACACCTTAAATATTTGCTGGTTGAGTGAATGAATCTCTGGTAAGTGCAAGTCCCATAATTTCAAGAATTTTATAAATTAGGAATATCATCTAGCCCCTGATGGACTGTTTTTAGAGAGAGACACCTGTCTGCTGGCCACTGTAGCAGGACTATCAGCCTTGATGAAGTCAAGAGCACTGACTGTGAGTAGATGAGTTGCTAAATATCCCTTTGGGATAGTAGACTTTCTGCCTACCATCCATATGGTTTTATATAGGACAGAAGAGAGGCTGGGCTCCTGTTTCTAGGTTTCCATCCTCTCCCTTCAGTTGAAATCTTCAGCATAATCCTGCTGAAGTCTACAAAAACTACATTCTCTAATCCAGACTTGTGACTGACAGCCAGTGTGCCCAGAAGATAAGCAAGGCAATACAGAATCAAATTTCAGTAACCATCATCATAGAGTCAGAGCTGGAAGAGCGCTTAGTAGGGCCTAACTAATCCAGCTTCCCAACTTTGCAAAGGAGAAAACCAATGCTGAGGGCATCCATGTAGTCAGAGACAGAGCCCAGATCCTCTTCTTCCAAAGCCAGTCTTGTACCTCAGGGCTTCAAGTTTGAGAAAGGAACCTGGAAATTTGGGAAGGGCGTAGGTACCACAGAGGAGGCATCTTCTTAGGGCTCAAGGAGCCCATGATCTAGCCATTAAGTCTTGTAAAAGGAATACAAGATCCTGAGTTCTTTTCCTCATCATTTTTGGGAAAAGAATTTAGGTTTATAATTTTTAAGTGTTTCTCTCTCTCTCTCTCTCTCTCTCTCTCTCTCTCTCTCTCTCTCTCTGTGTGTGTGTGTGTGTGTGTGTATGCGTGTTTTCCCCTTTCTTAATATAATAAGCATGTTACCACATGAGCTCAGTGCAACAGTCTGGTTACTAATGAAAGCAGACATCAAGGGATTGAGATCTTAATTGCCACCACATGCAGCACCGTTGCTATTGTCTGGCTCTAAAACCCAGATGTGGCACTTGGGAAATAGATATTGGAGCGAGTGAAAGTTCAGAGAAGCTAAGGAGAGGGGAAGAAATCTCAGGTAGCCAATGCCAAATGAGAAGCAGCCTCCTGGGCCTTCTCTGGCATTCACCGCGGTCCAGCCCGTTTTTAGAGAAGCATTGGCTCTAAGGAGCTCAACCTCAGTCTTCTGTGCCACAAATAGGTTGCCAACACTAAAATTATTTCTGAATTTCCAAGCATTAAGAGGGTAAAAGCTAGAAGCAGGACAGGAGCACCCTGGCAACTAAGCAGAAAACAACCTGAAGCTTTGGCCATTAGTGGTCTTTTTTCATGTACTCATAGATTGATTCTAAAGAGAGTAGTTGAGTCAGATAATGACCTGTATCTATACACAAAACTAGTCACAGACAGATCCAGGAATAGAGCTCAGATAGCCTGATCCTGCATTTTTAAAGGGCATCTTTTATTTTTAAAGAGCATGCTAAGTACTTTATAGATTGTTCACATGCTGATCAAACAAACAAAAAAAAAAGTCAAACAGCTCTAACAAAAGCTAAAGCTTGAGGAATCATTTGAACAAAGAGTAAAATTTCCTAATTTGTGTGAGGTCCTACTTATGTGTTGTTGTTGTGGCTGTCGTTACCAAATCAAAAAGTGGCTTAGTTAGGGGTGGTGAATGAATGTATGCATTCTCAAGTATGGGTTTGAGTATATATTATATGTTGGCATCTGGTGCTCCCTCTCCACATTCCACAAATTTGGATTTTATCTTAAATGGAAAAATAAGGATTTTAATGAGGGTTGTCCTGGCAGGAAAATGGGCGGCCTGCTCAGTAATTGAATTTTCTGAAAGAAAGGAAGACCGATAAAATGTAAAAGATGGATTCAGAGAAATGGAAGCAGAAATAAAGAGAATCGTGGAGGGAGAAAGAGAAGGAAGGAATAAAAGAAAGGGAAGGAAGGAAGGAAAGAAAGAGGGAAGGAGGGAGGAAAGAAGGAAGGAAAGAAAGAAAGGAGGGAAGGAGGGAGGAAAGAAGAATGAGAGAAGAGAGGAAAGAAAAGAGTATGAGGGAAGGAAGGAGGAAGGGAAGAAGGGAATAAGGAAGGAAGGAAGGGAGGGAGGGAGGAAGGAAGGAAAGAAGGAAGGAAGTAAGGAGAGAGGGAGGGAGGAGTAAGAGGGAGGGAGGAAAGAGAAAAAAAGGGGAAGAGGAATAAAGGTGGAAAGGAGGAGATAAAGGAGAAAAAAAAGAATAAAAGGAAAGAAAAAACTTTCCTGAGAAGTCATATATTCTTATCATACCAAGGAGAGATGAGTGGTGGGCTCAATAGGGATAAGAAGAAGGGCCAAAAAAAAAAAAAAAAAAAACCAAGGTGAAGTTTGTCCCTCACTTTCTACTTCTCTATGTCTCCAAACCCTCTGAGGAAAGAATAAGAAAGAAAGATTCTTGTGCGAAAAAGGAGAACCCACAGAAGGAGACATGGGTAGGTACCATGGTTTCTTTCCTCTCTGAGAAACTCTATTCCATATTTTCTTTATACTTCTTTTCACCCCAGGTCTTGAGCTGTGTAAATCCAGACAATGTCAACAGCCCTGAAATTCCAGTGAAGATCCTCAACTGTGACACCATTACCCAGGTCAAAGAGAAGATCCTTGATGCCATCTTTAAGAATGTACCCTGTTCCCACAGGCCTAAAGCTGCTGACATGGATCTGGGTGAGTGAGCAATGGGTCTGCTCAGGGCAGGCTCCAGGAGAGAAAATATTATAAAAATGCCTTCTTTCTGTTGTCCTTGACAGAAGTATTTAAATCAGAGGTATATGATCACTTCTCAGGGAGGCTGTAGATAGGAGTCCTAGCTTGGTTAGGAATTTGGATCATATAGCCATTTCCAACAACAATCTTGTATGATTTCAGTGCATGGTGGGAGATGAAATGCTGATATCCACATTATAGAAGCTTAGAACTGAAGGATCTTTAGAAATCTCCGATCTAATCCTCTCATTTTATTGGATAGTGATGGAAGCAAGACTAGAAATACTAGAAATCAATTAGTTCCTGCTTCAGATCAGGGATTATTAACCTTCTTTGTGTCATGAAGCCTATAGAATTATTCTCAGAATAATGGTTTTAAATACATAAAATAATACATATAGGATGCAAAGGAAACTAATTATGTTAAAATAAATTACTCAAATCCTTATTTTAAGGGGAAATAAACTTCCCAAACTCTCTGTAATCTATCTATGGACCCAGTCTGGGGATCACAGGTTCAGAATCTCTGCCATAAGGAGTTGTGAACCAAGAGGAGTATTCTCATGTGATAACCTGCTTTTCCCAGAAGTATCAGAGCTGGTGAGTGGTGGTGGACAAGAGGAAAACAGCAGATGTTGTGTGACAGCCTTGCTTGATACAAGTTTTAATTATCTCCATCATTTTAATTATCTTTCATCATTTATTGAGCATCCTCATCAGTAGAATTAAAAGAGACAAAGAGTGATGGAAAGCAGGAAGAGAGCTATAGGAGCCTAGGTAACATGACAGAATAGATAATGTGCTAGAGTTAAAATTATGAAAATTGAGCTCAAATTCTTTCTCTGGCACTGTGGGACCATGAGCAAATCACTTACCCTCTGGAAAAGTCAGTTTCCTCCTCTGTAAAATGGGGTATGTGCTGTAGTAACTACTTCATGGAGTTGTTAAGAGGCTCCAGTGAAATAATTTATGGAAAGTGCTATATAAACTTTAAAACCTTCTATAAATGCCAGTTATTATTAGATTGATGTTTTCCAAAGGATGGATCTGGGCCAATCTGTGGTCCTCACCATTGTTCCTGTCCACACTCCCCCTCTTTTACCTCCCCTTAGTTTTATCTCTACCAACACCGCTGAATACCTGAAGGATCTGGGTCAATGAGAATGGACAAGAGAAAAAATGAGAGATGGCAACATTCAGGGGAGAGATGCTGAGATTTGACTTGAACTGTGTCTATGAATAGATTGCATAGCCTACATAAGCATGGATACTTTATGTGCAAATATTGTAAAAATCTGGTGCTCCAGAGTGTTTTGTGCAGCGTGATGGAGTGTTCCCGAGGGAAATACTAGTCAGATTCCTGGTGAAGGTGAACATCAGCCTTCATGTCTGTCTTAGGTGGGAGACATGGGGGGGAAAGAGATTGCTGTTGGCAAAGAAATCAAAGAAACAAATAGTAAGACAGATCCCCAAAGGACATCCCTCTGACCTTCAAGTATGCTTCAACTAAACTATCCAGTTCAAATGAATAATTAGGCTCTGGGAGTCAGAAGACCTGGTTTCAAATCTTGCCTTCGGTGTTAAGTAGTTGAGCAGTCTTGAGTAAATCATGTCACCTTGCTGAGGGCCGGTTTCTTCATCTGCCACATGGGAATAAACACTACTTTGCTCTGCCTACTTTGTGGAGGAGTTATAGGACAGCAAACCAGGTAATAAATACAAAAGTGTTTTAGGGGAGCTGCAGAACTCTGTACAAATGAAATATGTTACTGCTATTGTTTTCTAAGATCATATATTCATGGTAAGTTTTTCAGTAAAGGGAACCTTTGAGATTATATGAAGTGTTACTTACAAGGCAGCATTGAACCTGGAGTCAGGAAGACTTGAATTTAAATCTGGCCAAGTCTCCTCAATCAGAAAACAAGGATAATAACAGACCTATCTCCCAGAATTTTCTAAATATTAAGTGCAATAATATTTGTAAAAAGCCTTAGGACAATGCCTAACACATAGTAGATGCTTAATAAATTCTTATTCCCTTCTCTTCTTCCTTACTCTCTCATGTAATAATGAAGAAATCAGGCTTTCAATCCCATTGTTCTTTTCACTTTATCATCCTGCCCCAAAAATTCAAGGAAGGAGTTTGGGCCACCTTGCCAATAACCTATTCTTTTTTTCCCTCTCAATAATATTTTTATTTTTCCAAATATATATAAAGATAATTTTCAACATTTATTTTTTTAAGACTTTGAGTTCCAAATTTTTCTCACTCCTTCTCTTACCTCCCCCCCGCCAAGACAGCATGCAATCTGCCATAGGTAAATATATGCAGGCCTTTTAAACCTATTTCCATATTTGTCATGTTGTATGAGAAAAATCAGACCAAAAGGGAAAAACGACATGAAAAAGAAAAACAAACAAACAAACAAGGTGAAAATATGTTTCAATCCACATTGTCTCCATAGTTTTTTCTTTGAGAAAACCCAAGTCTAGTCAAAAAACCCAATTTTATATTTGTAAGGAGCTTACTTAGCATGTTCCTGGCACATAGATACTATAGATCTCCCTTCCCTGTGATTCACTCTTTTTTGAACCTGACTTATGATTTCCTTGATACATGGAACTCCCAGGTAAAGAAACTCTCTCAACCCATGTAAATAGACTTTCTCTGTAATCTTAGAGACCTGCTTGGAATCTCTGAGAAGTAAAATGACTTATCTTGGATCATATCTGGTATGTTTTATAATAACAATAATTAGTATTTATATACACTTTAATTTTTCAAAGTGTTTTAAATATGTTATCTCATTTGATCCTCATAACAACTTCATGGGTAGGTACTATTATTATGCCTAAATTTTAAAGGCAACAGAGCAAGTGCCTTAGAGAACAGTGGAGAGTAAAAGATGGGATGGAAGGATTGATGACAGTGTTAGTGTCAAATTCAGTGTAATGTCAGTTCCCTCCCATCATGCTCTCATTGGGGTGAGTTGATATGTTCACAGGTGTCTATACTGGCCCAAGCTCCTGCTGCTCTAGGATCAACATAGTGTATGCACCCAAAATGAAGACATCGATGAGAAAGCCATGGTCAGATCCAGCCAGAGCTGCCCATTTGAATTGTGCCGACTGAGCTTAGCCCCAGTCTTCCTTCTCCCTCACACTTGTTTCTTAGGAAGGCCATAGGAAGCAGAATCAAGTACATGACTAGCAACCATACAAAAATCAAGAATTTTCTGTGAAAAGTGGAAAAGCTTCTATTTGAGCCCTGATTTTCTCATCTGAAAGAGATAGATGGTAGTGTCCCTAGATCAAAGGATAATATAATTTAAGAAAGGGAAGTCTCCATAACTTAGGTTCATTTTATTTCAATTAACAAGCATTGATTTTTCTCTCCTTCCCATTTCCCCTTGATAGGAAGAAGAAAAGCTTAGTTCTTGTAACAAATAGGCATAGGCAAGTAGAACAATTTTCCATGTTTTTGCTGTTATTTACTGGTGTTTGGCTCTTCTTGACCCCATTTAGGGTTTTCTTGGCAAAGATACTCAGGTTATTCATTCTCCAGCTCGTTTTACAGATGAGGAAATTAAGGCAAATGGTTAAATGACTTGCCCAGGGTCACATGAGTAGTGTCCGAAGCCAGATTCAAACTGTTTTCATGACACCATACCTGGGAGCTCTCTCCGATGCCCCAGCCAGCTTCCCACACTGACCATGTCCAAAAATGTATGTTTCGTTCTTTGTTCCTCACTTTTCTCTCAGAAAGCAACTTTTCTTATTTTGCAAATGAAGAAACCCAAACCCAGACAGAAAAGTGACTTGCCTAGATTCAAACCAGGAGCATTTGTTGCCACATCAAGGTTTGGTATAGCTGTGTTAGTAGTCATTGATGCAATTCTAAACCCTGGTCCTCTCAGAAAGGATTACTCAACTGTTAAATGATAACAACAACACATAAATTCATTAGTAAAAGCATTTAATTAGCAAACAAAACAACATAAATCACAAGGAATATAAATAATGCTGCCAATCCTGGTTCTACTTAGCTCTGTTTTTTAAACCTCCTTCTTCCATATACCATCATGGTAAGGGATCACATATAACCCAAGCATTGTAGGAAACATTCCAGATAATTTCTCCTAATAAGTGAAACTCTTTCTCCCAAGCATTTTGAGAAATAACATCCTTAGGTCAAGGTCAATCATGTCTACTGTGCAAAGATTGGGGCAGAGGTAGGCCCAGAACCCAGATCTCCTAATTCCCCATCTTCCATTAAACATCTATATCAGATCAGAATGTTAAGGAAAAGGGCTTTTTAAGAAGACGATAACTTTGGGGGGTGGTGTGAAAGAGAATTTTTGTATAGGGAAATCCCTGAGTTTTTTGTTGAAATACTTTCCTTTTCTTCCTAGAAAAGGCCCTAATAGTGAAGAACAATGGAAACAACACTTTGTACTCAGAGGACTGCATAATCCCACTTTTCTTACTGATTATCTCTGATATTGGACAAACCATTAAGTCATAGCTTTCTAATCTAGAATGAGACTTCAAAGACCATTTGTCAACTTCCTTCACTTTACAAATTAGGAAACTGAGGCCCAGAAGATAAATGATCTGCTCAAGGTCACACAATATGTTGAATCAGAGGCAGGATTCAAACTCAGCTCTTCCTCCTCTACAGCTCTTTCCATTTCATCCAAAAGCTTCATATATAAGCCACTTAATTTCTCTGGTGCGCCTTATGGTCCCTTTTAACTTTAAATCTGTGATAGGATCCTGTCACCTAGATTGAACTCCCAGCTCTGATACTAACTTCATGTATAAAATAAGAAAATTGGATTAGGCTCCTTTAAAGATCTCTCCCAGCTCTGAATTCTCTGATTATATGACAAAGGGTAGCTAAGAAAGTGGTGGATCTCTCAGATAATTCAATAGCTGCCCAACCTTAGACTTGTAAGGATGCAAGAGCTATGGAGTCACATCAGTGTATGCTTAACATACAAACCTATCTGGGAATAGCACAGGGGGGAATGTTTCCTGGACATTTGGTCCAAGCTTGTCACAAGAGAACAAAAATGTACTTGGTCCTCTCAAGAGAGATCATTTTGTCATTAGCAGGAATTGTTTCTCCACAGCCCAGCTGAGATTCTTTTTGTAAACTGGGCTTTCACCCAACCCCACCCAGAAATACCCAGGGGATGAGGAGGGAGGGTGGGAGAGAGAGACACACACACACACGCACAGAAAGATAGAGAGAGAGAGAGAGAGAGAGAGAGAGAGAGAGAGAGAGAGAGAGAGAGACAGACAGAGACAGAGACAGAGACAGCAGAGAGACAGACTCAGGGAGAGGGCTGTTTCATTTATTTATTTGTTTAGCTTTGGAAAGTCCTTCCCGATTGAAAAGCCTCTGGGTACAACCTAACCAAATAGATTGTTAATAGATAGTTGTAAGGTATTCTCTCTTAAACTATTCAGAAAGGATAAAGCAGCATCCTTAGGGTGAGAAGCTGCCTCCTGATACCAACCCAGAGTGGGCCAGGCAGGCTTGAAAGCCATAAGAATCATTGGTGGATACACTGCTCTTGGGGTCCTGTTGATTTATTCGGGTGGGGCCTCTCCTTTGGGGAGAAAGCCATGTCCTCCCTCCTAGGCTTGCTTGGCAATGTTGAGATTTAATCATATGACCCAGATGTCCCCATAAGAAGCTGTACTTTATTGGTCCAAAGGGAAAAGTACAGTGACACAATCATATATGTTACTGGACCAAAACCCATCAGTAAGTCTGGCACATAGTAGGTGCTTAATAAATGTTTATCGATTAGTCATATATAGTAGGTACTTAATAAATGGTGAATGAATAAACTTGGAAATATCAGAGCCCAATAATATGTGTACCAAGAAGGAGGACTGAGGGAGGTAGGAGAAAAGATTGTTGGAAGTGTAATTAAAATCCAGATAGGCCTCCTGAAATCTCACCCTCCTCCACTGCTGACACATACAGAATGCTCCAAAAGTCTTAGTTCTTTCAGTTTTTAAGCCTTTAGGTTTTAATAGCTTAAAACTGCCCTAAACTTTTGGAATACTCAAAAATACCTTCCTAGGAAGGCATGCTAACCGTAATTAAGGTTGTCCAAAAGTGGAATGGGTCGCCTCTAGAGGAAATGAGCCTCCCGTTCCTGAAGGACATCAAGCGAAAACTGGCTGACCACTTGGCAGGAGATACACTGGCTACATTTCTTATATCCCCTCTGATAAAAAGATTCCTTAATTGATTGGCCAACTCCTTAATCATGAGTGTGTCTTGCTGAGAGTAATTTCCCATCTCTCTGTTGAAGCTCAGGCTCAAAAAAAAAAAAAAAAAAAAACTGGTCCTCTCCCTGCCAACCATGAAAAATTGCCATATTAATAGCTCCCATTTGTATTGCCCCTTATGGGTTTTTCGCAATCACTATTTGAAACAGGTGATGTAAGTATTATTAACCTCATTATTCAGAGAAGGAAACTGAGGCTCAGAATGTAAATGGCTCACACAGGTGAATTTTCTGCTAATAAGGAGATGAAAAAGGAACAAAGTAGGAAGAAACGTCCCACTTGCTTTGAGAGCCCAAGACAGGGCTTGTCTCTGACACAGCTGCATATCCCATTATACCCAACACCCCTTACCTCTTGCCCCTTCCTCTATTGTGCAATCTCTCAAACTTTTCCCTTCTGATTTGCATTTCTGCCCCTCAGGACTCTCAGCCACCCAAAAACTGCTTGAGTAACATTGGAACAATGCTCCCTTAACTCCTGTCCCTCAGATGCTTTTAAAGGCAGGTTCTGCACTTGAGGACAATGATCTTGAGATTTATTTTCTGTTTTTTCGGTTTGGGTAGGGAAGAGTAGATCACAAGACTATCAGGCAAAGGCAGATTGTGACCTGTATTGCAAATATCATTTCATCCCTTTTGTCCCCAAATCTAACCCTCTTCCAAACCTCCCTATTACTGTGGAGTTGCCGTCAGCCCTCTGGTTCCCTGATTCCCAACCTCATTGTTAGCCTCCTCTCCCCAATCTCTCTCACCCCACGTATTGCCAAATCTGAATGTTTCTCATCCACCTCATCTCTCATCTACTTTTTCATTTCGATATTATGTACATCAGCATGCAGCTACTGTCCTAATTCTGGACCACACTGCCTCTAACCTGGATAATTGTAATAACATTATAACTGGTTCCATTTCCTCAAGCCTTTTTTCTTTAAACTGGTGAATTCACTCAAGTAGAAGTCATTTTTTAAAAAGCACAGGTCTGACCCGTCACACACACACCCCACTCCACCCCACCCTGCCCAACTCAATAGATCTGTTGATTTTAGGATCAAATATGACATCACCTTTAAGGACAGTTAGATCTTGG